>NC_083404.1:75035058-75648058 GCF_020745735.1 Hemiscyllium ocellatum
CTATCTACATGATAGATGTTCTATTACTTTGGGCTTTCTCTTTCAGTGTTCGGCGCTTGCGGCTGCGTGTCAGAAGAGCTGTGCACGGACTTTAAGTGAGGGTGCCGGAGGAAAAACAAAACCCTTGCAAAAGAATCAGCACGATGAGTAAAAAGGAGGAGGATGATATTGTCCGAATTGCGAAAAAGATGGATAAGATGGTGTCGAAGAAAAGCACGGTGAGCTGTGTGCGGCCGTTGAGCCTGTAACAGACGGGACAGAGGGAGGAAACTGGGCCCCGCGCGTGAAACCCTCGCCCCTCGGAACGCGTCCGGGAATTGCGCGCCACCATCAACCGCCGCCGAATGTTGAAGGCGGCGCGCGCGGCTTCCCGAAGGGAATGCCCGCAGTTCCCGCTACCCCGGAGGATTCAATACAACATGGTCGTTTGGAGGTTTTACACTTACCAAATAGGCGGCATCCATCTGTCCCTACGATAAGTGGGCCCCACCTCCCGGGCATCTACCAAAAAGCAAAACAGGGGAACCAACTTGCTGGTCTGTGATGCTGTCTAACAGCTGTTTCGAGTCAAACCGTGTCTTTTTCTTCGCCCAAAGAGAAATCAACAAAACATTCTTTTTGTCATTGATCCTTTGCTGAAATGTAGAGTTACTTCTTGGACTGATTTTAATTATTTTATAGCGCTTTCTGCTTACAAACCAGTTGGCAGAGTGGACAGTTGGAAAAAATTAGGATTATTGTGGCACGGTGGTCATTATTCCTACTTTCAGCTAGAGGGGCTGGATTCGAGTCCCACCTGTACCAGGAGTGTGTAAAATCACGTCTGAACAGTTCATTTAAAAAAAATTCTTGAGGCTTGTTTCATCGTTTCTCTTGTGGCTAAGTGATCCTGCCTTCTGGCCACATGGTTTAGGTGGTGCAGGTTTATGTCTAACCTGCACCAGAGGATGTGTTATAATAATGTGTTATAAATATATGTCATTAATATCAATATGGCTCAGTTCAGTTTAAGAATTCAGTTGCTACAGTAATGCTTGATTTAGGATATAAAGGGATGAGTAATTGGGAACCCCACTAATTTATATGCCTTTTTATTAAATTAAGACTCCTGCAGTGAATAGGAGCAAGTGGTTCTGTCTAAATCAAATTCAATGGAGCTAATTCCAGATGATGAATTGTCTGGTCATTTGCTGATTCATTTAATATTCTGTACTGGTAGTGAAAAAATTGCAGCCAGTGATTGGTATGCTGTTATGAAAATTTAACAAATGCCATGGTTTCTGCAGGCAAGTAAGTGGTCATGAAATCCACGAAAGCAGAGCTAACGCTTTGAGTCCGGTACCTTTTCATCAGAGCCAGGATTCGAAATATTAACTCTGCTTTCTTTCCACAGATGTTGCCAGACCTGCTGAGTTTCACCAGCAATTTCCGTTTTTCTTTTAGATTGCTAGCATTTTTAGTTCTTTGTTTTATTTGGATTTTTGTAGTCCTTTTTATGGCCTCAGAATGCATAAAGCACAGCAAATTTGCTATTTTTTTGATATTGTCACGAGTATATACACATGAGGAAACTATTTTTGCACAGAAAGATAGTACAATCATCATTGCAATCATTGTTAACTGTCGGTTGTGCCTGATGTATAGTGTAATTTTAATCTACATACTCAAGAATAGTTGTTAAGTGTATTATGCTCACTTCAGGAGTTGCCTTCTGAGGAAAGATTGGGCCTGTATCCATGACGTTTAGAATAATGAAAGGACTAAATTATGGTGGATACTGAGAGTATTTTTCCTCTTGTGCGAGAGATGAGAACTAGACTGTGTCAATTTAAAACCTGAGGTTTCCTATTTAAGATGTAGATGAGGATCTTTTTCTTTCCCAGTGTTGTTAGTCTGTGGAATTCTCTTCACCAAAAAAAGCAGCGTCATTGAATATTTTCAATACCAAATTAGATTCTTGTTTGACAAGGGAGTTAGTGGGTAGAGGTGGTAGATGGGAAAGTGGAGTTGGGATCACAATTAAGTCAGCCATAAATCTTAGGGCAAGTCTGAGGTGTTGTATGGCCTAAACCTGCTGCTAATGCACATGTTCGTAGATATGTTGCTTGCTGATAAAATTCTATCTCTAAGATTAACATAATGTATGAATTCAGAGCTGGAGCAGGCTGCTTGGCCTCTCAAGCCTATTCTTTCATTAACGAAGACTATTGCTAATTTAACTGCTCCACATTCCCATTGAACCCCAGTAGCCGTTCACTCCCTTACTTATAACTGAAGCATAATCTCCATTTTTTTTTGTTCAGTTCTCTTTACAATAAACAATGATGTTCATTCCTCATCAGTTATAATGATTGGGATTCCTGCCCCAAAGTTCTGCAATCTCTCTCCAATTAGATAAAATGCTGCATTTTTATTCTTGCCAAAATGGGCAGTCACATCTTCCCACATTATTCTCCCATTTGAGAGTTCTTTGCACACTTATTTAATCTATTTGTTATTTTGCCTCCTGATGTCCGTTTTGCAGTTTGCTTTAATAAGACTACAAGAGTTTTCTATCTATGATTGAGTAATCAGCACATTTACCAAGCTTACCTTTAGTCCTTCATCAAATCCATTAATATGAATTATTAAAAATTGAAGCCTGGGTAGCAATCATTATGAAACGCCACTCATAACATTTTGCCAGTGAAACATAGAAACCGGAGCACAAGTTGGCCATTTGGCCCTCCTCACCATTAAATATGATCGTAACTGATTCTCTATCTCAAAGTCACATTCCTGCTTTCTTTTCACATGCCTTGATTCCTTTAATATTGAACTTCAACAACCTTTTTCTTGAATATAGCCAGGGTATTATGAGTGAAGAACTGTTTCACCATCTCAGTCTATAAGGCCATAAAATGTAGGAGTAGAGGGAGGCCATTCAGCCCATTGCTTCCACAAATCAATGAGATAATGGCTGATCTGATAATCCCCAACTTCACTGCTTTGCTTTTTCCCCCATAACCCTTGATTCCCTTACTGATTAAAAATTTGTCCACCTCAGCGTTGAATATACTTAATGACCCAGCCTTAACAGCCCTCTGTGTAAGAATTCCATTGATTTGCCACTCTCCAGGAAAGAAATTCCTTCTCATCTGTCTCAAATTGCAATTTTTTTTAGATTATTCCCTCTCATCCCAGACTTTTCCACTAGGGGAAACAACTTTTTGCATATCTACCCTGAGAATCTTGACTATTTCAATAAGGTCACCTCTCATTCTTCTGCATTCTGAGTACAGGCCCCAATTTACTAAACCTGTCCTCATAAGACAGCCGCTCCATTCCTGGTATCAACCTCGTGAACCTCAGCCTCATAGATATGGGCCCAGCCCTGTTCACAGTATCCTCTTTGCTTTGTAATTGTCCTTATTTAACTTCAGCATGGTTAATTCTGACTAATGTTGTCCGAGTCGTGCCTTGAATAGGTTTAGCAACTGACTTTATATTCCATTCCCATTCCTCCCCCATTACCTGAGCGGGGATATTAGCGTTTTGTGATTTGTGCAAGTTCCATAACTTGCTGTGGTCTTTTTTTAATTTAAATAATATTCAGCTTTTTTTTCTGCCAAAGTGCACCACCTGTCATTTCTCCACATAATAATTCAATAACCATGTTTTAGGTCATCACTTAACCTGTTTGTATCCTTTTGCAGCCTCTTTGTGTAATCTTCACTACTTGCCTGTTTTTGTGTCGTCCACAAACTAGATTCACTTTCCTCATCTAAGCCATTAATGCTTTGTAAATAACTGTGATCCTTGGCACTCCACTTATTCCAGACTATCACATTAAAAATGATCCCCCTATCACAATTGTCACCTGTTAGCTCATCCTCCATCCATATAACATACTATTTTTGATTGTTACTAAGTAGCCTAATATGTGATACCTTATGAAATACCTCTGAAAGCACAAATATATATTACATCCAGTACTTGCTTTTCATCCTGCTTCTTACCACTTCAAAGAATTGCAGTAAACTTGTCAGACATTATTTTCCGTTCAAGAAGCCATACTCACTCTTGTCACATTTCTGAATGCCCTGCTGTTGCATTCCCGATAAAGACATTTAACCTAACTTACTTGTAGCTAGTTGTTACTTTTTTGCTTCCTTTTGTAAATAAAGATTTTACATTGGCGGTTTTCCATTCCTTCAGGACATTTCCAGAATCTAAGAAGATTACTATCAGTGTGTTCACTATCTGTGTAGCCACTTCCTTTAATATCCTAGAATGTATCTTGTCAGGTCCAGTTAGTCTTTAGCCCTGTTAGTTTCCTTCGCACTTTAGTTTTAGTCATTATATTTATTTCCTGTCTTTTTTTTGTTGTTGAATAAATAATTTCCTAATACTGTTGATACCTCCTACTGTAATGCAAAGTATATATTTAACTCCTCTGCTATTTCTTGGTTTCCCTATGTATATTTTTTAAAGCCTCATTCTTTTAAGAGATCTATGTTCATTTTAGCTTCTCTGTTGCTTTTGTTATATACAGGAAGCTCCTGCTGTCTGTCTTGATATAACTTGTGTGTTTATCTACAAAGTTTATTTTCTCCGTCACTCCCAATCCTCTGTCTTACCACTTATTTTTGCCACATTATATGTTTTCTCTTTCAATCAAATGCTCTCCTTAACTTCCCTCCCTGTTAAATCATGTTAGTTTATCCCCTTCCTAAATCCTCCTTCCTTGCTGGAATATGTCTTTGTTGTTTCTCAATCTGTTCTTTTTTTGCAGAATTCCTTCCCCAGTCCACTCCAACCAGCTCCATCCTCTTTGCTTTGTAATGGTCTTTATTTAACCTCAGCATTGTTAATTCTGACTGATGTTCTTTCCTCTCAAACTGCACAATTCTATCATGTTATGATCAGCATTTCTGTCCTACATGCCTACCCTATATCCTGAGAGTTTCAGACTCTCTAACCAGGGGAAGCTTCCTCTTTATCTGTTCTATTTTAGATTACTTAGTGTGGAAACAGGCCCTTCGACTCAACAAGTCCACACTGACCCGCCGAAGCGCAACCCATCCACACCCATTCCCCTACATTTACCCCCTTCACCTCACACTACAGCAATTTAGCATGGCCAATTCACCTAACCTACACATTTTTGGATTGTGGGAGGAAACCAGAGCACCGGGAGGAAACCCACGCAGACACGGGGAGAATGTGCAAACTCCACACAGAGTCACCTGAGGCGGGAATTGAACCTAGATCTCTGGCGCTGTGAGGCAGCAGTGCTAACCACTGTGCCACCATGCCGTCAGTGTTCTGTCTAGCCTTGTTAGAATTTTATACATTTGAATCAGACCCCATTCTTCAAAACATCTGAGTATAGACCCAGTCAAACCAATCTCTCCTTTTAAAACAGACTTACCATCCTCAGTATCAGCATAGTGAACCTTGGCAGCACTCCCTTTGTGGCAATATGTTCTTTCTTAGACAGGGAGATCAAAACTTCACACAGCACTCCAGATGCAGTTTTATCAAGGCACTGTAGAACTGCACTAAAACATCCATTCTTCTTCAATGAAGGCCACTATAATATTTGTTTTCATAATTACCTGCTGCACCTGCTTGCTAATTTTCCTTGACTGATGTACAAGGATGCTCAGAACCCTTTGTACATCCACGTTTCACAATATCACATTTTAAATAAATACTCTGCATTTCATACAAATCTTTACATTTATCCATGTTTTACAGCATCTGCTAAGTTTTTGCCCACACACTCAACTTGTCCAGATCTCTCAGATGCCTTATTGCATCCTCCTCACACACTTAATCACCCCAAATTTTGTTATCAGCAACTTGGAAATTTTGCATTTGGTTCCCTTATCCAAGTCATTTCTATGTATTTAAAGTATCTTGGGCCCAAGCATTAATCCTTGTTAAGCCATTCTTCACCAGTTGTCACCCAGAATTGATTAGATTAGATTAGATTACTTACAGTGTGGAAACAGGCCCTTCGGCCCAACAAGTCCACACTGACCCTCCGAAGAGCAACTCATCCACACCCATTCCCCTACGTTTACCCCTTCACCTAACAAGGTGGGGGGAGGGGAAATGTTTCAGTCAAATCCCTCAAACTCAGCACCACTTTCCTAAACTGCAATCTTCTTCCTGACCTCTCTGCCCCCAACTCCACTCCGGCCTATCACCCTCACCTTGACCTCCTTCTACCTGTCGCATTTCCAACGCCCCTCCTGCAAGTCCCTCCTCCCTACCTTTTATCTTAGCCTTACACACTTTCCTCATTCCTGAAGAAGGGCTCATGCCTGAAATATCGATTCTCCTGCTCCTTGGATGCTGCCTGACCTGCTGCGCTTTTCCAGCAACACATTTTCAGCTCTGATTTCCAGCATCTGCAGTCCTCACTTTCTCCTTTTTAATTTATACTGGTATGTTTCCTGTATGCTTTAATTTTGACCACTAGCCTATTCTGTAGGGCCACATTGAAAAACTTAATATCCAAATATATAACATCCATTGGTTCTCCCTTATCTGTTGTACTAATTACATCCCTAAAATGTCCTTTAATTTGTTAACCATGATTTCCCCTTCATAAGCCCATGTTGACATTGTCTAATTGTGTGACTACCTATTAAGTGTTCTGTTACCACACCTTTTATAATAAGACTCTAGCATTTTCCCCACTCTTGACATTATGCTAAGTAGTCTGTAAATCTCTTGTTTTATCTCTTTTTTTAATATCGTGGGATTGCATTTGCCACCCTCCAATTTATAGGAACTGCTCCAGAATGTACAGCATTTTGGAATTTAAAAAACATTCAGTCCTTGGATGTGGGTGTTGCTGGCAGTGCCAGCATTTATTGCCTGTTGTTCTGAGAGAGTGGTAGTGAGTTCCCTTCATGAATCATTGCAGTCCATCTACTCTACATAAACCTACAGTGCTGCTAGGGAAGGAATTCCAGGATTTTGACCCAATGATAGTGAAGGAACAGTGATATGTTTCTAAGTCAGGATGGTTAAAGGTTCAAAGGGGAATTTGCAAGTGGTGGTGGTTCCGTGTTATTGCTGCTCTTCTCCATCTAGATAGAATTGATCTTGGATTTAGGAAGTTCTTTCTAACAATCTTTGGCAGATTTCTGCAGTGTATCTTGTACATTGTATATACTGCTGCTGCTGAGTTTTGGTGGTGGAGGAACTGAATGGCACAACATCCAGAACAATCGAGCAAGCTGATTTGTCCTGGATGATGTCAAGCTTTTTGTGTATTGTTGGAGATGTACACATCCAGGCAAGTGGGGATTCCATCACACTCCTGACTTGTTTCTTGCAAATGCTGGATAGGCTTTATGGAGTTAGAAGATGAGTGACTCACTGCAGTATTCCTTGCATCTGACCAGGCTTTGTAGCTACTGTACTTATATAGTGAGTCTAGTTCAATTTCTGATCAACAGTAACCACCAGGAAATTGAATTTGCCACTATCAATGTTGTAAAAGCCTTTAAGTGTCATCGGGCTGTGGTTAGATCTTCTCTTATTGGAGAGGGACTTGCATTTGTGTGGCGTGAATGTTCAGCCTAAACCTGGATACAGGTCTTGCTGTACTTGGATGGGGATTGCTTCAATATCAGAGAAGTTCCAAATGGATCTGAACATCGTGATCATCAGCAAACATCCACGTTGTCCACAGGTGCATCAGATGTTTCCAAAGTAACTTCCATTAACATTGTGAATGCAGGTTATCAGCCTTTTAAGCCTGTTAATTTCTCTGGCATCTTTCTTTTTGCTAAGACTGATTTTCTTCAATTCCTACTTCTCAACTTTTCCTGATGTTTCTGGAAAGTTATTGTCTTTTCAAAAGAACCAAAATAAATGTTCAATTTTTCTACCATTCTTTGTTTCCTTTTATAATTTCTCCCATTCCTGACTGTAAAAACTTACATTTTTAACAGTTGGTTTTTATGTTCCCTGTAATTGTGCATCCATACTCTATTGCCTTTTCTTGAGAAATGTTTCACTTGCTGAATTCTAAGATGATCCTGGTCCTAGAGCTTGTTGCATGTTTTTGGCAAATTTGTGTCTCCTTCTTGGAGATATTCTCTAATTTTTTTCTATAAGTATGGTTAAACCACCGTTGCTCTTCTGCTTTTACACCAGATAAAAATGAATGATCTATACATATGTATATTAAATATCAGCCAAAGCTTATCCACTGCCAGTTCTTTTAGTACAATTCCCCAAACTACCATTGCCAACTCATGTCTCATACCCTAATAGTTAATTTTATTTAGATTGAGGATGCTAATTTTCATTTCAACTTCATCACTTTCCATCTTAATGAACAATCCTATAATTTTATGGTTCCTCTTCCCACGCAGCAAGATTGTTGCTGCGTGATCCTTTTTCATTGCACAATATCCATTCTAGGATAACCTCACTAGTTGGTTCCTCAGTGCAGTTGGCACTCCATGAAATCCTCCAATGTATTGTTAAAGTTAAAAATCACACAATAGCAGGTTATAGTCCAATGGGTTTATTTGGAAGCACTAGCTTTTGGAGCACTGCTTCTTCATTAGGTGGTCATGGTTCAGCACAACAATCTGATGAAGGAGCAGCGCTCTGAAAGCTAGTGCTTCCAAATAAACCTGAAGGACTATAACCTGGTGTTGTATGATTTTTAACATTGTCCACCCCAATCCAACATCGACACCTCCAAGTCATAATATATTATTAATTTGGTTTGGCTAACCTATATGTGGTCTAAAGTCATCCATTATTATCATTGTAACCTTATTGCCTGTTTCTCTAATCTCCACTACTGTTTAGGGGCCAAAAGACAATTCCCACCAACATTTTCTGTGCCTTGTTGTTATTTATCTGCACCCACACAGGTTCCATGTGATGATTTCTGATCTCACTAGGACATTGTTTTCATTATTTTTTACCATTAATCCTAATCTACCATTTTTCCTTATTTGCCTGTCCTTCCTAAACCTTGAATACCCTTGTATGCTCAGTTCCCATCCTGGTTACCCTGTTGTCATGTTGGTGTGATTGCAAGTATGTCATAACTGTGTAACTGTTTTTGGCACTGTTAGTTCATCTACCTTATTACAAATGCTTGTTTTTTTGAACTTGTTTGTCATCTTGTCTTTATTTTGCACTGTGGCCTTATTTGTTTCTCACCCTTGATTTCCTGACTTGATCATGATTTTTGATTCCCTTTTCTTTTCCTCTCCGCTCAAGTTCCCATCCCTAAACCATTCCAGTTTAAACCCTCCCCAACAGCAGTAGCAAGCAGCATCCTTAGGGATATTGGGTCTGGTCCTGCCCAGATGTCCTGTTTGTGCCGGCCCCATTGTCTCATGAATTTAAATCGC
The DNA here is from genome assembly GCF_020745735.1 of Hemiscyllium ocellatum. Taxonomy (NCBI): domain Eukaryota; kingdom Metazoa; phylum Chordata; class Chondrichthyes; order Orectolobiformes; family Hemiscylliidae; genus Hemiscyllium; species Hemiscyllium ocellatum. Next base: position 75,044,445 of record NC_083404.1, read on the forward strand.
TCCCTCCTACTCTTTCTTCAGTCATGTATTCAAATGATATATGTTATTTCTATACTCAATAGCACAATGCCCTAATATCCTTATATCACTGCCTTACTACTAATTAAATTTACAACTTAACTCCCTTACTTGGCTCATAGGACCTCAACTTTTTTTAAACCTATATCATTGGTACGGATATGTACCACAACCATTGGTGTTCACCCTCCTCCTTTAGAATGCCCTGTAGCCTCTCATCGACATCCTTGCGCTAGGGCAGTAACATACCATCTTAGAGTCCTGTTCGCAGCTGCAGAAATGCCTGTCTAGTTCCCCTTACTAAAATATCTCCTATCGTATTAGCTCTTCCTGTTTTGTGCAGCAGAACCATCTGTGTTGTCATGGACCTTTCTCCCACTGCCATCCCCTGAGAAGTCCCCAACAGTATGCAAAATTGTCCTTTAGAGAGGGGGCGGCCACTGGAGTTGCGTGTCTTTCTGTGTTGTTGATTACCCATTCACTTTCTGCCTGTTTAGTTTTTTACCTGCAGTTTGACCACCTCACTCATTATGTTGTTCATGACAATCTTGGCATCACTGATGCCCTGCAGTGCGTCCATCAGTAGCCACACCTCCAACATAGTGGCTGCAGCTAAACACACTTCCTGCAAGCATGGTCATCAGCCTACATAGCACAGAGGAAAGTAACACATTGACATATGTAATTCATAAAAATAAAAGTACTTAACTGACCCTATTTTAGATGCTTTCTCATTTAGAGCAATTATAAATGCACCCTACCAGCATTATCTTAGTAAATTCACTTCTCTCCTCTTGTGCTACTTTATAGAGTTCCTTCTAGTCCACTTTGCAGTGATACTGACTACTGTACATTCCTTCCAAAAATTTACCAATTTTTGCCATCTTTGTTTGGTTAGCCAGTCTATATTCTGCTCCATGTGAATATGTTATCCTTATACCATATGGTTTTTTTCTTCCACTATAACCTTTTAAGTGACCCTGTCAAATGTCTTCTGAGACTAGAAGTAAATTCACTGGTTTCCTTTTATCCACAGAATGTCACTTGCACAAAGACCTCCAGTAAATAGGTTAAACTTGATTTTCCTTTCACAACATCACGTTGACTCTGCCTGATAATCTTGAATGTTTTCAGTGTCCTATGCTAACACTTTTAATAACAGCTTCTAATGTCTTTTCAGCAACAAATGTTAAACTATCTGACTTGTAGTTTCCTGCTGTCTACCTCCCTCCTTTTGAGCAAAGGAGTTACACTCGCTGTGTTCCAATCTAACAGAACCATCCCAAATTTAGGGAATTTTAGAAAAATTGAAGATAAAACATCAACTGTCTCACTAGCTACTTCTATTAAAATCCATCAGGAATGAGAGTCTTCTCAGCTCACGGCTCCAACAATTTGCTGTTGAGAGTTTCCTTGTTCCTATCACTTCCTGATTTAAAGCCCCTTCTGGGTGTATCCTGCATAATGAAGAATGATGTAAAGTACCCATCCATTTCATGTGTCATATATCTTTGTTTATTATTATTAATTTCCTTGACTCACTTTTTATGGATGTCATTGTGTTAGCTTTTATTAATTATTTATTGAAGCTAGATTTTCTCAAACTTTAAGTTTTCCTTCTTATGAATCATTTAGTCATTCTTTGCTGTCCTTTTATGACCTGCTGCCTGTCTTTTTGCAATGACATGCTTTTTCTTTGACACTACCTTTTGACCTTTTACTTAGCCATAGATTGCGTCTTGAAACTGCCCTTTGTCATTGAAAAGTATCTATTCGGTTTTCTGAAATACCGCCTTAAAGGTAAGAAGTAAGCAATCATGTTTTAAATTTTTGTAGATATCACAGAATCTCTACAGATTGGAAGCAGGCTATTTGGCCCATTGAGTCCGCACTGAACCTTCGAAGAGCGTTCCCCATTCTATCCATGCAAGCCTGCATTCCCCTGCATATCTCTGGTTACTATGGGAAATTTAGCATGGCAAATTCACTGTGAGGAAACCAAGTACCTGAAGGATACTCACCCAGACATGGGGAGAATATGCAAACTCTGCACTGGCAGTTGCCCAAGGGTGGAATTGAACCTGGGTTCCTGGCAGTGGGAAGCAACATTGAGCCCCCACCTCCTCCCCCTCCCACTTTTGAATATTAGTAGGAGAATAGTTTTATTATTTGATTTCAACAAGAATAATAGGGTATGATTGATATAAGTATGTTGTTTCTATTGAACAATGGTTGTGTACTCATGGGTTAAACTTTTCTGTTAGTTTACAGCTTGAACCTGACAGTGAATATATTCTTTTGCCCATCTGAGGCATGATCATGATAGTTTCTGTTCAGTTCCAGTAAGCTAAATTAGAGTAGCAAAGCTTTTTGTTTTATCTCACTGCATTTACCTAGATGGTGGGTAGGTATACCAAATACAGATTTTTGGAGCTCTCAAAATCCAATTCTCTGAACCCAGAGAATATATGACATAAAGCAACAGGATACAGAGTATGAAATCCTTGTGAATTCATCCTGTATCAACTCCATGGAGCTAAAGACAATTGACTTTTGATTATCCACATGATGCTACAGAAACGCAAATAGTCAGAATCCCCTTTTTTACTTTCTGTGTTTATATGAAACTTAAGACTTCTAATTATTGCAAGATGCCTATAGAAAATATAATTGTATATCAGCTTAGTTCCACAAATATCAATAAATTCTGGAGTTTGATTTTTATGGCAACATGCAATTTTACATATTCTGGTCTCATTCTCTGCATAATGATGCCAGAGGCTCTTTAGAAGATATCACTGATCAGAAATCGTTTCCAGTCTTTCTGTCTGCCAGTGTTGGAAGTATTGCGGATTGATAATCTATTTAACAACGGTATGAATGCAGGTGGCCACCAACAGTTGGGATCATGAGGCAGGGACACTATCATTGTGCCAAAAGGCCTCTTGCCTATTTTGCATTTCTTTTCAATTATCCGCAACACATCTGAGTTGTACAGTTGTCTAAAGAGTTTGAGATTTGGACCAGTGATATGGTTTTTCATAAGTGCATCAATACAATTCAGTTGTTCTAGTTTGTACATACATGCAAATTATAAACAGGAGTAGGATATTCAGCTCTTTGAGCCTCTTCTGCCATTTGATAAAATTATGGCTGATCTGATTGTGGCCTCAACTCTACCTTTCTGACCATCCCTCTATCTTACATTCTTGATTTACAATGGAGTCAATCTATCTTGTCCTTAATAATATGTAATGACCCTAAGAAAAAAATGGTTCTCCTCTTAATCTAAATGGGCAGTTTCTTTATTTTTGAATTGTGTCCCTCAGATCTAGTCTTTCCCGCAAAGTGAAGCATCCTGTTAGTGTCCATCTGTCCAGTCTCCTCTGGAATTTTATAAATTTGAATATGATCACAGCTTATTCATCTAAACTCCAGTTGATGCAGGCTCAACATGTTCACCTTTTCATAAAATGACTGATTGCTGGGCTGAAGAAATTATGTGGACATTATTTGAACTTTCTCATTGACCAACTGCTAAATCACAGGGTTAATTCTTAATTAATTTTTAATTGTTTTTGTAGCATTTTCTGTTTCCTAAACAAAACAGTTACATGAAAAATTATTAATATTGCCCCTGCTGAAATGTGCATCTACTCAATAATATGAATTGTAGAAAAACACCTCATTGCAACAGTGGTGCCAGAGGGTAGATATAAATTTTTGGAAATCCCAGTTTACATGCTTCTTTATTAAGGACAACTGAATGCAATATGGTGGTGATTCTACAATCACTAAATATGTGTTCCTCGTGCATGAATTAACAGAATTCTGAGCATTTAGAGTAAGTCAAAACCATGAAAATACTGAACAACGGTATAGAAACTCACTGTTCAGCAATGAATACTGGCCTAATAAAAAGATAAATGTACTGCCTAGAACAAAAAGAATTCAGAATGTTTGATGAAGCTGTAACAAGACTTTCTCGCTCCTATATCCTATGCCTCAGCTAATAAAGGCAAACATTCATCTGCCGCCTTCACCACCCTGTTCACTTGTACAGACACCTTCAGGAGTCTATGGACTTTTACACCAAAGTCTCGTCGTTCCTCGGTAGTCCCTCAGGACCTATGATTCATTACATAGAACATAGAACATTACAGCGCAGTACAGGCCCTTCGGCCCTCGATGTTGCGCCGACCTGTCATACCAATCTGAAGCCCATCTATCCTACGCTATTCATGTACATCTATATGCTTGTCTAATGATGACTTAAATGTACTTAAAGTTGGCGAATCTACTACCGTTACAGGCAAAGCATTCCATACTCTATTACTCTCTGAGTAAAGAAACTATCTCTGACATCTGTCCTATATCTTTCACCCCTTAATTTAAAGCTATGCCCCCTCGTGCTTGCCGTCACCATACTTGGAAAAAGGCTCTCCCTGTCCACCCTATCTAACCCTCTGATTATCTTATTAGTCTCTATTAAGTCACCTCTCAACCTTTTTCTCTCTAATGAAAACAGCCTCAAGTCCCTCAGCCTTTCCTCGTAAGACCTTCCCTCCATACCAGGCAACATCCTAGTAAATCTCTTCTGCACCCTTTCCAAAGCTTCCACACCCTTCTTATAATGTGGTGACCAGAACTGTACACAATACTCCAGATGCGGCCGCACCAGAGTTTTGTACAGCTGCAGCATAACCTCATGGTTCCGGAACTCGATCCCTCTATTAATAAAAGCTAAAACATTGTATGTCTTCTTAACAACCCTGTCAACCTGGGTGGCAACTTTCAAGGATCTGTGTACATGGACACCGAGATCTCTCTGCTCATCTACACTACCAAGAATCTTACCATTAGCCCAGTATTCTGCATTCTAGTTATTCCGACCAAAGTGAATCACCTCTCACTTGTCCGCATTAAACTCCATTTGCCACCTGTCAGCCCAGCTCTGCAGCTTATCTATGTCTCTCTGTAACCTACAACATCCTTTGTCACTATCCACAATTCCACCGACCTTTGTGTCATCTGCAAATGTACTAACCCACACTTCTACTCCCTCACCTAGGTCGTTTATACAAATGACGAACAGCAGTGGACCCAACACCGACCCTAGTAACGAGTCCACTAGTAACTGGACTCCAGGATGAACATTTCCCATCAACCACCACCCTCAGCAAGCCAATTACTGATCCAAACTGCTATATCTCCCACAATCCCATTCCTCTGCATTTTGTACAATAGCCTACTGTGGGGAAACTTATCAAAAGCCTTGTTGAAATCCATATACACCACATCAACCAGTTTACTCTCATCCACCTGTTTGGTCACCTTCTAAAATAACTCAATAAGGTTTGTGAAGCATGACCTACCCTTCACAATACCATGCTGACTATCCCTAATCAAATTATTCTTTTCTAGATGATTATAAATCCTATCTCTTATCTTTTCCCACACTTTACCAACAACTGAAGTATAGCTCACTGGTCTATAATTACCAGGGTTGTCTCTACTCCCCTTCTTGAACAGGGGAACCACATTTGCTATCTCCAGTCTTCGGGCACTGTTCCTGTAGATAATGACGATTTAAAGATCAATGCCAAAGGCTTGGCAGTCTCCTCCCTGGCTTCCCAGAGGATCCTTGGATAAATCCCATCCAGCCCAGGGGACTTAACTATTTTCACAATCTGCAGGATTTCTCATATCTCTTCCTTGTGAACCTCAATCACACCTGGTCTAGTAGCCTGTATCTCTGTATTCTCCTCAACAACATTGTCATTTTCTAGAGTGAATACTGTTGAAAAATATTAATTTAGTGCTTCCCCATCTCCTCTGACTCCACGCACAACTTCCCACTACTATCCTTGATTGACCCGAATCTTACTGTCATCATTCTTTTATTCCTTAAATACCTATAGCAGGCCTTCTAGCTGCCAACAACTTCTCATGTCTCCTCCTGGCTTTTCTGACCTCTCTCTTTTTAGGTCTTTCCTGGCTACCTTCAAGCGCCCTAACTGAGCCTTCACATCTCATCCTAACATAAGCCGCTTTCTTCCTCCTCTCGACCAGAGATTCCACTTCCTTCGTAAACCCCGGCTCCCGCACTCTACAGCTTCCTCCCTGCCAGACAAGTACATACTTATCTAGGACACTCAGGTGCGTTTCCTTGAATAAACTCTGCATTTCTAATGTGCCCATCCCCTGCAGTTTCCTTCCACATCCTATGCTTCCTAAATCTTGCCTAATCGCATCGTAATTGCCTCCCCCCCCCCCCCCCCCCCAGCTCTAACTCTTGCCCAGTGGTATGCACTTATCCCATTCTATCACTAAAGTCAACATAACAGAATTGTGATCGCTACCACCAAAGTGCTCACCTACATCCAAGTCTAACACCTGGCTGGGCTCATTACCCAGTACCAAATCTAAAGTGGCTTCACCCCTTGTTGGCCTGTCTACACACTGTGTCAGGAAGTCCTCCTGTACACACTGGACAAAAACTGACCCATATGTAGTACTCGTACTATTGCGTTCCCAGTCAATATTTGGAAAGTTGAAGTCCTCCATGACAACTACCCTGTGTCTCTCACTCCTATCGAGAATCATCTTTGCTATCCTTTACATCTCTGGAACTATTCAGAGGCCTATAGAAAACTCCCAACAGTGTGACCTCTCCATTCCTGTTTCTAAACTCAGCCCATACTACCTCAGTTGACGAGTCCCCAAACATCCTTTCTGCAACTGTAATACTGTCCTTGACCAGCAATGCCACACCTCCCCCTCTTTTACCATCTTCTCTGTTCTTACTGAAATTCTAAATCCTGGAACCTGCAACAACCATTCCTGTCCCTGCTCTGTTCATGTCTCCGAAATGGCCACAACATCGAAGTCCCAGGTACCAACCCATGCTTCAAGTTCACCCACCTTATTCCGGATGCTCCTGGCATTGAAGTAGACACACTTCAAACCAATTTCTTGCTTGCCGGTGCCACCTTGCATCCCTGAAACTTGATTTCGGACCTCCCTATTCTCAACCTTTTCTATACTCGAACTACAAATTTGGTTCCCATCCACTGTATATATCATTCCGTTATTAGACCTCCCAGAATACATCACCTTGTGTTTATCCGAACTAACTTCCAACTGCCATTGCTGTGCTCAATTTAAGCATCAGTTTAAGATCAGGCGGGAAAGAATCAAAGGGCAACATTTTAGCGCAGATGGTGGTACGCATATAGAAGGAGCTGCCAGTGGAAGTGGTTGAGGCAGGAATATTAACAACATTTAAAAGGCATTTATACAAATAGTTGGATAGGAATGGTTTAGAAGGGCATGGGCCAAGTGTATTAGCATGAATGAACATTTCGGTTGACATGGACCAATTTGGGCCGACAAGCCTGTCTCCGTGCTGTAGAACTCTCAGAATCCATAATGATACTTCATTTATTTTTGTATAAATTGCATTTTTGTTAGTTGGTGTCGACATGATGGGCCAAAAGGCCTGTTTCTTTGCTTTATTACTCTTTACTACTCTGGATTTTAAATAGATACTATGAAATGAGTATCTATTAAATAGATACTATGAAACTGACTCTAAATAGATACTATGAAATGAGGCACAAAATAGCTATGATAGATTGGGAGTCATTAGTTAAAGATATGAGGGTGAAAAGACATTGGCAAACATTTGAAGAGTGCATGGGTGGACTGCAACAATTGTTTGTTCGTTCCTGTCTGGCACCAAAGCAAGACAGGAAAATTAGCCAAACTGTGACTTACAAGGGAAATTAGTATTAGTTCTAAGGAAGAGGCATTACAATTAGCAAAAAATGCAACAGATCTGAGGACTGGTAGCAGTTAGAATTCTGCAAAGGAGGCAAGGGGATTTATTAAGAAAAGGAAACTAGATTATGAGGATAAGCTTGTGGGGGGACATAAAAACTGACTCTGTTAAAATTTCAATAGGCATGTGAAGAGAAAAAGATTGGTGAAGACATAAAAATCCCTTATAGTTATAAACAAGCAAATTTATAATGGGGGAAAAATGTTAATGCACTAAATTGATATTTCATTTTTGTTTTCACAAAGGAGAACAAAAGTAACACTCCAAATGTTAGGGTGCGGGTGGTGAAAAAACAGGTTTTACTGAGAAAGGAACTGTAAGAAATCCATATTAATTGGGAAATGATGTTGGAGAAATTGATAGGATCGGAGGCAAATAAATCCTCGGGCGTCGAAAATCTGCATCTGAATACTTGAGGAAGTAACCCTAGAAATAGTGGATGCAATGCTGATCATCTTCCAATATTCCAGAGAGACTGGATGGTTCCTGTAGTTTGAAGAGTAGCTAATATAACCATTCTGTTTAAGAGGGGAGGCAAAGGAAAAAACAGAAATTATAGTCTAGTTAGCCTAATATTGGTAGTGCGGAAAATACTGGAATCCATTAGAAAAGAATAGTGAGCATTTAAAAAAACACAGTGGCAGAGTCAGCTTGGATTTATGAAGGGGAAATCACGCTTGACAAATCACTGGAATTATTTTGAGGATGTAAATGGTAGAGTTAATATGGTTTATTTGAATTTTCAGGAGACTTGTTAAAGTCCCACAAAGAGGTTAGTGTATAAAATTGAAGTACATAGAATTGGGATAGTGTATTTAAATGTAGAGGAAACTAGTTGGCAGACAGGAAACAAAGGATAGGAATCTTTTTTCTGAATGGTAGGTGGTGACTAGTGGGACACCATAAGGAATTATGCTAGGACCCCAGCTTTCACAATATATAAATAGTTTGGATGAAGGAACAAAATGCAATATCTCCAAATCTCAAACTGGCACATTATCCGTGAAGAGGCCTCTGTCAATCAAAGTCTGCTTGCGAAACAGTCTCACTGCTGTCATACAGTATCAATGTTAGTTTTCCTCTGAAATTGGTATTCTTGTACCTTGTTCTGATGAGTAGAAGACTAAAATTTTTATTTATATGTTCGATCTATTGTTTAACCTGGCTTGGTGACTACTCAGTCTGTGTTTTTAAAAGGTATATTGTGGTGTTTTACAGGTGGGCGCCATGGACTTGCTGAAGGAATTAAAGAGCATTCCCATGACTTTGGAATTATTGCAGGTACGCTGTCTTGAGAACAAAGTCTGAACACAGTTGAGAATTGTGAAAAATCAGTGAAAATCTATTCCTATATCTAGTTGAATGTGCTAGCATGAAACAGAGTTTTACCTTTATAATTTAATTTAGTTCTGCTCAATCTGTAGCGCTACCTTTTTTAGCTGCTTTGGCTTCACGTGATGGAACTTTCTCCTTAACTGTTAGTTCCTGTTCCACCATAAAATGTTGTCTATGCTTCTGTTAACTCCACTAATAACAATCATTGCACAATTTGAACACTGAACATTGCAGAGTTTTATACTACTCCAAAAATATAACTTCACTCTTTGTGATAGCAGATATATCAATTTTGAAGCTTGTTTTACATCCTTCCAGATAATGTTTTTGTTTCCATTGATGCCAGTGTAAGACAAATCAGGAGGGATATAAATTGTGATCACCAGTTTTGCGTCATTATATAAATGTCAAAATTTGTGTAGTGCTTATTGCAATTTTTTAGTGAGTACAATAGGATTTATAGTTACTCTTTTTTTTTAAAAACCATAAGAGTTGCCATTTTACCAAGATCATTATCTACATTAAAAATGTATCAAAGTCTTTATGATATTATCCCACCAGAATCTACTGAATTCATCTGTGAGGGCTTTGAGTCAACCATGTAGCGTGGGACTGGAGTCACTTGTAGGCCAGACCAGGTAGGGAAGACAGGTTCTGCTTTGTGAGCCAGTTGGGCTTTTATGATAATCTGGAGCCTTTCATGATTATGTTTCCTGGTACTAGCCCACAATTGACTCATTTTACTGAATTCAGTTTTATAACTTTTGTGGGTGAGATTTGAATTCATGATGTCAGGGTTGCTGGTCCAGTGTTATAACCGTAACATGGACTGTAACATTTTTATACTATCAAAGTGACCTTTCTGTGGTTTATCGTCATTTGAATATTTATGTTGATCCATTTTCTATATGTAAATCTTTGCAGATTATTATAAACCAAACTACTTTGAACGTCTGATAACTAAACATTATTAGGTAATTTCCATTTCTCTGATCGCAAATAGAATGCACAGTCAATATGTCGTTGGTATACAAGCCCGAGTGATAATATTGTATCTTGCAGAAAAGTGTGAATTGAAAAGTTTTAATAATATGTTTTTTTTTAAAATCCCTTGATTGAAAGTGGTGTATGGTCTCTATATTGCATTGAAATTTGTACAGAAGCACAAAATGCATCTTGTGTCAGGCCTTTTTGATAAGCTAAAGTAATCACTGTCTATTTACTGGAACAAATCTGTCTAATTAAAATTAATTTAGACAAGCTATCACTAAGAATGAAAAAATCCTTTATGAATTAGTAATCACAAGAACATTCTAGTAACTTTCATGATTCAATTAATTTTCTGAAAGGAGTCAAGAAAGCTTACACCATTCTGATTTTGAAGGTGGGTGTTTTCCCAATCAGCAGGCTACATAATTTGCTCCATCTTTTCTTATCAACCCACTAAACCCAGAAGTTTTAATTTTATAATTTTAACCTGTTGTCCCCAAACAAAGTTGTGCACCAAAGGCCTCTGCTGTGTAGAATCATGTTAAAGAGTCTTACTGCCTTAGTTCCCCCAATAAATCATGAGCAATGTCTTGAGTGTTAATCTGTTGCATCAAGTCAGCTTTTGCTTCAGCATTTCCATGTTTGTTTTTGTCAGTGATAGTTTGCCAATGACTTTCAATTAAGCAGGTTTTACTGAATAGTAGATGCTTTCTATCTGATTTAGAAGTGTTAAAACAAAGCAAACATTTTGTTCTTGAAACATTGTGAAATGTTTTTAAAAACCTCTGTGAACTTCATGTTGCAGTTCATGACTTGTACAAATTATTAAGAATACAGCTTTTATTTCTTTTTGTCCATTCCAGTGAATTCCTTTAATGTATTTGAAGCTTTTTAAATAAATGAAGGGACACGTACAGCATACTTATGGAATTTCAGTCTTTTTGCAATAAGAAAATTTAAATATAAGAATTCTGTAGGATGGGTTCAAAAAGTGTGAAAATAAATGTTAAATTTATCAGCATGCAAAATAAATTAAAGATATTGCTTTAACATGATTGAACTTCATGGATTGTCATATAGCATCGAAACAGACCCTTCAGTCCAACTTGACCATGCCAACCTGATATCCCAACCCAACCTGGTTCCACCTGCCAGCACCTGGCCCATATCCCTCCAAACCTTTCCTATTCATAAACCCATCAAATGCCTTTTAAATATTGCATTTGTACCAGCCTCTACCACTTCCTCTATCAGCCCACGCTGACCATGTTACCAAACTAAACAAGTGCCACTTTCCTGCTGTTCAGCCCTTTCCTATTCATGTACTTATCCAAATGTCTTAAACGTTGTAATTGTACCTGCATTCACTACTTCCTCTGGCAGTTCATTCCACATATAACCACTCTGTGTAAAAACAAAAAGTTGCCCCTCCTGTCCTTTTTAAAACTTTCTCCTCTCATCTTAAAAATGCACCCCCTAACTTGTGTTAGAGTAGCACTTTAAAGCAACAGTTAATTTTAATTGTGGTACGTTATTGTAAAGAAAGATTTGACCAATTAAAATACTATTGGGCAACACTGTTTAGTGTTGATCTGGAAGGCTTTTAAAAAATATATCAGAATGGTTTCTGATTTAGGTTATCTGCAGTTCAAGTTTACCTAATGAATAGCCACTGACTTGTAAATTTCAGTTTAATTCTAAATTTGAACAGAAGATGGCACAACACTGATTCTGTTCAAATTGATGCATATTTTCTGTTTGTGCGACTGAACAAGAAAATGTGAAATACAATCTTGTATTTCTAAGAATCAGTTACTACATTTACTTCCATCACCTTTTTCTTCCTACAATACTATCATATACAAGAAGTTAAGAATTACTTCTATCCGTTTAGGATTAAAAGGCTGCAAAGTTTAATACAATTCAGATGAGTGTGCAGATCATGACGCAATTGACCCATGTCTGATGCTTCTGACTCAGGCTGCACACAAAGTTGAATGATGACATTGTTCAATCGGTGCTATGCATGCTATTGAATGCCTGAAAGTCCCAATAAGCCATGAAAAAGTATGGGAGGGTAGCATAAATTGAAGCTGGTTTTCGTATTCAAAGGGAAGGTGCATTCTAATTAACGTGCCACATTTTTCACTCACCTACTAAGGTGGTCTCGCTCAATCATGTCTGCTGCCTAATGCTCATTCCTTTGCATCGCCATTACTCGTTAATACATATTCAAACATCTTGGCCACATGTTGGACTTTGTACGTTGTGTCACACATACAATCATGACAGCTACATTACCCAAACATATTGCACTAGACTCACTGGCACACTTCTCTTTTCCTGAACAAAGTGGTGCATTATTAGAAGTAACGGCTCATAACCAGCAGAGGACAAGCCTTTCGTGCAATGAACAATATTTTGCTGCTTAATGTTGGAATCCTCATGACTAACGCCCTTGATAGCCCTGTGGCTCAAATCATCAAAATTAGCAATTTATTCATCCCAAGTCCTCACTTGCACATTCTGATCCCCTTATTCTTGTGATTTACAAGCTGAAAGCTTTATAAGCACATACCTCCTGCTTTTCATTCTAGTTGCCTCTTGTTACAGCTATTCTTCTCAGACAATAAAACCGCAACCTGGATAGACCATGTACAAAAGACTGAGGTGGAAGAGCAGGGAGATAGTGAGTTCGAAGTTAACTTTTTTTCTCTCTCACCCACAGCTGCAAGTTCAAATACTGGCACACTAATGAACTTTAGAAAATAGCTTAGCTTATGGATCTGCACTTGATAAGACATCATGTGTGCATGGTGTAGGTGCTAACTCACCAGAGGTTAAAGATGCACAGCTCTGCAATGATGAGCTTCAAAGCCCTTTTGAGGCATGCTACAGAAAAAAGTAGATGCTATGGACATGATATTTGAAGCATTAGCATGACTTAGAAAATTTGTGGTTACGCTCTAGAAATGTGGAGAAGACCAGTACTAATCATCACAGGGGCTTTGTAGAGATCTTGAAACTGCTGCTTTCTGTTGTGTGAGTGTTGGTCAATTCTGAATATACTTCTGGATCCAAGGTGCAAGTTCTAATGACTGACCTTTCAGCTTCTGCTGTGGTGCTAGGAAATATCTGGACCTGCAGTTGTACTACAGACTTCTATCATGCAATCTTAGCTTGCAGGGTATGAAGAGAGCCTTGCAGTTCTCTGAATTCCAGCAATCTGTTGACTGACACATGGCTAAGAGCTACTACCTTGTGGGATTGGTAGAGGGATCTTGGAGCATGAACCTCTTGTTGTTACTCAGGAAGACAGCATTCATCACTACCATTATCCACTGTAGCTGTTGTCTTCAGCTAACTACATTTTTCCTGCTTATGTTGAAACGGTAAAGTGAAAAACCCAGGCCATCTAGAGTTGGATCAAATCGACCTGCAAGATTGTTAGCAGTCTCCCTAACTGAAGGATGATTGCCAGAATAGATGGTGTGTCATTACTTGGGAGACTATGCAGGGCAATTGAGGACAGCAGCATAAGGGTCATGATTAGATTTTTGTGGAAAATACTGAATGGTTTGATTTATAAAATTGGTTTGTGCTGTTTGTTTGCTATTTATTGTCACTTAGCAGTTACTGCTGTGGTCAATGATGGAAGGAAGTTCTGAAATGAGACAGTTGGTGAATCGGGAATTACATTTGCTGGTACCACATTGAAATGAGGCGATCTGATGCAGTTGTCCTATGTGAGTTCTGAACGTGTGTTTAGCTGTGAATATTAAAAAAATAATATGCATTATGTGTCATAATTTACCTCTGTTATTATGAAGATGTGTTATCTAAAATATTAAGTTTAATCATTAAGTATGTATCTGACCTCTTGAAAAGTGAAACAAATGGAGCTCCTAAGTTTGCAATACTTTCAGAGAGGTCACATGATCTAGTTTGTGGATGTGTGAAGGCAAAATGTTTTGAAAACAAATGCCAGCAAGAACTTGCCACAGGGGTCTCACCCTTTCAATGAAACTCCTCTCATTAAAGTTTGAGAGTTCTTATTGGAGAAATGTAAATCAACGCCATTGTTTCCAGAAAAGGGGATTCTAGCAGTCCTAACTGATCCAGGTAGAATCCTCGTATGTGCCGCTTGTATGAAAAGTAATGCCTGCAGAATACCATTTGGAAAAACGGAATAACGCTTTTTCTGAATTTAACTTATTTTTAAAGTACTTTTAAGATAAGCACTGTCCAGCATTTTATATTTTTTCTAGGCTTGGAAGAAGTTGTGTGCATTTGTTTTTCAGGATGAGTAGTTAGATATATTTGTACATTTTAAACCTTTTGCTGCTCCTAATGTTTTTGCAATAAACTATTCATTAACTTTAGGAACATGACAGATTCGTTTCTGATACTAAGCTGTATACAAACCAGTGTATAACTAGCAAAATTTAGCTCCTTTTTTAAATTCAAACTTTGTTGTGGTTAGAGGTGTACTATGACAGGGAAAGGAATTGATCCATCCCTCCAAACAGGTTGTAACGATGTGTCTCTGCCACATTGCTCTGTGGTAGTACAAATGCTTTTACTAAAATAGTGGTCATATAAACTGTGTGCAGGTGCTATCTCAGGCTTGCGGTGTTCAGCCAGTTACTGTACATTAAAATTTTTCCTTTGAAATGTAACATTGCAGAAACCATTACTGAATATTAGCATAGTTAAATATTTATTTAAATTTATAAACATGAACCTCTTGTTGTTACTCAGGAAGACAGCATTCATCACTACCATTATCCACTGTAGCTGTTGTCTTCAGCTAACTACATTTTTCCTGCTTATGTTGAAACGGTAAAGTGAAAAACCCAGGCCATCTAGAGTTGGATCAAATCGACCTGCAAGGTCGTTAGCAGTCTCCCTAACTGAAGGACGATTGCCAGAACAATTGGTGTGTCATTACTTGGGAGACTATCAACGAATACCAATGTTATCATATGGATAAACGTGTCTATATGTGTTGATATAAAATTTGGGCTGCCATTTCCAAAATAAAGCTTCTTGACTCCTGTTCTCCTGCAGCTTTTGAACCCATCTTAGCAGTTTTGTTAGTTAATAGAGTCATAAAGATGTACAGCATGGAAACGGACCCTTCGGTCCAACCCGTCCATGCCGACCAGATATCCCAACCCAATCTAGTCCCACCTGTCAGTGCCCGGTCCATATCCCTCCGAACCCTTCTTATTCATATACCCATCCAAATGCCACTTAAATGTTGCAATTGTACCAGCCTACACCACTTCCTCTGGCAGCTCATTCCATACAAGTACCACCCTTTGTGTGAAAAAGTTGTCTGGGCGGTCTCTTTTATATCTTTCCCCTCTCGCCCTAAACCTATGCCCTCTAGTTCTGGACTCCCCCACCCCAGAGAAAAGACTTTGCCTATTTACCCTATCCATGCCCCTCATAATTTTGTGAACCTCTATAAGGTCACCCCTCAGCTCCCGACGCCCCAGGGAAAACAGCCCCAGCCTGTTCAGCCTCTCCCTATAGCTCAAATCCTCCAACCCTAACAACATCCTTGTAAATCTTTTCTGAACCCTTTCAAGTTTCACAACATTTTTCTGATAGGAAGGAGACCAGAATTGTATGCAATATTCTAACAGTGGTCCAACCAATGTCCTGTACAGCCACAGCATGACCTCCCAACTCCTGTACTCAATACTCTGATCAATAAGGAAAAGCATACCAAATGCCTTCTTCACTATCCTATCTGCCTGCGCCTCCACATTCAAGGAGCTATGAACCTGCACTCCAAGGTCTCTTCGTTCAGCAACACTCCCTAGGACCTTACCATTACGTGTAGAAGTCCTGTTAAGATTTGCTTTCCCAAAATGCAGCACCTCGCATTTATCTGAATTCAACTCCATCTGTCACTTCTCAGCCCATTGGCCCATCTGGTCCAGATCCTGTTGTAATCTGAGGTAACCCTCTTTGCTGTCCACTACACCTCCAATTTTGGTGTCATCTGCAAACTTTTTAACTGTACCTCTTATGCTCGCATCCAAATCATTTATGTAACTGACAAAAAGTAGAAGACCCAGCACCAATCCTTGTGGCACTCCGCTAGTCACAGGCCTCCAGACTGAAAAACAACCCTCCACCACCACTCTCTGTCTTCTACCTTTGAGCCAGTTCTGTATCCAAATGGTTAGTTCTCCCGCTATTCCTTGAGATCTAACCTTGCTAATCAGTCTCCCATGGGGAACCTTGTCGAACACCTTACTGAAGTCCATGTAGATCACATCTACCGCTCTGCCCTCATCAATCCTCTGTTATTTCCTCAAAAAAACTCAATCAAGTTTGTGAGACATGATTTCCCACGCACAAAGCCATGTTGACTGTCCACAATCAGTCTTTGTCTTTCCAAATACAAAAATAATCAATCAAAGTGAACAAATCCATGTGAATAATTTGAATGTGTAATTTTAATCTAAAGCTTTATTAATGCAAATGGTACATTAGATATTTACAATAAAAGAGCTCTAGGATTTCTCAATGTCTGTCTGCAGTTCTCAAATAATGAATATTTCAAACCACTTTGTTATAAATTATGTAATGGAGGAAAAGGGCATTGTTGAAAGTTTTTGTAAGTATGCACATTATAGAAGGATCACTTTTAAGTTATTCTATTGACCTTTTACGGAGTACCAGGAAGAATGGCTGAAGCTAGGAGTTCTGTTTTAGAATGAGATATACTGTGTGTTGTTTGATAAAGTCTTTTGTTGCTTTTAGGGTTTATGATCATCGTTAGGCAGTTGATGATTTGAAAGTAATTTTCTGATAGTTTATTGATCTAAGGAAAAGCTGTAGTTTAGATTTGATACATTATTTAGAGTATATAAATGCGATAATTAGGGATGGTTCATTGTTACCAGATGACCAGCAGGTTGTTAGGAATGCTTTAGTTGAGTTAAAGTGGTGGGACAGCATCCTGCTCTCTCGCTGAGATGTTGGGGAACTCTTTTTTTTTCTCTCTGTCTTCACTCCTTCTGACCCATCTTCTGTCTGCTCAGTGAAGACTGCTCGAATAAGGCTGTTGTCTGTCTGTTCACTGTAGAGTCTACCCTATTTGGTTAACGCAGTTGGTTGGATGGCTGATTTTTGGTGCAGAGTGAAGCCAACAGCATAGGTTCAATCCCCACACCAGCTGAGGTTACCATGAAGGACTTCTTCTGAACCTTTCCTTCACCTGAGTCATGGTGCCCTTCAGGTTAACCTGCCACCTGTTGTTTCTGTAATGAGAGAGCAGCCCTAAGTTCTGGTAAGACTACGGCAACGTGACCTTTATTGTTGGAGTTGTCAGTCAGTGTGGATTTAACCTAGCCCTTGTGTGGTTGTTCCAGTGTGGAATTGGCCTAGCCCCTGCAAACTTTCTGCGGTGCCTTCTATCTTGAGTACTCTCTCAGTCTGGCATGTACTGTTATATAATATGTGTATGAGTGTTGGTCAGCTTGATTGTTTAAGTGGCAGAATAAGGGATATATGTTTGAAATTTTTATGTAATTGTAATCATTCTTGTGCAACTGGCGCAAAAATAATACATGTTGTGAGCTTCACATTGTTGGAAATTCTTGTCTTAGTTGCCCATGCTAAAGATAATAGGAAGCAGAATATGTTGGCGATATCCCGCCAGTTTGTTTTTAAAAAGGAAAAAATTGCAGGTGCTCTGATTTTATTATTGACATTTGTGGTTGGTTATCCAAACTTCTAATTTGCTGAACAATCATACTTCTCCAGCTATTTAGGATGAACCGTGTTTTGCGTGTTCAATGCATTTAGAAAAACTGGTTTAAAAATAGAGTGCAAGTTAAAATCAACTATTATTATTTTAAAACAATATATACTATGGAGAGTATGGGTATCTGCAGGATTGAAACCATCGAGTTGTTAGGTTATATTTAAAACATCACCATATGGATTATTAAAAATACAAATGATACTGTTCATCTTTTAGAAAACTGAATAAATGTCTTCTCTAGGCTTCCAATTCATTTTATAATATTAAGATTAATTTCAGGTTCGCTTATTCTTTTACAAGAGCCAGGTAGAATTTGTACGTGTTTGGAATTACTTTAATTCTTTTCCCAACTATTAAACTTAGTTAGTAGGTAATGTTTCTTTTGTTTTGCAGTCCACCAGAATTGGAATGTCTGTAAATGCCATCAGAAAGCAGAGTAAAGAGGATGATGTCATATCTTTGGCAAAATCTCTTATTAAATCCTGGAAGAAACTTTTGGGTAAGGAATTATACTCCAGAGTCCCATTTATTGCCTATTGATTAATTGGTGTTTAATATTATGCAGACGGCACTCTCATGAACTGGGTATTCTGCTGAAGCTTTTACCAAGCAGTATAACATAAACAAACATAATGGATCACTTACTTCTCCTCTTTCCAATCCACTTGCCTGTTAGCAGTTTCAGGTGAAAAGTTTGAGACGGAATCATTAAAATCCAACTCTTACAAGTACGTTGCATGTTTTGTGACTGTGTGCAAGTTGTTGTATGTATGCTTTGCAAATGTGCAAAACTTAAAGATATTGGTGTTTTCAAAATTCCTACATTATTTTATTCCTTTTGCTGGAGTTGTATCTTTCTCCAAGTTTCTTTGTGTTATGATTGACAGTACAGTGTACAATGTACTGCTTCTTTAAACTGTTAATATGTTAGGTTTGGTAGTTCATATATTAATCTAGAAGGCAAAAATATAAAACATACAGTTGACATGGGCATACTTAATGGTGTCCTGAAAAGGTTTTAAAATGCTATATAGTGGG
Source organism: Hemiscyllium ocellatum (assembly GCF_020745735.1). Classification (NCBI taxonomy): domain Eukaryota; kingdom Metazoa; phylum Chordata; class Chondrichthyes; order Orectolobiformes; family Hemiscylliidae; genus Hemiscyllium; species Hemiscyllium ocellatum. The sequence goes on from NC_083404.1 coordinate 75,063,458, forward strand.
CAAATTAATTAACTCCACATTATGCTTGTATGAAATGTTATGTATTGCTCAAGTGCTGGAGAAAATATTTGATGTGTATATTGTTTTGTGTAATTATGTTTACATGTTACTTTCTTGATTTTCTTGAGGTGCTTCTAATTGCTGGTGCATTTACTAGAAAGGCAAGGCTGGTAAAATTTTAATCTTACAAAACATGTCAAAGGGAGGAGTGTAAAATTACCAGAAAATCTTGCCTCTTCCAAGGTAAAACATGCTAAAGCATGTGAATGCTGCTGGTGCAGCATTAAATAAAAATGTTCAATCTTTTTTCTTTCTTCTTGAGTTCTCTGATAAAGATTGGTCACGAATCCACCCTAGCCAGAATAGTGCTGTTAGCACCAATCTGTTCCTTAGTTACCATCGACCCAACTGGCCTGCTGAAGAGTCCATAGGTTGTTGTGGCAATGTCGCTTTTGCATGCAAGTTGTAGTCGAAGGCTATGGGCAGTGGTGGCAGAGGCTACAATTTTCTTTCCATAAGATGGCTGACAAAGTATCTCTCTGGCACTCACTGGTTTGCCATAGGAATGTTTGCAGGGAGTTACTAGATGCCATTCAATCTCTTTAGCTGTAATATTTAGTGGCAATAGAAGATGAATATCCTCATTATTGAAAAATACTTAAAAATGTGAAATGGTTAATATATCATGAATATGAAAATGCGAGAATCTAATCCATTTGCTTCAGCAGCATTCACAGGTTTTGCTGAATACTGTGCTTCTGGTTCAAGATGTGAGGGTACAATCATTTCTCCACAGACCTGTTTTCCTTGAATACTGCCTTTCAGCACAAAATGGTCTCTTGCTGTGTTTTCCCTTCCTTTTAAATTTCCTATTAAATTTCTCTGCCCAACTTCATGATGAGTTGCCTATGCAAACTTGTTATGCATAAACTTGATAACCTGGTAACAGGTTGACTTTACGGTAATTTGGAGTTTCTCTGAGAATCAGCCAACATTTTCTCGAGGGAAATTTAAATATAGAAACATTCAAAGTGATCACGACTGGTCATTCAACTCACTATCTTGTTACTGCTCTCTCTTTCCTTCTAGCCCTAAGAATTATATCTAACTCCTTTTGGAAAATATTCAGTATTTTAACCACAATTGTGGTCACTGCCCTCTGGGTTAAGAAATTTCACAGGCTCACTGCCCTCTGGATTAAGAAATTTCTCCTCATCTCAGTCCTAAATGGCCTACTGCATGCTTACTTTGAGCAACTGCATTACAAGGACAACCAAGTCTTACTGCACATTTGCCCTTTCTAAATCTCTCGCAATTTAGATAATTTGTCTTCCTGCTTTTGCTACCAGATTGGATAACCTCACATTTATCTGTTATACTTCATCTGCCATGCATTTGCCCATTCACTCTACTTGTTCTCACACTACAGCATCACTCCACACCTTTGAACCCAACTTTGTGTTTTCTGCAAACTTGGAATTTAGTTCCCTTATCTAAATCATTAATATATATTGTCAATAGCTGGAGTCCAAGCACTGATCCTTGTACTACTCCATTGGGACTCAGAAGAAGACCCCTTCACTGCAGAATTGTTATGATACAGAAGGAAGCAATTCATCTGTCATGTCTGAATCGATCTTCAATCGAGCATTGTTCACTAGTGCCAAACTTCAGATTTTTTTTTCCCCCATATCGTTACTCATTATTTCTATCCAAACACTCATCCAATGCCTATTTTAATGCCTTTGTTGAACCAATTTCCACCACATTTTCGGCAGTGCATTCCATACCCTAACTATTTACTATTTGAAGAATTTCCTTCTCATATCACCCTTGCTGCTTTTGCAAATCACTCCAAATCTACAACCACTTGGTCTTATTCCTTTTATAAATTGGGCAAGCCTCTCCCTATCCATTCTGTCCAGCTCAATCATGGTTTTGAAAACTCTTCAAATCTGCTCTCAGCTGTCTTCTTTTCAAAGAGAACCGTCCCAACTTCAATCTATCTTCTTTAATGAAGTTTCATTTATTTGTAGACCCATTCACCTAAATCGCTTTTGAACTCTCTCCAATGCATTCATGCCTTTCTTACAAAGTAGTGCCCAGAGTTGTCCAGCATGCTCCATCTGGGGTCTAGCAAGTGTGTTATGCAAGCTCAACATCAACTCCTTGCTTCTGTTCTCAGTGACTCTTATTAATAAAGCCAAAGCTATCAACACAATGCTTTACTAGCTGTTCTCCATCTGTCCTGCCACCTTCAATGATCTGTGCATGTGCTCACCAAGACACCTGTACTCATTTCGAATTGTATTCATCGTTTAACTTTATCTTTCGCTGTTCATCCTAGCAAAGTACATCACTTAATACTTCTCTACATTGATTCTGATCTGATGTTCTTACTCCACCAACTTGGGAGGCTTTTGGCTTTTCACACTGTCTTCCTTGTATTTTATAATTCTTTAAAGTTCAAGCTATAAAATTATTCCTACTCTTTGTTCCTTGACTGCCAGCTACTTCTAAATCCCGTGTCACTACATTACCCCAATCCGTTGTATTAACTTCTAGTAGATATCCCCAGGTTTCACTACTTGCCTGTGGCAGAATGCAGGTACACAATTCTAATCATTATATCCCATTGTCTCACTTCTCATCTGAAAAGGCCAAGGTGGAGTCTTGAGCTGAAATGCTATTGGGCAAAAAGTTAAATATTTGCTGGGAGCAATGGTATCTTATGAAGTTGAAGGCAGGTACTGTACATTTAAGAGAGAGTAAAAGCTGGCAAGAACCTGTCATGTAACTGACCAGGAGTCACAGCATGCTGGGAAATTGAAAGATTAGTTTAGATTACTTAGTGTGGAAACAGGCCCTTCGGCCAACAAGTCCACACCGATGCGCAACCCAGACCCATTCCCCTACATTTACCCCTTTACCTAACATTACGGGCAATTTAGCATGGCCAATTCACCTAACCTGCCCATTTTTGGATTATGGGAAGAAACCGGAGCACCCAGAGGAAACCCACGCAGACACTGGGAGAATGTGCAAACTCCATACAGAGTTGCCTGAGGCGGGAATTGAACACGGGTCTCTGGCGCTGTGAGGCAGCAGAGCTAACCACTGTGCCCCCCTGCCGCCCTAAAAAATGTACCATTTGGCTGTAACCTAGATACCTCAGTTGTTTTCACAGCATTTCGAATTTAGCCAATCAGTTTAAATCGTGCCCCAAAATACTAAAACCCAATCAAATTTGAATTTTACTGTTTTGACAACAGTGAGCAATGAGACGATCTGATATTTGGGTATTAAAAAAACAGGTATTTTGGACAGTTAGCCAGAAAGAGCATCAACTGCTGTTGAAAGACTGCTATTCACCACATTCTCTGTCAAAGGTATTTTTTTCATATGAAACATCTTTGCAGCAGAAGACCAAAGACAGCTCAGGGAGATCTACAAACAGAGGAAGACTGACACCGGCGCTGATAGCCACTGTCTGGTTTTGAAAATTAAGTTGCTGTAATTTTAATAGGGGCTTTTATTGGATCAGAATATTGTTATAGAGTGGAGGTACATAACAAATTTTTAAGAGAAAGGAGGCTTAGAGTTGTAAATAGTTGTTGTTTAATGCTCACCTTTAACATTAAAGAATAGAATTGATATTTTTGTTAAATAGTGGAATTTGGGTAGTTCTTTGTCACTCATACTTCAACAGATTATGAGGCGAGGGCAGCTTTAATTAACAGAAAGGTTTACCAACATGTCATAACAGAAGATTTTCAAGGCTGTGATTACCCCTTAAATTGCCTGAACATTAATAATTGCATGATGTTTTTGTTGATAGAATTTGATCTAATTCAGTTGACTGGTAGTAAACATGTTGCTAAGAGTTTGGAGATCTATATAAGAGCATAATTGTCTTTTACAATGAACTTATTGCTGGAGGTTTGAGAGGTTTTTGAAGACCTAGAGATCTTGTGCAATACTTTGTCAAGAATTCAATCAATTCAATAGTTATTCCAAATATTTTTAATAAGAAGGTGAACTGAAGAGGATAGTGGCTAGGAGAACTATTCTTGATTTTTGATGTTTTTCAGCACTTAGCTGGATCTAATCAATTCCTTGGTGCAGTAATTTCTTACAGGTTTTGCATTGTTTTTGGAACTTTAAAAAAACATCAAAAGCAAAGATACTTTAAATGGGAGGAAGGATGGAGAGTTTTGGGAGAGCAACCATGTGGCATGGTCGGAGACTGAGGAATTGCATAAGGCTTGGAGTTTGGCTTTTTAACGGAGCAGCCAACAGATGTAGTTTCATAGCTGGTGGACTGAGAAATTGCACAAGGTCTCTAGATATTGGGTTTTACTGAAGTAGCAAACAAGTAGTGAAGTTTAATGGTTGATGTGGGAAGTCTAATAACGAGCTTCTGGTGCAGCTGTCGAGGTATCAGTTATTTAGCAAAAACATCACTGCCTGAAATTATAGAAGAGGGTGATCTTTGGTTTTTGAGCTTGATCAGCTAAATTATTTTTAAGACTTATCAAACTTCTAAATCTTAATCTTTACTTATGTAAATCTATAATAGAGAGTAAGGTGACAGCATTTGTTTCTTGTATTTATGCTGTCAAATTTCTTGATTGATTTTTAATATTAAGCATTAGTACGAAGTTATCCCAGGGCAGTGTTTTTGATTAGAAAGACAGACTGTGTTAATGCTGCGTTTTTGAGCAAAGTGTGTTGTCTTTTTAGGTAATTTCCAGATCTGTAGATTATTATACAGGCAGAAGTGGCTTTTAATCTGACCGGAAGAGTAAATGTCAGAGATTAAGGAGAATTTGAATTTTCCTGGGGACTGTCTGCAGGAAATGTGTTAGGTTGCAAATCCTAACTGACTGCATGGATTGGTAGAAGCTGCTGTTCGAGGTAATGAGTTTACAAGAGCAATGGGGTGTGATGAATGGCAATTTCAGGGAGATAAATAAAACCAGTATATTCAGGTAGGGTGACCACTATGAAAGAAATGAGAGGTTGCCAGGTAGTGGAGGAGTCTACATCTGTTTCAAACAGGTATTTTGTTTTTGATACTGTAGGTGGGGTTTGCCTGACAGCAGGTTTTTGTTACTGTCACTCTACTGTATGAGCGGTATGTCAAGTTCCAAGCAATCAATTGTAATAGGGGAATTTCTAGTCTGGGACACAGATGCTTTTGCAGCCGCTTGTGTTGCCTCCCTGTGCCATGGTCAAGGATGCCTTGGAGACAGTGCAGAATATATGCAGTAGGGGTGACATGGTGGCTCAGTGGTTAGCACTGTTGCCTCTCAGATGGATAGAGGACTGGCTGGGCAACAGAAGACAGTAGTAGTGAAGGGAGTTTCTCAATTGGAGACCTGTGACAGTTGTGTTCTACAGGGATCTGTGCTGGGACCACTGTTGTTTATGATATATAAAAATGATTTGGAGGAAGACATTGGTTGCCTGATTAGCAAGTTTGCTGATGACACTAAGATTGGTGGAGTAGCAGATAGTGAAGGGGACTGTCAGAGAATACAGCAAAATATAGATAGATTGGAGAGATAAGCAGAGAAATGGCAGATGGAGTTCAATCTGGGCAAATGCGAGGTGATGCATTTTGGAAGATCCAATTCAAGAGTAAACTATACAGTAAATGGAAAAGTTCTGGGGAAGATTGACGTACAAAGAGGTCTGGGTGTTCAGGTCCATTGTTCCCCGAAGATGGCAATGCAGGTCAGTAAAGTGGTCAAGAAAGCATACGGCATGCTTTCCTTCATTGAACGGATTATTGAGTACAAGAGTTAGCAGGTCATGTTATAGTTGTATAGGACTTTGGTTTGGCTGCATTTGGAATACAGCGTACAGTTCTGGTCGCCACATTACCAAAAGAATGTGGATGCTTTGGAGAGGGTGCAGAGGAGGTTCACTAGGATGTTGCCTGGTATGGATGCCTCTAGCTGTGAATAGAAGTTGAATAGATTAGGATTACTTTCATTAGAACGATGGATGTTGAGGGAGTATCTGATTTGAGGTCTGCAAAATCATGAAAGGTATAGATAGCGTGGATAGCAAGAAGCTTTTTGCCAGAGTGAAGGACTCAATTACTAGGGTCATGAGTTCAAAGTGGGAGGGGTAAGGTTTAGGGAGATCTGCATGGAAAGTTCTTTATGCAGATGGGAGCTTGGCAGAGAATGAGGTAAGACCGATAATTAAACTGCATTTACTTTGATGCAAGTGGCCTGATGAGCTAGACAGATGAACTTAGAGCATTGGGCATGGGATATCGTAGCTATTACAGAAAAGTGGCTCAGTGATAGATAGGACTTATTTTCCGGGGTATAAATGCTACAGGAAGGTTAGAAAGAGAGGCAAGAGTGGATGGGGGGAGTGGTGATTTTGGTCAGGGATAATATGGCACTACTTGAATATATTCCTGGGAGATTGTTCCACCCATATATTTTCACTGGAAAGAGAAGTAAGAACCTGATAATCACCTGGCTGGGATTATATTAAATCACCCCCTCCCGAAAGACAGCCAATCGGAAATTGAGAATCATATATGTAAGAAGATCCCAAATATCAGTAAGAATAATAGGGTTGTAATGGTAGGGCACTTTAACTTCCCAAACATAGACCGGGATTTTGATAAGGGTTTAGGACTTGGATGGGGAGGAACTGTACAAAACTTATTCAGTTTGTGGTTGTACTTACTAGAGCAGGAGCAATACTTGACCTTCTGATGTGAAATAAGGCAGGGCAAGTTACAGAGGTGAGCACTTTGGGGCAAATGGTCCTAATTCTGTTAGTTTCAAATCGTGATGGAAAGGTTAGAACTGATCAAAAAGTTAAAAATCTAAATTGGAGTGAGGCCCATTTTGATGGTATTTTCAGTAACTTTCAAAAGTCGATTAGAGGAGGCTAGTCGCAGGTAAAGAAAAGAGCGGTTGAGAAGAAAGGAAGCCCTTATAAATGAGATAACCAGAGTTCAGAGACAGTCTGTCCCTGTTAGTGTGAAGGACAAGGCTGGTAGGTGTAGGATGCTGGATGACTAAAGAAATCAAGGCTCTGGTCATGTGTCAGGTATAGACAGCTGGGATTGAGTGAATCCCTCGTGGAGTATAAGGGCAGTAGGAGTATACTTAAGAGGGAAATCAGAAGCAAAAGGGGACATGAAATAGTGTCGGCAAATAGAGTTAAGGAGAATCCAAAGAGCTTCTGTAAAGTACATTAAGGGTAAAAGAGTAACAAGGGAGAAAATAGGTATCCCTTACAGATCTACTTGTGAGATCCACAGGAGATGGGTGAGATATTAAATTAAAATTTCACTTCAGTATTTACTGTGAAGAAGGACATGGAAGTTATGGTACTTGGGGAGATAAATACTGATGTCTTATTACACAAAAGGCAGAACTGGAGGTCTTAAAACATATAAAGGTAGGTAATCCCCTGGGATCTGACCAGAACTTTGTGGGAGCTAGGGAGGAGATTACCGGACCCCTTGCTGAGATACTTGTGTCATCGTTAGCCACGGATGAGGTACTGGAAGACTAGAGGTTGGCTGTTGTGCCATTATTTAAATAAAAGCCCGAGTACTATAGACTGGTGAGTCTTGCATCAGTGTTGGGTAAGCTGTTGGAGATGATCCTGAGGGATAGGATTTACATGCATTTAGAAGGGCAAGGACTGATTAAGGATAGTCAACATTAGCTTTGTGCACGGGAAATCAATGTCTCACTATACTGAGTGTTTTGAAGAGATGACAAAGAAGATTAATGCAGGCAGAGTGGTAGATGTTGTCTGTATGGGCTTCCATAAAGCATTTGATAAGACTTCGTCTGGGAGACTGTTTAGTATGGTTAGGTCACATGGGATCCAAGGGGAACTAGCCAATTGGGTACAAAATTGGCTTGCAGATCGGAGACAGAGGGTGGTAATACAGGGTTGCTTTTCTGACTGGAAGCCTGTGAGCAGCGGTGTGCCACAAGAATCATTTTGTCTTTTGTCATACTTTTTGTCATTTATATAAATGATTTGGATGTGAAGATCAGAGATATGGTTAGTAAATTTGCAGATGATACCAAAATAGTTGGTGTAATGCACACTGAACAAGATTATCTCAGAGTACAACCAAACCTTCATCAGATGGGCCAATGGAGTTTAATTTGATAAATGTGAGGTGTTGCGTTTTGGTAAGGCAAGCAAGGGCAGGATGTTTACACTTAAAGGTAGCGGGAGAAATTGAGGACTCCTGTTGCTGGAGGTCAGAGTTGAAGAGTGTGGTGCTGGCAAAGTACAGCTGGTCAGGCATGACCCAAGGAGCAGGAGAATCAAAGTTTTGGGCTTTCCTGATGAAGGGCTTATGCCTGAAACATTAATTCTGCTGCTTCTCAGATGCTGTCTGACCAGCTGTGCCTTTCCAAGCACCACACTCTTCGACTTAATGGTAGAGCCCTGGGGGTATTGCTGACAAAGAGGTGCAGGTGTGTAGTTCCTTCAAAATTAAGTCATAGAAACGGGTGTGAAAAAGCTGTTTGGCATCATTGCCTTCACTAGTGAGAGCATTGACTGTTGGAGTTGGAATGTCATGTTTCTGATGCATAGGGCATTGATGAGATCCCTTTTAGAATGCTGCATACAATTCTGGTCGCCCTTCCATAGGAAAGATGTTGTTAAACTTGAGAAGGTGCAGAAGATATTTATAAGTATGTTGCCGGGACTGGAGGGTTTGAGTTGTGGGGAGAGGCGAATAGGTTGGAACTATTTTCCCTGGACCTTCAGAGAATGAGGGGTGATCTTAGAGGTTTATAAAATCCTGAGAGGCACGGATCAGGTGAATGGTCGCGGTCTTTTTTCTTAGGATGGGGGAGTGCAAAACTGAAGGGCTTAAGGTTTTATGTAAGAGAAAAAAAAATTTAAAAGGACCTGAGGGGTAATGTTTTCATGCAGAGGATGGTGAGTGTATGGAGCGAGCTGTTGAAGGAAGTGGTGGAGGCTGGTATAATTACAACATTTAGGAAGGGTTTAGAGGAATAAGTGGCCAAATGATGGCAGGTCAGATGGTATGTCTGATCTGGTTGGACCAAATGGTATGTTTCCATGCTATATGAGTAATTGCTCTTCGAAGATGTGGCAAAAGGCAGAATATTTGGTCATGGGAATCTTGCTAGGGGACTATTTTAATTGAAGATTGCAATTAAACAGGTTGGAGTTTACAAGTTCCCATTCTTCATTTTAACTGTTTCCTGTCTGGTTTCTGCCAGGGATGAAAATCAGAACCCTACTGTATTTTGACCAGCTTTCTTATTCTTGTTGCTGTGTCTAAGCCCAAACTGTGTAAAATTCAACAATTTTGAATTTAAAAATTCTAGTGTGCCAGCCTTAGTATGTTTAAGACGTAAATGGCAACTTGCCAGAGCGTAATGTTGTATTATGGAGCAGTTGGAATTGAACCATATGTATTGATAGCATAGTTCAGAGAGATTGACACCTGCATATTAAGAAGTGTATTTCTGAGATAGCAGATGGGGTTAAGTAGCATCCATACTTTATATTTTAACATTCTAGTTATTTGACTGGAAGGTTATGCTGACACTAAATATCCATAGTGGAATAAAGCCTTGATGACCCTCATGTTAATAAGATGTTTTTCAAACTATCCATCTTTTAAACAAACAGGTAGTTCTGGGATAACACGCGTTTTGGCAGCGCAATTTGGCTATAATGTTCCTGAAGAATGAAGGAATAATACTTTCAAGAACACTTACCTTGGTTCGCAATAGCCGATTGCAGCGGGGATCAGTTCATGCGCTTTGTTTTGCTGATGCACTAACGTCCATACCAGAATCTCTGTGCCAGTCTGTGCCATTCTCTGCATGCCAATGTCCATGCCTTAGTTTCTGTGCTGTTCTGTGCATGTCAGCTGTAACATGGAACATCACAGCGCAGTTCAGGCCCTTCGGCCCTCAATGTTGCACTAACCTGTGGAGCCAATCTGAAGCCTATCTATCCTACGTTATTTCATTTTCATTCATATGTTTATACAATGACCATTTAAATGCACTTAAAGTTGGCAAGTCTACGAAGTTGCAGGCAGAATGTTCCAAGCCTCTACTACTCTGAGTAATGAAGCCACCTCTGACATCTGTCCTATATTTAACACCCCTCAATTTAAAGCTGTGTCCCTTGTGCTAGCCATCACCATCCAAGGAAAAAGACTCTCACTGTCCACCTTACCTAACCCTCTGATTATCTTGTATGTCTCATTTAAGTCACCTCTCAGCTTTCTTCTCTCCAACGTAAACAGCCTCAAGTCCCTCAGCCTTACCTCATAAGACCTTCCCTCCATACCAGGCAGCATCCTAGTAAATGTCCTCTGAACCCTTTCCAAAGCTATCACATCTTTCCTTATAATGCGGTGACCAGAACTCTATGTAATACCCCAATTGTGGCTGCAAGTTGACTTTGTGGTTCTGAAACTCAATCCCTCTACCAATAAAAGCTAACACACCATATTCCTTCTTATCAACCTGGGTGGCAACTTTCAGATATCTGTGTACATGAACACCAAGATCTTTCTGCTCATCTACACAGCCAAGGATCTTACAATTACCGCAGTACACTTTATCCTTGTTGCTCCTTCCAAAGTGAATCGCACTTTTCCACATTAAATTCCCATTTGCTACCCCTCAGCCCAGTTGTGCAGCTTATCTATCTCCCTCTGTAACCTGCAACATCCTTCGGCACTGTCCACAATTCCACCGATCTTAATGCCATCTGTAAATTTATTAACCCATCCTTCTATGCCTCCTTCCAGGTCATTTATAAAAATGACAAACAGTAGTGGCCACAAAACAGTTCCTTGCAGTACACCACTAGTAACTGATCTCCAGGATGAATATTTCCCAACAACCACCACCCTCTATCTTCTTTCAGCGAGCCAATTTCTGATCCAAACCGCTAAATCACCCTCAATCCCATGCCTCCGTATTTTGTGCAATAGTCTAGCATGGGGAACCTTATCAGATATCCATGTACACCACATCAATTGCTTTACCCTCATCCACCTGCTTGGTCACCTTCTCAAAAGAAAGTTTGAGAGGCACGACCTACCCTTCACAAAGCTGTGACAATCCCTAATCAACTTATTCCTTTCTTGATGATTATAAATCCTCTCTTATAGCCTCTTTCAGCATTTTACCCACAACTGAAGTAAGGCTCACTGATCTATAATTACGAGGATTGCCCCTGCTCCCATTCTTGAACAAGGGGACAACATTTGCTGTCCTCCAGTCTTCTAGCACCATTCCAATAGACAGTGATGACTTAAAGATCAAAGCCAAAGGCTCTGCAATCTCCTCCCTGGCTTCCCATAGAATCATTGGATAAATCCCATCCGGCCCAAGGGATTTATCTATTTTCACATTTTTCCAGAATTGCTAACACCTCCTCCTTGTGAACTTCAATCCCGTCTAGTCTAGTAGCCTGTATCATAGTCTTGTCCTCAACAACAGTTTATTTTCCAATGTGAATACCGATGAAAAATATTAATTCAGCACTTCTCCTATCTCCTCAAACTCCATGCACAACTTCCCACTACTGTCCTTGGTTGCCCCAATCCTATTCTAGTCATTCTTTTATTCCTGATTTAGCTATCGAAAACTTTAGGGCTTTCCTTGATTCTATCTACCAATGACTTCTCATGTCCCTTCCTGGCCCTTAGTTCTCTCTTTAGGTCTTTCCTGGATAGCTTGTATCTTACAAGTGCCCTTACTGAGCCTTCACGCCTTATCCTAACATAAGCCGCCGCCTTTCTCTTGATGCGATTCAACTTCCTTAGTAAACCACAGCTCCCTCACTCGACATCATCTTCCTAGCCTTAATGGTACATACTTATCAAGGACACGCAGAAACTCCACATTTCACTTGTGCCCATCTCTTGCAGTTTTCTTCTCCATCCTAAATCTTGCCTAATCACATCGTAATTAGCTTTTCCCCAGCTATAACTCTTGCCCTGCAGTACATACCTATCCCTTTCCATTGCTCAAGTAAACATAATCGGATTGTGGTCACTATCAGCAAAGTGCTCATCTACCTCCAAATCTAACACCTGGCCTGGTTCATTACCCAGTACCAAATCCAATGTGGCTTCACCTCTTGTTGGCCTATCTACATACTGTGTCAGGAAAACCTCCTGCACACATTGGGAAAAAAACTGACCCATCTATAGTACTTTAATTATAGTTTGTGGTTATCGTAACTGATTGCAGAATGTATCGTCAACTTGCAGAGGCTTTGGACCGCTCTATCTTTTGACTTATTTCATGGTCGTTGTGCCATTCTGCACACGGCGCAATGTCAGCGCTGGTTTTCATGCCATACCACGCATGCGCTGACGTCAGCTGCTGACAGAGCAACTTTCTTGTGAAAGGTACTGTACAGAGAGCAGCTTTCTGACATTTTTAAAATGTAATGTTAAATTTACTTTGTTTTGTTAATAAGTATGATTTGAACTTCATTTGGGCTGTACTGTAATGTGCCCTTTGGTTGATTTCTGAACGATCGTGAGTGATTTTTTTTGCTGGTCTGCCTCTAATCCCACTTTTCCCATAGACCCCGTTATTTCTATTAAGCGAAGTTTCACTGGAATACAAGTATGGCATTATAAAATTACCTGTAATTGAATTTTTCAGAGATAATCAAAATATTGTTTGCTGTCAATATATAAAAAAAACTACAATTACACATGGTGTGCTGAAGTGATTGTTTTTAAAACAATCTTGACCTAAAGTCTTTCAATGACCTAGGAATTGAAATCATAAGAATTGCTTCTTTTGCATACAAGTGGTCAGTCGTGAATAGTATCTCTTGCAGTTCTGTCCCTACTTTGCTCTGTTTGGTTTTCCACTACAGTAAAGTGTGTGTTAAACAGTGCACACCAGAATTGGGTGGCACCAGTAAATCAAAAATGTCAGTTACCTTTCTGCAGTTTGTGGTTGTCGTAACAGAATGGGAAATATATCTTCAACATGCAGAGGATTTGAAGCTCTCTACCTTTTTGACATTTTTCACTTTACACAACCTTCTCTTTCAATTACTTTAGACTGACATAAGTACTTTTAACCCTGGGGAGGATATCCGAGATGGATTAGATTTCAGTTGGTGAGGCAGCAGATAATGTGAATGTTACTGTGGTATTTATTTTCTTGTTTTATTTAATAAAGTGTCTTTTTTAAAAGGTTTTGACATGATTTTTAATTCAAATGCTATTTTGCAGATGGCCCATCAACTGACAAACCCTCAGAAGAGAAGAAAAGGGATTCGGTGTCCTTGGCACAAAACAGTCCAGAAGCAAAAGAAGAAAGGTTCCAAAAATAAAATTAACAGAATTTCTGCATCAGACCTCTCACTAACTTCAAAAAAATTGGCTTGATAGCTTTCATTAATGGGGAGTCTTCCTCATCATCTCAGTGGTTTCTTGATTTTACTTCTGCCGATATTTGTTTACAAACCTGTCCGTTGTGATGATTGGAACTAGATTGAAAAATTACAAACTTCATCCCTCAACTCATCTCTGTTAGAATCTGTGAAGCAGAACACACTGAGGGGGAGGTGTGTTTGCAGCTATTCCCTGGAAAATATCTTCCTAGTTTCTGTTGAAAATACATATTTAATAAAATTTTGGGGGGGGCAGAATTCTTGTGTAGCCACCGATAAAATTGGTTTATTTATTATTAAGTCTGGAATTTGAGAATAAATATAATTAATGCAATTAGCAAACTAATCAAATTTAATATTCCTAAAGCCTTTGTGGTTATTTCACTTTGTTTCAAGCATGCTTGTAAATTAGCTGTGTTTTGGCATATAGTGTCCTATCAGAAGTAGTTTAACATCTGCCAGAATGCTGAGATTTGGTTTCTACTGTATTTTTATTTTTACAGTTCAGGAAGCAATTCCAGTAATCCCCATGAAGCATTCTATACTCCGTCGCCATTTCAACTAAAAAGTTATCCTCAGGCTCCTTTCACCACAGATTCGGTGCGGATCAAATGTAGAGAAATGTTAGCCGCTGCAATGAAAACAGATGGTAAGTCACATGCCAATCTATTTAAAGAATTTATCTTAATTACTTAATTTTTAAAGTAATTTTATATTTGGAGAATGGAATGAGCCTGGGCTTAATGGTAGCATTCCAACTTTCCTATTACCTCCAGCACTAGTCCTCAATGCTTGTTCCATCGCGATTTGCCACTCAGTAGAGTGTTGAACATTGAGCTTTGCTAATGGGTGTGAGCATGCCAGGAGAAAGTGAGGACTGCAGATCCGAGTTGAGTATGTCTTGCTGGAAAAGCACAGCATGTCAGGCAATATCCGAGGAGCAGGAGAATTGTCATTGAGTGTAAGCCCTTTATCAGGAATGAGGCTTGTGGGCTGGGGTACTGAGAGATAAATGGGAGGGGAAGTGGAGTTGGGGGAAGGTAGCTGAGAGTGAGTGCAATAGGTAAATGAAGGAGAGGAAGAAGCTGATAGGTCAGAGAGGAGGGTGGAGTGGATAGCTGGAAAGGTGATGGACAGGTCATGAGGGTGGTGCCGAGTTGGAGGCTTGGACTAGGATAATGTGGGGGGGGGGGGAAATGAGGAAACTGGTGAAATCTACATTGATCCTGTAGGATTGGAGTGTCCCAAGGCAGAACATGACATGTTCTTCCTCCAGTCGTTGGGTGGTAAAGGTTTGACAGTGGAGGATGCCCAGGACCTGCATGTCCATGGCGGAATGGGAGGGGGAGTTGAAGTGTTCAACCATGGGGTTGGTTGGTACGGGCGTCCCAGAGATGTTTTCTGAAATGATCCGCAAGTAGGTGTCCTCTCTCCCCAATGTAGAGGAGACCACATCTGGTGAAATGGATACAGTAGTTGACATTGGTGGTGATTGGGTAAATTCCTGTCGGATGTGGAAGAATCCTTTGGGGCCTTTGAGGGTGCAGTATTTGCATTTCCTACGGTGGCTGGGGAAGGTCCTGCATGTGGGCTGGTGGCGGTCATGGATCTGACGAAGGACTCGCAGAGGGAATGGTCTTTCCAGAAAACTGAAAGAGGTGGGGAGGAAAAAAATATATCTGATGGTGTCCGTTTGTAGGTGGCGGAAGTGGCAGAGGCTGATGCGATATATGTGGAGGTTGGTGGGGTAGAAGTTGAGCGGTGGGAGGTTCTGTTCTTGTTGCATTGGTGTCGTCCTGATCCCACCTCAGTTGAAGCAAAATGCTCAGAGACACCGTATTGGTTTACCACCTTCATTGTTATTCAGGGTCCTGGAAGGAAAGAGAATGATCGCACATGTGCACAGAGACATGAGTTCTTGATCTTCTCTCTCGAACAGCAGATTCTGAATGAATTATCTAGTCATTTACAGGGAGAAGCATCAAGATTGGGTACCTGTTAGAATCAGGGAGTGTCAATAGTAAAGATTAAACCATCTGGCATTATACAATGAATACTTGGCTTCACGTAATGAAGGCTCTTCACCTTGTGAACTGACTTTACATACTGAATGCTTTTTCATCTTGTTAAACCACTACCCTTGCCTCCAATGCCTCATTGTTTACTACAAGTTCTTAACTGATCTGAGTCATGCTTAACTGAACCTTTGTTTCACAAAACTCAAAACTTAACACTTTCCTCACCTGCTCATACCTTACACATTTTCTCATGGGGAGGGTTGGGGTTCAAGGGCGGTGGCTCGGGAAGTGGAAGACATGCGCAGAAGAGCAACGTTGACCATTTGGGAAGGGAAATTGCAATCTTGGAAGAAGCCCATCTGGGACCCTGGGAACAAATGCGGCGAAGGCGGAAGAATTGGGAATAAGTGGCGTTTTTACAGGAGGTAGGGTGGGTGGTAGTCTAGGTAGCTGTGGGAGTTGGTGGGCTTGTAGAAGATGTCTGTGGTTAGTCAGTCACCGGAGATGGAGAGATCCAGGAGGGCGAGAGAGGTGTCCAAGATGGTCCAGGTGAATTTGAGGTCAGGGTGAAAGGTGTGAAGTTGGTTAACTGTTTTAACCTCCTCGTGGGAGCACGAGGTAGTGCCAATACGATGTAGTGGAGGAACAGGTGAGGGGTGGCGCTGGTGTTACTGCGGAAGATGGACTGTTCCATGTTCCCGACAAACAGGCAGGCATAGCGGGATCCTATGTGGGTGCCCATGGCTACCCCTGTGGTGAAAAGGAAGTGGGAGGATTGGAAAGAGAAGTTGTTGAGGGTGAGGACCAATTCAGCCAAACTAAAGAGGGTGTCGTGGAAGGGTACTGGTTGGGAAGGCATGAGAGGATGAAACGCAGAGCTTGGATGCCTTCGTTGTGGCAGATGGATGTGTACAGGGTTGGATGTTCATGGTGAAGATGAGGCTTTGGGGCCGAGAAATGAAAATCCTGAAGGAGGTGAAGGGTGTGGGTGGTGTCCCGAATGTAGGTGGAGAGTTCCCTGAACTAAGAGGGACAGCATGGTGTCAAGGTAGGCAGAGATGAGTTCAGTGGGACAGGAGCAGGCTGAGACAATGGTCAACTGGGGAAGTCAGGCTTGTGAATCTTCAGTTAGTCGGTAGAATTAGGTGGTGTGGTGTTCGTGGACAATGAGGTTGGCGGCTGTGGATGGGAGGACCCCTGAGGTGATGAAGTTGTGGATGGTCTGGATGATGATGGTTTGGTGATGGGAAGTGAGGTCATGGTCGAGAGAGCGGTAAGAGAAGGTGTCTGTGAGTTGTCACCTTGCTTCAGCGGTGTGGAGGTCAGTACCGCTGCCAAACTACCCCCCTTTTTCTGCGGGTTTGATGGTGCGGTTTGGGTTGGAGTAGAGGGCTGCATGTTGAGGGCGGGAGGTTGGAGTGGGTGAGCAGGGTGGAAAGGTTGAGGCAGTCGATGTCATGTTAGAAATGAAGTGGCCAAGAGTGGGTAGCAGGTCAGCACGGGGTGTCCAGGTGGATGGGGTGTGTTGGAGGTGATAGAAGGGGTCCTTGATTGATAAAGTAGGTGTGGACGCAGAGGCGGCGGAAGAAATACTCGAGGTTGCTTGGTCCACGTGGGATCTGTCATTTCTGTAGGCAGGCACTTAGGAAGGAGATATGGCTGTGGTAGCAAATCTGCTTCAGGATGTGACTGAAAAGCTTCAGGGCAGAGGAGATGACCTTGGAGGAGTGGGGGGGGGGGGTGCAGTGAGAGAGAGAGAGAGAGAGAGACTCGCTGAGATCCTTGTAGAGAAAGATGAGGCGAACATTTAGGCCATGTGGGATCAGTCGGTTCCGTAGGTAGGCACTAACGAAGGAGATGTGGCTGTGGTAGCGAGTCTGCTTGAGGACCCAGCTGTACCTGTCTCTTTGTTGGGTACGTGGCACAGCCCAACATTTGCAGTTATACCAGCACCACACCCCACCCGTTCCTCCGCTATATCGATGACTATAACAGCTCTACCTCGTGCTCCCACAAGGAGGTTGAACAGTTCATCAACTTCACTAATATTTTTTTACCCCAACCTCAAATTCACCTGAACCATTTCGGTCACCTCCCTCCCCTTTCTGCGCTTCTCCAACTCTGGCAACTGACTAACCACGGTCATCCAGTACAAGCCCAACAACTCCCACAGCTAGACTACACCACCTCCTGGAAAAACGCCAGTACTTATTCCCAATTCCTTCTCCTCCACCGTATCTGTTCCCAGGATGTTCAATTCCACCTTAAAATCTCAGATGGCCTCCTTCCACGATCGTAATTTCCCTTCCCAGGCGGTCAACGATGCCCTCCAGTGCATCTTCTCCACTTCTGGCACCTCCCCTTCCCGAACCCCACCCGTCCAAATGCAACAAGGACAGAACCTCTCTAGTCCTCACCTTCCACCCCACCAACCTCTGCATACATCTCATCACCTTCTGCCACCTACAAGTGGACCCCACCACCAGATATTTTTCCCTATCAGCCTTCTATGGAGACCATTCCGTCCGTGACTCCTTCGTCAGATCTATGCCCCCCACCAGCCCACACCCCACTCCCGGCATCTTCCCCTGCCACAGCAGGAAGTGCAAAACCTGCGCCCACACCACTCCCCTCACTTCCGTCCAAGGCCCCAAAGGATCCTTCCACATCTGACAGACATTTACCTGTATCGCCACCAATGTCATCTACTGTATCCATTGCACCAGGTGTGGTCTCCTCTACATCGAGGAGGGAGGGCACCTACTTGCGGATCATTTCAGAGAACATCACTGGGATGCCTGCACCAACCAACCCCACCGTCCCATGGCTGAACACTTCAACTCCCCCTCCCAGTCTAGGTCTGGGCTGCCTCCATTGCCAAATCCTTACCACCCAACGACTGGAGGAAGAATGTCATATTCCACCTTGGGACACTGCAACCCCACGGCCTCAATGTGGATTTCACCAGTTTCCTCATTTTCCCTCCCCCCACATTATCCCAGTCCAAGCCTCCAACTCAGCACCACCCTTGACCTGTCCATCATCTTTCCCATCTATCCACTTCACCCTCCTCTCCGACCTATCACTTTCTCCCTCTCCTTCATCTACCTATCGCATTCTCAGCTACCTCCCCCACCCCTCCTCCCATTTATCTCTCAGCATCCCAGCCCACAAGCCTCATTCCTGATGGAGGGCTCATGCCCAAAACGTCAATTCTCCTGCTCCTCTGATGCTGCCTGACCTGCTGTGCTTTTCCAGAAAGACACTCTCAACTCTGAAATTGCATGGTACCTAAATCATTCATTTGGACACAGGGCACTTTATCATTGAATTTTCCTCTGCCCAATTTCAAATGCTATCCATTTGGTCCCCAAACTTTCCAAACTTTATTCCATGCAAGCTAAAGAAGCAGGACATTTTCCCTGTGCTATCAGTGGCAAAACTGAAATACAGTCATGATTCTGCCTTAGGACTGAAAAATGCTTTCCAAAGTGAGGTAGGAGATGGTTTTATTCTGGTCAGATATTTTTGACCGTAACTGAAATGATGATTAGACTTCTGTGCTGTAATAAAGCAGTTTGGAGAAATGTTGTTGCTTGAAGATTGTCTTTACACTGAGACTAAATGTTTATTGATGTGGAAGCTTGGGCATAAAAGTAACTTGTCATTTCACTTCCATATTTGTTGGTATTCACTGTATGTTCTTTCACAGAGGAGAAAGTTAATGTTGGTGATTGGTCATTTTTTTCCATCTCATTTCAGGTGATTACATAGCCATTGGCTCAGATTGTGATGAACTTGGAGCTCAAATTGAGGAAAATATCCTTCTGAAGAAGTAATTGAAACCTTCACTATTTCAGCTGGTCAGAATTTGAGCTTATATCAAGACAGTGTAATTCTGTATCGAACTTAGGGAACTGATGTCTAAAAGAGGTTCAGCAATGGGAAATAGCAATGGAAGGGGATTTTAAAATACTAAATTAGTGAATTTACCTAATTGTCACTGCAGTGAATTTGTTTTTGTAATAATTGTTGATCTGTTGTATGTTTTGTTCTTCAATTCCTCTCACCCAATGCAACCAAAATTGAGAACATTATTTGCACAGAACACAGTCAAATTATTTTCTAAAATAACTTTTTATTTCTGAGTGAAATGTAGCTTTACTGGTGTTTTGCCATTTATGTCTGAAAAGGCTATGTTGTCTTTTCTGAAAGGCAGCTTGCATTAAGAGAATGCTGCCTGGACTTGAACAGTCTCAGACCCGAACTGTGTAACTCATCTTACCCAGTTTTTTCAGCTAAGTGAAGTTCTTACTTATCAGCACTGTAGATCTCACTACACTTGCTTAATATACTAAATATCAGAGACTCAAAACCTTAAGGTTCTGCATTAACTGTTAATGGACGATTAAGAGTGGAGATGCCTGAGCATGCAGATTTTAAATGACTCCTAAGTATTGAATCTGGTGATGTTATATTGTGCTTCAGTCATACCAAGTTTGATGATGAGCATCCGTAAATATTGTTGAGTTGTGAGCACCCTTTTTCTGTGAATCCTTCCAAGAATTGAACCTATAAAATGTCATATAGATTGCCTCCACTCCTGAAAGGTGCAGGTGGTGTTAATGGTTTGGTTTGTTTTGCTTGTTGGTTAAAAGTCAAAAAGCAAAATAATTCTTTTTATTTTGCTTTTCATTAAAACTGGCAAGGTTTTAAATCCATTATTCACTATGGTTAAATTAACTAAATTGATCCTTCTGATGGTTAGTATTCTCTTCCTGTTACACAAGAACTTATAATTACATATCAACCTGATAAGCCTGCGATACAAGAGCTTCATGTACTGTTTGCTGGCCTGAGTTCCCCTTGAATCATGTAATTCAAGATAATACTCAGATCTGCAAATGGTTGCATACTTCCCACTTTTAAGAAGTACATCCCTCCGCCGAAGTGCCTTAAGTACCTGTGGAATGCATCCCAAAGCAAACAAGCAATGTTTGGTACTTGGCTAGCCAGGGACAAATATCTGGAGGCTGCTTGAAATAATGAATCCCTTTGCATCCAAACACTCAAACTATCTCTGAGGAAAATATGCCCACAAAACAGCAGCGCTTTCATAAATTAATTAAGGACAGCAGGTGCCTGCTTGAATATTAGACAAAATCTGTTCATTCCCCTCCGAACTGAATCCAAGAAGAGCCAAATTATTCATCTCATAAATGTGTATTGTTTGCTATCTAATGTGTATAGAATGCATGTTTAAGAGGATTCATTTAATTGTTATTCCAAGATTTTTTTATGTTTATGATCATGATAAAATATCATGATGTAATTAAAAAACTGTAATATTTGGACATTTGTAATTTGAAATTGGCTGAATGACCATCACTCTTTACAAAAGCATACTGATTTCAATTTATAACCTTACATACAAGTGACACTCTAAACACGGTTTTTAGTAAAACAAAGATGCATGAATTTCCTTAACCATTTTTGACGTGTGTACCAGGAATTTAAAAACACAGATATGAAATATAAAAACAGAGTGAGGAGCAGAATTGCAAATCTGAAAGATTCAAAAAACCCTAATCTGAGGAGGAATGTCCTGTGTGGAAATATAGCACCAGACAGATTAGCAAAAATGACTGCAGAGGTAAGCAAGGTTTTTTTTGCTGTATTTTTAATTCTTACATGGGATGCATCTTTTTCTGGCAAGGCTAGCATTAATTATCATCCCTAATTGTCCTTGAAATGAGAGCACCCTACAGCCATTATAGAGGGCAGTTAAGAGTCAGCCACACTGTTGTGGTTCTGCAGTTGCATATAGACTAGACATGGTAGTTTTCCTTCCCTAAAGGATATTAGTGACCCAATCAATTATTATATGGTTGACAGATTATATTTAAACTCCCAATTTTTTGATTGATTTCAAATTTCCCTGTCTGCTATGGTGGAATTCAAGCATGTGTTCCCAGAGCATAAGCCTGATACTTAGTTTATCAGTTCAGTAACTTTACTACAATTACACTGCCTCCCCTTAAATTAGTATAGGGTTCCCAATCTTTTATGTTTTGGACAGAAGTCTACCAGAATGCTGGCCCTAATATTTTGAATATCAATTACAGGTCTGTTGGTGCATTCACACTGGGTCAGATTCTAGAACCTGAGCCCAAAACTCAAGGTGGACACTCCACTACAGGACTGAGGGATTGCAGGATTGTAATAGGTGCTGTCTTTTGGATTAGACGTTAAAGTTAGGCCCTATTTTGAAGAGCTTTTGAGTTACTCCGGACATCCTTGCCAAAGACTGTCCATCAATGAACATCAAGCAAATAGATTCTCTGGCTGCTATCATATTGCTGTATATGAGAGTTTACAGTGTGCAAGTTGACTGCTGAGTTTCCTACATTACATTAATGATTACATTTTGACTGTAAAGTGCTTTCGGACATCCAGGTATTAAAAGTGCTGTAGCAATGCAAGTCTGTCTTTTTAGAGTGCTCAAATGTGCAAAAGTTTAGTAATACTTTAGTTATGCAAAATTCTGTTTGACCAGTCCTGTACTACTATGAGCAGACCTGGATTCCACTTCTTAGGCTCAGTATGTGAGATTTGGAAGGATGTTTACTAGAATAATATCGAAATTCAAAAAGCTATGAGGAGAAATTGAACAAACTGTGTTTGTATTTCTTGAAATTTAAAAGGTTGAGACGTAGTTTGACATAAATTTTCAGTACTTGAAGGGGAACTAGACTGGAAGAAACCTTTTTCTCCTTATTAGGTTATCGAGGACCAGGAAGTTGAGTCGAATGATAACAGAAATTATTGATTTAAGTAAGTCTCACTGTGAAATTAGGAAGTGCTTCTATGTACACAGGCTTGTTAAAGTTTGGAACTCACTTTACTCAAATTAGATCTGAGATTGATGGATTTTTGATTAGCGTAGATGTTGAGAGTATGGAGTAAAGGCAGGTATGTTGAATCATAATGAAGATAAAGTATGATCTTGTTGATTGATGCTGAGACTGTTATATTTGTGACTGGTTGAAACACAGAATTGATTGTAACCATAGGGTGGAATGCTGAGCTCAACAGAAGTGTAAGACAGGATACAGCATGCTAATTATACAGCAAAGGCGTATCGCAATGAGAAATATGTGCCCAGATGATGCTTCTGCAATAATGTAAAAAGAACAAGGGCAGTTGTTAAATAAATGAAATATTAACAAGATGCATTAAGATGGTCTTTTAACTTTGTCTAAAAAATATTTGCGGAAATGTGTAAGCTAACCAGAATGTTAAAGTCAAACAGGAGACAATACCGATGTAATGAATACTGATAGAGATTGAGACAGCACAGTTACCTTGTTCGAACAGCTCTTCTTCAGCTTGTTTTTCATCTTAGTGCCTGACTTCTTTAAATCTTTGAATTACCCAAGAATAGCACACCGAACTCAACATGGATCAGTTCTTGAGAGTTGTCATCCTGCATCTTGACTTCGCTGGAGCCTTTGAAGTCCTTATCCTTTTTATGTTTTTATGTCCTTTTCAGTGGTGGACATAGATAATTATTAACAAGACCATATTTGTCCTCTAGTGATTTCCCTTTTTTAGGGTTTTAGTGATGATCTGTAGCTCGGGTTGTGGTTGAATTTGTTGGTCGGTTTGCAGAGCTGGTTGATTTTCTTGCAAATGTTTCGTCTCCCACCTCGGTAACATCTTCAGTGCAGTGTAGCCTCCAGGTTAAGTGCTCCATCCAGAGGCTACATAGGGAGATGAAAAGTTTGGAAGTCAGCCAGCCAGCTTGGCAATTTCCCTTTATTAAAGTGTCCAATATTCAGTTGAGTTCTTTATTGCACATGGGTTATAGGTGCTCTTTTCCTTGCTGTTTCTAGGTCTTCAAAGTATTTCTCTGTGACAATTCTGCATTGCTTTTCTGAACAGGATTACAGGGGCACACCAGCTTTCAGACTTATTCAGTTAGCAGTCACATTGTTTGTTTCTGTCTGTCAGTTGTTTATGCTTTGATCTTCCTCAGTTAACTATTTGACCATAGAATGAATCATCATGTTTACAGTATTGTTTCCTATTTGACTTTAACATTCTAGTTAGCTTACACATTTCAGTAAATATTTTTTAGACAAGTTAAAAGATCATCTTAATGCATCTTGTTAATATTTCATTTATTTAGCATCTGCCCTTTTTTTTTCCATTATTGCAGAAGCACCATCTGGGCTTACATTTCTTATTGGTTATTGGTTCCCCCGTACCTCAGAGGTATCAGATATCCAAATTTTTGCAAGGTTTGTAGCTCAGGTTGAGGTTTAGGGTGTAGGTTTGCTCGCTGAGCTGTAGGTTTGATATCCAGACGTTTCATTACCTGGCTAGGTAACATCATCAGTGGCGACCTCCAAGTGAAGCAAAGCTGTTGTCTCCTGCTTTCTATTTATATCTTTCTCCTGGATGCAGTTCCTGGGGTTTGTGGTGATGTCATTTCCTGTTCGTTTTCTGAGGGGTTGATAGATGGTATCTAGATCTATGTGTTTGTTTATGGCGTTGTGGTTGGAGTGCCAGGCTTCTAGGAATTTTCTGGCATGTCTTTGCTTAGCCTATCCCAGGATAGATGTGTTGTCCCAGTCTAAATGGTGGGTTTTTTTCATCCATGTGTAGGGCTACAAGGGAGAGAGGGTCGTGTCTTTTTGTGGCTAACTGGTGTTCGTGTATCCTGGTGGCTAACTTTCTTCCTGTTTGTCCTACGTAATATTTGTGGCAGTCCTTGCATGGAATTTTGTAGATGACATTGGTTTTGTCCATGGGTTGTACTGGGTCTTTTAAGTTTGTTAGTTTTTGTTTGAGAGTGTTGGTGGGTTTGTGTGCTACGAGGATTCCTAGGGCTCTTAGTAGTCTGGCTGTCATTTCTGAAACTTCTTTGATGCATGGTAAGGTAGTTAGGGTTTCTGGCTGTGTTTGGTCTACTTGTCGTGGTTTGTTCTTGAGGAATCTGCGGACTGTATTTTTTGAGTGTCCATTCTTCTTGAATATGTTGTTGTATAGGTGGCTCTCCTCTGTTTTCCGAAGTTCGTCTGTGCTGCAGTGTGTGGTGGCTCGTTGGAATAGTGTTCTGATACAGCTTCGTTTGTGTGTGTTAGGATGGTTGCTGGTGTAGTTAAGTATTTGGTCAATGTTTGTCAGTTTTCTGTATACGCAGGTTTGTAGTTCTCCGTTGTCCTTTCTTTCGACTGTGATGTCCAGGAATGCAAGTTTGTTGTCGGTTTCTTCCTCCTTGGTGAACTTTATGCCTGTGAGGGTATTGTTCATGATGTTATATGTCTCTTCTATCTTGTTTTGTTTTGTGATGACAAAGGTGTCATTACGTAGCGGACCCAGATTTTTGGTTTGATAGTTGTAGGGCTGTTTGTTCTAGTCTTTGCATTACCGCTTCTGCTATGAATCCCCTTAGAAAACGAACAGGAAATGACATCACCACAAACCCCAGGAACCCCATCCAGGACAAACCTATAAATAGAAAGCAGGAGATGACAGCTTCGCTTCACTTGGAGATCGCCACTGATGATGTTACCTGGCCAGGTAATGAAACGTCTGGATATCAAACCTACAACTCAGCGAGCAAACCTACACCCCTAGATATCCAAATATTCATGGCTCATTTTACCCTCTACCTTACTCCAAGTTATATATATCCTCAATATATCTTACATAATCTCTCTTTTCTAATTCTGACAATGTTTGTTTGACTTCATTTTCTATGTTCCAAATTAACAAAGGTCCTGCAAGTTCTTTCACTGCCTGCTTGGACGAAAGTGTTCCTATATGTACAGATCATACACGTGGAGTATCCTCACTGTTGCAGGATGCTACAAAACCACATTGTCTGGGCCCTGCTGGTCCCACAGTTATTTAGATCATTGTTTCCTTACTACTTTTCAGATTGATGGATCCTGGCCTTGGAACATGAGAGAGGAACTGAAACTAAAAGAGAGGGGCATGCATGATGGGAAGTGAGGCTGGGGTAAAGGGGAGGGAAAAATAATCGAGGCATTATCCTCCATCTTTCAATCCTCATTAGATAAAAGAATACTACTGGAAAGCTTGATCATGTTCAAACACTTCTCATAAAAGGAGAGGGATAAACCATGGAAGTACAGATGTACACCTCTGAGGTACAGAGGAACCAATGAGAAATGTATGTCCGGATGTAATTAGCACCTCTGAGAAAGTTACTGGAAACATTTATCAGAGACAAAATGAGCTTTTTTTAAAGAGGAAATGGGCTAATCGAGGCAACAAATGTAGATTTATTAAAGATAAATTTGTCTGACTAACTGAATTGAATTATTTGAGGTATCAGAAAGTTGATCAAGGTAGTAAAGTAGATGATCACGTATAGCTTTATGGAAGATACTCAGGTCAGCAAATGTTATTTAGATGATGGAAACCCATACAGCTAAGAGGAAAGTAGTGGTATAGATGCATAATAAGCTTGGTTAGAGGAAGCAAAGAATGGATGAATGTTTTTTCACAGCTTGTTTGCAGCTGTGTTCCCTGACACTCAGTATTAAATTCATTACTCTTTGCAATTTTTGAAGACTGAAATATGGGAATTGGAAATAGCATTTTAGAGTTTATAGATGATGTGAAACTTGGTGACAAGAATAATTATAGTCTACAGAGTGACATTGACAGAATAGTGAAATGCGCAGAAGCATTGTGAATGATGCATATGCAAGAACTAACCGGAAAGACAATAAGGTATGATTTTTATTAATATAGGTGCACAGAGTCCTTTTGTGTTCATATATGCAAATACTTGGCAAAGTAGGGCAAGTTGATAAGTTGGTTTAAGGACAAGTGAGATATTTTAGTTCACAAATAAAGGAAAAGAACATTAAAGCAAATTAATCATTCAAAATCCTTTACAGATTACTGGTTAGATCTCCGCTGAAGTATTATGAACAAGTCTGGACACCACGTATCAGCGAATGCAGGTTTAGAAAGGGTACAGAAATAGTTTATCAAGATTAGAATGAATAGCAGTTGTGAGGATAGTTAGATAAAGTAGGACTGTTAAACTTGTAACAAAGTTGAAAGGTGACCTAAAGGGGTTTACAAGAAAATGGCATATTTTAACAAGTAGGTGCTACAATATTGATCCTTTGGCAAGTGGATCATTTATGAGAGGTCAAAGATACAAAATCTTTATCGAACGTTCTGTTATGCAATGAAAATTTCAAAATCTAGAGCATTGTACTTAAAAATCTGGTAGAAGCTTAGTGCGTAAATAAATTTAAAAGGTAATTGATAGATACTTGTTGAGAAGTTGCAGCATTCCGGGCATGATGAGACTGCTCTTCTAAAAAGCAAGTACATGCATAGTAGGATGAATGGCCTCCTTCCACAATAGGTTTCTATGTTTATAATTGCACTAAACATGTTTCTTTTACAATAATTAAGGTCAGCCTATCTGTTAGTCCTTTGGAAAATGAACTACAACTAGGGTAATAGAGTATTTTCGGTTAAATTGTTGATGATCTTCAAAATTATCACTAGCTGCTGAAAGTATCACATTTTTGCTTTGATGTTTGAAGGTGAAAAATGAAATCTGAATATATCAAGTGTGGTGAAGGGTGCACAATTTTATATTTATGAATACTTTTGGACTTTGTATTATATTGATGCAGGTGGGTGTTCCTATCAGCTCTAAAGTGTTTTCTTTTTAAAAACAGCAAAATCGGAGAGTCCTTCCAGAAAAGTGACCTGACCTAGTCAAAGAGTAAACCCTATGGTGTCAATGGAAAGATGTTTATATTGTTGTGTTTAGGACAGGTATCGTAAATCTGAAACATTATTAACTTTTTTTTCAGTTCAGAACAATCTCTAGGTTAGCAACTCTTGTTTAAATGAAAATTCAGTTCAGAGTAAGA
The DNA here is from genome assembly GCF_020745735.1 of Hemiscyllium ocellatum. Classification (NCBI taxonomy): domain Eukaryota; kingdom Metazoa; phylum Chordata; class Chondrichthyes; order Orectolobiformes; family Hemiscylliidae; genus Hemiscyllium; species Hemiscyllium ocellatum. Next base: position 75,090,858 of record NC_083404.1, read on the forward strand.
TTTTCCATTCAGAAAGCACCAGCGTTGAGATTAGAGGGCATTTTAGTTTCTCTCCTATGAGGAGTTCAGGGACCAGTTAATTGATGAGTTTCACAAATTAAATCTTTGAAGCAGGAGAGTTTGATGAGAACTGAGAGGGTCTAGGCTCTCTGTTTTATGGAAAAGCCCATATTGGCAATTGGGAAAGGATTCATTGATTTTCCTGCAGTCAACAGCAAGATAACTAGTCAATTAAGTAGAACCCGAAAGAGTCGTGGCAGAGGATGTAATTTCTCTAGACTTGCCATCTCTGTAACAGATAGTATTGGAAAATAGACTGAAAAATAGTTTTACTGTGCATTGTAAGATTATTTAGATAGCATGGTTTTTATTTCTTTGTGTCATAAACTTTTATTCTGCTGGCAAAGAAAATCTGCAGTCTTTGAGTATGTCTCAGTAGCTGGCCACCACGTTAACTAAGTAAACAAAAAAAAATTATCAACCAGATTTAAAGCTGGGATCTGACTTATCCAGTAGCCTTACAAGCTGGGATCATCTCACAAGTTTTATATTACAACTTTTGCAGTCCGGAAGATTGATGCATATTTCTTTGATCTGAGTGGACAGTGGGTCTTATAAGTACGTGAGAGTTAAAGGACATTTCATTGAAGCTACAAGTAAATAATGTATGGATGTCTTCAAGTTTTAATTTGTGACAAATACGTTCAATGGTTTTTCAAATTCTGGTTTAAAGATGGTGATTACATTTTGGACAAAATTGAAATAGTTTGCATTTGCTTTGCACCTTATGTTTTAAAAATGTTTCAGAAATATTCTAAGGAATTTAACAAACCTAGGAACTGCACTTCAGCAATTCAATTATGAGTGACTGGAACACTGTTCTTTACTTTTTGTGGGATATTACTTTGTAATGATATAAATGCCCAAATATTTTAATATATAAAGTATGTTGGTCAGGACACTTGAATAGTGCAGTAAGAGCTTTTAATACCTATCTGAATGACCAGAAATGGCTAACAAAACTTAGCTTTAATATTTCAACTGAAACAGTGCCTCTAAGTAGAAAATACTGGAAGTGTCAAGCTGTAACCAAATCTGGAGCTTTCTAATTGGTCACAAGCGTGCTATTATTTGAAGCCTGCAGATATTTAAGTTGCCTATAAATAAGCATAAACTTTCATCTTGTCAGGAGCTATATCTGAGTACTTTTGTCAGTTTGATTCATATTTAATTTGCAGATTCTTTAGCCAACAGTGTAGCTCAACATTTTAAGTAATTAATCTGCTGACTCTCCATTTGTTGTGCAATTATTGATCTAACCTGAGTACTTTGTACACTATCTCAGGAAATGGCTAGTGATGAGCTTAAAGAAATGCGAAAAGCCTTGACCAAGGAAGCCATTCGAGAACATCAAATGGCTAAGACTGGTGGTACTGAAACTGACTTATTCACATGTGGCAAATGTAAGAAGAAGAACTGTACCTATACACAGGTAAGAACTGCAAGTTGATGAATTGTTTAAAGAAGGGATTTGTTGCATAGAGCTGGGTCGGGAGTTTGTACATAAGCCTACTTAGTTATTCATAGTCACACAGCACAGAAGTAGAACCTTCAGTCCAACTTGGCCATGTTGACCAGGTTTCCCAAACTGAACTTGTCATTTGTCTTAGGTTGACCAATATCCCTCTAAATCTTTTCTATTCCTTTGACTGTTCAAATGTGTCTTAAATGTTATAATTGTACTCATCCATACCACTTCCTTGGAAGTTCATTCCATTGATGCATCACCCTCTTGAAGAAGTTGTACATTTTGAATCTTTCCCCTCTAGCATCATTTTAAAGCTTTCTGCACACTCAGTTTAATAACATCCTTTCTTTAACGAGATGACCAGAACTGTACACAGTACTCCAAAAGTGGCCTCACCAAAGTCTTGTACAGCCACAACATGACCTCCCAACTTCTATACTCAGTGCCCTGACCAATGAAAGCAAGCGTGCCAGAAGCTGCCTTCACCACCTTGTCTACTTGTTGCAAATTGCAACACCTCACATTTATCTAAATTAAACTCTATCTGTCAGTTCTTGGCCCATTTGTTCTACTGATGAAGAGCTCATTGTACTCTTAGATAACCTCCGAAACTATCCACCATACCATCAATCTTGGTGTCATCTGCAAACTTTCATTAGTCACAGACCCCCCATATGAAACCACAACCTTCTGCTCCCACCATTCATTCCAATTTTGTATCTAATTTGCTAGTTTTCCCTGTATCCTTACTAACCACTTTCCCATGTGAAACCTTGTCAAAGGCCTTGCTAAAGTCCATGTTGACAATGTCTATTTCTCTGCCTTCATATTTGTTCTTGGTCACCTCTTCAAAAAAAAAAGGTTTCCCATGCAAAGGACAAAGGTATGTTAACTTTCCCAGTCCCTTGCCTTTCCAAATACATGTAAATCTTGTCCTTTAGAATCCTCTGCAGCAGCTTACCAATCGCTGATGTAAGGTTCACCAGTCTATGTGGTAAATGTAAGAAGATCTGCACCTATCCACAAGGAAGCACAGCAAGTTGATGACTTGTTTGAAGAAGGGGTTGGTTGCATGGAGCTGGTGTGGGAATTTGTCCAGAAGCCAACTCCATGGCTTTTCCTTGCAGCCCTTCTTCAATAAAATGACACAACATTAGTCACCGTCCAGTCTTCAGGCACCTGACCTGTGGCTGTCAATAAGACAAATATCTCTGCAATTTCTTCCATAGCTTCCCACAATGCCCTGGCATACACATGATCAGGGCCTGGGATTTATCTACCTTCATGTGGTTTAAGACCTCCAATACCACTTCTTTTATGAAGTGGACTCTTTTCAAGACATCATGATTTATTTCCCCAAGTTCCCTAGTTTATATGTCTATCTCCACTTCTAGTTAAAAAATATGATTTGGAGATCACACAACACCAGATTATAGTCCAACAGGTTTAATTGGAACCACTAGCTTTCGGATCATCGCTCCTTCATCAGGTGACAGTGGAGGGATCAATCCTAACTCTCAGAATTTATAGCAAAAATTTACAGTGTGATGTAACTTAAAATTATACATTGAAAAATTGATTGTCTGTTGAGTCTTTCATCTGTTTGAATACCATGATAGTTTCACTTCTTTCATGTGTAAATCACAAAACTTTTTTTTAAAAGTTGCATTCTCAAGTTAGCTTTTAGCAATGGGTATTAACAATAGCTGTTAAAACTATGTTTTATAACTGAGCTGACATCCTATGAAAACATGTGGATAATTGACCATCTGGATGGATTGTAGCCATGTATGTTAAAAGATTCTGAGGCAAAGATAAGGGCAGGAAGTAATTTATGTGAAAAATTCTACTTCAGAGAACTGGTGGATAGTTAAAGAAATCCACTTATTGATTAGGAGGTCAAAATACATACAAAATTATAGCTTAATCAGCTTATTATTAGTGATAAGAAATATAATTGAACCCATTTAAGAGAGCAGATAAATGTTCCAACACTGTTCTCAATCTACCTCACTGCCAAAAAGCTCCCTCCTCAAACTTGCAGAACCTGTGGGAAATTATTCTGTCTCCGCCGCCTTGAAGCCAAAACTAAACTCGCCCTAACCAGTGTCATCGAGCTGTAGTGTGCAGATGATGATGCTTGTGTATATATACAAGCTCCAAGGACATACTCCAGACCATCATCAGCACCTTTACGGTGGCATATGAGAGCACGGGTCTCACCCTGAACATTTGCAAGACAAGTCCTTCAACCCGGCTAGGAATTGTGGAATAAAGCCCCTAATCATCATGGTCTACGGGGAGGCCTCAGAATGTTGACCACTTCCAATATCTTGGAGGTGTCCTGTCAGCCAAAGTAGCTATTAATGAAGAGGTCCAGCAATGCCTCCAGTGTGCTTATGCAGCCTTGAGCAACCTGAGGGAAAGGGTGTTTGAGAGCATCAGATCCAACACCATGATCATGGTTTACAGAGATGTGATGCTCCTATGTGGCTCTGAGACATGGATCGTCACAGCAGAGACCTCAAGGCACTGGAGCAGTACCATCAACACTGCCCGCGCAAGATCCTGTAAATCCACTGGGAAGAAAGACATACCAACACTGCCATCTTTGATCAGGCCAACATACCCAGCATCAACGCACTGACCACCCTTGATCGGCTAAGATGGGAACATTGTACCCATGGCTGACATGAGACTCCCGAGTAGGTGCTTTACTCCCATCTTCGAAATGGCAGACAAGTCCCACATGCACAGAGGTAGCACTTCAGTAGTACCCTCAAAGCCTCACTGGCGAAGTGCAACATTCCTACCAACACCTGGAAATCACTGGCCCAAGACTGTCTGAAGTGGAGGAGGAGTATCCTGGAAGGCCCTTTGAGACTTGTCAGGAAAAAATGGAACCCAGGTGAAAATTGCAAAAGGAGCGCATTGCTGCATTAATGTCCCACCCACCTTTTCCTGTAACCACCACCTGCCTCAAGTATAAAGAAACCTGCAGTAGGTGTATCAGTCTGTACAGCCCTGTGCAAACTTGCCTGAGTGAAAGAGTGTCATCCTCATCTGTGAGGGACCACTGATGGTGCAACATAAGAAATAAAACAATGAATAATTAGCATGGAAAAATATAATTTGATCAACCTTACTACATTTTTTTGGGTTATGGAGTAGACAGTAGTGATACAGCAAAGTTTGTTTAAACTGGCACCTTATCAGAAAGCATTCTTGATAATGTTTGCTGGTTTATATACCTCAAATACCATGATCTAACATGATGTCTGAGTATTTAGGCAGTAAATGAAGTATATATTCCTGCATTAGGCTTCTATCACTTACTGTGTTTTTACATTGATGTTTTGAGGGATGTTACTGTCTCTCAAGGCTCAGTTTAGTCGGGTTGTCCTGTCATTTTGCAGCAACAGCAGGAACAGTGAGCGTGAGGACTGGGGGTTGCCATGAGGATAAACTTCTCTATAAAAGGACTTGCCTAGAGAGTCAGCAGCCTCCATTTTGCAGCAGTAGCCGGAGCAGTGAGAGCAAAGAGCTGAGTGGGAGCAATCAAATTATGTTCTGGGAATGTGAGTAAACTGATGGGTTCGACCACTGCTGAAATTTGAGACACTACATGTATAGTGTCTTCCAAATTCCCCCCCTCCTCAAACCAAAAAAACTGTGGTGTGTTGATTAGGTTTTTCGATTTCATATTTATCATGTGATAGATAAATAAAACATTTTCTTTTTTCATCAATTATTTGACATTATATTTGGACTAAATTAAGCTTAAGAGTCAAAATGGCAGGAGAGCTCAGGTGGGTTATGCTGGTCTTGCTCAATATCGGAACTCAGGGTCGTGGCTGGTGTCCCTGCCTCTTCACATGCCGGAAGCGTGTCTAGCTGCAGCTCTTGTTAGCATGAAGGCTCTGGAGCTGTGGATAGACTCACTTTAGAGCATCCGCGATGCTGAGGAGGTTGTGGATAGTGAATTGGGATTGCTGAGGGTGAAAGGGAATGAGTGACCAAAAGGCAGAGAAAGAGCAGGAAGGTAGTGCAGGGGACTGCGGTCATCTCCCTCCAAAAAAGTATACTGTTTTGGATATTGCTGGGGGAGATGACTCACCAGGGGAAGGAAGCAGTAGCCAGGTTAATGGCACTGTGACTGGCTCTGCTGTACAGAAGGACGGGAAAAAGAGTGGAAGGGCTCTCGTCATTGGGGATTCAATTGTAAGGGGAGTAGATAGGCGGTTCAGTGGTTGAAAACTAGACTCCTGAATAATATGTTGCCTCCCAGGTGCACAGGTCAGGGTTGCCTAAGATTGGCTATAGAACATTCTGAAGGGCGGATGAACAGCCAGTTGTTGTGGTGCCTATAAGCACCAATGATTATAGGTTTAAAAAAAACTAGATGAGGTCCTACAAGCAGATTTTAGGGATTTAGGAGCCAAGTTTAAAAAGTAGGACCTCAGGTAGAAATCTCTGGATTGATGCCAGTGCTATGCGCTATTCAGAGTAGAAATGAAAGAATAGGCAGGATGAATGTGTGGCTTAAGAGATGGGACAAGAGGAAAGGGTTCAGATTTTTGGGACATAGGGACTATTACAAATTGGATGGTCCACACAGAAATTGCCTCGATTGTAACCAATGTCCTAGGTGGTATTTTTGCTAACTCTGTTGAAGGTTTAAACTAATGTGGCAGTGTGATAGGAATCAAATGAGGAGGTTAGGGGACAGTAAGGTAGTAACTGAAGCTTGTAAGGAACTGGATAATGAAGTCAGCATGACCAAGAAGAGGAGCAGGCAGGGAGCAGATGATGAAAGCAAAAGGACTGGTGGTCTGAAGTGCATTTGTTTTAATGTCAGAAGTGTAGTAGGTAAAGCAGATGAACTCAGGGCTTGGATTAGTACCTGGGAATATGATGTTATTGCCGAGGGAAGGGCAAGATTGGCAATTAAATATCTCTGGATATAGATGCTTCATGTAGGACAGACAGGGACGTAAAAGGCATCCCTGGTCAGGGAGGATATCACAGCTGTCTCGCAGTGACACAAAATGGGCAAAGCTCAGAAATAGGAAGGGTGCGGTAACAATGTTGGTGATATACTACAGGCCTCCCAAGTGAGCATGAGATAGAGGTACAAATATGTAAACTGTTTATGGAAAGATGTAGGAGCAACTTGGTGGTGTTAGGAGATTTTAATTTTCCCAACATTGACTGGGATTCGCTTAGTGTTAGAGATCTAGATGGAGCAGCATTTTGTAAGGAGCATCCAGGTTTTATAGAGCAGTATGTAAATAGCCCAACTTGGCAAGGGGCCATACTGGACTTGGTGTTGGGGAATGAGCCCAGCCAGGTGGTTGAAGTTTCAGTAGGGGATTGCTTTAATAATTGTGATCACAATTCCATAAGTTTTAGAATACTCATGGATAAAGGTGAGAGTGGTCCTAAAGGAAGAATGCTAAATTGGAGGAAGGCCAAATAGAAAAATATGGCAGGAGCAGGAGAATGTAGATTGGGATCAGTTGTTTGAAGGTAAATCCATATTTGATATGTGGAAGGCTTTTAAAGAGATGTTGATTAGAGTTCAGGACAGACAGGTCCCACCACTACTAAAATTATGAATGAAGTACACCAGGCGGTTGTTTGCGAAAGACCTAGGCAGTTGGGGTGGTACTGCTGCCTCACCTGGGTTCGATTCCTGCCTCAGGCGACTGTGCAGAGTTTGCATGTACTCCCTGTGTCTGCATGGGTTTCCTCTAGGTGCTCCACTTTCCTCCCACAATCCAAAGATGTGCAGATCAGGTAAATTGGCCATGCTAAATTGCCCATAGTGTTAGTTGCATTAGTCAGGGGTAAATGTAGGGCAATGGGTCTGGATGGGTTACTCTTCGGACTGTTGGTGTGGACTTGTTGGGCTGAAGAGCCTGTTTCTATACTGTATGAAATCTCCTTTAATCTAATCTAAAATGAGGGATAGAAATGTCAAGATTAGGGAACCTTGAATGACAGGTAAATTTGTAAGAATAGCTAAAAGGAAAAAGGAAGCGTACTTAAGGTCCAGGCGACTGAAAATAGACAGCTTTGGAAGAATATCAGGAAAGTAGGATCAATCTGAAATAAGGAATTAAGAGGGCTAAGAGGAGTCTTGCAATATCTTTAGCAAACAAGGTTAAGGGAAAGCCTTTTATTTGTATATAAGGAGCAAGAGGGTAACTAGGGAAAGGGTTGGCCCACTCAAGGATGAAGGAGAAAAGATATGCATGGAGTCAGAAAATGGATGAGATAATTAATGAGTACTTTGTGTCAATATTCACCGAGGAGAGGAACATGACTGATGTTGAGGTTAGGCATAGATGTTTGATTACTCAAGGTTAAGTTGGCATAAGGAGGGGGTAAGTGTTGGGTATTCTATAGGGCATTAAGGTGGACAAGTCCTCAGGTCCAGATGGGATTTATTCCAGGTTACTGAGGGAAGCTAGAGAGGAAATAGCTGAGGTCTTAACAGATATAGTTGCAGCATCCTTGAACACGGTGAGGTCCAGGAAGACTGGAGAGTTGCTAATGTTGTCCCCTTGTTTAAGAAGGGTAGCAGGGATAACCCTGGCAATTATTGACCGGAGAGCCTGATGCCAGTGATAGGGAAGCTGCTGGGGATATACTGAAGATTAGGATCTATTTATAATCGGGGAAAAAAATGAGCTTATCAGTGGTTGGCAACATGGTTTTATGCAGGGAAGGTCATGTCTTGCCAACTTAATAGAATTCTTTGAGAAAGTGACAAAGTTGATGACAAATACATGGACTACAGTAAAACATTTGATAAGGTTCCCCACGGTAGGCTGATGGAGAAAATGAAGTCCAGGGTGTACTAGCTAGATGGATAGAGAACTGGCTGGGCAGCAGGAGACCGTAGTAGCGGAAGAGAGTTTCTCAAAATGGAGAACTGTGACCAGTGGTGTTCAACAGGGATCTGTATTGGGACCATTGTTGTTGGTGATTTACATAAATGATCTGGAGGAAGGTATAGGTGGTCTGATTAGCAAGTTTGCAGATGACACTAAGATTAGTGGAGTAGTAAATAATGAAGGGGACTGTCAGAGAATGCAGCAGAATATCGATTGGACAGTTGGGCAGAGAAATGGCAGATGGAGTTCAATCTGGGCAAATGCGAGGTGCTGAATTTTAGAAGATCCAATTCAAAAGTAAACTATACAGTAAATGGAAAAGCCCTGGGGAAAATTGATATACAGAGCAATCTGGGTGTTCAGGTCCATCGTACCCTGAATGTGACAATGCAGGCCAATAGAGTGGTGAAGAAGGCATACAGCATGTTTTCCTTTATCTGACTGGGTGTTGAATATAAGGGTTGGCAGATCAAGTTATAATTATATAGGATTTTGGGTCGGCCACATTTGGAATACGGCATACAGTTCTGGCTGCTGCATTACTAAAAGGATGTGGATGCTTTGGAGAGGTTGCAGACGAGGTTCACCAGGATATTGCCTGGTATGGAGGTGCTAGCCATGAAGAGTGGTTGACTAGATTAGGATTATTTTCATTAGAAAGATGGAGGTTGAGGGCGAACCTGATTTGAAGTCTACAAAATAATGAGAGGTATAGACAGGGTGGGTAGCAAGAAGCTTTTTCCCAGAGTGGGGGATTCAATTACTCGGGGTCACGAATTCAAGGTGAGAGGGAAAATCGTTTAAGGGAGGTGTGAGTGGAAAGCTCTTTACGCAGAGAGTGGTGGGTGCTTGGAATGCCTTACCAGCAGAGTTGGAAGAGGCAGGCATGAATGGACAGAAAGTGGAGGGATACGGATCCTTCGAAAATAGGCAATTGGTTTAGGTAGAGGATCTGGATCAGTGTAGGCTTGGAGGAGCTGTTCCAGTATAGGTGCCTGTTAACAAAAGGTTTTCAATTCAAAAGATGTCATTTATCTGGATTTTCAGAAGACCTTTGATTAGCTGTCTCTTAATAGACCAATAAATATGGTCAGAGAATGTAGAGTCGGTGTCAATGCACCTTGTTTCCAGACTGAAAGAAGAGTGGCAGGAGGTAATGTTTCACAAAGTTTTTAGCGCTGAAAAAACTACTGTGCACAATTTATATGAATAGTTTGGACTTTGGAATGAAAAACACAATTTCTGAGTCTGCGAATGGCACCACATCTGAAGGATAGTTATTACTGAGGAGGACTGCAGCAAATTCCGTGAGGACATCAATAAATTTGCGGAATGGGCAAACAACTGGTTAAGAAGGTTTAAGCACAGACAAACATAAGGTAGTACATTTTGTTAGGAAGAATAACAAAGTTAGATTTGCACCATCTAAATAATATCTAGGTGGAGTAGAAGAGCAAAGGGATTTCTGAATGTACAAATAGCACTCTCACAACATTAGGCAGCAGGTTACCAAGGCAATAAGAAAAGCAAACCCAGTAGTAGGCTTTAAATACAGATTAATATAGATTTGATAGAGGAGTTTAATGCCTGCTTTGAACCTTGTTTAGATTGCATTCAACAGATTATGAGCTGGATCAGTGGTGCTGGAAGAACACAGCAGTTCAGGCAGCATCCAAAGTGCAGCGAAATCGACGTTTTGGGCAAAAGCCCTTCATCAGGAAACCTTACCAGGTTATTAAAAGGACATTGCAGCACGGAAGAGGTTCGAATGAAGATTTTCAAGAATGATATCGGAAAACAATTGCCAGATCGGGTCTCTTCTGTCTATCAAAAAGATAGTGCTGTATATCCCATTGTGATTCTATAACTTGAATGTGAGAATGTTGTCTTCTGAGAACTTGATCACTTGATTACAGTCTGAGTCCTGTTTACAGATAAAAATAAAATGTTGCAGATGCTGGGAATCTGAAACCAGCCCAAAGAATGCTGGAGGAACTATATCTATGAAAAGAAGTAACATTAATGTTTTGAATCTGTTCAGAACTGTATCTTTAGAGGCTCTATTTCCCTGAAGAGTACTGTTCACTATATAAGATCGTGAACAGGAATAGATAATTCATACCCTCTAGCCTATTCCACCATCTGGTACGATCATGCCTGATCTCAACTTGGCTTCTACTCCACCTTTCTGTCCATTCTCCATCACTCTTCGACCCATTGTTAATTTAAAATCTATCAATCTCCATAAATGTACTCAATGTCCCAGCATCCACTACACTCAGGAGTAGTGAATTCCACAGATTTATGACCCTTTTGAAAGAAGTAATTTATATTAATCTCTTTTAAATCTGCTAGGCCTTATCCTAAACTATGACCTATCATTCTAGATGGCCCCACATCAGTGAACATTCTTTCCATGTCTAATTTGTCAATCCCCTTCAGCATCTTTTATACCTCCATTAAATATCTTCTCATTCTTCTAAATTCCAGAGGTTTCAACTTAAACTGCTCACTCCCTCTTCATAAGACAAGCCTCTCACCTTGGGAATCAATCTAATGAACCTCCTGAACTGCCTCCTAAGTAAGAGGGGCAAAATTGTACACTGTATTCCAGGTGCAGTCTCACTAATGCCTATACAGTTGCAGCACCATTTCCCAACTTTTATACTCTCTATTCCTTTAGGAATAAATGCCAAAATTCTACCTGCCTGCCTTATTACCTACTGTAGTCAAAGATGATGCTGGAAAAGCACAGCAGGTCAGGCAGCATCCAAGCAGCAGCAGAATCGACGTTTTGGGCAGAAGCCCTTCTTAAGGGATGGGGATGGGGGATAGAGAAGGGGGCTGAGAGATAAATAAGAGGATGGGGACTGGGGGTTGGGTAGCAGGGAAGTTGATAGGTAGATGGAGCTGATAGGTAGATGAAGATGGGGGGTGATGGTGATAGGTCGGAGGGGAGGATGGGGCGGATAGGTGGAAAAGAAGATGGACAGGTAGGACTGTTCAAGAGGGCGGTGCCTAGTTAGAGGGTTGGATCTGGGATGAGGTAGGGGAAGGGAGATGAGGAAACTGATGAAATTGATGTTGTTACCCTATGGTTGGAGAGCCCCAACGCAGAAGAGAAGGCATTCTTCCTCTAGTTGGGTGGCTTTGACTTGGCAGTGGAAGCGGCCGAGGACTTGCAAATCCTTGGTAGGGTGGAAGGCAGAGTTGAAGTGGTCGGCGGTGAGGTTGTTTGATGCGTGTGTCCCAGAGATGTTCCCTGAAATGTTCCACGGATTGGTTCTGTCTTCCTAGTGTAGAGGAGACCACACCGAGAACAACAGATGCAGTAGATGAGGTGTTTGGATGCGCAGGAAAATCTGCCAGATGTGGAAGGATCCTTAGGCGCTTTGAGCAGAGGGGAGGGTGGAGGTATGGGGCGCAGGTTTTATACATCATGTGGTGGCAAGGGAAGGTGCTGGGCATGGAGAGACGGTGATCAGAGGTCCAGGTGAATTTGTCGGGGTGGAAGGTGTTGGTAAAGTTGATGAACTGTTCACCCTCCTTGAGGCGGCACTGATACCGTCATTGATGTAGCAGAGGAACAGGTGGGGGTGGTGCCGGTGTAACTCTGGAAGTTGGATTGTTCCACATATCTGACAAACAGGCAGGCATAGCAGGGTCCCATATGGATGCCCTCGCTACCCCTTTGGTTTGGAGGAAGTGAGGGTATTGGATGGAGAAGTTGTTGAGGATGAGGAGCAGCTCAACCAGGTGGATAAGGCAGTCGTTGGAAGGGTACAGGTTGGGTCGATGTGGGAGGAAGAAATGGAGAACTTGGAGACCTTTGTTGTGTTGTACAGGGACTGGATGTCCATGGTGAAGATGAGGCGTTGGGGGCTAGGGAAACACAAATCTTGGAGGAAGTAAAGGGCATGGGTGGTGTCCCGAATATAGGTGGGGAGTTCCTGGACTAAGGGGGACAAGACGGTGTCAAGGTATGCAGAGGTGAGTTCAGTGGGACAGGTGCAGGCTGAGACAATGGGTCGACCGGGGCAGTCAGGTTTGTGAATCTTCGGTAGGAGATAGAATTGGGCTATGCAATGTTCACGGACAATGAGGTTGGAGACTGTGGGTAGGAGATCTCCGGAGGTGATGAGGTTGTGAATGGTCTGGGCGATGATGGTTTAGTGATGGGAGGTTGGGTTGTGATCAAGGGGGCAGTAAGAGGAGGTGTCTGCGAGTTGGTACTTGGCTTCAGAGGTATAGAGGTCATTGCGCCAGACTACTAGTGTGTCCCCCTTGTCTGCGGGTTTGATAGTGAGCAAAGGGAATGGAGGACTACGCATTGAGGGCAGGAGGTTGGATTGGATGAGAGGGGTGGACAGGTTGAGGCGGTCGATGTCATGGCAACAGTTTGTAGTGAAGAGATCAAGGGTGGGTAACAGGCCAGCACAGGGTGTCCAGGTAATGGGGTGTGTTGGAGGTGCGTGAAAGGGTCCTCGGTGGGTGGGCAGGTGTCCAGATCAAATCTTTTGATCCTGACTCTCTGCTTTCTGTTAGTTAGCCAATCTTCTATCCAAGCAAATAAATTACCTCCAACTCCATGTGATCTTTTCTTGTGTATTAACCTTTTATATGGCAGAATGTAACCTTTTTGAATTCAGAAGAACAGATATACCACATTTATGGGGTGTCCCTTATCCATATTTCTTGTTTCATCATCAACGAACTTGAGCAAATTAGCAATTTTGATTTACTGTTCATAAAACTATGCTGATTTTGATGGATTGCATTTTGACTTCCCAAATATCCTGTTATTACTTTCTGTGTAATGAATTCTAACAATTTCTCAATAATGCATATTAAACATTAACTGGTCTATAATTTTGTACAGGATCAATACAATCAGTACAAGTCTTTTGAATAATGAGATGCCATGTTAAACTCTTCTACCTGTCCTGGCCAGTCAGAATCTACCTGCCTTGTCTGAGTATTATGATTGGCTGTTAAATGTCATTGTTGCATCTGCATGCTAATTATGACATAACTCATCTGCACCCTTTTCTCTTCCTAGATAAGATATTTATATTTTTATTCCAAATTCTGTTTCTTGCATCTAGTTTGGATGGGTGAAAGATTAAAAGCTCCACCATCTAGTCTCCTTTTATTAATGTACTTATAGATATTTGTTTTCACTCATGCCTAGCTACAGTTATGTCAGCAGTAGCTCAGTTAGTCGGACTCTTGAATCTTGAGTCAGAGGAATCTAAATTTTAAAGTCAACTTCAGAATTTGAAAACAATCTAGTTGACATTCTAGGACAGCACAAGTGTAACTTTCAGATGGGCCTTATACTGAGTGATTGCAAAAGGTCATTTGGGGTTTTAAGAGAAAAGCATCAGAATTATCTGACTATCCTAGCCAATGTTTATCCCCACTCGATATTATGAATACAGATTATTTGGTCATTGTCATCAACAATGCTGTTGGTGGGAATGTGCTGCAATGATTGTTGTGATTTGTACATTACAACGCGGGCAAAACTTGAAAAAGGACTCTGTTGTGTGTCAAATGTTTGTGACATGAGATGGCCATGAAAAGCAATCTTTTTTTTTTGCCTTCCAGCTGTGTTTGTATATACCACAAAGTTTCTGTTAAATTTTGGTCACCTTTTTACATGTTTGCTAATCTCTGAGTGATAGAGGAGTGATTTCTTTTAATCTCAAATTAATCTTGAAATATTTTAGTTATTTTTCTCCTTTAATCTGAAAAGGCTGAACCCTCAAGAATCGACATTTTCAGGCCTAAGCTGTTTATCAGGATGAAGGACTTATGTCCAAAATATCAATTCTTCTGCTCCACAAACGCTGCCTGAGCTGCTGTGCTTTCCCAACACCACACGCTCAACTCTGATTTCCAGCATCTGCAGTACTCAGTTTCTCCCCCTGGCCTGTATGTCTTGCCAAATTTGATTCTGTTAACTTTCTCATTAAAAATCCAATTGCAGGAATTGAACTCCTTGTTTGTTACATTGTAGTCTTCATCGTGTCAATTTAAAACTCAATTCATAGTGATCCAGAGAAGAAATGCCTAACAGTGTCCTTTTTCTTTGAACTCTATTAGGTTCAAACTCGTAGTGCTGATGAACCAATGACCACATTTGTCGTATGCAATAACTGCGGAAATAGATGGAAGGTGAGACCTTTAAATCTGAAATACATCCTTAGAAAATTGATGTAGTCTAGTAGGTGCACCTTAAATGAGGATTTGTTATGTATTTTAAGAAAAGGGAAACTTCACTAAGATTTTACCAATGAGGAAACATTTCTCCCTTTTCCAATGTATTCAAGAGGAAGAAAACACACACGCACGCACAGTGTTATATGGATCTTGAATTCTCTACCTGAAAGGGTAGTAGAGGGAGAAATACTCAAACAACAAAGAAAATTTACAGCCCACGTACAGGCCCTTTGGCCTCCAAGCCTGAGCTGATCCAAATCCACTGTCTAAACCTCTCGCCCAATTTCTAAGAATCTGTATCCCTCTGCTCCCCACCTACTCATGCATCTGTCCAGATGCATCTTAAATTAATCTACTGTGCCTGCCTCCACCACCTCTGGCAATACCATCCTCTGTGTAAAGCATTTGCCGCGTGTATCCCCCTTAAACTTTTCTCCTCTCACCTTGAATGCATGACATCTCGTTATTGAATTCCTCACCCTGGGAAAAAGCTTATCTCTCTCTACTCTGTCTATACCCTTCCTGATTTTGTAGACCTCCAGTCAGGTCCCCCCCTCAATCTGCTTTTTCTAATGAAAACAACCCTAACCTACTCAACCTTCCATACCAGGCAACGTAATTTTGCTTTTAGAAATGAAAACCTGTAACCTAAAGCTATAATTCGAAACTGGGAGTGGACTGAGTGGTTGCTTGCCAGCTCAGACACAAGGGGCCAATCGCTTCCTTCCATGCTACCTTTTGTATTAAATAGAGGTGGTGTCTTCTGATATTTATAGCTTCATATAGTTGAAGCCTTGATTGGTTAATTTAATACAGTTTTTGAAATGTTATAACATTCTAGTCTAATTTTGTTTTTCACAGTTCTGTTGAGATGCTGAAGAAACTTCAGAAGAGAACATGTTGGACCAGAGCTTGATGAACTTCGATTTCTAATTAGTTGTGTAAATCAAAGTTAAAACTTCAATGAGGATATTTGTAGAACAATACATCCCTGTGGCAGATTTTTTTTGTATAAATATAGTTTCCTCAAAAACATTCTAACTGTGTATTCTGTGCAGAATAGATCCTTGAAACAAAAAAAAACTCATGCTTGTAAAAGCAGGCAGCATCTAAATGTATGAAAAGTTTCTTTTTATATGTAGTTTGACATTAAAGTTTTAAAACTTGCTTAATGTTATCTGGTTTTTGGGTTTGTTTTAAAGTCAAAACAGTAAAAAATGGGCCATGCATTTGGACAGCTATTGTTGCGAGGAAAGTACTTGAAACACCGAATTAATTTTAAGCGTTAATGATGAGTTTTGTTTGATATTTGGTTGGGAAATATAAAGAATACTACCAATGTTGAGTTAACTACCATAAACGTTTGAAGACTGGTTCTTGAAGCCCAAATACTAAACTATACTAAACCCATTTACCAGCTTTGAAAGATCCATCGCCTGTGAAGCCCTCGCATTTGACGTATTCATCCAATTCTGCTTAAATGTTGCTAGAGTACCTGTCTCCTCCACCCTCTCAGGCAGTGTACTATATACTTCTACCACCCTCTGGGTAATTTCTTTTCTCCTATCTCCTCAAAACCATTTACTCCTCACTTAAACTTGTGCACTCTGCTCTCAGACATGTCTGCCATGGGGAAGAGATTCTCACAATCTACCCTATAACCTCACAATTTTGTATGTTTCAGTGAGATACCCCCTTAGTCTCTTCTGCTGCAAGGAAAACAAATCTAATCTATCCAGTCTGTCCTCATAACAGGTTTTTTTAATCCCAGGAAACATCCCAATGAACCTGGTCTGCACCCTGCAATCATGTCCTTCTGATAATTGGCGATTACTGCACACAGTATTCCATCTTTGCCCTAACCAATGTTTGATAAAGCCTTTCTCGCTCCTATATCCTATGCCTCAGCTAATGATGCAAGCATCAGTCTGGTGCCTTCACCACCCTGCCTATCTCTGCTGACACCTTCAGGAGTCTATAGACTTGTACACCAAGGTCTCATCGTTCTTCGGGACTTCCTCGGGACCCATCATTCAATGCATATATCATTCCCTTATTAGACATCCCAGAATGCATCACCTTGCATTTATCAGAACTGAATTCCATCTGCCACTGCTCTGCTCAATTTACCATCCGATAAAGAACTAGATATGATTTGACTTGATTTAGAATTAATGCAGAAGAAAGTTGCAAGCATATTGCCAAGACTCAAGAGTGTTAGTTATAGGGAGAGGTTGGACAAGGACTTATTTCTTTACAGCATAGGAGACTTGGGTGAGGTGGGGAGAATCTTTATGGAAGTGTATAAGATCATGAGAGGTTTTGATAGGGTGAATGCACTCAGTCTTCTTACCAGACTTGGGGAATTGAAAACTAGAGGGCATCAGTTTAAGGTCAAATGGGAAAGAATAAAAGGGAACCTGAGGGGCAATATTTTTGCACAGAGGGTGGTACACATATGGAATGAGCTACCAGTGGAAGTGGTTGAAGTGGGTACATTAACAACATTTAAAAGTACAAATACTTGGATAGGAATGGTTTAGAGGGAATGGGTCAAGAGCACGGAAATGGGGTTAGCATGGATGGACATGTTGGTCGGCATGGACTAGTCTCCATGCTGTATGACTCTATTTACTCTTTGGGATTGGAAATGAGCAGTATAGTTCGTCATCTCATTTTTGAAATAGTGGCAATAAACATAAATCTTAAATCCGCACAATTCCAAATGTGTTGAATTTGTCATCGATAAGTAGCATTAGAGAATGTTATGAGCACTCCTTTCCTTGTAAATTATATTGTTTTGCTTTCTTTGTCTCTGCCTCCTGTCAAAGTTTTGCAAAATCTTTGCACTTTAGCTTATGAACTCTTAATTTCTAAGCTAGTATGCAACAATCATGGAATTGCCGTTTTAAAAAAGTGATGTGATAATTTAAATGACATTGTGGGTCTCAATCTGTTTTTCTCCACCTGTCTCCTCCCTTAATCCAATAAAATTAAGTGAAGTCATTGGTTTTGCATTTTTGGAGGACACCAGGCAAGGAAATATGCATTTGAATGGTTGTACTCTAGGAAGTACAGAGAATGAGGGATTTTGCTGTGCATGTCCATAGGCAGCAGAACAGTTAGATAAGGTGGTTAAGAAGACATATGAAATACTCAGCTTTAATAGTCAAGAGCAAGGAGCTATGTATGATGCTGCTCGACCACCACTGTAGTACTGTGTGCAGTTATGGTTAGTATACTATAGGAAAGATGTGCTTGCACTAGAGCTGATTTGGAGTTGGTGTTCTGTGATTATTAGCTTTGCACCAGAGAAGCTGCCAAGGAGATTCCCCAAGATGATGCCTTGGCTGGAACAATTCAGCTATGAAGTAAGAATAGATTAGGTTGGGTCTTCTTTTTTCGTTCAAAGGATGTGGACATTGCTGGCCAGGCCAGCATTTATTCTCCATCCGTAATTGTTCAGAGTCAACCATATTGATGTAGGTTTGGAGTCCCATGAGCCAGATGAGGTAAGGACAGCAGTTCCTTCTCTATAAGGCATTGGAGAACAGAGGGGTTTTCCACAACAGTTGCAATTATTTCATGATCATCATTAGGTTCTTGCATCCAGATCTTTATTATATTCAAATTCTATTGTCTGCAATGGCAGAATTCAGTTCCTGGTTCCAGGAACATTACCTGTGTCTCAAGATTAATAGTCTAATGTTAATACTCCTAGGCTGACGCCTCCCCATTGTTTTCTTTGGACCAGAGAAAGCTGAGGGAGGACCAGATTGAGTCATACAAAATTGAGTGTTTTCAAAGGGAAGAAACAGTACAAGTTAGTAGAGAGACCAGTAACTTGGGATACAGTTTCAAGGTAAGGAGCAGGAGGTTTTGAGGAGATTTAAGGAAAATGTTTTTCAATCAGAAGATGGTAGGCATTTAGAACTTACTGCCTAAAAGTGTAGTAGAGGTGAGAACCCTTAAAACAGCTGAAAGTATTAAGATGAACATATGAAACATCATAGTAGGCAAGGTAATGGATAGAGTGCTGGAAAATGGAATTAGATTAAATAGGTTGCTTGATTGGCAGAGATAAGATGGGCTAAAGGATCTTTTGTTGCTATATAAGTCAGAGGGAAATGGGTCTGGGTGGGTTACTCTCCAGAAGGTCGGTGTGGACTTGTTGGGCTGAAGGGCCTGTTTCCACACTATAGGGAATCTATGTTTGCATTCTTTGGAATCTTGCCATTCAGATAATGTTTTCTTTTGCCTTGGAATAATTCCTTTCTCAAATAACCTATATGTATACTTTTTTTAATTCTACCATTTTGTGTCTCTCAAAAACAGGCAGTTCCAACAATGTTGTTCACTAACTTACTAATCAAGCCACCAACATTCTCCTCCTAATGATTTATTTATATTACAAACAACAAGAGTTCCAACACTGATCCCTGTGGATCACCACAGGTCACAGATCTCCAGTCTGAAAAACACCCTTCCCCCACTAGTCTTCTGTATCCATCTTTCTAGCTTACTGCAGATTGCATGTGATTTCACCTTTTAGCCTGCCATGAGGGACCTCGTTGAAGACCTTGCTAAAATCCACGTGGACAGCATCTAATGCCCTCCCTTCATTAATCGTCTTTTGTCATAACCTTTCCCACACAAATCCATACTATAGCTAACGAGGCCATAGTTTTCCAAATGTGAGTTAATTCTATCTTCAATAATTTCCCCACCGCTGCTGTAAGACTCATGGGCCGGTATTTTTTCAGATTTTCCCTTTGGCCCTTCTTAAACAATGGAATAAACTTTGGCTATTCTTCTATACCTAAAGAGACAACTACAACTTTATACAAGGCCCCAGCAATTTCCTCCCTCAGCATTTTGGGATAGATTGCATCAGGTCCGAGGGGTTTGTCTACCTTAGTGCATTTTAAAACACGCAACACTTTTTTTTATATTGATGCCCAGAATATCAACATACCCCTTTCAAGCCTTATCCACAAGGCCCTTCTACTTTGTGAATGCCAGTGCAAATATTCATTAAGAACTTTTTCCATTTCCTGAAGCTCCACATATAAATTTCCTCTCTTGACCTTGAGTGGACCTCCATTTACCCTAATTACAAATTTGCTGCTTTTAGTCTATCAGAAACCTTTGAATTTTCCTCAATCCTGTTTGCCAAAAATATTTCATGGGCCCTTTTAGCTCTCCTAATTCCTTGATTGAGTTCTTTCCTTCTTTCTTTATATTCTTTGATGGTTTTGTCCATCTTCAGTCTCCCAAACCTTACGTATGCTTCCTTTATCTTTTTGACTAAGCTCTCAATTTCTCCTGTCATCCAAGCTTCCTGAATTTTACCATCATTATCCATTATGGTCCTGAATTCTAATCAACTGGTCTTTCAAGGATTCAAGGGTCATTCACCAATACTGGGTCTAGTATGGTCCTTTCAGTAGTTGGGCTATTTACATATTGTAAAACAATATCCTGGACATAGCTAACAAGTTACCCCCTTATGCAAGACCCTGGCAATAAGTGTGTTCTAGTCAATAAGTGGGGAGTTAAAATCACCCACCACAACAATGCTGTTGTTTTCATGTTTTTCCATAATCTGTTGATAAGTCTGTTCTATCACCTACTGGCTGTTGTAGTCCTGTAGTACATTCCCATTAAAGTGATTGCATCCTCCTATACCTGAGCTCTATCCATATGGCCTTGCTGAGTGAACCCTCCAAGGTGTTTTCCCTCAGTACAGTTGATATTCTTCCTTATCAGTAATGCAACTCCCCACCTCTTTTACATCCCTCTTTATCCTGCCTGAAACATCAAAAACCCTGGAACATTAAGCTGCCAGCCTTTCCCTCTTTCAATCAAGTCTCTTTAATAGCTACAAATCATCGTTTTATATATATAAAATTATGTATATATCTAAGTTCATTCGCCTTACCTGTTATACTCCTCACATTAAAATAAATACACTTCAGACTGCCAGCCCCAATTGTGTTCAACAACCTCTCCTTGTCTGTTCTTCCTCTTTGTCTTACTGGCCTTAGTCTCAGACTCCTCCTCAGTCATTTTATTTGTTGACCTAATTCTCTGATTCCTGCTCCATGACACATGTTTAAAGCCTCCCGTGTGCAAAACCTCCCTGATAGGATATTTGTTCCTCTCCAGTTTAGGTGCAGTCCTTCTTGTAAAGATCCTTTTTGTCTTCAATGTATGAGGTTCACATACAGAATTCTGTGATAACAGCTGCCTTTAACCTGTGAATGTCTAACTAATACTATTGCCCCTGGAAGGGCCTCACACTTCACGGAATGAATTGCATGCTCAGTCTGTCAATCAAGGTGATGTCTCAAACCATCTTGGTCCTTTCTGCCTTTCTCTTCCAGTCAGCCCCATGAGTTTTAATATTCCCCATATTTCTACCTGTCTCTTTTAACTCGTCATCTCCCACTTTAACCACTGAGATCCAAGCATAACAACGTTTGGCATAACTAGGATTTATGTACTGACCCCTCATTTCCCATGGCTAACCCACCTAATCTATATATTCCTGGAGACTATGGCCAATTCAGTTAACGTGCTCATCTTTGGACTGAGGGAGGGGACACAGGGAGAATATGCAAACTCCACAAAGATAGTCACCTGAGGATGGAATCAAACCTGGGTCCCTGGCACTGTGAGGCAAAAATGCTAACCACTGAGCCACCATACCGCTCCTTTCCTGCTAAGGTGGCTTGGATGTGGCCCAGTTTGACTTGGGTTGCCCATGTTACAAATTGAAAACCTCCACGCAGGATGGGCCCTTGGTGCAACCTTCAAATATCAATAGTTATAGCTGGCTGTCAAAGAGCAATGGGTCAAGATTAGAGTGGTGCTGGAAAAGCACAGCAGTATCAGGAGAAGGAAAATTGATGTTTTGGGCAAAAGCCCTTCATCAGGAATGAGGCTGGGAGCCGAGGGGGTGTAGAGAAAAATGGGAGGGGGTGGGGCTGGGGAGAAGGTAGCTGAGAGTGCAATAGTTGGATGGAGGTTGGGGTAAAGGTGATAGGTGGTCAGAGGGAGGGTAGAGCAGATAGGTGGGAAGGAAGATAAACAGATGCAACTGGTCAGGAGGACGGTGCTGAGCTGAAAGATTGGAACTGGGGTAAGGTGGGGGGAAGGGAAATGAGGAAATTGGTGAAGTCCACATTGATGCCATTGGGTTGAAGGGTCCCAAGGCAGAACTTGAGGTGTTTTTCCTCCAGGTGTCGGGTGGTGAGGGAGTGCCGATGGAGAAGGCCCAGGGCCTGCATGTCCTCAGCAGAGTGGGAGGGGTAGTTCAAATGTTTGGCCACTGGGCGGTGGGTTTGATTGGTGCAGGTGTCCCGGAGATGTTCTCTGAAGCACTCTGTGCGAAGTGTCCAGTATCCCCAGTATAGAGGAGACCGCATCGGGAGCAGTAGATACAATAAATGACGTGTGGAAATACAGGTGAAATTTTGATGGTTGTGGAAGGCTCCTTTGGAGGGACGGTGGGTTGTTAGGGGGTGTCAACCTTACCAAGTAGTCACAGAGGGAAAGATCTTTGTGGAAAGCGGATAGGTGTGGGGAGGGAAATATATCCCTGGTGGTGAGGTCCATTTGTAGGTAGCGGAAATGTCGGCAGATGTTGCAATTTATGCGGAGGTTAGTGGGGTGGAAGGTGAGATGTGGGGGGGTTCTGTCCTTGCTCTCTTTTCAAACCGCCTCCCAATTATCTCTCCATCCCAGAAGTTCCCAGCCTCATTCCTGATGAAGGGTTTTTTCCCAAAATGTCGATCTTCCTGCTCCTCGGATGCTGCCTGACCTGCTGTGCTTTTCCAGCATCACTCTAATCTTGACTCTAATGTCCAGCATCTGCAGTACCCACTTCTGCCCTGTCAAGGAGCAATGGGCAATGAGATGACCTTATCTGTTTCAAGTAAAATTAGACCTGTCCAACTTTGGCCCCAATCCATTATGCCTGTTTTATGCATGTCACTTTCATCAATGCATCAATGCATGCCTCAGTTTGCTTTGCAGAATATTCTTCTTCATTGATGTCCTTTACCCCTAGCATTAGGGAGGCAACACACTATGTGGAACACATGATTACAGTAACTGAAATGGCTGTCTTTTCCCCTAGCTATAAAATCTCCTTTAATGACTGCATTCCTAATCATTTCTATTCCATTCTTTATATTTTGTTTTCCAGAATGCACTCTTTCAAAGGGTCATTACTCCCAGCAATCTGCAATGCTGAGTACTCAATTCAGATCGACACTCATTCTGAAAACTTTCCTTTCTGCCTCCTCCTATTCTTCTCCTAGAACATGCAATCCAGGAAGATCATCTCCCTGATACTGTACATTACTTGAAGTGTCCCTTAATCTCAGAAGTTCTGAGCTTGAGCTTAAACATTTGGAGACACTTCATACACACATACTTCCTACATGTTTGTATCCCAAACCACATGAAGTATCCTGAAACTTATACATAGTACGGGAAGGGCAAACATCAGAAACCTGCATCTCATTCATTAATTTAAAAAGTCTCTCATCCTTCTCATAGATTCTATTTAATGTGTGATTTAAATTATTAAATTTTAATTAATGTATCTGAACATATTCTGTGCTACAAATCTTACAATTTCATTGCTCCAAGCTTGGAAGTTGCCTGAACTGATTTTGTAAAAATGGTGTAGCCAGCCAAGTTTATTGCTATAATCCAGATTCAATTTAAATTTAGCTTGTCAAATTGAAAATGCCTTGGGTCACGATAAATTCCCTTCAATTTGAAAATTAAACTTCTGCAAAATATGTAATTACTGAATTGATTACATTTAAATTTCTTTTCTCGTTAGAGTGCTGCAAAGTAAGCAAAGGTTTTGTATCACTATGCACTGCATTGTATATTACTTAAATGGAGAAAGACTGCTGAGAACTGCAAAGGTTTGGGAGGCTTCATTCTATGAATCACAGAAAGCTAGCACCCAACCTTAGTGAGTAATACGGAAGGCAGATAGAATATTGCCTTTTATTTGAAAAAGACATGGCACATGAAAGTAGGGATGTTTTGCTAAACTATAGAAGGCATTAGTCAGATCCCAGCTGGAATACTGTAAACATTTTTGGGCCCCTTATCTAAGGAAAGATATTTTGGCATTGATGAAGATTCAGATAAGGTTCATTAGGCGGATACCAGGAATGGAAGGATTGTCTTAGGAGGAGAGGTGTAATAGGTTGGGCCAGGACACATTGAAATTTAGAAAAATGAGAGGTAACCTGATTGAAGCATACAAGATTAGTAGTGGACATAAGTGGATACATGCAGAGGAACTGTTTCCTATTGTGGGAGAAAATAGGACCAGAGGGCATAACCTCAGAATAAGGGATTGTCCATTAAAAAATATTGGAGAAGGTTTTCTACTCTGAGTGTAGTGAATATATGGACTTCTTTACCGCAGAGGGCTATTGATGCTGGATTATTATGCATATTCATGACTGAGATAGGCAGAGTTTTAATTAGTAAGGAAATGAAGGGTTATAAGGAAACGGCAGAAAGTCAATTTGAAGATTATTAGATCAGCCATAATCTGATTGAATGGCAGAGCTATGTTTTATGGTCATATGGCAGAAGTTTTATTATTTAATGATAACATTACATCATGTGGTAAATAAGGCTTTATTATAATCGATTCCTCAATTTAAATTCCTGTCAAGCAAAGTCAGATTTTTTTCTGACTTCAGTCTCACTATTTAACAGCATAAGAAATAGGAACTGAAGTAGACTGTTTGGCACCCTGTGATTGCTTTGTCATCAACAAAATCATAGCTGGCATGATGTCCATCATCTAATCTTATCCAATTCCTTTAATTGCCATTAGATCCAAACATCTACTACCCTCTGTCAGGAGAATACTCAATGACTGAAAGTGCGCAACTTTCTGGAACAGAGAATTATAATTATTCAAAATATTGAGTGAACAAAATACTATATCTCAGTCTGAGATATTTTATTTTGCGTTTGTAACCATCCTCTAGATTATTTTTCTACACCTATCCTTTCTAGCTCCTCAAAAGCTTACATTTCAATTAGATGACTGTAATTCTTCTAAACTCTAAGGGATATATGTCTAATCTACTCAATCTTTTGTCATAAGACAATCCTTTATTATACTCTGTGGAGCATGTCTTTCTTTCCACAGGTCACGAAACCAAAATTGCACACATTTCTTCAGGTGTGGCCTCATGATACCCTTTGTAAGTGTAATTAGAATTTTGTATTTGAAATCCTTTTGTAGTAAAAACTATCCTCCCATGTTTTGCTCTGCATCCATATTAACTATGATGCATACACAAGGTCCCCTGAATGCAAAAGATTTCCAGTATATCATTAAAAACATATTTCTTTTCTACCACTTCACACTGGCATATTTGTTCTTGACCACTCACCCAACCTAACCATAGTTGGCTGTGGCGTCTTCTCATCCTCCTCATTACCTTCCCATGTGACATTTGTATGGACCGAATCAGGAGAAAATATAAACCAAATGGAGATAGTGGAGTGGGAAATGCCTAATGTATGGATCTTGGTCAGGTACATGGAAAGCTTTAGGATTAGAGGAGGCTGTAGCCTTCATGAAAACAGGGATATTTTGAAATGGTTGTCATAGGATTCATTGTGGAATGGCCTCTAAGGTTTACATTGCTGGTGGCCTACCTTTCAAAACCATAGAATACTCAAGGAAAAGTGACAACCAGGAAATTTGGGTTGTATCTAAGTGAATTGGAGGATGCCATACATACCTTTTGTGGAAATACATTGAATCAATAATGAGCAATATGGCATGGGCTGGGATTTAAGCATATTGGAAGAGATGATGTAACAAAGTAAGTAAGAGATATCAAAGATGCATTGAGATGGTGCACTGTAACCTCTGATTAAGAAGCCTTGGTGATTGCAGGTCTGCAAGAACAAAACTGGTGCAAGATGGCTTTTCGAAGCAGTAAGGGTAGGAACTAGAAGAAGTGAGAGACGAACTTAGAAATTGGAAACACTCTGGAAAGAGATGGAGTCAGGATTCTTGAGTTTATCATGTGCTTAAGTTAGAAACAACCAATGATACCAAAGCTCAGAAATGTTGATGCATCGTGTGAAGTGGAAGTGTTAGCTGAAGGAGGACGCAGTTAAATAGGCTATGGAAGATGTTTTCAGTCAGAGTATATTAGAGTTGCCAGATGAGCCTGAGTGTCATTGAAATATAATTCAATGATCTCTTGAATCTGTTGAAACTCTGGAGCAAATACATTGTGATTGAACTTCAGCAAAGTTTCATTACCACCTTCTGTAATTTCAGCAGATGTTTGATATAAATCCAACTGAAAGTTTTAAAAATCACTCATGGAATATGGGCATTGTTAGCTGAGCCAGCATTTTATTACCGGTTCATTGTTGCCCTTGAGAAGGTGTTGGCAAACTGCCTTCTTGGAATACTGCATTCCATGCCATTAAGGAGGGAATTCTTGGATCTTGGCCTAACAACATTGAAGAAACAATGATTTATTCCAAGCTATGGTGGTGAGTCACTTAGAGGGAAATTTACTGTGGCAATGTTTCTACGTATCCGCTGCCCTTGTCCTTCTAGATACTGATGGTTGTGGGTTTATAAGGTACTGTCTCTGGATCTTTGGTGAATTTATGCTGTGCATCTTGTACCAAGTTCACACTGTTGCTACTGAGTGTTAGTGGTAGAGGGAGTGAATGTTTGTGGATGAGGTGTCAATCATGTAGGCTGCTTTGTCCTCTGAAATGTCAACCTCTCCACCTCCTGATGCTGCCCGGTATGTTCTTCCAACCATCTGGTTGTCTACTTTGTCCAGAATGAAGTCAAGCTTCTTGAATGTTGTTGGAATTGCACTCGTCTGGGCAAGTGGGGAGTATTCCATCACACTCTTAACGTATGTCTTGTGATGGTGAACAGGTTTTGGGAGTCAGGATGTGAGTTACTCACTGCAGTATTCCTCGCCTCTGATTTGCTCTTGTAGGTATTGCATTAATATGGCTAGTCAAGTTCATTTTCTGATCAATGCGACAGAAATAGTGCAGAGTTTTGAGAGGTCTCTCACCAATGTTAGGCTGAACAACCTAGGCAGCCCCTACAGCTACTCAGTTCCTTTGTTTTTATACTTGTATATCTGCCTTTGCCAGTAGCTTAAGAACACAAAAGTAGTCCACATAAACCCCTGAACCTGCTCATCCATTCAACCGATCATGGCTGAATGTTGGCTTCAATGCCACTCCCCATATACGTTCATTCCCTGAGAGACAATAAACCTCTCAATCTCGGTCTGAAACATATTCAATGACAGATTAGTCACACACTTTTGGCATGAACAATTCTAATCAAATTTTTCTTCATTTCAGTCTCAGATGATTGTTCCCTTAATCTGAGACTGTAACTTCCATGTTCTAGATTCTCCAAAAAGGGGAACAACCTATCAGTGTCTACCCTGTCAAGCCCCTTTAGAATTTTATGTTTTAAAGAGATTACCTCTCATTTTCTTTTAAACTCCAGAGAATATAGATCCAATCTACTCCAAGTTTCATCATTGGGACACCCTATTATCTATTTTCCCAGGAACTAATCGAGTGAAGGATCATTAAAAAGTCGCTAGTGTATCTATATCTTTGCCTAAATAGGAGACCAAAACTGTATACATTCCAGGTGTGGCTTCACAAAACCTTTTGTAACAAGAGTTCTATATACTAGTGTTATTTAGATTAGATTAGATTACTTACAGTGTGGAAACAGGCCCTTCGGCCCAACAAGTCCACACCGACCCGCCGAAGCGCAACCCACCCATACCCCTTACCTAACACTACGGGCAATTTAGCATGGCCAATTCACCTGACCCGCACATCTTTGGACTGTGGGAGGAAACCGGAGCACCCGGAGGAAACCCACGCAGACACGGGGAGAACGTGCAAACTCCACACAGTCAGTCGCCTGAGGTGGGAATTGAACCCAGGTCCCTGGCGCTGTGAGGCAGCAGTGCTAACCACTGTGCCACCGTGCCGCCCTAAATGACAAAGGGTAAATTTAAAACCAGCAAAACAAAAACAAATTTAACCCATGCAGAAATCTGTAAAAATCGAGTGGGCAAGAACTATATCAAGAAAAAATTAACAACTTTATTTCTTAAAGTATAACAGAGAATAATAAACTAACCACTATTTACAATTTCTTTTTCTAATCTATCTTTTAGCTTCCCTTCTATAATACTAGACCAATAAAACTCCCAATTAAAAGTTACAAAACAACACTTCTTATCTCAAAAACAGGCAACTGTAAGTTCTTGCTTTTGGATCTTCCTGTGTTTTCTTTTCTCCTTGTTAGGAATTTCTGCATTACAGGTTATTGATCGAAAAGGAACATTAAAGAGAGATATTTTTTCAAGCAATCTCCTACATGCTAGGACGTGGCAAATGTCCTTTTCATTGTTCAATTTTCCCTGGTCTTATACTCCAGAGCATCGGATTGTGTCATTGGCTTTTAAGATTGTCAATATACTCATTTCAAACTTGATTGGAGTTTGTTATGTTTCGGGTATAATTTAAACTGATTGGCCAAATTTGAATTTGTTTTTGTCTCCAAGCAACGAACTAATTGAGTTGTTCGATCCAGTGTTACATTGTTACCTTTCAGTGGTGTGTCCAGTAGTTCTAGTGCTTTTAATTCTCTTAAAGGTATACCCACATCTTCATAACATCCAACAATCCCCTTGCCTTAAAGACCAACATGTTATTTTCCTTCCTAATTGCTTGTTGTACCTTCATGATAACTTCTTATTTCTTACGTCCAAGCCCTTTGAATATCAACATTTACAAACTTTATGCCTTTTAAATGTATTCTACTTTTCCATTGTAAGGACCAAAATGACTAATCTCTCACTTTCTCCACTTGTTTACTTATCAACACATCATGGGCCACTAGAAATAATCTAATTTGTTACTTTTAAAAATTCTAGGTGTCAGAGTTGTAATCAGTAAATTCAGTCCCTGTAAATTTCTTTTTACTCTGAAAATTTTATTTTTAAACAAAAATTGTGTTCTACTTTAAGGAACTAAAATTTAGGACAAGATTAAATTGCAGAAAATACGGAGGCATGGGATTGGGATTTGGCAGTTTGGATCAGAAATTGGTGGTTGATGGGAAATGTTCATCCCGGAGTTAATGATGTACCGCAAGGATCTGTTTTGGGGCCACTACTGTTTGTCATTTTTGTAAATGACCTGGATGAGGGCATAGAAGGATGGGTTAATAAATTTGCAGATGTCGCTAAGGTCAGTGGAGTAGTGGATAGTGCTGAAGGATATTGCAGGTTACAGAGGAACATAGATAAACTGCAGAGCTGGGCTGAGAGGCGGCAAATTGAGTTTAATGTGGAAAAGTGTGAGGTGATTCACTTTGGAAGGAGCAACAGGAATAAAGAGTATTGGGCTAATGGTAAGATTCTTTGTAGTGTAGATGGGCAGAGAGATCTCAATGCCCATGTTCATAGAACCCAGAAAGTTTCCACTCAGGTTGATAGGATTGTTAAGTAGGCATACGGTGTGTTAGCTTTCATTGGTAGAGGGATTGAGTTTCAGAGCCATGAGATCATATTACAGCTGTCCAAAACTCTGGTGCAGCCGCACTTGGAGTATTGTGTACAGTTCTGGTCACCACATCAGAGAAAGGATATGGGAGCTTTGGAAAGGGTGCAGTGGAGATTTACTAGGATGTTGCCTGGTATGCAGGGAAGGTTTTATGAGGAAAGGCTGAGGGACTTGAGGCTGTTTTTGTTCGAAAGAAGAAGGTTGAGAGGTGACATAATAGAAACATACAAGATGATCAGAGGATTAGTCAGTATGGCTTTGTGCCAAGGAGATCTTGTCTCACAAATTTGATTGAGTTTTTTGAGGAAATGATAAAGATGATCAATGAGGGTAGGCCAGTGGATGATGTTTGAACTTTATTAAAGTATTTACAGAGTCAAAGAGCATGGAGAGACCCTTTGCTGCAACTCATCCATGCTGAACAGATATCTCAGATTAATCTAGCCCCATTTGCCAGTCCTAAACCCTTCCTATTCATACACCCATCCAGATGCCTTTTAAATGTTGTAATTGTACAAGGCTTCACCACTTCCTCTGGCAGCTTATTCCGTACATGCTCCAGCCTCTGCAAGATAAAGTTGCCGCTTAGGTCCTTTTTAAATCTTCCCCCTCTCACCCTAAACCTATGCCCTTTCGTTTTGGACTCAGTTACCATGGTGAAAAAACCCTATCTACACCCCTCGTGATTTTATAAACCTCTATAAGGTCACCCCTCTGCCTCCGACACTCTAGTGTTATGACGTTAAAAGCATGTATATTCACTTTAAAATAGAGAGTGTCTTCTGAATTTTGAAGTAAACTTAAAGTGCAGGTCCAGCTGCCCGAGTTGAAAGGCTGGGACATGAGCAGTTCCAAAATAGATACATTGGCTGTTAAATGAAAAATGCCTGAGTTTTAGTTGCTGTTTTGACAACAATTTGAATTTAACTAATTAGGTTAAATTATGCCTAAGATACTAAACCTAACTGAATTTGAATTTATTGTTTTGACAACATTGGACCGATGAGATGGTATGATGTTGAGGAGTCTAAAATACACAGGCATTTTGAAAATTGGTCAGAGACCAACTGCCATCTATCAGCCGAGCAACTGCTACAGAGCTGGAGAGCTAACTGCCCATCTAACATCTTGCTCTCAAAGAAATTAGAAGACATTCTCTATCAAAGGTACCTTTTTAAGTAAAACATACATACAGTAAGAAGAAAGAAGTAGACCTAGGGAGATCAGTAGGCGGAAGATTGAAGACAGCAAAGAAATTAGAGACTGTGTGGTCTTGAGATTACGTTAATATAATTTATAATAATTGTAGTATTGGAACAGCATTTTTTTATACAGTTGGGTCAGATAGTTAGTAGTTAATAAAAGGTGGGGTTTGGATTTGCGAATAGTTTTTGTTTAGGTTCACTATTAAAGTTAGGAAAATAAATTGTTTTGTTTTCTTTAAATTGTGGAAATTAAGAGTTCTTTGTCACTCATTTTAACAGATTATGAGGCAAGCTTTTCTGAGTGCTTTGTTTTAACTAACAGAGGCATGTAACCTCCATGTCATAACAGCTTGGGGACTCATTATCTGGAATTTGGACAGATTTGAACTATATCGAGTATGTCATGAGGATATGTTGAAATCTTATTATATTGGAGGGAGGGAACTAGAGAAACAGGTGTTAGTTACTGCCCCACAATGTGAGGAATCAAATTTAGATGGTGTTGATTTTGATGTGCCTCAAAATATATTAAATAATGAGGAATTCCTTGAGGAATGGGATATGATAGTGAACCATCTCTCTCAGGAGCAAAGAACTGAGTTGAAAAGTTTGTTGCAGCAATATGAGGACATATGCAGGAATAGAATGGGGAGGACTAATAATATTGTGCATTTTTAAAAATCTAATCTAAAAAAAATTCTGAAGTGGAAATAGGGAATGCTGTTCTCATAAAACAACATTCCTCCAGGCTTTATCTACTTAAAGCCACACAGGTCCAGAAGGTAGTGAATTAATGTGAAAGGTTAATGACATTAGATTAATGACGTATGTATTTTATAGTAATGGTATTAAGAATTAGGAAAAAAAATGAAGCCGTCTTTTCATTATGATGGTTCATTTTTTCTTAAGGGAGGAGGTGTTGCAACATCGAAAGTGTGTTTGTTCACTTTAAAATAGAAAGTATTTTCTGAAGTTTGAAGTAAACTTAAAGTGCAGACTCAGCTGCCTGAATGGAAAGATTGGGAGATGAATTGTTCCAAAATAACCACATGTAACAATTGGTTATTAAATGGATACCTGAATTTTGGTTGCTGTTTTGACAGCAAATTGAATTTAACCAATTAGTTTAAATTATGCCCATGATATCAAAACCCAATTGAATTGAATTTATTGCTTTTACGACATCAGACCAACGAGATGGTTTGATGTTGGGGGAATATAAAAAATGGGCATTTTGAAAATTGGTCATAGAGGAATTGCCATCGATCAGCCAAACAACTCCCATAGAGCCGGTGAGCTAACTGTCCATCTAACACCTTGCTCTCAAAGAAATTAGAAGGCAACCTGTATCAAATGTACCTTTTAAGTAAGACATATTCACAGTAAAAGAAGGAAGAACCACTGAGACCAGCAGGCAGAAGATTGAAAGCAGTGGAGAAGACTGTGTAGTCTTGAGATGAAGTTAATGTAATGTTTAATAATTATGGTATTGGAACAGCATATTTTATAGAGTTAGGGTCAGACAGTGAGTAGTTATGAAAAGGAGACTTGGACTTGTGAATAGTTTTTGTTTAGCATTCACTGTTAGAGCTAGGAAAATAAATTGTTATTTTTTTTCTTTAAATAGTAGAAATTAGGATTTCTCTGTCACCCACTCACATTGTAACAGATTATGAAGTGAGTGAGCTTTTCTGGGTGCTTTGTTTTAATTATCAGAGGGACTCAACCTCTATGTCATAACATTAGGCAAAGTAGCCCCAGCCTATACAGCCTCTTTCAATGGCTCAAATTCTCCAATCCTGGCAACATCCTTTTAAAGCTTTCCCGAACCCTTTCAAGTTTATCAATATCCTTTCTAAAGCAAAGAGACTAGAATTGAACACAGTATTCCAAAAGTGGCCTACTCAATGTCTTGTACAGCCACAACATGACCTCCCAACCCCTATACTCAATGCACTGCCCAATGAAGGCAAGCATGCCAATGCCTTCTTCACTATTCTATGTACTTGTGACTCTTTTAAGGGACTATGAACCTGCATGCCACATCTGTTTGTTCAGCAACATGTCCCAGGATATTAGCATCAAGTGTATAAGTCCTGCCCCTCATGGTAGGTTAGTCCAGAACATTAAGTCACATGGTTGGTAATTGGTTACAAAATTGGCATGGTCATAGATGGTAGTTTAAGAGAGTATTTCCTGACTAGAGGTTTGTAAAAGGTGGTGTTGCACAAGAATCAGTGCTTAGACTTCTTTTGTTTGTATTATATGTAAATGATTTAGTTGAAAATGTAGGTGGTCCGATTAGAAAGTTTACAGACAAATCGAAAATTGCTGGAATTGTGAATAGTGGTCAAAGATTGTCAAAGGAAACAGCAAGATATAGATCAGTTGGAAATTTGGGCAGAAAAATGGCAGATGGAGTTTAATCCAGTGCAAGATGATGCATTTTGGGAGGTCAAATACAAGAGCAAAGTATACAGCAAATGACAGGACCCTTAGGAGCTTTGATATACAGGGGGATTTGGGGTATAAACCCAGTGGACAGTGGTAAAGAAGGCACTTGGCATGCATCAGTTTGGAAATTGAGTATAAAAGTTGCCAAGTCATTTGCAGCTTTATAAACTTTAGTTGGGCCATATTTGGAATATTGTGTACAGTTCCAGTTGCTACAATTTAGGAAGGCTGTGGAGACTTTGGTGAAGATGCAAAAGAGCTTTGCCAGGATGTTGCCTGGATTAGAGTTCATTAGCTATAAGGAGATTAGACAAACTTGGATTGTTATTACTACAGCATTTGTGGGTGGGTGGTAACCTGATACAAGTATATAAAGTTATGAGAGGCATGGTTAAGGTGGATACTCAGCATCTTTTTCCCAAGGTAGAAATGTCAAATACTTGGGGGAATAGTTTTAAGGCACGAGGGGGAAACTTTAAAGGAGATATAAGAGGCAGGTTTTTTTTACAGAGAGGATGGTAGGTGCCTGGAATGTGCTGCCAGGGGAGATGTGGAAGTAGATATGACAGCAATGTTTTAAGTGGCATTTAGACAGACACATGAACAGGCAGGGACTAGAGGGATATGGATCATGTGCAGGCAGATGGGATTCATTTAGAATGGCATCATGATCAGCAGAGACATGGTGAGCTGAAGTCCTGTTTCTGTGCTGTATTGTTCTCTGGTCAATATGGGATTTGTGGGTCACCAAAGGAATAATAAAGTGACCTATAAGAATTCACTAGAGAAGTTTGTAAATTGTTGTAATTATTATTCACTTAACTGTAAAAATAAAACAAGATAAAAGAACTAGTTACAGACTTTAGGAAAAGACCAGTTAAGGATATTATTTCTGTAAAGTTTCATGACATGGACATTGAAACAGCTAAAACTGTTGGAATCGGAATTAGTAATTTTTTTTCTTGATGTGCGTTAAGGATTTAGACCTTTCAATTTCAAAGTTTGCAGATGATCTGACACTCAGAAACATTCTAGCCTGTGAGAATGACAGTGTTGAACTCGAACAGAATATTTACAAGATTGGGGTGATAGGTGGCAAAGTCCATTGCGGAGACGTGTAGTGATGCACTTTGTTAAGAGGAACATGGACAGACAATAATAAGTGAACAATTGCATTCATAAGGGGGTGCAGGAACAGAGAGACATTCGTAATTATGTTAGTCAAGTTGACAGGACAGATGGAGAATAATTAATAGAGCACACAGTGCCCTCAACTTTATTAAGAGGATCATAGAGCTCAAGAGTAAGGACATTATGATGAACTTTCAAAAACACTTGTTAGACCTCAGCTGGAGTATTACGTGCAGTTTTGGGCGCCAAAGAATCAAAGCACTGTGGAGTGGGTGCAGATGTAATTTACAAGAATTATTCTAGGATTGAGAAATTTCAGCAATGAGAAGAGCTTGGTGAAGTTGGGCTGTTTTGAAAGAGAAGGATAAGAGGAAATTTGAAATACGTTTCAAAAGCATGAAGATCTCGATAGACAGGGAGAAGCATCTCATTCATAAAAGAATCAAGAATGAGAAGACGTTGATTTCAAGTAATTTGCAAAAGGAGCAACTGTGAAAAAATGATTCATCCAATCAGTGACTAAGGTCTGGATGCATGACCTCGAAGTATACAGAAGGCAGGTTTAATTCAAGAGGCTTCTGATAATTATTTGCACAGAAACAATGTGTGAGGTTACAAAGGAAAAGGAGAACAGCACTGTCACAATGCTCACTTTCTGAGCCAGTGCTGATATGACAGGCTGAATGACCTCCTCCTGTGCAGTAACGCTGATGCGGTGATTCTAAGTGTCTCCTCCATCATCTAGCTTCAGTACCAACAGTGATGTCTGCTCCTGGTGGGATCCCAGTACTGTAGAGCTGCCAATCTCTTATGGCTTTGAGCTTTCTGACCAGGATGTTAACCTTGGGAGGGGAGGAAAAATCAGGCCTCCACAATTAAGGTTTCTCATTGAAAAAATTGCTGCTCCTTTGTCAGGTAGCTGTGGAACAGGATCATAAGACACAAATTTATACAAAAGATTAGTGTTATACAACTGAAATGACATATTGAACAAATCTATACTGCTTTTAAGTCTTTTATCTTTTAGAAAGGGTTGCAGATTTTGGTTCATTAATATTCAATCCCAGAACTTCTTTTAGGTCACATTCTCCAGCTAACTTAAGATTTTATTAAAAAAGGTGACATCTCAGACAATGCATTAAAGGTGTAAGGTTAGAGTCTGTCTGTATCCCAATTTTGAGTCAGACTGGTTCTATTTCCAAAGTAAGGGTTTATAAAATATTACATGGATTGTATGCTTTTTGAGCAAAATAGAATGTTTCTGCAAATACAAATTCATCCCATAGACTTGTATGGGTGTGTGGGGGGTGGGGTGTATGTGTGTATGTGTGAGAGAGGGTCTGTGTAAGTGTGTGTGTATGTAAGAGTGTGTGTGCATGAGAGAGTGTATAGTGTGGTGGGGTCACTTGTAGTGTGACATGAACCCCAAGTCCCATTTGAGGCCATCCTCATGGATTCCGAACTTAGCTATTAACCTCTGATCAGCCACTCTGCATCGTTCCGTATCCCAAAGTCCACCTTGGAGGATGATCACCTGAAGATTCGAGGCCAAATGTCCCTGACCGCTGAAGTGTTCCCTGACTGGGAGGGAACATCCCTGTCTGGCGATTGTTTCACAGTGTTGTAGCGTTTGCTTGGTCTTGCCAATGTACCATACCTTGGGGCATCCATACCTGCAGCGTATGAGATAGACAATGTTGGCTGAGTACCTGCCGCATACATGGTGGATGATGTCCACACGTGTAATGGCATACACGTGTGGACATACTAGCACTGGAGTGTGCCCAGCGAAGATTCAAACGGATGATCCCTGGAATGGGAGGCCTAACGTACAATGAACGGCTGAGGATCTTGGGATTGTATTCATTAGAGTTTACAAGGTTGAGGGGAGAAACTTACAAGATAATGCATGGCTTACAAAGGATGGACAACTGCAAATTTGTTTCCGTTAGGCAGGGATACTAGGACCCATGGGCACAGCTTTAGAATTAGAGGGGTCAATCTAGAACAGAAATGAGGAGAAATTTCTTCAGCCAGAAACTGGCAGGCCTTTGGAATTAATTGCCGCAGAGTGCAGTGGAGGCTGTGATGTTAAATGTCTTCAAGGCAGAGATTGATAAATGCTTGATATCACAAGGAATTAAGGGCTACAGGGAGAGTGTGGGTAAGTGGCATTGAAATGTCCATCAGCCATTATTGAATGGCAGACTGGACTTGATGGGTCAAATGGCCTTACTTCCACTCCTATGTCTTATGGCCTTTCTCTAGCTTACTCTCATGAGTAACAGAATCATCTGTGATACCAATAATTTGTTATCTAAATTCCTCAATCATCATTAGTCCCACCTTTCACCACATGTAAATATTTCACCTTAAATTTATGAAGTAAGTCATGCTATAATGTAGACAAAAAGCAATTAATCATCCTGTGATTACAATTTGTACTTGTCCTCATGTGTCTTGCCTGGCCTTATCTGCCTACAAAGCATTATGACAATGGCTAGACCAAGACCAATATAAGGCTACTGACTTTCAGTGCAAATGCTGGGTGCCCCATGCGGTACTGAAGGACTTTAGACTGCATCATCTTGCATGGGCCAACACCAGCCTGTGCTAACTAGGTGACAGGCAGTACTAAGGTGCTAGCAAAGTGGCTGGGATGGGAGGTTGAATGTTGACTTGGTGAAAGAGGACTGCAGGATATGCTGTATGGAGCCGACACCATTCTTAAGGGGTGGTGGCTCAACAATCCTAGAAGCATATCCTTTTATTCATTCATCGGATGTAGGCTCTGCTAGCTGGACCAGCATCAGTTGCCTCTTGAACTCTTTCAGCACAAATGGTTTAAGGACTGCCAGAATTAGAGAGGGAGTTCCAGCATTTTAACCCATTGACACTTGTAGTCATTGCGACAAGATTGACCAGATGGATCTTGTTAAGTATGAGTTCCTGATTGGGGGTGTTTACCTGGCTAACCAGGGAGTCCTGGCTTACAGGTGTCTGGGGGATTCTCTTCACTTTATGAACTGGCTCTGAGATAGCTAGCCAGAGTCGATGTACTGTGCACATGTAAATCAATGGTGACTTTGTAACAGGATACCAGCCACTGTGGAGTTTTTTCAATGGCGACAAGAGAAAATAGTAGGCTTCTGAAGAAAATTCATTTGCAACAGTTGTCTTTGAGTTGGGGCATGCATTTCTGGCATCAACTTGACTTGTTTGATCCTGCCGTCAAAGAATGAGTTCAGTATGTGGAAAGAATGTGGAAAGTTATTTAATCCAGGCAAATGATATTGGGGAAGATGAAAGACAATGACTAATTCTTCTGATTGCTTGCAGACCCTCAGCATTTTCAGTTATTAGGAGCCTAAATCTCCCTGAGGCACCAGATACTAAAACCTTTCAAGAGTTGATGGATTTAGTTAAAGAATATTACAACTGCAAGCCTCCTCTAGTTCTGAAATGCTATCAGTTTTATTAAGCATTCAAGCACCAGGGGATTCCACATCATGATTTTTGACAAGATTAAGAATACGAACAAAGGCATGTGATTTTGGGTCAAGCTTAAATGAGATGCTGAGAGACCATATGGTACATGAGATTAATGACATAACCTTAGAAAGGCACCTACTGGCAGGAGTCCAACTGGACTACAACTGGCTTTGACATGAGAAAATAGGGCAAGTGGAGAATGCGAGCTAAAGAATATCACAATGAAAGTGGACCCCCTCATCTGTCTGACTGAGCTTGGGGAGCACCAAAGTTCTGCAAGGCCTGCACAGTGCCATTTGCCTTACATACAAGAGTAGAGGCAGAAATTAGGAGGCTGAAAAGTGAAGAAATCATCAAACTAGTATAGTTTGCAAAATGGGCAGCACCGGTCATACCGGTTGTGAAGCCAATTGGGTCAATTTCACCTGTGGGGAATGAAGCAAAAGGTAAACCAATTCTCACAGCTGGATAAATACCCGATCCCTTGCAAAGAGGGCTTATATTGCAAAACTGGGGTGGTGCTGTCCTTCACAAAGCTGGGCATGAGCTATGTATACCTGCAATTGTGACAAGATGAGGAGTCCCAGAAGAATGCTGTAATTAATACCAAAAGTTTTGAATTAATATACAAGACTGCTATTTGGGGAATCATCATCCTGTGCCCTTTCTTTTACATCTATTGGAAGACCAATAAAGACACTGGAGAACTTGAACATAGTGCTTAAACATGTTTCCCAGGTGGGCGTACACTTTAGAAGGGAAGAATGTGTGTTGCAGGCATTTCAAATGACTTATTGAGCCATTGAGTCGACAAGAGCAGGTTACATATGTTAGAAGATAAAGTGAGGGTGATCAAATGCCCCAGCTCCCATGAATATTAGATTAGATTACTTACAGTGTGGAAACAGGCCCTTTGGCCCAACAAGTCCACACTGACCCGCCGAAGCGTAACCCACCCAGACCTATTCCCCTACATTACCCCTGCCCCTAACACTACGGGAAATTTAGCATGGCCAATTCACCGGACCTGCACATTTTTGGACTGTGGGAGGAAACCAGAGCACCCGGAGGAAACCCACACAGACACGGGGAGAATGTGCAAACTCCACACAGTCAGTCGCCTGAGGCGGGAAATGAACCCAGGTCTCTGGCGCTGTGAGTGCTAACCACTGTGCCACCCGCACGGGTGCTGGAGCTTAGGTTTTTGCTTGGGTTGATGAATTATTCCAGAGAATTCATATGTAACTTGGTCTTCATCTTGGCATCCTTATAACTATTGAAAAGGGGTCAGTCTTGGAAATAGCTACATAGCCAAGAAGTAGCCTTCAGGCAAGTGAAAATATTGTTATCATTGTTCATGTGTTGGCCCACTACCATCCCAAGTGTGATGTAGTTCTGACTTGTAATGCCTCTCTGTATGGTATCGGGGTAGTATTGGCTCACCAGTGGTCCAACGGAAAGGAATCCCAATACCGTATCTTTAGTGGACACTGGCTGATGACAAACACAAATATGCCTGGATAGAGAAAGAAGGTTAAGTGGTCATCTTGGTGAGAAAGTTCCACCAATATCTTGAAGGACATGAATGTGGAATATTATCTGACCACAAACCCGTGCTAGAGCTATGCAAAGATGACAAAGCCATGCCATTCCATGCCTCAGCTTCTGGTTGAATTCAATAATGGGCCTTTATTGTCGGTGTGTACAATCACAAGTTGGAACACCATCTGGGAGGCCAAGTGGCAAATCCAGATGTCTTGAGTCGTCTCCTACTGGCAGAGATGTTACCGGTGGTACCTCCCTTGGAACAGTCCATTCTGGTTTTAAACTTTCTGGATACCCTTCTGGCCAGTGCTGGCAATTTCCGACTATGGACACAAAAAGATCTCATCCTGGTTAAACTAAAACCGCTGATGGTGCTGGGGAAAAGGGCCATCACAACCATAACTGAAATAGTTCTGGACCAATGAGACCAGATCATAGTAAAAGATGGCTTACAATTATAGGGCGCAAGAGTGATGCGCTGAGTAAAGGTCACCACCAAATACTGGCTGAACTCTACCAGAGTCATCCTGGGGTTTCAAAAATGAAGATGTTGGCAAGAATTTATGTCTGGATGCCAGGACCGGATGCTGATATAGCTGTGTTGTGGGCCTGTGCCTGGAGTACCAAGAAGGACAAAAATCCCCACCAGCAGCTCCCCCACATTCTTGGGAATGGCCTGGTAAACCCTAAACTTGGTTACATGTCGATTATGTTGTTCATTTCATGGGCTCAATGTTCTTGGTCATCCACAATGTGGTTTCACATGCAGAGTTCATTTGTCCAACTCAGCGATGACGACTTGAAAAGCTGTGAGCATCATTTGCAATACATGAACTCTCGGAAGACTGGTCATGGATAATGGGACATAATTTACCAGCAAGGTATTAGAGTATTTCTTAAAGTCAAATGATATGTGGCATGTTCAGATAGCTTTACTTGATACCATCCTTTCCAGGTTCCTGTTTGATTATAGGACTACCCCTCATGCAACTAGTGGTATAGTTCCAGAGTTGTTAATGGGGAGAAGACTCCACAACAGGTCAAACTAATATTCCCACTCCTGGGAGTAGAGTGAAACAACATCAGCATGCTTTCTCTAAGTGAGAAAGATATTCAAAGAATTTTGGTTATAACCACAGAAATGGCCCAGCATACGTACGAGACAAGGTTGACGTGAGGTCAGGTCCCATGACGTACAAAGTTCAGGTAGGTCAGGTGGTTCTCAACAAACATATGGATCACATGAAAGCAGCTGGAAAGGCTGTCAGAAACTGTGGATTTTCCCCTCTGTCTAGCATAGAAGAAACTTCAGAGTCCAGGATGGATGCAGCCTCAATGTGTTACCACTGGAATAGAGGAGGAAACTCAGATACTCTGGGTGCAATGGACAGTCTATGGTCTGGTACACACCACCAATACTGAGTCAGAGAAACTGGACCAGGGAAAAGGTCTCATGAAAAGTTAGCAGAGAAAGAACAAACCTACATCTTCGACGGAGATGAGGAGGAATATAGTGGTTGAAACCATGTTGGACAGATGGATCTCATTGAGAATAAGGTCACTATATGGGGAACTTGGGCCAATCAGGGAGTTCTGGCTGACAGAAAAAAATAGGAATCTGGTTTCAAAAACAAACAGGAGTGTCAGATATCTTGTTCACTCTGACAGCTGGATCAGTGTCAAGGGCTCTCTCCATGTATAGATAAAGGGGGACTTGGGGAAAACGAAAATAGGAATCTGGTTTTAAACAAAAAAAATTGGTATCTGCCTGGCCAAACTGGCCATAAACAGATGCAGACAGCGGGCCGTGGAGGGGATCGTTAGGGCCGACTGCTTGCCCCTCTTCTGTGGTTATGTTAGGGCCCAGGTGTCCTTGGAGAAGGAGCACGCGGTGTCCACCAACACCCTGGAGTTGTTCAGGGAGAGGTGGGCGCCGCAGGGAGTGGAGTGCATCATTTCCCCCTCCAACTCTATTTTGAGTTAGTCCCTGCCCTCCCCTACACTGTTTGATCACACAGCATTGCCCTTTTTGATGTGAAGGGCACTGCTTGTCACTGGCCACTCGGGTGTTTTTCCCAGCTAGGAGTTGGACCAGTGGCAGTGTGTGCCTGTGGAAGAAGGAAGGAGGAAGAAGGGGAGGAAGGAGGTGACAGCTGTGTGTTCTGGGCCTAGCATTTGAGCTGACCTGGGGCCCACTTCCACTGCTGGTCTCTGGGACCCCGCCTGGGCCTGCCTCCACCACTGCAGCCTGGGAATCGCCTGAGGCCACTTCCAACAACTTCCACCACTGCTGTGACCTGCGGCCCATCTCCACCGCCGCTGCCTGGTACTCGCCTGGGAGTCCCTCCCCAACAGGTCTGCCTCCACTGCTGGGACAAAGGACCAGCCTGGGATTCGCCAGAGGCCTGCCTCAACTGCTGCCGCTGTCAGAGGCCTGCCTCCACCACCACTGCCTGGGACTTGCCTGGGAGTCCCTCCCCAACTGAGGGCCTGCCTGGGACTCGCCAGAGGCCTGCCTCCACCACTGCAGCCTGGGACTCGCCTGAGGCCACTCCCCACAGCCTCCACCACTGCTGCGACCCGAGGCCCACCTCCACCGCTGCTGCCCAGGACTCAATTTTGGGGCTGCCTGGGACTTGTCTTGGGGACTCCCCCCAACGTCCCGCCCTTCATTGCCAGTGAGTTCCTTCTTCCCCACCTCAACACCTTGGGGGAGATCCGGTCAGGTGTTCATCCCCTTCCCCTTCCCCTTCCCCTTCCCCTCCCCCTCCACGTAGCCCACGACCTGCCCCGCCCCGGCACGACAATGCCCCTGCGGCCGTGCCAGCGTCGCCCCGGCACGGGAGCCCTGACCCCCGAACCCCCAAACCCATACCTGATCCCGGTCCCACTGACCCTGACCCCGACCCCGACCCCAACCCCCACCTCGTTACGGAAACTCCTGGGGCTTCAACCCCTCCTCCGGAAACTGAGCCCCGCCCCACCCAGCCACCCCCTGGCACTAACCTGGGGGGAACCTCCACTTCCTGCAGCGACCGTATCTCTGGGCCCCGGAGAGGGAACTGGGCCCCTGCCCTGCTCGCCATCACCTGATATACCAGGGGTGGGGCAGGAAGTGACACAGCTGACCCTCCCCACCATGGCCACGCCCCCTGCATTCGCCCAGCCAATCATATTCTGGGAAAGGCTGGGGGGGGCGGGACCTCGGGCCCCATGACCACCAAGGCGGACGGGGAGGGGAAGACCCATAAACTCCCCCCTGTCTCTCTGGGGAAGAGGCGCCGGCCCTTGGAGG
Organism: Hemiscyllium ocellatum; assembly: GCF_020745735.1. NCBI lineage: Eukaryota > Metazoa > Chordata > Chondrichthyes > Orectolobiformes > Hemiscylliidae > Hemiscyllium > Hemiscyllium ocellatum. The sequence goes on from NC_083404.1 coordinate 75,133,293, forward strand.
GGGGAGAAATCCCATCAGTGCGCCGGTGGTGCTTCCCCTTTCCAGGGGATGAGCCGACGGTGTCTCCCCACTGTCCTGCACCATGGCCTGACCTGCCCAAACCCCCAGGGGCGACAGCCGGGCCTTCCACCGCCATAACTCCTCCAGCCCCTGGGGGGGACTTTAATAACAACACGGGCCATGGTGCAGACGACCGCCCTTTATTCACTGCTGGGTCGTCGAGCGGTGGAGGCGAGGAAGGTGTTTTCCTCGCTCCTCCCTCCCAGACTGTTTTTCCGGGGGCCTTGGCCCTGGGGGAGGACCTTTTCCCCGAGGAGCCGGGCGTCCCGGTGTCGGGAGAGGAGCGGGGCCCCGTGCCTTTGCCGCCCGGCGACCTGAACTCGGGGCGTTCCGGGAAGGGGTGCGCCGAGGAAGGTACTGAAGGTGACCCTGGGGGTGGGGTCACTGGAGGTTTGAGGCCAGTTGGCGGTGCCGGACCAGCCCCCATCCTCTCGGTGGGGGAGGGGTCGGTGACCGAAGGCGACCTCCCGGAGGAGGGTTCTGGATCGGTGGCGGACACCGGGGAGCGAGATTTTCAGCGTCTCCAGCGAGATTTTCGAGTCCCAGGTGCCCCCCACTGATCTCCCCCTCATCCCCCTCGAGGAACTCCGGGAATTTGTCGAGGAAACTCAGAGTCGCCGGGATAGAGCCCAACTGGCGCTCGACCGCTGGAGCTCCTTTGAAAGAGTCTACTGCCAGGCGTGCCAGGCGCCCGGGCTAGACGTGAACGAGCGAAAGCGAGTCAGCAACTTCCTGGTAGCACTCCTGGTGAGGGTGAGGGACTTCTGTGCCCCTCTCTCGTCCTCCCAGTCAAAATGTACATAGTTTTTGTTAACTGATTACTGGTGGTGGTTGCACTATACTTCCGACGTGGAGACAACTATAGCTAGCCTCAACATCAACGGCAGCAGGGAGTCACAGCGCAGATTCCAGACCCTCTCGGTCCTTCGGGACGGGAGGTATGCGGTGTGCTTCCTGCAAGAAACCCACACTACCCCGGGAGACGAAGCTACCTGGCTCCTGTAGTGGCGAGAGGGGGGTCTACATGAGTCACCTCACCCGCAGATCTGGCCGGGTGGCTATCCTGTTAGCCCCGCATTTTCAGCCGGAGATCTTGGGGGTCAGGGAGCCAGTGCCAGGCCGTTTGCTTTACCTGACGGTTCGGCTGGGGGGGCGCAGTGCTTCACTTGGTGAACGTCTACGCTCCCCATGCCGGGCAGAGGCAAGCGAGCTTCTTTGAGGAAGTGTCCACTCATCTTGCTTCCATCGACGAGAACCAGTGCGTCGTCCTCCGGGGAGATTTTAACTGCGTCCTCGAGGACAGGGACCACGGCGGTGCCCGCACGAGTTCGGCGTTGGGGGACTTGATCAAGTCCTTGGACCTGGTGGACGTCTGGCGGAATCTCCATCCTGACTCCATCGCCTTCACCTTCGTGAGGCCTGGGGTCGGAGAGTCCAGAATCGACCGCCTGTACGTTTCGCGGGCGTACGCCTCCTGTTTTCCGAAGGCCTCCACGCGGCAGGTGTCGTGCACGGACCATCACCTGGTGTGGGCGGAACTCCTTCCGTTCGGCGCCAGGTTGGGCTTCGCGTACTGGCACTTTAACAACCTGCTGCTGGAGGACGAGCGGTTCCGGGACTCGTTTCTTAGATTAGATTACTTACAGTGTGGAAACAGGCCCTTCGGCCCAACAAGTCCACACCGACCCACCGAAGCGCGACCCACCCATACCCCTATATTTACCCCTTACCTAACACTACGGGCAATTTAGCATGGCCAATTCACCTGACCCGCACATCTTTGTGACTGTGGGAGGAAACTGGAGCACCCGGAGGAAACCCACGCAGACACTGGGAGAACGTGCAAACTCCACACAGTCAGTCGCTTGAGGTGGGAATTGAACCCGGGTCTCGGGCGCTGTGAAGCAGCAGTGCTAACCACTGCGCCACCGTGCCGCCTACAATTTTGTTTTGTTGTTTCTGGGCCGGCTGGAGAAGGAAGCGGGGAAGCTTCCCCTCCCTGAGGCTATGGTGGGACGTGGGCAAGGCTCACGTCCGCGTCTTCTGTCAGGAGTACGCGTGGGGGTTAACAAAGAGGCGGAAATCCAGGATCGGGGAGTTGGAGAGGGAGATGCTCGACCTGGAGTCACGCCTCGGTCAGCCCGACGCGGACCCGGCCCTGCGCGGGGTGTACGAAGAGAAGAAGGCTGCGCTCCGGGACCTGCAGCTCGTCGGGGCTCGGGGCGCGTACGTGAGGTCACGGCTCCAGCTCCTCCAGGACCTGGACCGCGGTTCCCCCTTCTACTCGCTGGAAAAAAGGCGTGGCACTCGTCAGCAGCTCCTTGTGCTGCTGGCCGACGACGGGTCCCTCGTCTCGGATCCGGAGGGTATCAGGGCCCACGTCCGATCCTATTACACGGCCCTGTTCTCTCTGGATCCGTCCAGCGAGGATGCTCGCAGAGTTCTGTGGGAGGACCTGCCGCAGCTCAGCCCGGAGGACGCCGGAAGGCTCGACGCTCCCGTCACCTTAGAGGAGCTGACCGGCGCCCTTGACCGGCTCTCGAGGGGCAAATCCCCGGGGCTGGACGGGCTGACTGTGGAGTTCTTCAGGGCGTTCTGGGACGTCCTGGGGAGCGACTACGCACAGGTCCTGGGGGAGTGTCTAAATGCCGGAGAGCTGCCCCTTTCTTGGCGCAGGGCGGTCATCGTCCTGCTGCCAAAGAAGGGGGACCTTCGTTCTTTGAAGAACTGGCGTCCGGTCTCCCCCCTCAGCACGGACTACAAAATCTTCACCAGGGTGTTGTCTTCTCGCCTGGCTTCCGTGCTGGCCCACATGATTCACCCGGACCAGTCCTACACAGTCCCGGGCCAGAGGATACACGACAACGTCCACCTGGTCTGGGACCTGATCAATTTCTGTCAACGGGCTGGTCTGCCGAGCGCCGTCCTGTCTCTCGACCAGGAGAAGGTGTTCGACAGGGTCGATCACGAGTACCTGCTCGGGACTCTGCGGGCATTCGGGTTTGGGACGCAGTTCGTCGCCTGGATCTGACTTTTGTACGCTGCCGCAGAGTGTCTGGTTAAAGTTAACGGGTCCCTGACGGCGCCCCTTCGCTTCGGGAGAGGAGTGCGTCAAGGCTGCCCCCTGTCCGGCCAGCTGTATTCCCTGTGCGTGGAGCCTTTCCTGCGCCTCTTGCGGAGGAGGTTGGCGGGGCTGGTTCTGCGCGGCGCGGGCACGGGGGTGCTCCTCACTTTCACTGACCTGGGGAGGATGCGCGAGTGCCAGGCCGTGTACTCGGCGGCGTCTTCCGCTAGGATCAACTGGGCCAAATGTTCCGGGCTACTGGTGGGTCCATGGCGGGTGGACTCTCTGCCGGAGGAGTTTTGGGGGTTCAGCTGGAGTACCACCCATCACCTCTACCTGGGGGTCTACCTCAGCCCGACCGAGGAATCCTGGCCGGCCAACTGGCAGGAGCTGGAGGCCAAATTCTCGGCTCGCCTAGGCTGCGGGACAGGACTGCTCCGAGTGCTATCTTACAGGAGCCGAGTGCTGGTCATAAACCAGCTGGTGGCCGCCATGCTGTGGTACCGGCTGGTCACTTTGGTCCCTCCTCCTGGCTTTGTCGCTGACATCCAGAGAACGTTGGTCGACTTCTTCTGGGACAAAAAGATGCACTGGGTCGCTGCGCAGGTTCTGAGTCTCCCCATTGAGGAGGGCGGTCAGTCGCTGGTGTGCGTCCGCACCCAGGTCGCGACCTTCCGCCTTCAGACCTTGCAGCGATACCTTTACGTCGAGCCTCCTCCTAGGTGGTGCGCCCTGGCGATGTATTTTTTCCGCCAGGTGCGTAACCTCAACTACGACATGCAGCTCCTGTTCGTCGACCGTGACGGTTTGGAGGTCGCCCTCATGGTGCTGCCTGTCTTTTACCAAGACCTGATCACTGTCTGGAACATGGTCGAATCGCGTCGCGCCTACCCTCCGGGAGGAGTAGCGGCTGTCGTCAGGGAGCCGTTGCTCAGGAATCCGCACCACCGTGCTCGCGGGTTCGAGTGGCTGTCGGAGGGGAGGGCCGTGGCGGCGAGGGTGACCAGGGTTGGGGACGTGCTGGGTGCCGGGGGCCTGGGCTGGACGTTACCGCAAGACATAGCAAGCAGGGCAGCGGTGGACGCCCGGTACGTGGCCACCGGCATCCGACGCCTTAAAACGGCGGTGCTCGGACCCGACATAGTGCACCAGTTGGAGGACACTCAGGTGTGTGGTGGGATCCCGTCCGCGCTCACCCCTGCCCGGACGGAATTTCACATTGGCCCCAAGGTCCCGTACTTCCCGCGGGAGCCTGTGCCCCACAACCTGAGCCGCCTCCGGAATTTTAATTTTGTCCCCTTCAAGGACGTTAAAAGGCGGGTCCTGTACAGACTGCTGCTGCACACCGTCCACCTCTTCTCCCTCATCCACCGCTCGGACACGCCCTGGCATGCCCATTTGCCACCGGGCGGTGGGAATCCCCAGTGGAGGGCCCTCTATGCTGGAGTCCTCCCCCTTTCTCTCGGGGATCTGGGGTGGAGGGTGCTGCACGCAGCAGTCCCATGCAACCGCAGATTGCGGTGGTTCACGGACTCCCAGCCCAACTGCTTGTTCTGTGGCGCTGTGGAGTCCGTGGACCATGTGTATGTTGGGTGTGGGCGTTTGCACTCCCTTTTTGATTTTCTTAAAAACCTCCTCCTTTGCTTTTGGTTGCACTTCAGTCCCACGCTCCTGATCTTCGGGCACCCGGTGCGGAGGAGGGAGGGCAGGTCTGGAGACCTCCTCGTGGGTCTGCTCCTGGGCCTGGCCAAACTGGCCATAAACAGGTCCAGGCAGCGGGCCATGGAGGGGGTCGTCAGGGCCGACTGCCTGCCCCTCTTCCGCGGTTACGTTAGGGCCCGGGTGTCCTTGGAGAAGGAGCACGCGGTGTCCACCAACACCCTGGAGTTGTTCAGGGAGAGGTGGGTGCCGCAGGGAGTGGAGTGCATCATTTCCCCCTCCAACTCTATTTTGATTTAGTCCCTGCCCTCCCCTTCACTGTTTTGATCACACAGCATTGCCCTTTGACGTGAAGGGCACTGCTTGTCACAGGCCACTCGGGTGTTTTTCTACTTTTCCTGGTGGTGGAAATTGAATAAAGATTTGTACACCTTGTCTCTCACTGTGTCTCACAGCTGCACACACACACACACACACCATGGGTGCTGGGGATAAAAATAATAAGCACTACCGCAGTTAGGCGGTAGTGTGGGGGTTAATATAAAAAAAAGAAAAAAGAAAAAAAGAACAGGAGTGTAGCATTGCCCTCTTTGATTAAAAAAAATAAAAAGAAGAAAAAAAAATAAAACAGCGGTGCTCGGACCTGACGTAGTGCACCAGTTGGAGGACGCTCAGGTGTGCGGTGGGATCCCATCCGCGCTCACCCCTGCCCGGACGGAATTTCACATCGGCCCCAAGGTCTCGTACTTCCCGTGGGAGCCTGTGCCCCACAACCTGAGCCGCCTCTGGAATTTTAATTTTGTCCCCTTCAAGGACGTTAAAAAGCGTGCCCTATATCGACTGCTGCTGCACACCGTCCACCTCTTCTCCCTCATCCACCGCCCGGACACGCCCTGGTGTGCCCATTTGCTGCCGGGCGGTGGGGATCCCCAGTGGAGGGCCCTCTATGCTGGAGTCCTCCCCCTTTCTCTCGGGGATCTGGGGTGGAGGGTGCTGCACGCAGCAGTCCCCTGCAACTGCAGATTGCGGTGGTTCACGGACTCCCAGCCCAACTGCTTGTTCTGTGGTGCTGTGGAGTCCGTGGTCCATGTGTATATTGGGTGTGGGCGTTTGGTTTTCTGAAAAACCTTCTCCGCTGTTTTTGGTTGCACTTCAGTCCCACGCTCCTGATCTTCGGGCACCCGGTGCGGAGGAGGGAGGGCAGGTCTGAAGACCTCCTCGTGGGTCTGCTCCTGGGCCTGGCCAAACTGGCCATAAACAGGTCCAGGGAGGGGGTCGTGAGGGCCGACTGCCTGCCCCTCTTCCGCGGTTACTTTAGAGCTCAGGTGTCCTTAGAAAAGGAACACGTGGTGTCCATCAACACCCTGGAGTTGTTCAGGGAGAGGTGGGCGCTGCAGGGAGTGGAGTGCATCATTTCCCCCTCCAACTCTATTTTGATTTAGTCCCTGCCCTCCCCTTCACTGTTTGATCACACAGCATTGCCCTTTGATGTGAAGGGCACTGCTTGTCACAGGCCACTCGGGTGTTTTCCTATCTTCCTGGTGGTGGAAATTAAATAAAGATTTGTGCACTTTGTGTCTCTCACTGTGTCTCACACCTGCACACACACACCATGGGTGCTGGGGAAAAAATAAGACTACCGCAGTTAGATGGTAGTGCAGGGGTAAAGAGAAAAAAAAAAGTAACCATCTGGCCAGTATTGCCCTTAGATGAGAAGGACACTGCTTGTCACTGGCCACTCGGGTGTTTTCTTTCTTTGTGCTGGTGGAAAATGAGTGAAGATTTATACATCTATTGCCTTTCACTGTGTCTCACATCTGCGCACACACACAACATGGGTACTGGGGAAAATATAAGCCCTACCGCAGTTAGCAGGTAGTGTGGGGGTTTCAAGAAAAAGGAGAAAAGAAAAAAAATTCACCACAAAAAGAAGGTTCGTTCACCTTGTGTCTCTCACTGTGTCTCGCACTGCACACACACAACATGGGTGCTGGGGGACAAAAAAGCAAAAAAATAAATAAACAGGAGTGTTAGAGATACTTTTCACTCTGAGAGCTGGCTCTGAGGGAGCTGAGGGAAAAAATAAAGATAAAGAGAAAAAAAAATAGGAGTCCGCCTGGCCAAACGGGCCATAAGTAGGTTCAGGCATTGGGCCGTGGAAGGGGTCTTTGGGGCCGATTACCTGGCCCTCTTCCACGGTAATGTCAATGCCATAGTGTCTCTGGAGAATGAGCATGCAGTGTTCACCAACACCCTCAAGCTGTGTATTATTTCCCCCTCCAAATCTACTTTGATTAAATCCCTGTCCTCCCCTTCATTGTTTGATTTTCAGCATTACTCTCTAAGAAGGGCACTGCTTGTCACTGGCCGCTCTGTTTCCTGTCTTCCTGGCGGTGGAATGTAAACAAAGATTTACGCACTTGTTGCTCTTCACTGTGTACTACATCTGCATGCACACATCATGGACACTGGGAAAGTAAGCACTACCACTGTTAGATGGGATAAAAGTAAAAAATAAAAATAAGTAAGTACAAAAAACCCCAGGAATCTCAGGAATTCTCCTTGCTCTAGGAGCTAGCTGGTCAGAGCCCATTGAACTGTAAGGATTTGCTGCAACAACAAACTAGTTTGTGACTGTGTGTTGCTGCTGGTGTTGCTGCCTAGTCGCTGTCCTGGGTGCCCACTTATGGACTGCTCTCTATAGGCTGGTGCTACTGCTGTCTCAGTCTGCTCCCTATAGCCTGCTGTTGCTGCTGTCTGATCCTACTCTCGATGGACTGTTGCTACGGCTGTCTCGGCCTGCTCTGTATGGAATTGTATTGCTGCCACATGGACCTGCTCTATATGGACTGGTGCTAATACTTTCTAGGCCTGCTTTCTGTCTGAGCCTGCTCTCCATGGACTGATGTTACTGCTGTCTGGACCTGCTCCCTATGGACTGGTGTTACTGCTCTCTGAGCCTGCTCACTATGGACCGGTGCTACTGGTGTCTGGGCCTGGTATCTATGGACTGCTACTGCTGCTTTCTGGGTCTGTAATCTATGGATTGATGCTACTGCTGTCTGGGCCTGCTCTCTATGAACTTGTGTTATTGCTGTCTGGGCCTGCTCTCGATGGACTGATGCTACTGCTTTCTGGACCTGCTCTCTATGGACTGGTGTTGCTGCATTCTGTGCCTGCTCATTATGGACTGTTGCTACTGTTTTCTGGGTTTGCTCTCTAAGGACTGGTGTTACTGGTGACTGGGCCTGCTCTCTATTGGCAGGTACTGCTGCTTTCTGGGCCTGTAATATATGGACTGATGCTACTGCTGTCTGGGCCTGCCCTCTCTGAACTGGTATTGTCACTACCTGGGCCTGCTCTCGAAGGAAGGATGCTACTGCTGTCTGTGCATGCTCACTATGGACTGGTGCTACTGCTTTCTGGGTTTGCTCTCCATGGACTGGCGCTATTGATGTCTGCGCTTGCTCTCTATGGGCTGGTGTTGCTGCTGTCCGTGCCTGCTCTCTATGGACTGGCGTTACTGTTGTCTGGACCTGCTCTCTATGGTCTGGTATTGCTGCTGTCTGGGCCTGCAATCTATGGACTGGTGTTATTGCTGTCTGGACCTGCTCCCTATGGACTGGTGGTGCTTCTAGTAGGACCTGCTCTCTATGGACTGGTGCTCCAATTTTCTAGGCCTGCTCTCTTTGGACCAGTGCTTCTGCTTTCTGGTCCTCCTCTCTATGGACTGGTGCTAATGCTGTCTGTGCCTGCTCTCCATGGACTGGTATTGCTGCTACCTGTGTCTGCCCTCTATGGACTGGTGCTATTGCTGTCTGGACCAGTTCTCTATGGACTGGTGTTGCTGCTACCTGAGCCTGTTCACGATAGACTGGTGCTACTGCTTTCTGGGCCTGCTCACTATGGTCTGGTATTGCTGCTGTCTAGACCTACAATCTATGGACTGGTGTTATTGCTGTCTGGACCTGCTCTCTATGGACTGGTGGTGCTGCTACCAGGACCCGCTCTCTATGGACTGGTGCTACTACTTTCTGGGCCTGCTCTCTGTGGATTGGTATTGCTGCTACCTGTGCCTGCTCTCGATAGACTGGCGCTACTGCTTTCTGGGCCTGCTCTGTATGGACTAGTGTTACTGCTGACTGGTATTGCTGTCTATAGATAGGTTCTACTGCTGTCTGGGCCTGCTCTCTATGGACTGGTGTTACTGTTGTCTGGACCTGCTGTCTATGGTCTGGAATTGCTGCTTTCTGGTCCTGCAATCTATGAACTGGTATTACTGCTGTCTGCACTTGCTCTCTGTGGACTGATGTTGCTGCTGTCTGGGCATGCTCTCTATGGACTGGTGCTTCTGCTTTCTGGGCCTGCTCTCTAAGGACTGGTATTGCTACTGTCTGGGCCCGCTCTCTGTGGTCTGGTGTTACTGCTGTCTGGAGCTGCTCTCTTTGGTCTGGTACTGCAATCTATGGACTGTGTTACTACTTTCTGGGCCTGCTATCTATGGACTGGTGTGACTGTTTTCTGGGCCTGCTCTCTATGAGCTAGTGTTACTGCTGTCGGGGCCTGCTCTCTATGGATTAGTGTTACTGCTGTCTGGTAATGTTCTCTATGGCCCAGTGTTACTGATGTCTGGGCCTGCTCTCTATGGACTTGTTTTGCTGCGGTCTGGCACTACCTTCGATGAGGTAAAAACAATGACTACAGATGCTGGAAACCAGATTCAGGATTAGTGGTGCTGGAAGAGCACAGCAGTTCAGGCAGCATCCAAGGTGCAGCGAAATTAACGTTTCGGGTAAAAGCCCTTCATCAGGAATAAAGGCAGTGAGTCTGAAGTGTGGAGAGATAAGCTAGAGGAGGGGGGTGGGGGGGGTGGGGAGGTGTATGGAGAAAGTAGCATAGAGTACATTGGGTGAGTGGGGGAGGGGATGAAGGTGATAGGTCAGGGAGGAGAGGGTGGAGTGGATAGTTGAAAAAGGAGCTAGGCAGGTAGGACAAGTCCAGACAAGTCATGGGGACAGTGCTGAGCTGGAAGTTTGGAACTAGGGTGAGGTGGGGGAGGGGAAATGAGGAAACTGTTGAAGTCCACATTGATGCCCTGGGGTTGAAGTGTTCCAAGGCGGAAGATGAGGCGTTCTTCCTCCAGGCGTCTGAAGGAGGGAGAGCGCGGTGAGGGAGCGGTGGTGAAGGAGGCCCAGGACCTCCATGTCCTCGGCAGAGTGGGAGGGGGAGTAGAAATGTTGGGCCACGGGGCGGTGTGGTTGATTGGTGTGGGTGTCCCAGAGATGTTCCCTAAAGCGCCCTGCTAGGAGGTGCCCAGTCTCCCATTGTAGGGGAGACTGCATCGGGAGCAATGGATACAATAAATGATATTAGTGGATGTGCAGGTAAAACTTTGATGGATGTGGAAGGCTCCTTTAGGGCCTAAGGTAGAGGTGAGGGAGGAGGTGTGGGCACAGGTTTTACAGTTCCTGCGGTGGCAGGGGAAAGTGCCAGGATGGGAGGGTGGGTTGTAGGGGGGCGTGGACCTGACCAGGTACAGATGGACAGGTGCTACTGCTGTTGGTACTGCTCTCTATGGACTAGTGCAGCTGCTGTCTGAGCCTGCTCTGTATGGACTAGTGGTACTTCTGTCAGGGCCTGGTGTTACTGCTGTCTGGACCAGCTTTCTATGGACTGGTATTGCTGCTACCTGTGTCTGCTCTCTATGGACAGGTGCTATTGCTGTCTGGACCAGTTCTCTATGGACTGGTGTTGCTGCTACCTGAGCCTGTTCACGATAGACGGGTGCTACTGCTTTCTGGGCCTGCTCACTGTGGTCTGGTATTGCTGCTGTCTAGACCTACAATCTATGGACTGGTATTATTGCTGTCTGGACCTGCTCTCTATGGACTGGTGGTGCTGCTACCAGGACCCGCTCTCTATGGACTGGTGCTACTACTTTCTGGGCCTGCTCTCTGTGGATTGGTATTGCTGCTACCTGTGCCTGCTCTCGATAGACTGGTGCTACTGCTTTCTGGGCCTGCTCTGTATGGACTAGTGTTACTGCTGACTGGTATCACTGTCTATGGATAGGTTCTACTGCTGTCTGGGCCTGCTCTCTATGGACTGGTGTTGCTGCTGTCTAGGCCTGCAATCTATGAACTGTTGTTATTGCTGTCTGGGCCTGCTCTAGATGGACTGATGCTTCTGCTTTCTGCTTATCTCTATGGACTGGATTTACTGCCTTCTGGACCTGCTCTCTATGGATTGGTGGTGCTGCGGTCTGGTACTGCCCTCAATGGACTGGTGCTACTGCTGTCTGGGCATGGTCTCTATGGACTGGTGTTGCTGCTACCTGAGCCTGTTCACGATAGACTGGTGCCACTGCTTTCTGGGCCTGCTCACTATGGTCTGGTATTGCTGCTGTCTAGATCTACAATCTATGGACTGGTGTTATTGCTGTCTGGACCTGCTCTCTATGGACTGGTGGTGCTGCTTTTTGTGCCTTATTTCCATGGACTGCATTTACTGCCTTCTGGGCACGGAAGAATTGTGCACGGAACCCTGCCCCCACGCCGATCGCCGTTTTCACGCCTAACTCCGCCCCCACGTGATCTCCGTCCCCGCCCCCGCACCTAACCCCGCCCCCACTCCCAGCTCCAGCCCCACAGCAGGTCCTAGCTCCCAGCCCTGCCATGTTTTCACCATCCCTCCAGACCTCCCCCTCTCTGAGGATGAAAGATCAGTCCTCAGCAGAGGCCTCACCTTCATTCCCCTACGGTCTCGGATTAACGAGTTCAACACGCGGCGAGACATTGAACAATTCTTCCGCCGCCTTTGCCTCCGTGCCTACTTCTTCAATCAGGATTCTCACCCACCCTCTGACGACCCCGTCTCCCGCCTCCAACACACTCCATCCACCTGGCCTCTTACTTGCCCTCGATCTCTTTATAGCCAACTGCCGCCGCGACATTAACCGCCTCAACCTCTCCACCCCTCTCACCCACTCCAACCTCTCACCCTTGGAACGTGCAGCCCTCCACTCCCTCCGCCCCAACCCCAACCTCACCATCAAACCGGCAGACAAGGGAGGCGCGGAAGTAGTTTGGCGCACCGACCTTTACACTGCTGAGGCTAAACGCCAGCTCGCGGACACCTCCTCCTACTGCCCCCTTGACCACGACCCCACCTCCCACCACCAAACCATCATCTCCCAGATCATCTATAACCTCATCACCTCAGGGGATCTCCCATCCACCGCCTCCAACCTCATAGTCCCACAACCCCACACCGCCCGTTTCTACCTCCTGCCCAAAATCCACAAACCTGACTGCTCCGGCCGACCCATTGTCTCAGCCTGCTCCTGCCCCACCGAACTCATCTCCGCGTACCTCAACACGGTTCTGTCCCCCTTAGTCCAAGAACTCCCCACCTACGTTCGGGACACCACCCACGCCCTCCACCTCCTCCATGATTTTCGCTTCCCTGGTCCCCAACGCCTTATCTTCACGATGGACATCCAGTCCTTGTACACCTCCATCCCCCATCATGAAGGACTCAAAGCCCTCTGCTTCTTCCTTTCCCGCCGCACCAACCAGCACCCTTCCACTGACACCCTCCTTCGACTGACTGAACTGGTCCTCACCCTGAACAACTTCTCTTTCCAATCCTCCCACTTCCTCCAAACCAAAGGAGTTGCCATGGGCACCCGCATGGGCCCCAGCTATGCCTGCCTCTTCGTAGGATATGTGGAACAGTCCATCTTCCGTAACTACACTGGCACCACCCCCCACCTTTTCCTCCGCTACATCGATGACTGTATCAGCGCTGCCTCGTGCTCCCATGAGGAGGTTGAACAGTTCATCCACTTTACCAACACCTTCCACCCCGACCTCAAATTCACCTGGACTGTCTCAGACTCCTCCCTCCCCTTCCTAGACCTTTCCATTTCTATCTCGGGCGATCGAATCAACACAGACATCTAGTATAAACTGACTGACTCCCACAGCTACCTAGACTACACCTCTTCCCACCCTGCCTCCTGTAAAAACGCCATCCCATATTCCCAATTCATTCGTCTCTGCCGCAGGAGGACCAGTTCCAATACCGTACAGCCCAGATGGCCTCCTTCTTCAAAGACCGCAGATTCCTCCCAGACGTGATCGACGATGCCCTTCACTGCATCTCCTCCACTTCCTGCTCCTCCGCCCTTGAGCCCCACCCCTCCAACCGCCACCAGGACAGAACCTCACTGGTTCTCACCTACCACCCCACCAACCTCCATATACAGCGTATTATCCGCCGTCATTTCCGCCACCTCCAAACGGACCCCACCATCACAAATATATTTCCCTCCCCTCCCCTATCAGCATTCCGAAAAGACCACTCCCTCCGTGACTCCCTCGTCAGGTCCACACCCCCCCACCAGTCAACCTCCACTCCCGGCACCTTCCCCTGCAACCGCAGGAAATGCAAAACTTGCGCCCACACCTCCTCCCTTACTTCTCTCCAAGGCCCCAAGGGATCCTTCCAAAAATTCACCTGCATCTCCACACACATCATCTATTGCATCGCTGCACCCGATGTGGCCTCCTCTATATTGGGGAGACAGGCCGCCTACTTGCGGAACGTTTCAGAGAACACCTCTGGGACACCCGGACCAACCAACCCAACCACCCCGTGGCTCAACACTTTAACTCTCCCTCCCACTCCACCAAGGACATGCAGGTCCTTGGACTCCTCCATCGCCAGACCATAACAACACGACGGTTGGAGGAAGAGCGCCTCATCTTCCGCCTAGGAACCTTCTAACCACAAGGGATGAACTCAGATTTCTCCAGTTTCCTCATTTCCCCTCCCCCCACCTTGTCTCAGTCAAATCCCTCGAACTCAGCACCGCCTTCCTAACCTGCAATCTTCTTCCTGACCTCTCCGCCCCACCCCACTCCGGCCTATCACCCTCACCTTGACCTCCTTCCACCTATCCCACCTCCATCACCCCTCCCCCAAGTCCCTCCTCCTACCTTTTATCTTAGCCTGCTGGACACACTTTCCTCATTCCTGAAGAAGGGCTCATGCCCAAAATGTCAAATCTCCTGTTCCTTGGATGCTGCCTGACCTGCTGCGGTTTTCCTGTAATCGAGTGCAGGAATGCCAATCAGGAAAGTAGGCCCCAGCCCTGCCTATCCTGATTTGAACGTGGAAGTTCCAGCACAGGGCCAGAAGTGATGAAGGCAGCCTTACCTGACCTCACTACACCCCAATCTTCTCCCAACCAATTGTATTTGTTGACTGGCTGGCGGGAGGGCCCACAGCTGCCAAGAAGACCAGGGGGAGAAAGGAGGCTGCCATGACGATTTGGAAGAAGCGTCGCTCTCTGTAGGAGGAGGTTCCTCCCGAGATGTACTTCCTGATCCTCCAGTGCCATGGCCCAGTGGGTTCTGAGCCTCTGGGTGCCACAACTTCACCGATCTCAGGGGACTAGCCAGGACCCTGCATTGGCCACGGCATAGACACTGCAAACCTTGTTGGATCATTGGGTAGTGGAGAAGGGGAAGATTTTCTCCTCACTGCATCCCAACCTCGCCTAGACAATTTTACTGGCTACCTTCAACCTGGGGGAGATCCTTTTCCTTGAGGGGCCAGGTGATGCAGTGTTGAGAGTGGGGTGAGTCTTTGTGACCCAATGACCCAGATCTGGAACTGAAGGAATCCAGTGAGGAAGTCCTGCTGGTGACTCTGGGAGTAGTGTCACTGGGAGATTAGAGCTGGCTGGCTGTGCTGGACCAAACCCCACTTTCACAATGCTGTCGGGGCCAGTGGCTGAGGACGACCACCCAGAGGAGGAGGAGGAGGAGGACCTGATGGTGAATGCTGGGGATAAAATGGAGTCAGTCTCCAGCGAGGTTTTAGATTCCCTGGTGCCCCCCACTGAACTCCCCGTCATCCCAATTGAACAACTTTAGGATTTTCTGGCATCGAGCCTTGGTCGTTGCAATGGAGTTCAGCTGGCTCTGAGATGAAAGGTACTTAACAGGTTTTCTGGTCCATCTGGGCAGGTCATAGCATTAGTCCAAAATGAGGGCTGGCAATACGAGGCATTCCTTGATGGCCTCGTGACAAAGGCGAGAGACCTGTTTGCTCTTCCTTCGACCTCCCAACGGGCACTTTCTTTTTGTGACAGTTGCACAGTGCTGCTGACATGAAGATTACTAGAACCAGCCTCAACATTGACAGTATCAAGAAGTTACAACGCAGATTCCAGAACTTGTTGGTCTTTCAGGACGGGCAGTATGCTGTGTGCTTCCTGCTGGAAACCCACACCATTCTGGGGATGAAGCCACCTGGCTCCTGGAGTGGCAAGCAGGGGTCTATATATGTCATTTCACACATAATTCCAGAGAGGTGGTAATCCTGTTGGCTCCACATTTTCAGCCAGAGATCTTCGGAGTCAAGAAGCCAGTGCCAGGCTGTTTGCTTCACTTGATGATCCAGCTGGGGGGCTGTGAATGTATACACTCCTCTGGTAGGACCGAAGTAAGGGTGCTTCTTTGAAAAATTGTCTCTCACTTCACTTCCATCATCAATGGCCAGTACATCATCCTTGTGGGGATTTTAATTGGACACATTTGGACCTCTCCGTGCCAGTGCCCATTCTGGTTTGGCATTGGGGAGGAGGTTGAAGGATTTGGCCAAGTCCTTTGGCAAAGTGGATGTCAGGTAAAATCTCCATCCTGACTCCTTTGCCTTCATCTTTGTGAGGCCTGGTGTCAGAGTGTCGAGAAGTGACCACCTGTACCTTCCACAGGCATACGTCTCCTGTATATCAGTGGCCTCAATGTGGCAGGTGCCATGCATGGATCACCACTTGGTGTATGCAGAGCTCCTTCAGTTATACGCCTGGCTTATGTCCACATACTGGCACTTTAAGAGCCTGCTGCAGGAGAATGAGTGGCTCCAGAACTCATTTCATCAGTTCTGGGCCGGCTGGAGAAAAAAGTGGGGAGCTTCCCCTCCTTGAGGCTCACGTCTGTGTCTTCTGAGGAGGTTGACAAAGAGATGGAAATCCAGGATCGAGGATTTGGGGAAGGAGGTACTCAATCTGGAGTTATGTCTCGATCAGCCTGATATGGACCTGGCCCTACCAGGAGCATGTGCAAAGAGAAGAAGGCCGTGCTCTGAGACTTGCAGCTTGGTGGGTCCTGAGACGCATACATGAGGTTGGGGGTTGGTTCCTTGAAATCTAAACAGTGGCTCCCCCTTCTACTCATTGAAAAAAAGGCACAGGACCTGTCAGCAGCTCTTTGTACTGCTTACCAATGATATATCTTTCACCTCGGATCCAGAAAGCATCAGGGACTGATTCAACGCCTATGACATGGCTTTCCTTTCTCTGGATCCACATCCAGCAAGGATGCCTGCAGACGTTAGTAGGCGGGTCTGCCACAGGTCAGCATGAAGGATGCTCGACACTCATGCCACTTTACAGAAGTTGACTGGTGCCCTCACCTGGTTCTTTGAGGGGCACTTCCCTGGAACTGGATGGACTGACTGTGAAGTTTCTCAGGGCATTCTGAGATGTCCTGAGGGGCAACAATGCATGGGTCCTGAAGGAATGTTTCATGGCCGGAGAGCTGCCCCTTTCTTGGCACATGGCACAGTGCTGCTGCTAGAGAAGGGGACCTTTGTCTACTCAAGAACTGGTGTCCTCAGCATGGATTCAAATTTTTTGATGGGTTTTGTCATTTCGCCTGGCATCTGATGCTGGACCACATGATCCACCCTCGCTAATCATGTATTGTCCCGGGCCAGAGGATCCATGACAACATCCATCTGGTCCAGGCCCTGATCTGCTTTTCCTAGAGGACTGGGCTGTTAAGGTCCTTCCTGTCCCTCGATCAGGGAAAACCATTAGACAGGATCGGTCATGAGTATCTGCTTGGGTCTTTGCAAGCATTTGGGTTTGTGACACAGTTCATTGCCTGATCTGACTTTAGTACACCACTGTGGAGTGTCTGATTAAAGTTAACATGTTCCTCAAGGCACACTGTCTGCTTTGGAAAGGAGTGCGTCACAGCTGTCCCTTGTTCGGTCAGCTGTATTCCCTGTGTGTGGAGCCTTTCCTGTGCCTCTCACAGAGGAGGTTGTTGAGGCAGGCTCTGCACAGGGCAGACACAGGGATGATTCTTTTGATGTTCTCCTCACGTTCACTGATCCAGCCGATCAGGGAGTGCCAGCCAATATACTCAGCAGCGCCTTCTGCCAGGATCAACTGGGCCAATTTTTCCAGACTCCTGGTCAGCCTGTGGTGGGTAGATTCTTTACCGGCAAAGCTGGAGCACCACCCCATCTCCTCTATCTGGGATAGCCCAGGTGAAGAGCACTTGCTGGCGCATTAGCAAGAACTGGAGGCCCAAGTCTAGGCTCGCCTAGGCCACTCGACAGGTCTGCTCTGAGTGCTATCTTACAGGAGCTGAGTGCTGGTCATAAACCAACTGGTGGCCTCTATGTTGTGCTACCGGCTGGTCCCTTTGACCCCTGCTCCTGTTTTTCCACGAACATCCAGAGAACATTGGTTCATTTCTTCTGGGACAAAAAAGTGCACTGGGTCATAACACAGCCATTGAAGAGGGCAGTCAGTCTCTGATGTGCATCTGCACCCAACTTTCCACCTTCAGACCCTGCAGCAGTACTGTTACATCAAACCTCTTCCTAAGTAGTGCATCCTGGCCACACATTTTTTTTGATGAGTACATGACCTCAATGCAGCTCCTATTTATTGATTGTGAAGGTTTGCAGGTCACCCTCAGGATACTGCCTGTATTTTACCAGGACCTGATCAATGTCTGGAATATAGTTGACTTCCACCTGGCCCACTCGCTGTCAGGAGTTGCAGCTGTTGTCAAAGTGCCATTGCTCAGGAGTCTGCACCTCCATTATTGCTGCTTTGAGTGGTTGGCAGAGGGTAGGGTCGTAGCCACTGAGGTATACAAAGTTGAGGACATTCTGAATGGCCGGGGTCTGGGATGGTTGCTGCCACAGGAATTGGCAAGCAGGGCAGCGGTAGTCATTGGCTCATGAGCACTGCCATTCAACACCTAAAAACTATTGTGCACCAGTTAAAGGATGCTCAGGTGTGTGGTGGAATCCTGTCTGCACAGACTCCTGCTCGGACGGAATTTCACATTGGCCCCAGGATCCTATACCTCCCTTGGGAGCCTGTGCCCCACAGCCTGAGCTGCCTCTGGAAAGTATATTGTATGTCCTTCAGGGAGACAAAATGGTGGGTTCTGTACAGACTGCTGCTGCACACCATCCACCTCTTCTCCTTCATCCAATACCTAGACATGTATGAGTATGGTTATTTGCCACCCGACAGTGACGATCCCCAGTGGAAGCCTCTCTACACACAAGTCCTCCCTCTCTCCCTCAGGGACTTGTGGTGGTGGGTGTTGCATGCAGCAGTCCTGTACAACAGCAGATTGCAGTGGGACATGGACTCCCAGCCCAGTTGCTTATCTTGTGGTGCTGTGGAGTCTGTGGACCATGTGTATGCTGGCTATGGTGTTTGCACTCCCTCTTGAGTTACTCCCTCTAGAACCTTTTACTATGTTTTTGGTTGCACTTCAACACCCCCCCTCCCCGTTCTTTGAGCAACTGCTGTAGTGAGGTGCAGGCAGATCAAAGGACCTCTTTGTGGATCTGCTCTTGGGCCAGGCCACGGTGGTTGTAAACAGGTCCAGGCAGAGGCCTGTGGAGGGGGTTTTCGCTGATGACTGCCAGCCGTCTCCATCATGATTACGTTTGAGCCTGGAAATCCTTGGAGAGAGAGCACGTAGTGTCCACCAATACTTTCAATGCCTTTAGGGAGACATGGGCACCATGAGGGATAGAGTACTTAATTTCCCTTTCCGACTCTATTTTGACTTAGTCCCTATCCTGTCTCTTAATTTTCTTCACATAAGCATTGCCCTCATCAGGCTTTGAATATTGATGTTTCACTTGCCACGTGAGGGTTTTGTGGAAAATATAAAGTTCTTGCACAATGGTGTCTTTTTTTAACTGAGTAACTACACTCACACCGCCAGAGGTGATAAAAATAAGATAAATAGGAGTCTCAGTGATTACTGGTTCTGAGCTAGCTGGTTAGAGTCCACGTACTGTGCACATGTTAATAAAGGGGAACTTGGGCTCCATGGATATATTTCAATGCTAAAGGAACAGTGATATATTCCCAGGTCAGGATGTTTGGAGTAGAACTTGCAATGGTAGTCTTCTCAAGAAACTGCTGCTCTTGTCTTTCTAGATGGAAGTGATCATGTGTTTGGATGTTGCTGTCTGAGGAACCTTGATGAATTTCTGTAGTGCAAATTGTAGATGGAACACATTGCTACAATCGGTTTGTGGATGTGGTGTCAATGAAGCAGGCTGCTTGTTCCTAGATAGTTTGTAAGCTTCTTGAGTGTTACTGGAGCTGCATTTGTCCAAGCAAGAGGGGAATATTCCATCACACTCCTCACTTGTGCTTTGAAGGTGGTAGACAGGCTTTGGGGAGTCAGGAGGTGAGTTATTCACAGAACGATTCCTGACTTCTGACCTGCTCTTGTAACCATAATATTTACATGGGTAGTTTAGTTCAGTTTCTAGGTAATTGTAATTCCTAAGCTGTCAGTAGTGTGGGATTCAGTAATGATAATGCCTTTGAGTGTCAAGGGGCTATGGTTAGATCCTTTCTTTTTGGAGATTGCCATAGCCTGGTACTTGTGTGGCATGAATGTTACATGTCATCCATCATATTGGAGGAGTGACTTTTTGATGACTGTGACACCCTGAAAACAGACTTGTGTGTGCATTGGCAACTGAGCTATCTGTGTTCTTTATCCTGACTGCAATGTATTTGTTCCTACTGTCTCACTAGTGGCAACTCAACACCACCTTCTCAAAATCAACGAGGAGGGACATCAAGTGATTGCTTTGCCAGGAATGTCCACCGCTGATGAAAGAGCAACCTTAAAGAATCACATGCAAATCCCATCTTTAATCTATTCTCCGAGAGATGTGCAATAAAATATAGTGCTAAAGTGTGAAATCAAGTGATGAACACATTTTTGGTGTTCCTCCACTACCTGACCAACTTATACCTCCTTGGTATCTGCAAAGATAAACATACAAAGAACAAATGCTATGGTGATGGTCTTCAAGCTCTGTGAATGTTACTGGAGCTGCATTAGTGTAGGAAAGTGGGGAATGTTCCAACGCACTCCTGACTTATGTCTTGTCAGTGGTAGACAGACTTTTGGTGTCTTTTGGAGGGAAAATAAATGGGGCATGCTTACATTATATTTAGCTTGTAAATCAATAGTGTTTATGGAATAAGTGGAAATGGGATATGAGGAGGATGATTACATCTAAGAGCGCTATCATCTTCCATGGTTTCAGTGCCACTGTAGACACAACCTGAATGAGGGCTATATTGTTAATTGCCACAATTGTCTCCTCACTGGGGCTTGCAAACTTGCCTCCTATGTTCATTCCTTTGTTGTCTGGTTGTATAAAAAATGAGGTCTGCAGATGCTGGAGATCAGAGCTGAAAATGTGTTGCTGGTTAAAGCACAGCAGGTTAGGCAGCATCCAAGGAACAGGAAATTCGACGTTTCGGGCATAAGCCCCTTTATGCCCGAAACGTCGAATTTCCTGTTCCTTGGATGCTGCCTAACCTGCTGTGCTTTATCCAGCAACACATTTTCAGTTGTCTGGTTGTATATCAGTTTAACCTGCCTGAGAGATATCAATGTTTGTAACGCAATATACTTGTGTGACATTGCTGTTGTGGTTGGATGACTGGAAATTTAAACTGGGAGATGAGTATAAGGTTGATTGCTAAGTGTGTTGGGTTAGGTGCAGAATATGCATGGGAGGTATGTCTTAATTGATGGAAATCATTGGTAGGAGAGCAACAGGAGTAGGTTAATTTGGCATTGGTTGAGACTTGTGGGACAGTTTGTACAGTATGATATTTCCAGATATACTCACTGATATACTCATATAGCATAATGTTTAATCACTTCTATGTTCTCTAAATCCATGGCACTGAACTCTTCAACTATTTTCTCCCACTGCCTTTGGACTGATTTTGAATGCAGGATATCCTTCCTCTTTTCCAACTGCTTATCATACCCAGTATAGCATTGAAGAACCTGCATAGCTGTGTTGTTCCATGTTTAGCCAATCCCTTGTCATTCCTAGTTCAGATTCAGAAGCATAGAACTTCCCGAATGTCACATTTCAACAGCCAAGTTAAACCTGGTGACTTTTAACTGTCTTTTGGGCAATAAAGGATGGGCAATAGATGCTGGCCTCGTCAACAATGTCTACACCCCACGAACAAATTATAAGGGAATGACAGTTAAGTGCCAAGTTTTGTTTAAAACTAAATCAGGAAGGTTGACTTTGATTAGTCAAACATTGCTCTGAGGAATGAACTAGAGAATGACTGGCAGCTAGTTCAGCAGAAAGTGAGAACTGCAGATGCTGGAGATCAGAGTCGAGAGTGTGGTGCTGGAAAAGCACAGCAGATCAGGCAGCATCCGAGGGACAGGAGAATCGATGTTTCAGGGATAAGCCATTCATCAGGAATTTCTGATGAATGGTTTATGCCTGAAACATCGATTCTCCTGCTCTTCGGATGCTGCCTGACCTGCTGTGCTTTTCCAGCACCACACTCTTGACTCTGGCACCTAATTTATTAAGTTGAAATAGGTGCAATGAGTATACATTTTCTTTCAGCATGCAAAGAACAGTGATATCTATCGATATATGTTCTTTCCTGCCTGACCAAGTGTGGCATATCTGGTCAGCATTATTACCTTATTGACAGTAATGTTTTCAGATGTTAGTAAAAACTTACTTTTACTGAGTAAACTGAAATAGTTTCATGCTAAATCTTTTTTGCAATCATTAACAATGAGATTGCTGTTTATCTATCAATAAGATTTGCACAGGGAAAATTTGGATTAGCACTGAAAACTGACACTGAAATCATGATGTGAATAACCTTTACCTGTTCCTGTAATGCTCTTTACTGATCAAAGAATCTCAAAAATATGTATTTTTCAATTCAATAGAGATTTAAGTCTATTAAATGGAAATCAAGCATGGGCACCCACTGAGGAATGAGATGATCTTAAATGTCCTTATGCATGATGGCACAAGTGCACTGTAGAAAGGCTACACACCTGACAATATAACCTTGATACACTCAAATTAGTGTTACAAGTTCACTAATCTACATAGTCCTAATACATGTGCCTAAATGGCCATATTAATGCCCTCACCAAAATAGTGTCAACCACGACATGTACTAGAAGTGTACATGGCCATTCTACGAGGAAAACAACACCTATAACACTGAGAAATGTGGCCTGAGATAAGGGTTTAGTGCTCAGAATGAGCTAATGAGGATACAAAGTAAAAATACAGTGTCTTTTGCTAGATTACTACTACAGAAACCAAAATGGATTGATACCTGAGGTTTTTGGAACCGAAGTACATTAATTAGGCAATAGCAATTGGTATGCTATGGTAGCAATTCACAAAACAGCAGCTAAACGTAAACTGTATCATATAGTACATAGTATTTTTAAGGTGAATAATTTAGAAATATGCTTTAATCTTTGTTGATAACTAACTACTAAATCAGGCCTTTCTATCCCTCTTTTAGTTGTGCAGTTAGCTTTGTAATTATGATTCCTCTATTTGTCAGTATATAAAAATGTCATGTGTATATTGTGGCATGAACAGTTTTAAATTATTTTGACTTCAATCATAACATATTTCAATTTTTGGCCTTTAATTGACATATGTCAGATGGAAACATGTCAGGTTACTTTCAGAAACCATATTTAAAGATGCAATTCACAAGTGGCTCATTGTTAAAGAATAAAAGCAATTGATTTGAAAATAGGAAAGACACATCGTAATAAAATTGTATTTAATAACTCCACATAACTTACTAAAACTGAAAGGAAGGATGGTGCAGATTATATGTGTGTCTTTGACTTTTCTCAAAAGCACATTTAGATGAGCATTTTCTCTTGTAGCAGAACAAGGTGACCAATACTAATTCTTCTTCCAAACGAGAGATGGGTTTAATTGTAAAATCTGTACAATGTACAGTACATTATTTCTAAAGATTATCATATGTACAAAAAAAACTCCAACCATCATTTAAAATGATTGTGCTTTATTTTTTTTAAGAATTGAAATGCCCACACTTTGTCCGTTTTCCATTTGCAAAGTAAAACCAGTGATAAAATCTTTAAAATTAAATTTTATAAACATTCACAAATTGTAGCTAAAAAAATTGCATTTTAAGCAAAACTTGGATATTAAAATAATAGCAGTCTTACAACTCAACATGTTTTATAGGCAGTATTTTTCCAAACCATTGGTTTAGATAGTTGAAGTTGATCCATTTTGTTTCTATCAGCATTATGTTTACATATATCAAGTATATATACTCCAAGACAAGTGGAAGTACAGCCTGAAATAATGCTGATTGTGATGATGGCATCATTATCACATTATGGAATGGTAGAAGAATTTTAAACTGCATTATAACATATGTAGCTCAGGTGAAGATGTCAGTAGAGGAATATCAAGGCACTTCCGCTATCAAACTCTTGTCTTCGAGTACATCTTATTACTATATTATGTAAAAAATACAACTACAGGCTTTAAAATGACTAACATTTCATCAGTTATCCTTTGGAGAGATCTTGCTGTGTTGATCTGAAGCTGTGTTTTGGCCTGTGTTCAGAACTTTCTGCAGATAGACATTAAAATCCTTAGTAAAATATGCCTGAGTATTACTTTCTGGTGAAGATCATAGAGCTCCAGTGTCCCTGTGAGCAGTTATAGCCCACAGATACTTCCAATTTTTATTTTCAGAAACATAGCCAAAAGGTCTCAAGGTTCTGATGATGTATCAGTTAAAGACTGAAGCAAAGTTTTGTAGACTGCAGAGTTCATGAATCTTGGATAAGAGTCTCTGTGCATTAATGTGTAAATCTGAAGCTGTGCATCATCAAATGTGTGAGGGGTAGGATCAAGCATGTTTCTGTTGATGACCTCACGCACTCTGGAATCAAGGCTAACCTATATTTAGAATAATACAAAATAAGAGTCAACTATTACAGAATATAAAGTGGTATTCATATCAACCTGTGAATTATCACATTGTTGTGGTTCTGTTCGCTGAGCTGGGAATTTGTGTTGCAGACCTTTCATCCCCTGTCTAGGTGATATTCTCAGTGCTTGGGAGCCTCCTGTGAAGTGCTCCTGTGATCTTTTCTCCGGCATTTGTAGTGGTTTGAATCTGCCGCTTCCGGTTCTTAGTTCCAGCAGTCCGCTGCAGTGGTCGGTATATTGGGTCCAGGTCGATGTGCTTATTGATTGAATCTGTGGATGAGTGCCAGGCCTCTAGGAATTCCCTGGCTGTTCTCTGTTTGGCTTGTCCTGTAATAATAGTGTTGGCCCAGTCGAATTCATGTTGCTTGTCATCTGCCTGTGTGGCTACTAAGGATAGCTGGTCGTGTCGTTTCATGGCTAGTTGGTGTTCATGGATGCAGATCGTTAGCTGTCTTCCTGTTTGTCATATGTAGTGTTTTGTGCAGTCCTTGCATGGGATTTTGTACACTACTATTAAAGGACAAGCCAAACAGAGAACAGTCAGGGAATTCCTAGAGGCATGGCACTCATCCACAGATTCAATCAATAAGCACATCGATCTGGACCCAATATACTGGCCACTGCAACGGACAACTGGAACTGACAACCGGAAGCGGCAGATTCAAACCACTACAAATGCCGGAGGAAAGATCACAGAAGCGCTTCACAGGAGGCTCCCAAGCACTGAGGATGTCACCTAGACAGGGGACGAAACGTCTGCAACACACATTCCCAGCTCGGCGAATAGAACCACAACAACGAGCACCCGAGCTACAAATCTTCTCACAGATTTTGAATTATCACATTTCCAGGACATACTTCTAGTACATTTCTGTAAAAACATTATACTGAAATTTTAATAGCTGAGTGGCTGAACATATAGTAGACGTGGTGTAACTCTGCATTTGAATCAATTATGCAGTATAAATCATTGTTATCTCTGTTTAAAAGTGTGTTTCAGGCATATTCACATGATCAGTTTTGAATAGGTTGCAGAAAACATGCTGTTGCTTTAGATTCCAACATTTCAATAAAAAAAACTTACACTACTTTTGTATAACCTGGTAAAAAGGATGGAACAGATAGCTTAAGTGGCTGTCTCTTTGCTGTTTATTAGAGTAAAAATGTTTGTTCAATAAATTAAATGTTTTAACCCTTAGGTGCTTCCTTCAAATAATAAAAAGCTGGAATGCATGAACTGAACAATTGGCAATAAAGCTTGGAAAAGAAGAATGCTCCAATTAGTTACTAAACCAGAAAGAAGATACGATGGAAGACAGAGATGACTAGAGGGCTGGGTAAATGATTGACAGATTTCACTGAATTAAACTTGAAGTGGCTGAAAACTCTGGAACAGCAATGTGGGGTGACAGGTCGAAAGTTGGGGTGGATGTGCAGTAAGTTCAATCAGAATAGTGATGAGTTTCACAGAGGATAGAAGACTGGAGGAAATTGCTGAAAATGGATGGAGTAACATGTAGATATTTATAGACAGTGCACTGGGGATTTGGATCCAACATACAACAGTCAGGAAAAAGAGCAGAAGACAACACAATAAACCTTTTAACAGCAACCAAGCTCAAGAAAACTAAAATATCTGAATCAGATGAAGACCAATACTTTCCCGCTCTCCTTTTAAGATTATGTTTTGCAGCACTATCTGGAAAATAAATTAAATGCATTTACTCTAGGATTCCATTCTTTTTTATTCTGATAAAATTGTTCCTTATTGATGTTTCCAGACCTAAATGATTGAGAAGTTTTCTGGCTATTACTGGAATGTTGCTGGGACTGGAGGATTTGAGGTATAGGGAGAGGCTGAATAGGTTGGGGCTTCATTTGCTGGAGCGTCAGAGGCTGAGGGGTGACCTTACAGAAGTTTATAAAATCATGACAGGCATGGATAGGGTGAGGGTGTCCAAAACTAGAGGACATAGATTTAAGGTGAGAGGGGCAAGATTAAAAAGTACCTGAGGTGCAACATTTTCACATAGAGGGTGATGTGTGCATGGAACGAGCTGCTAGAAGAATTGGTGGAGGCAAGTACAATTACAACATTTGAAAGTAATCTGGATGGGTATGAATAAGAAGGGTTTAGAGAGATAGGGAGTAGGTCAGACTGGGATTTCTAGTCAGCACGGACAAGTTGGACTGAGGGGGTCTGTTTCTGTGCTGTATGTCTCTATTTGTGCTGTTCTGTAATTTCATTCCAAATTCTTGAATTAACATATATAAGTTGAATTGAACTAAGTGATCAGCTCTTGCTGACTTTGTATAATTTTATTTTTTGTCCAATTAGATGGATTATACAGTCATTGTACATATCATATTCATTTTAATTGCACTAATTTTGCAAATAAAATGGCCAGGTACACTTTTTTGATTTGTGTGTAAGGCCATTACGCTTGTGTTAATGCACTGGTTGCAAATTCAACTGGTTGCCTTGGTTTATTAAAGTTGCACGGAGTCCTGTCTCATTGGCATCACACTACAGGATAACTTCATCATACAGATCAGAGTACTTTAGCACTGATACCCGCATCTTAAGTTGCTTAGTGAATGCTGCCTCTTAATCCATGTGTCAAAACGACTGCATGTCAGAGTTGTGGTAATGGTTCATGCTCTGATGACAATTTGGGAAGATGTTTACTAAATAGTCCTAAATAGCATTAACACAGTCAGATCTTGTTGATCTGCATAACCACCTCCTGTGCTGTAAATGTCTGAGTCTTACTCTCTCTATGAGACACATCTGTGTCTATCAGACTCTTTACGTTGATCTGATGTTCAACGTCTGCTGTCATTTCAACAGCCACAAAACATTTATTACGTTGGCCTGATTGAACCAACAGGTTGTATGATATAGAATGTTTTGTTAGACTCTTTGTCTGTTATCTCTCTAGTGGACATCTATAACTCCTTCAAAGATAGAAATGGCTGGAAAAGCTCAGCAGGTCTGGCAGCATCTGTGAAGAGAAATAAGAATTAATATTTTGGGTCCGGTGACTTCAGAACCAGACCCAAAACATTAACTCTGATTTCTCTTCATAAAAGCTGCCAAACATACTGAGCTTTTCCAGCAACTTCTATTTTTGTTTCTGATTTACAGCATCTGCAGTTCTTTCCATTTTTATTTAGATCTCGTTGTTGTGCTTCCTTCTAGTCATTCATTTGTGTGCAAAATGATTTCTCATTTGCAGTGAGGACACTGCTTTCCCCACACTGTACATGCCTTCTTTTCCTCTGTGTGATGCCCTCGGCAGTATTTTCATCCTCTCCTTTATCCAGGATTATTCTGCCCTTTACACCTGGAATACCTAACATCATATTTTAAGGTCTAAAGTGTTCTGCCATGGATATGCCCTAGTTGCTGAGTTATAAGCTCAGCATTTGTGCAAATGTCAATTGTTTTTCTGACAGCAAGTTTCTTTAGTAGGTGTGCTCTCAATGTGATATCTCTAATGTCTGATACAGTCCTATCATGTTCAAAGATTGTCTTTTAGTTGTGCAAATTTACAAGATTCTGCAACTTCAGCCAATGAAGTCAGACACTGATCAATGGACTGTTTTTATCCTTGGCTTCTACTATTAACATGTACTGTTCATAACTTTCATTCATTTTGGGTTCAAAGCATGATTTCAGGGCTTTGAAAATGCCATAGATTCATAGATTTAGGCCCTTCGGCCATCCATGCCAACCAGCTTTCCTAAACTAAACCACTCCCATTTGCCTACATTTGGCCCATCTCCCTCTAAAACTTTTTTATCCATGTACCTGTCAAAAGGTCTCTGAAATGTTGTTATTGTACCCACCTCTTCCATTTCCTTTGGCAGGTCATTCCATATATGCATTACCCTTTGTGTGGAAAAGTTGCCCTTAGGTTCTCTTTTAAATATTTCCCCCTCTCACCTTAAACCTGTGCTCTCTAGTTTTGGACTTCACTATCCTCAGGAAAGGACCTTGGCTATTCACCTTATCTATGCCCTTTCATGATTTTTTAAACCTCTTTATGGACACCCCTCAGCCTGCTACGCTCCAAGGAAAAAAGTCTCAGCATTAACGTTTTGCAAATCTTGCCTGCACCCTTTCCAGTTTAATAACATCCTTCCTATAGCAGGGTGACTGGAATTGTATACAGTACTCCAAATGCCGTACTCAATGCTTTAACTGATGAAGGCAAGTGTGCCTAATGCCTTCTTTACCATTCTGTCCATCTGTGACACCACTTTCAAGGAACTATGTATTTGCATCCCTCGGCTCTCTGTTTGACAGCACTCCCCAGGGCCCTAATATTAACTGCGCAGGACCTGCCCTAGTTTGTCTTACTGAAATGCAAACACCTGTAATTTCTCTGTTAGGTGCCTTGCAATTTCTTCCCTAACTTCCCACAATACTCTGGGATACACTTGATCAGGTTCCATGGATTTCTGTACATTTATGCATTTTAAGACATCCAGCACCTTCTCTTATGTAATGTGAACTCTTTTCAACACATTACTATTCACTACCCTGCATTCCCTAGCTTCTGTGTCCTTTCTCCTTTGTAAGTACTGACACAAAGTATTTGTTTAGAATCTCACACATCCCTGTGGTTCCACACTCATTGATCTTTAAGAAGTCCTATTCTCCCTGTAGTTACTCTGTTGTTCTTAATAAACTTGTAGAATCTCTTTGGATTCTCCTTTACACTAACTGCCAACATGGTCTCTTGGCCCCTTTTTGCCCTCTTGATTTCCCTCTTAAGTGCAGTCCTACACCATCTCCTGTACTCCTCAAGGGATTCACTTGATTCCAGCTCTCTACACCTGGCATATGCCTCCTTCTTTTTCTTGACCAGAGCCTCAATATCGCTAATCATCCAGTGTTCCCTATTCCTGCTAGTCTTGCCCTTCACACTAACAGGGACATGCTGGCACTGAATACTAATGATCTCACTTTTGAAAGCAGGAAAATGGTCAGTTCAGCTGTGTGTCACCTTTTAATTCTACCAGAGCTAAGAGAGAGAAAGTTGCAACCATCACCTCTTAACCAGTGTCTCAGCTGTGGCCTGTTTCTTTGTTTATTTTCCCATTTTTTTTCAGTTGCTATCAGCAGCTTTCACAATCTTGAACATTACTGTGTATCTCTGTCAGCAGTTACAGAGTCATAGAAAGTAGTGCTATTTTACAGCTCTTTAACAATCAATCTCAGCTCTACTCTGACATCATACTTTGAGTTCTCAAGACATCATTCTGGCCTATACGTGATTTTACTGAACTTGGCTCCAAACCTTCATCCCCTAGTCAGTGCATCATGATAGGGTTTATGTGACAATGGCAAGCCAGAAAGGATTCTGGTACAGATTTTGCCTTTTTTCATCAATGCAGTGAAGCTTGAAACCTAAGAATGAGGAGCAGGAGTAGGCAATTCAGACCCTTCTGTCCCACTCTGCCACTTAATACAATCTTGGCTGATTTCATCTCTTATGCCCGAAACGTCGAATTTCCTGTTCCTTGGATGCTGCCTGACCTGCTGCGCTTTTCCAGCAACACATTTTCAGCTCTGATCTCCAGCATCTGCAGACCTCACTTTCTCCTCGAAGATTTTAACCTACTGCGAATCCTCTTGCAAGGATGCCTTCCTTGAAGAAGCTCTCTTCCTCCCTCTACAATGATTTCATCTCAATCCCAATGCCGCCTTCTTGCCCACTTTACATAACTCTTTGACCCATTACTAAATAAAACCTATTTGTCTCCTTAAATTTATTCAGTGTCCTGGTATCCACCACACTCTGGGATAGTGAATTCCATAGGTAACTTGTTGACGAGCAGGACTATCGAAGCAGTAACTTCTACATTTTTATTTTCAACTGTGCATACTGGGATGTCAGATGTTGCTGTCTGATTTATTCCTTGATAATTCAGCCTTGACAGTCTCACTGTTATTTTCACAGCAAAATCTACGCCGATATATTGTTTTGGTCTATTCCTATCATTTATTTGACATTTGTTTAACAGGTGCTTTTCAGTTACAGATGTAAAATAGCTTGAATGGTTTGCTTTGCATAACAATATGAAAATAATTAAATTGACACAGTCTAATCATAGAATTCCTACAGTGTGGAAACAGGCCCTTTGGATCCATACTGATTCTCTGGAGGACACCCCCTGAGACCCATCCTCTTACTCTGCATTTCCCATAGCTAATCCAACTAGCCAGCACACCCCTGAACACTATGGGCAATTTACAATGGCAAATCCACATAACCTGCACATCTCTAGACTGTGGGAGGAAACCAAACTACCCAGAGGAATCCCAGGTAGACATGGGGAGAATGTCAAAACTCCACATAGACAGTTGTCTGAGACCAAAATCGAACCCAGGTTCCTGGTGCTGTGAGGCAGCATTACTAACCACAGAGCCACCCTGCAAGCCTTGTAACCCTGATGCCTAGCAGCTCTAATAATAGTTACTGAAGCAGCCTGAAGCTAATTCAGGTAGATTAATAGCATCTGCATGATTGCTTCACACATGGCTTGAGCTTGTTTGTTTTAAAGACAAGGAGAAAGTGAGGACTGCAGATGCTGGAGACCAGAGTTGAAAAATGTGATGCTGGAAAAACACAGCAGACCAGGCAGCATCCGAGGAGCAGGAGAATCGATGTTTCGGGCATAAGCCCTTCCTGAAACATCGATTCTCCTGCTCCTCGGATGCTGCCCAGCCTGCTGTGTTTCGCCAGCATCACATTTTCCAACTCTGTTTTAAGGACAAATCAGCTATTGGAAGAAGATGGTAGAAATTGTAATAAAAGCAAGTTACTGCGGATGCTGGAATCTGAAACCAAAAGAGAAAATGCTGGAAAATCTCAGCAGGTCTGGCAGCATCTGTGAGGAGAAAAAGGAGCTGACGTTTCGAGTCTAACTGACCCTTTGTCAAAGTTCAAATTGAAAGTTCTTTTTAACAAGTTGATTTTAAAACTGAATACCTATTCTGAGATTGATTTGGAGATGCCAATGTTTAAAACATTAGAAAAAACAGAGTAATGTCAGAGTAAAAGTTAAAAATCACACAACACCCAGTTATAGTCCAACAGGTTTATTTAGAAGCACTAACTTTCAGAGCACTGCTCCTTCATCAGGTGTTTGTGGGCCACAACCACTTGATGAAGGAGCAACGCTCCGAAAACAAGTGCTTCCAAATAAACCTGTTGGACTATAACCTGGTGTTGTGTGATTTTTAACTTTACTCTGACATTACTCTGTTTTTTTCTAATGTTTTAAACATTGGCTTATATATGGAAGGATTATTTATATATTATCAAGGATAGAAAAGTCAAAAGATGAGCAGCACATAAAAGGAACAGAAAAAAAGGCAGGGTTGAGGGAAAGGAAAACACCCACATTCATACCCACGTAATGTACATATGTGTAGAAGGGCCAGTGAAGTACTTCGAAGGAAACATGAGATAATTAATTGACTTAAATGATATTAATATATTTTAAGAAGCAGTTAATGAGCAAGATTAAAGGAATTTAATTGACAAGATAATGGATGAATTGCTGAGATAGTATTCATAGATAGAATCCCTACAGAGTAGAAACAGGCCATTTGCCCCAACAAGTCCACACCGACCCTCTGAAGAGTATCCCACCCAGTCCCATTCCCCTACTCCATATTTCCCCTAACTATTGCACCCAAGCTACACATCCCTGAGCACAAAGCACAATTTACCATTGCTAATTCACCTAATCAACACATCTTTTGGATTGTGGGAGGAAACTGGAGCACATGGAGAAAAGCCACGTAAACATGGGGAGAATGTGCAAATGCCACATACAGTTGCCTGAGGCTGGAATCGAACTGAGTCCCTGGTGCTGTGAGGCAGCGGTGTTAATCACTGAACCACTGTCACACCCATATGAGATTCAAAGCAGATTTGAAATGGAAAGAAGCCAAGCTGCCAAAACGGAATAATATTTAGAAATCTTATTCAAAGAAAAAAGTACAGGTTGATGCAATGACGACGGTCGGCTTTGCCAGCCTGTATTCCCATGAAATCTCCATCCTAATCACCAATCTACTATCTTCTAGGAACAACATCCACACCACCGTGTTAAGCCTTCATATTTGAAATGATCAATGGTATTGTTAAGCTCAGAGTGCCAAACAGAATAACAAAATTTTATCCCTTAGCCTTTTTGAGCTTCATTAGAAAAGTGTGGAAGATTAAAGACAAGGAGATCTGAGTGAGATTGAGAAAGGGCATTCAAATGACAAATGACAGGAAGCTCAGATCTGAACTTGCAGAGTGGAAGCACTCAGTGAATCAGACTCTGATTTGCAATTGATTTCCCCATGGCTGTAAAGAATACAATTTCATAAATAGCAGACACCGTATACTAAGTGAAGGGGATTGCGTGTAAAATGCCATCTCACTCGGAAGGAACTTTTGAAGCCTAGGGCAATAATGAAGGAAGAGAAGGAGAATAGTTGAAGGTAGAGTGAGCCAGGTTTCACACAGGTTTGGTCCTTTCATATAACAGAAAAGAGGGAGTGATGTGTTTGAAGCTAATATCACATTGAGGTGATGGGAATGGTAGTAGATAACCTGGCAATGTGAGATGGAAAGTGAGAACCTAGAGAAGAGTTGAGTTGGAAAGAAAAGGAATGAGAGCAGACTCAAAAGAAATATGACAAATTAGACTGAGTTCCCTCTTTGTGACAGTAAAGATGAAACAGCAACTAATTAATAATTGCAATTGATTTTCCCAAAGCTATAGAAAAGACCACTTCATGACCAGAAAACACCATGTTAATTCACTTGGAAGAAACTTTGGTGCCCAGGACAATAATGAGGGAAGAGAAGAATAAACAGCTTTGCAGCTCTTATATTTCAGAGTGTGGTGCTGGAAAAGCACAGCCAATCCAGCAGCATCTGAGGCGCAGGGGAATCAACATTTCGGGCATAAGCCCTTCATCTGGAATGACGCTTGTGGCCAAAGGGGGCTGAGAGATAAATGGGAGTGGGGTGGGGCTAGAAGGAAGTTATCTGGGAATGTGGTAGGTAGATAAAGGTGGGGGTGAAGGTGATAGGTCAGAGTGGAGGGTGAACCAGATAGGTGGGAAGGAAGATGGACAGGTAGGACAGTTCAAGAGGGCAGTGCTAAGTTAGAAATTTGGATCTAGGATAAGGTGGGGAGAGGGGAGGTGAGAAAACTGGTGAAATCCACATTGATCTTGTGTGGTTGGAAGGTCACAAGGCAGAAGATGAGGCATTATTCCTTCAGGCATCGGGTGGTGTGTGTTGGCCGTGGAGGAGGCCCAGAACTTGCATGCCCTTGGCGGAGTAGGAGGGGGAGTTAAAATGTTCGGCCACGGGGTGGTGGGGTTGTTTAGTGTGGGTTCTCAGAGATGTTCTCTGAAGTGTTTTGCAAATTGGCACCCTGTCTCCCTAATGTAGAGGAGACGTCAGAAGCAAATGACACAGTAGATGAGACATGTGGAAGCAGGTAAATCTCTGTTGGATGTGGAAGGACCCTTTGGGGCTTTGGATGGAGGTGAAGGGTGAGGTGCTGCTGTAGGTTTTGCACTTCTTGTGGGTTGGTGGGGGGGCGTGGACCTAACAAGGGAGTTACGGAGGGAATGGTCTCTCCGGAATACAGATAGGGATAGAGAGGGAAATGTATCTCTGTTGGTGGGGTCACTTTGCAGGTGGCAGAAATGGAAATGGAGGATGATGCAATGTATCCAGAGGTTAGTGGGTGGAAGGTGAGGACTGGGGGATCTGTCCTTGTTGCGACTGGAGCGGTGGGGTTGAAGGATGGATGTGCAGGAAGTGGAGGAGATGCACTGGAGGGCATCATCGATCATGTGGGAGGGGAAAATGCAGTCTTTGAAGAAGGAGGCCATCTAGGAGGTTCTACAGTGGAATTGGTCCTCCTGGGAGCAGATGTGGCAGAAGCGGAGGGATTGGGAATAGGGGATAACATTTTTACAGGAGGCAGAGTTGGAGGAGGTGAGTCCAGGTAGCTGTGGGAGTCCGTGGGTTTGTAGTGGATGTCCGTGTTGACTTGGTCGCCGGAAATGGAGATGGAGAGGTCAAGGACGGAGGTGTCCGAGATAGTCCAGGTGAACTTGAGGTCAGGGTGGAAGGTGTTACTGAATTTGATGAACTGTTCATCCTCCTTGTGGGCATCTGAGGTGGTGCTGATACACTCATCGATGTAGTGGAGGAAAAGGTGGGGAATGGTGCCGCTGCTGAAGGTGGACTGTTCCACGTACCCAACGAAGAGGCAAGCATAGTTGGGGCCATGCGGGTACCCATGGCTACTCCTTTGGTCTGGAGGAAGTGGGAGGATTCAAAGGAGAAATTGTTGAGGTGAGGACCAGTTTAGCCAAACAAATGTCTGTGTCAGTGGAAGGGTACTGGTTGGGTTGGCGTGAGAGGAAGAAACAGAGGGCTTGGAGGCCTTTGTGGATGATGGATGTGTACAGGGACTGGATGTCCATGGTGGAGATGAGGCATTGGGGGCCAGGGAAGTAAAAGTCATGGAAGAGGTGGAGGGCATGAGTGGTGTCACAAATGTAGGTGCAGAGTTCCTGTACCAAAGGGGACAGGGCGGTCTCAAGGTATGCAGAAATACTTTTGGTGGGGCAGGAGCAGGCCGAAATGATGGGCCAATTGGGGCAGTCAGGCTTGTGAATTTTGGGTAGGAGGTAGAACTAGGTGGTTTAAGCAGAAGGTAGAACTGGGTGGTTTGGGCAGGAGGCAGAACTGGGTGGTTTGGGCAGGAGTTAGAACCGGATGCTTTGGGCAAGAAGTAGAACTGGGTAGTTTGGGCAGGAGGTAGAACCGGGTGGTTTATGCAGGAGGTAGAACCGGGTGATTTGGGCAAGAGGTAGAACCGGGTGGTTTGTGCAGAAGGTAGAACCTCTTATATTTCAACAAGAAGAAGGCAGGAAAGGGACAATAGTTGAAGGAATAGTTAGAGTATAACAAAGAACAGCTTTTAAGTGGAGCAAAACATATTGAAAATGAGATTAATTTTAAGGAAATGGTGGATATGAAAGAATGAGAAAATGTACAACTAATATACTTACAACACTATTATAATATTAAATTTCAGCATAGAATGGTCTAAATTTTGGAATTATTTATTTGCCAATACAATTCAGGAAATTCTGGATTAAATTTTGAAATTATTCCTATTTCTTCATGTGAACAATGTTGCTTGGTTATAGCACTGAGAAATGTAATCTGCAATTTCCAGTATCATATGATCAATTACAAGTGGTATGCATTAGAAGAAACAGTTTTTTATTTCACAGCTTAAAATATTTTGTATGCCTTCCTATGCTGGATTTTAGAAATAGACTGTTTTTAAAGATATTTGATTTTAACAGTTGAGATAGTATACCAGCAATTCAACTTTAAGCCCCTTTCCATTTTGTCACTGTATTAAGTACACCAATGAATGCATAAATTATTTCTGTCACAATCTGAGAAACTGGTTACAAAAAGCATGTATAGCAGCAGCCAAATAGTTCTACTTAGATTAGAAAAAGAGAAAAGTAATTCAATTTTAATTTAAAAGCCAAATAACAAATGATAGAGCAGTCACAATATTAGCTATTAACTCACTCACGAAAAATTCCAAGGAAAAGATTTTTGGTCCTTTACTGGCGTGACTGATGTTTTCACCAATATTATTTTTACATTTTTTTATTATTTTACGAATGATCAAATAGCATGTGGATTTTTTTGTTTCTAAATTTGGGAATTTGTATTGTAGACACTTCAATAAGGAATGTTTTAGATTGGATTGGTTTCTGGAAAAATCTGCTTTAAATATGGTTAGGTGATTACTCTGTTGATCTAATGTAGAAAATTCCTTATCAGTAGAAAGGATTTTAAAGAATTAATTGCCAGAGATTACAAAATACTCCTTCCTTCCTCCCTCATGCCCACATTTAATGTTAACTCCCTTTTTATCAGTGAACTGTATTATGGGTTCAAACCCATGCTTGCAGACATAAGTGATCAATATTTTTCAGAATATATGTAACAGTTTAAATAGTTCCCTTAAAAATCAGACATGTAAATGTTGTACCAGTCCTAAATCAGAAGTGAAAGGCAACAGCAGTATTCAAATTGCAAAACCAAACGTGGTGCTACAATAATTGACCCCTAATGTTTGATCATGAGGCTTGATCATATCAATCTGGCAAGCAAGGACTGAAACATGACCTTCAGGTTAGTTGACGCCAAACATTTCATTCAATTGGATATGCACTGTCTAGGTCAAAAGTATAGGAAATAGGAGTAAACAATTTAGTCCATAGAACCTGTATCCACCAGATCATTGCTCATATTTTGCCTTAATGCCATTTCTAAATATCTCTTGAAATCTTCAATTTTTAGAAATCTATCAATCTCAGACTTGGACATACTCTACTCACAGGCCTCTGGGGTAGAGAATTCCAAAGATTCACCACCTTCTTGAATGAAGAAGTTCTTCCTCAACAGAAGCCTATCTCTGATCTGAGTCTATGCCCCATGGTTCTAGAATCCCCGCCAGAGGAAACATTCTTCTTGCGCCTACATCGATGATCTTCATAAGAATTCTGTACAATTCAATGAGCTTAACTCTCATTCTTCTTAACCCTGGAGAAATGGGACTAGATTAACTTATGATATCTGGTCGGCTTGGACAAATTGGACTGAAGGGTCTGTTTCCATGCTGTACATCTCTATGACTATAATACTTCTACATAGTCTCCTCAATCATACTCATTGGACAATTCCACTATCCCAGGGCCCAGTCTGAGAAGTGGTTACACCCTTCTGTGGCAAGTATATACTTTCCTTTGGGAAGGAAATAAAAGCTGTACACAGTACTCCAGGTAAAGTCTCACCAAGGTTATACACAAATGAAGAAAGACTTCTTTATCCCTTCATTCAAATACATTTGCGACAAAGACCAACATACCATTTGCTTTCTTAATTGGTTGCCATCAGTAATATATGAACAAGGGCATATACGTCCCTTTGAGTCTCAACACATCATAATTTCTCACCATTTAAGAAATACTCTGGATTGCTGTTTTTTCTGAACAATATGGATAATCTCATGTTTATCCACACTTTATTCTGTTTGCCATGTTTTTGTCCCCTCACACAGCCTGTCTAAATCCCCTGAAAACCTGATTGCAACCTCCTCTCTTCATTCCCACATCCAAATTATTGATATAATTTCGGAATTGCTGAGGCCCAGGCATTGATCCTTGCATCACCCCACGAGTCACGGTCTGACAAGCTGAGATGACCCATTTAAACCGGCTCTCCCTTTTCTGTCCATTAACCAATTGTCAACCCTTGTCACTACATTTTTGCTAATCCCATATGAACATAACTGGATAATTTTGCTCACTAATCTCCTGTGTGGGATATTATTGAAAGACTTCTGAAAATCCAAATACATCACACCCATTTTTCCCCTTTTCTACTTTGCTAGTCATCATCATAAAATTCCAACATGATTTCTCTTTCATATATAATGTTGATTCTGCCAAGTCCTATGATTATTTTCTAAGTGTCTAGTGATCACATTCTTCATAATAGATTCTAGCATCTTCAGGCTAACAGGTCTATACTCTGTTCCTCATCCCTGCTTTTTTACATAGTGGGGCTACATTTGCTACTTGGCAACCTTTAGGAACCATTCTTGATGACTATCTACTATTTCAAAAGCCACTATCTTTAACATTGTGGGCCTTAAAAAATTTCATCCCCCTTAATTTCTTCTTTTATACAAGTACTTATATCCTTCACTTCCTCATTTTCACTGCTTACTTTATTCTCTATTATTTCTGGAAGCTATTTTTGTAACAGACACAATGCATCTGTTTAGTTTCGTTGTCATTTCCTTATTTCCCATTATAGATTTTCCCATAACTGCCTGGACTGCGCCCATATTTGTCGTTACTATTTATCTTCCCTTTATAGTGTACCTACAGACACACTTCCAGTTCATTTTTAAGGTATGAGACGGAACTTTCAAAAGTTGATTCAAGTAGACAAGTGGAGTTCCGCAGGGATCAGTTCTGGGTCCTCTGCTGTTTGTAAGTTTTATTAATGACTTGGATGAGGGAGTCGAAGGGTGGGTCAGTAAATTT
Organism: Hemiscyllium ocellatum; assembly: GCF_020745735.1. Taxonomy (NCBI): domain Eukaryota; kingdom Metazoa; phylum Chordata; class Chondrichthyes; order Orectolobiformes; family Hemiscylliidae; genus Hemiscyllium; species Hemiscyllium ocellatum. The sequence continues at coordinate 75,171,437 of NC_083404.1, forward strand.
GCAGATGATACGAAGATTGGTGGAGTTGTGGACAGTGAGGAGGGCTGTTGTCGGCTGCAAAGGGACTTAGATATGATGCAGAGCTGGGCTGAGGAGTGGCAGATGGAGTTCAACCCTGCCAAGTGTGAGGTTGTCCATTTTGGAAGAACAAATAAGAATGCGGAATACAAGGTTAACGGTAGGGTTCTTAGTCAGGTGGAGGAACAGAGGGATCTTGGGGTCTATGTACATAGATCTTTGAAAGTTGCCACTCAGGTGGATAGAGCTTGTAAGAAGGCCTATGGTGTATTAGCGTTCATTAGCAGAGGGAATGAATTCAAGAGTCGTGAAGTGATGTTGCAGCTGTACAGGACTTTGGTTAGGCCACATTTGGAGTACTGTGTGCAGTTCTGGTCGCCTCACTTTAGGAAAGATGTGGAAGCTTTGGAGAGGGTGCAGAGAAGATTTACCAGGATGTTGCCTGGAATGGAGAATAGGTCGTACGAGGATAGGTTGAGAGTTCTCGGCCTTTTCTCGTTGGAACGGCGAAGGATGAGGGGTGACTTGATAGAGGTTTATAAGATGATCAGAGGAATAGATAGAGTAGACAGTCAGAAACTTTTTCCCCGGGTACAACAGAGTGTTACAAGGGGACATAAATTTAAGGTGAAGGGTGGAAGTATAGGGGAGATGTCAGGGGTGGGTTCTTTACCCAGAGAGTGGTGGGGGCATGGAATGCGCTGCCCGTGGGAGTGGTAGAGTCAGAATCATTGGCGACCTTTAAGCGGCAATTGGATAGGTACATGGATGGGTGCTTAATCTAGGATAGATGTTCGGCACAACATCGTGGGCCGAAGGGCCTGTTCTGTGCTGTATTGTTCTATGTTCTATGTTCTAGACTGTTTGTAGGTAAAGGGGTTGTCAAAGGATACAGCGGGGTACAGATCAGTTACATATTTGGCACAGATACAGCAAGTGGAGTTTAATCTGGGTAAGTGTGAGGTGCTGCACTTTCGGAGATTAAAGTCAAGAAAATTATGCAGTTAATGCAGGACCCTGACTAGCATTGATGTACAGAGGGATCTTGGGGTTCAGTCCATAACTCCTTGAAAATGGCCACGTAAGTAGATAAGGTGATAAAGAAGTTTGCCTTTATTGGTTAGGGAATCGAGTACAAGAGTTAGGATGTCATGATGCAGCTTTATAAGACTTTGGTGAGGCCACATTTACAGTATTGCTTTCAATTCTGGTTGCCATATTATGGAAAGATGTGGAGGCTTTGGACATGGTGCAGAAGAGATTTACCAGGGTGTTGCTTGGATTAGAGGGTATGAGCTTTAGGGAGAGGCTAGAAAAACTTAGGTTGTTTTTTCTGAAGAAGTGGAGGTTGAGGGGAGACTTGATAGAAGTCTATAGAATTATGAGATGTATAGATAGGGTTGATAGTCAATCTTTTTCCCAGAGTTGAAATGACTAAAACTAGAGGGGGCAAGTTTAAAGTAGATGTGAGGGACACTTTCTTTTTATACAGAGAGTGGTCGAAGATCGGAATGCACTGCCAGGGATGGTGGTAGAGGCAGATACGATAGGAGCATTTAAGGGACTTTCAGATAAGCATATGGATATGCAAGGAATGGAGGGATATGGACTAAGTGCAGGCAGAAGGGATTAGTTTAACTTGTTGTCATGTTCAGCACAACATAGTGGGCTGAAGTGTCTCTTCCTGTGCTGTACGGTCTATGTTCTATAACTGTCCAATTGGATGTTCTCAGAAGTGTGATCACAAGAGTTCAGAGGCATTATATTCCTGTAAGAGTGAAGAGTAAGACTGGTAAGACTAGGGAACAATGGATGAATAAAGATATTGCGGTTCTGGTCAAGAATAAGAAAGGGTCATTTATAAGCTGTAGACTCTGGGAACAAATTAATCTCTTGATCAATATAAAGGATGTAGGAGCATTTTTAAGGGAGAAATCAGGAGAGCAAAAACATCATATGAGATAGCCTTGGCAGATATGGTTAGGATAATCCAAAGAGATCCTACAAGTATATTAAAAGCAAAAGAGCCATTAGGGAGAGAATAGAACACCTTAAAAATCAATGAAATGATCTTTGTATTGAATCTCAGGACATGGGACCAGTATTAAATGAATATTTCATATCAGTTTTTACTGTGGAGAAAGAAAGGAAGGCAAAAGAACTCAGGGAAACAAATACTGGTGTTTTGAAAACAATTCACTTACAGAAGAAGATGTGTTGGAGGTGTTAGAAAGCAGAAAGTAGGATAATTCTCTGGGACCTGATGAAGTGTATCTCAGGACATTGTGGGGCCCATAGCTGAGACATTAGTTTCATCTATAGTGCTGGAGGACTGGAGTGCGGCTCATGTCATGCTTTTATTTAAGAAAGGCTGTAAGGAGAAGCCTGCAATCTACAGACCTGTGAGTCTGACATCGGTGGTTGGTAAGTTGTTGGAGAAGATTCTGAAAGATGGAATTTACATGCATTTGAGAGGCAAGGACCAATTAAGGATAGTCAGCATGGCTTTGTGCAAGGGAAATCATGCTTCACAAACTTGATTGAGGTTTTTGAGGAGATAATCAAAAAGATTGATGGGGGAGAGTGGCAGACATTGCTTTCATGGACTTTTGTGAAGCCTTTGACAAGGTTCAGCATGATAGACTGAATAGTAAAATTAGATCACATGCGATTCAGGGAGAGCTTGCTAACTGGATAAAAAATTGGCTTAATGGTAGGACACAGAGGGTGTAGTGGAGGGTCGTTTTTAAAAATGGAGGACTATGACCAGCAGAATCCACTGGGATCAGAACTGGGTCCACTTTTGTTTGTCATTTATATAAATGATTTAGATGAGAATTTAGGAAACATGATTAGTAAGCTTGTGGATGTCATCAACATTGGTGATGTAGTGGACAATGAAGAAGGCTATCCAAGATTACAAAGAAATTTTGATCAATTAGGTTAATGGGATGAGGAGTAGCAGATGGAGTTTAATTTGGGTAAATGCAAAATATCGCATGTTGGTAAAACAACAAGAGGAGAATTTACACAAATAATGGCAGGACCTTGGGTAATGTTATAGCACAGAAAGATGTAATGGTTCAGATCGATAATTCTTTGAAATTTGCATCATATGTAGACAGCGTGATTAAGAAGGCATTTAGCAAGCATGCCTTCATTGCTCAGACGTTTGAGTATAGGGGTTTGGATGTCATGTGAAGTTGTACAGAACATTGGTGAGGCCTCTTCTGGCCACCCTGCTATTGGAAGGATACAATTAAATTGGAGAGGGATCAGAAAAGATTAACCAGGATGCTGTCAGGAATAGAAGGTTTGACTTATAAAGTTAGGCTGGATTGGCTAGGACTTTTTCACTGGCATATAGGAGCTTGAGCAGTTTATAAAGTCTTGAGGGGCATAGATAAGTTGAATAGCAAATTTAGATGAATAAAGTCTTTTCCTTGGGTGGGGGAGTTCAAAACAATGGGGCATATTTTTAAGGTGAGAGGAGAAAGCTTTGAAAAGGTATGAAGAGCAACATTTTTACGCAGAGAGTATTTCATATGTGGAATGAACTGCCAGAGGAAGTGACAGATGCAGGTATGAGTACAGCATTTAAAAGACATTTGGATGAATCATGAATAGGAAAGATTTAGAGGGATATGGGCCAAACATATGCAAGTGGGACTAATCAGGTTTGAGTCACCATGACCGAATTGGACCAAAGGGTCTGTTTCCATGTGTACGACTATAACGGGCCCTCATACTATGGTCCTGCATCACAAACCTGGAGGAAATGGCACAAATAGTTACACTTGATTATTGCTTTACGATCAGGAACCTGGAGATGTTGTGGACAGGGCGGTAGAGATGAGAGCCAAGCCATTTCCTGCAGACTGCCAAAGGAGGCCATGCCACCAGGCATATGTAGAGTGGATACAGATAGTGACTTGGGTCGGTGCTATGTCCTGAGCTAAATTAAATGCACAGTAGTTTAGAAAGAAGGTTAATGACCTTCTGTGTTCTGCAAGAATAAGTGCCATCATCATGTTTCTGCTATCCCCTTCTCACAGAAATACCACTCAAATTAACACTGCCACTGTACAATGTTTGGTAGCCGACAAACAATTTCAACCCATGTTTGCTGTTCCTTACAATTTCTTAGCTCCACAGAAACTATTTCCACAAGTTGATTTTCTGGTTTAAGAACTTGTCTTAGTTTATTGATATCATCCTTTGTTACCAGCACTATCCTGCCTTTTTCTCATTTTCTCCTATCCTACCTAAATTTCAAATACTCCTGAACATTAAAACTTCGTTACTCTACAATCACAGCTGCATCATGGCAATGAGGTCATACTTGTTTACTTCTATTTGTATCATGAATTAATCTACTTTGTTAAGAATGCTGTATGAGGTAGATTGCTTTAATTCTGTCTTTATGAGTTTCACATCCTCTTGACAAGTCTATTGGCACACTGCTTTTAACTGTATCTAGTCTCTTTTCTAAACTGTTCCTACGATATCTAAGTTCTTAATAACTTTCTTTCCTGTATCATGGTGCCATGCTTAAGTTGCTCATCTGTCATGTAATCCTTGCTTTCATCTAGATAGGCTGCAAGAAACTAGAATCTAATTGCAAAACCCGAGGCTCTTCCACTTCAGTGTTCTTGATCCCGATTCTTGCTTCACTTGCAGTCACACCTTCCCTACCCTGACCACTTACCAAATCAGATCTCACTCTTATGAGTTTTGTCTACCTCCTGGAACAAGGTCTGGATAATGTTGTCCTTCCAAAACTGGTCATTGTGTCTGCACCTCAGCCCCCAGCTCATTTATTCTGAACTGAAGTTTCTGCAGATGTACAACATTACTAGAAAAGTTATAGCAGGTTCATAATTGGCAAATGCATATAAATGTTTTGCTACCATTATTCAGCAGACTGAGCAAATTCAAAGGGTATCATTGAAATCAAAATAATTAATTGGTTCGATCATTTCTGGGACTCAGGCACAAACATGTAAATATATCCATGGATACATTTCCAATCACACCTGGCTGTGTTGTCCATCCTGTTTACTTTGATCTATCTCACCATCTTCAGGATTGAATTTGTCCACTGGAAGAACAAACTCGTCCAGAAACTAACAATGGACTCTATGCTTTTACAGGTGGGAACCAAGAAATTAATAAAGTTGGACTGTGTGCCATGCAAATTCTATGTAAATTGTTGCTCAGTATGAATTTTACACCATTGACTGCTGCTATTCACCAAAGATGCTTGAGGGCAAGTGTGTAAAGCACTGACAACAGCTTGCATTCTTATTATTTCAATAACCATTCTACTAAACTGATTGAAATTCTTCAGTTAAGATCAACAGAAAAACCTCACCAGAAAATCTAATAAGTTTTATGAATTTAGACAAAATTTAATAACTACAAAATGAAGTCTTGCAATTCCTAAAATTACGCGAAATTTGAAAGATAAATGAGAAAAATGCTGACCAGTCAATCAATTACTTGATTTCCTGTGACATCACACTACGATTTTCATAGAATGGGGTTGGTCCATGCTGGAGCCATGGATCAGGTAGTGATGAATTATTGTTTATTATCTATTGTAAATAGGGTTATCGCTTACCTGTAGTATAGAGTCATAGAGATGAACAGCATGGAAACAGACACTTTGGTCCAACCCGTCCATGCTGACCAGATATCCCAACCTAATCTAGTCCCACCTGCCAGTACCTGGCCCATATCTCTCCAAACCCTTCCTATTCATATATCCATCCAAATGCCTCTTAAATGTTGCAATTGTACCAGCCTCCACACATCCTCTGGCAGCTCATTCCACACACGTATCACCCTCTGTGTGAAAAAGTTGCACCGTAGGTCTCTTTTATGTCTTTCCCCTCTCACCCTAAACCTATGCCCTCGAGTTCTGGACTCCCCAACACCAGGGAAAAGACTTTGCCTATTTACCCTATCCATGCCCCTCATAATTTTGTAAACCTCTGTAAGGTCACCCCTCAGCCTCCGACGCTCCAGGGAAAACAGCCCCAGCCTGTTCAGCCTCTCCCTATAGCTCAAATCCTCCAACCCTGGCAACATCCTTGTAAATCTTTTCTGAACCCTTTCAAGTTTCACAACATCTTTCAGATAGGAAGGTGACCAGAACTGCATGCAATATTCCAACAGTAGCCTAACCAATATCCTGTGCAGCCACAACATGACCTTCCAACTCCTGTACTCAATACTCTGACCAATAAAGGAAAGCATACCAAATGCCTTCTTCACTATCCTATCTACCTGCGACTCCACTTTCAAGGAGCTATGAATCTGCACTCTAAGGTCTCTTTGTTCAGCAACACTCCCTAGGACCTTACCATTAAGTGTACAAGTCCTGCTATGATTTGCTTTCCCAAAATACAGCATCTTGCATTTATCTGAATTAAACTCCATCTGACATTTCTCAGCCCATTGGTCCCTCTGGTCCAGATTCTGTTGTAATCTGAGGTAACCTTCTTCGCTGTCGACTACACCTCCAATTTTGGTGTCATCAGCAAACTTACTAACTGTATCTCTTATGCTCACATCAAAATCATTTATGTAAATGACAAAGAGGAGAGGACCCAGCACTGATCCTTGTGACACTCCACTGGTCACAGGCCTCCAGTCTAAAAAACAACCCTCCACCACCACCCTCTGTCTTCTACCTTTGAACCAGTCTGTATCCAAATGGCTAGCTCTCCCTGTATTCTGTGAAATCTAATCTTTCTAATCAGTCTCCAGTGGAGAACCTTGTTGAACGCCTTACTGAAGTCCATATAGATCACATTTACCGCTCTGCCCTCATCAATCCTCTTTGTTACTTCCTCAAAAAACTCAATCAAGTTTGTGAGACATAATTTCCCATGCAAAAGCCATGCTGACTGTCCATAATCAGTCCTTGCCTTTCCAAACATCCTGTCCCTCAGGTTTCCCTCTAACAACTTGCCCACCACCAACGTCAGGTTCACTGGTCTATAGTTCCCTAGCTTGTCCTTACCACCCTTCTTAAACAGTGGCACCACATTAGCCAAACTCCAGTCTTCCGGCACCTCACCTGTGACTATCAATGATACAAATATCTCAGCAAGAGGCCCAGCAATCACTCCTCTAGCTTCCCACAGAGTTCTAGGGTACACCTGATCAAGTCCTGGGGATTTATCCATCTTTACCTCTTTCAAGACATCCAGTACTTCCTCCTCTGTAATCTGGACATTTTGCAAGATGTCACCATCTATTTCTCTACAGTCTATATCTTCCATATCCTTTTCCACAATAAATACTGATGCAGAATACTCGTTTAATATCTCCCCCATTTTCTGTGGCTCCACACAAAGACCACCTTGCTGATCTTTGAGGGGCCCTATTCTCTCCCTCATTACCCTTTTGTTCTTTATGCATTTGTAAAAACTCTTTGGATTCTCCTTAACTCTACTTGCCAAAGCTATCTTATGTCCCCTTTTTGCCCTCCTGATTTCCCTCTTAAGTATACTCCTACTTCCTTTATACTCTTCTAAGGATTCACTTGATCTATCCTGTCTATAGGAGAAAGTGAGGACTGCAGATGCTGGAGATCAGAGCTGAAAATGTGTTGCTGGAAAAGTGCAGCAGGTCAGGCAGCATCCAAGGAGTAGGAGAATCGACGTTTCAGGCATGAGCCCTTCTTCAGGAATTCCTGAAGGGCTCTTGCCCGAAACGTCGATTCTCCTGCTCCTTGGATGCTGCTTGACCTGCTGCGCTTTTCCAGCAACACATTTCTATCCTATCTATACCTTACATATGCCTCCTTCTTTTACTTAACCAAATTCTCAATTTCTTTAGTCATCTGGCATTCCTTATACCTACCAGCTTTTCCTTTCACCCGAACAGGAATATATTTTGTCTGGATTCTCGTTATCTCATTTCTGAAGTTTTCCCATTTTCCAACAGTCCCTATACCCGCGAACATTTGCCTCCAATCAGCTTTTGAAAGTTCTTGTCTAATACCATCAAAGTTGACCTTTCTCCAATTTAGAACTTCAACTTTTAGATCTGGTCTATCCTTTTCCATCATTATTTTAAATCTAATAGAATTATGGTCACTGGCCCCAAAGTGCTCCCCTACTGATACCTCAGTCACCTGCCCTGCCTATTTTCCAAAGTAAGTCAAGTTTTGCACTTTCTCTAGCAGGTACATCCACATACTGAATCAGAAAATTGTCTTGTACACACTTAACAAAATTCCTTCCATCTAAACCCTTAACACTATGGCAGTCCCAGTCTATGTTTGGAAAGTTAAAATCCTCTAATAAAACCACCCTACTATTCTTACAGATAGCTGAGATTAGGGGGTCTATAATACAATCCCATTAAGGTTATCATCCCTTTCTTATTTCTCAGTTCCACCCAAATAACTTCCCTGGATGTATTTCCGGGAATATCCTCCCTCAGCACAGCTGTAATGCTATCCCTTATCAAAAATGCCACTCTCCCTCCTCTCTTGCCTCCCTTTCTATTCTTCCTGTAGCATTTGTATCCTGGAACATTAAGCTGCCAGTCCGGCCCATCCCTGAGCCATGTTTCTGTAATTGCTATGATTCCCCAGTCCCATGTTCCTAACCTACCAGCCCTGAGTTCATCTGCCCTCCCTGTTAGGCCCCTTGCATTGAAATAAATGCAGTTTAATTTATTTGTCCTACCTTGTCCCCGCCTGCCCAGCATTGTTTGACTCACTTCTGTTCTCAACTGTACCTTTAGATGATTAGATTACTTACAGTGTGGAAACAGGCCCTTCGGCCCAACAAGTCCACACCGACCCGCCGAAGCGCAACCCACCCATACCCCTATATTTACCTCTTACCTAACACTATGGGCAATTTAGCATGGCCAATTCATCTGACCCGCACATCTTTGGACTGTGGGAGGAAACTGGAGCACCCGGAGGAAACCCATGCAGACACGGGGAGAACGGGCAAACTCCACATAGTCAGTCGCCTGAGGTGGGAACTGAACCCGTGTCTCTGGCGCTGTGAAGCAGCAGTGCTAACCACTGTGCCGCCTACCGTACCAGTCTCAGATTGATCCCTTTCCTTACTATCCACCCCCCCCCCCCACCTTACTAGTTTAAATCCTCCCGAGCTGCTCTAGCAAATTTCCCTGCCAGTATATTAGTCCCCTTCCAAGTTAGGTGCAATTCGTCCTTCTTGTTCAGGTCATTCCTACCCCAAAAGAGATTCCAATGATCCAAAAATGTGAATCCTTCTCTCATACACCAGCTCCTCAGCAATGTATTCATCTTCTCTATCCTCCTATTCCTGCCTTCACTAGCTCGTAGCACCGGGAGTAATCCAGATATTATTACTCTTGAGGACCTCCTTTTTAAATTTCTGCCTAATCTCTGTAATCCCCTTCAGAATCTCAACCTTTTCCCTTCCTATGTCTTTGGTTCCAATGTGAACAGTGATCTCTTGCTGGCCCCTCTCCCCTTTGAGAACAATTTGCACCCTCTCTGAGACATCCTTGATCCTGGCACCAGGAAGCAATACACCATTCTGCTTTTTCACTGCTGGCCACAGAAATGTCTGTCTGTACCTCGGACTAGAGAATCCCTTGAAACAATTGATCTCTTGGAACCCAAGGTACCCCTTGTTGCATTAGAGCCAGTCTCAATACCAGAAACTTGGCTGTTCATGCTACGTTCCCCTGAGAATCCATCACCCCCTGCATTTTCCAAAACAGCATACCTGTTTGAAATGGGTATATCCACAAAAGACTCCTGCATTAGCTGCCTACCTCTCTTACCCCTTCTGGAGTTAACCCATCTGTGTGATTGTATCTGAGACTTTCCCCTCTTCTTATAACTACCATCTATCACATACTGTTGCTGTTGCAAATTTCTCATTGCTTCTAAGTGTCTCTCTAACCGAGCCATTTGATCTGATATGATTCACAGCCTACAGCATTTACGACAGATATAATCCGCAGTAACCCTTAAACTCTCTTTAAACTCCCACATCTGGCAAGAAGTACATATCACTCTATTAAAGGTCAGTTTTGCTCCTTCACAATCTACAGACCCAGAAAATAACACTGTCTTATTCCTCTAAAAACACTGTCCCAGGTTAAATTAATAGTTGTGGCTTATATTTTAAGTTTAATCAAGAGACATATGTCCAAAAAACTTATCATCCAGAAAGAACCCACTCTACTCCCTACTGCAGATTCTATATGGGCCACACTTAAAAACTACGATTAACTTATCTGATTCTGTGCCGTGAACTTCACCCAACAGTTCCTCCAAGATCAGTTGTGAATTTCACTGTTTGTTCATTTTCCCAGATGCACTCCAATGTCCAGTGATACATGAATTCAAACAGCAAAGGCAGTAACTGTGTAGGTTCTGTCTCTCTCTCTCCTGCAATGACCTCACCATGTGCTTCCTTTGTCTGCTTTTCTCCCTTTTAAAACTGCTGTTGTTTTGACTTTTTATTTTCCAAAGTTCCACAACAATGCAGTAGCATAAAAAAACAGTAATTGCTACTCCTGGAATTCGAGGAAATCACCAGAAATTTAGTAGTGTCTGTTGGATTGTGTTTTCAATATATGATCATTCACATTATTTTGCTCTACAGTCAAAAGGCAATTCTATTGATGACCCATATTGCTGCAATGCTCCAAACCTCATCTGTCCCTCGACTTATCCTGCCCTTTGCAGCTATAATGCACTTCTCATAGAATCTCTACAGGATAGAAAGAGGTCATTTGAACATCAAGTCTGCACTGACACACCAAACAGCTTCTCACCTAGACCCACCCCTCCACACATTTCTTACTTACCATGGCTAATCCATCTAACCTACATGTCCCTGACAATTCAGCATGGTCAATCCATCTAACCTGCATATCCTTGAACTGGAAACCAAATCACCTGGTGGAAATCCATGCAGACACAAGAAGAATGTGCAAACTCCACATAAACAATCACCAAAAGCTGGAAGCGAACTTGGGTCCCTGTCTCTGTGAGACAACAGTGCTAACCACTGTGCCACTGTACTACCCACTTTTCTTGAGGAAAAAGCGAAGTTTTATTGCATTATAAAGGCAACGAATGTTTTAATGATGGAACTAGACATTTTGAATAGGACTGGGTACTTTTATTGCTATATTTTGCTCAATAATCCCAAAAAGTTTTATTGCACAATAAACTCACCTCTTTAGGTGAAAGGATGGATATATAATCCTCATATATTAATTTTGCTTTCTCCTCAACAAGATTTTTGTTGACTTCCTTCTTTAGGTCCTCACAGGCTAGCCAGAACAGCATATTCTCCTCACTGTATTCTGTTCGTAAAAATTCCCGGAATGCATTTCTTCCAGCAGGGCTCTTCATTAACTTGTCGAAAGACTGACCCCAGGACTGTACTTCTTCAAGTGTTGGCTTTGAGCTGCATCAGCAAAAATCACAAGTTAAGGGAGACATTGGTTACCTTAAGAACATTTCAAATGAGAACGAAAGTCAAAGAAAATGATTTCAATAAAAAAATTCACAAATTAGAATGACAGTTAAAAGCATAAACAATGCCAACAAAATTTAATTTTACTGAATTAACACAATGTCAAATCAAGGACAATGAAGATTTTAGTCTATCACTCCAACCTTCTCCAGCTCTGGAGTTCCCTCTTTAAATTTCTGCGCATCTTTACTTTCATGCTTTACAATACATTTTCAACACCTATCCTAATGTATTCTTATGTGGTTCAGTATTCAATGTTATGTAATAATGCTCCTGTGAAAGGCCTTGTAATGTATATAAGGGCACACTAATCAGGCTTTGGACAGAGGATATATTAGAATAGATGGCACAACTAGAAATATATAAATTGGACTTCATAATAGATATGAAGACATGGCTACAGGGTAACCAAGACTGGGAGCTCAATATCTAATGTATTTGTTCTTTTGGACATTTGGCAAAAAGGAAAAGGAGGTGGGGTAGCTTTGTTAATAAAAGAATGTTCAGTGCGGTGGTTAGTGGTGATATGCATGCAATAGATTGTGATGTGGAATCTGTTTGGGTGCAAACAAGGAATGGAAAGGGAAAGACGTCATGGGTGGTAGTCATTTATAGCTCCCTGAAGAGTTGTCCCACAATGGGACAAAATATATATTGGGAAATAATGGACGTATCTAAGAAGGCCACAACAATTGACAACTCCACAGTTGCTTTTGACAGGTATACTTGAAACGTTTAACATTTGATTTTGGCAAGTCTATTGTCAGTTGCATTAGTTGGAATATAGAATTTAAACAATAAAAGTGTCTTTCCTCATACTTTTAATCATGTGTGGATTGGTATTGGCAAAAATCAGCACTTCCCAAAATCTTTTCCATTTTTGAAAATTGCAGTGATCTGAGAAAACCTGGAGGGAAGTGTGGAAACTTGCGAGAGTGAGGTTAGGGGAGGAGCTGAGAGAGTGGGTGAAAGAATGGGCACTAGACATGTTGCTGTGAAAGGCGGGGAGCTGTTAAAGCCACACAGCTTTTAAATAAAAAGCACCGCTGGGTTTTACAAGACAATAATCATGCCTCAAGGATTGGCCAATTAGGCCACAGCTGTTTTTAATTAGTATATTGTCCAGGCAAGTTAGAGGGGGAAGAGTGACCTGGAAGATGAATCTGTAGAGTATATGAGGAATTGTTTCTTGCAGCAGTATGATCCAACATTTGGAAACTTAATAATCTATGGCAGCCATTATCCATCCTGCTGTCTCTGTACTAATTTTGGATGCATGCAACTGATAGAATTAATAGAAATGAAACAAACACAAATGATGAGAATTCATAATAAGGCAGCTGCATTCTACACTGTTGCATATTCTAACAGAAAACTCAAAGTTACATGCATGTTTAGGGTGATGGGGTGCTTGCATTAGCAGTAGTAAGGCCGTTTTACATAGAACATTACACTGCAGTACAGACCCTTCAGTCCTCAATATTATGCTGACTTGTGAAACCAATCTGAAGCCTATCTATCCTACACTATTCCACTTTTATCTATATGTTTATCCAATGACTATTTAAATACCCTTAATGTTGGCAAGTTTACTACTGTGCAGGCGGTGCTTTCCATGCCCCGGCTATTCTCTGTGTATAAAAAAACCTTTGAAATCTGTCCTATATCTATCAGCCTTCAACTTAAAGCCCCTCGTGCTGGCCATCAGCATCTGAGGAAAAGCCTCACTGTCCATCCTATCTAACCCTCTGATTATCTTATATTTTCTACTTCACTACTTGGCCACCACTATATTTATTCCAGGACTTCCTAAATTGTGACCCATTAGGGAGTTACCAGCTGAAACTTTTGTGTTGAGAGCTTTGAGGCAAGACTACTTGTCAGTTACTTTAAATACTTATTGCCTTTTTTAAACAGTAGCTGTGGCCTAACTGGCGAATCCTCGAGGCAACTGTTGTCTTGTAAAACCCAGTGCAAACATAGGTGCTTTTTACTTAAAAGCTGTGTGGATTTAACAGCTCCCCACCTTTCACAGCTACATGTCTAGTGCCTGTTTTTTCATCCAGTCTCTCAACTCCTCCCATAATCTCACTCTCACAAGTTTCCACACCTCCCTCTACTTTTTCCCAGGTCATAGCAATTTTCAAGAATGGAAAAGATTTTGGGAAGGGCTGATTTTTGCCAATACAAATCCACACATGATTAAATGTATGAGGAAAGACATATTGTTTATTGTTTAAATTCCATATTCCAACTAATCATCTCAATTTAACGTACTGCAATGACAACAGACTTGCCAAAATCAAGTGTTAAACATTCCAAGTATACCTGTCAAAAGCAACTGTACAGTTATCAAGTTGTCTTGCCCTTTTAAACTTTGAAAAAAAAGAAAGTTAAGAAATTATTGCTTGCTGTTTCACTTTGTTGAGATGTGCCTGAGGGTTTGCATCACTACAGTTACAGATAGTCATGGAGTCATAGCATAGAAACAAACCCTTTGGTCCAGCTAGTCTGTGCTGAGCATAATCCCAAACCAAAGTAATCCCACCTGCCTGCTCCTGGTCCATTTCTCTGCAAACTTACCTATTCATGTTTCTATCCAAATGTTTTCTCAACATTGTAATTGTGTCCACATTCACCACTTTATTAGGAAGTTCACTCCACATGTGAACCACCCTCAATGTAAAAAAAATTGTCTCATGTCTTTTTAAATCTCTCTCGTCTCATGTTAAAAATGTGCCCTTTAGTCGTGAAATCCCTCATCCTAGGGAAAAGACAACTACCATTAACTCTATCTATATCTCTCATTATTTTACAAACTTCTACAAGATCACGCCTCAATCTCCTATGCTCCAGTGAAAAAGTCCCAAATTTCAGTGCTGTTCATTATTAAAAGAGTTGTCTGATATTTCATAGTTTGATTGACAGCTCCAAATGATTACAGGCATTTTGAGCAGTGGGAGCAGAAATTAACTTTAATGCTTATTGTTATAACTAATCGCACACTCAATGAAATGTTGTTCTTATAAGGTATTATATAGTTGATGAAATGTGAACTTGGTAAATGGGAAATGAATGAGATAGTTTTTATATCGTGAAGTCTACAACAGACACTAAAAACCTTACAAAATAGATCTTTATTTTATCCCATCATCTGGCTCTTGTGTTCTGCTCACTATTGGGTAATCTGGATGGCATTTGTTCCACATAGCTACCAACTATATAGAAGAAAGAGGTTCCGTTGAGGGAATATGAGCAGCTAGGGGATAAATTAAACAGCAGAACTAAAAACGTATTAATTTCTGGATTATTACTTGAGCCACAAGCAAATTGGCACAGGGTTAAGATTAAAGATTAAATAGGTAAATGCATGGGTCAATAATTGGTTTGGGAGGAATGCGCTTGAATACATGGGATATGAGCAAAGACAGGAGCTGTTCCAATGGCCTCCACCCTAATCATGGTGGGACAAAGACCTGATGAATTAGCTAACTAGGGTCATGGATAGGGCTTTAAATTAAACATTGGGGTAGTGGGTTCAATTGCATGGCAAATTACATAAAAAGTTAAAGGGGAGTAGGGCTCAGGAGAATTTATTAAAGCTTCCAGAACGTGTAACATGACAGACAGTATGGAAAGAATCAGGAATCTAGCTTTAGGAAGAGTAGATACGGGAACTATGAAAAATGGGGTCATCAACAGAGAACTGAGGGTGTTGTACTTAAATGTATACAGTACAGAAAACAAGATAAATTAGTTTGTAGTGCAGACTGAAAATGGTGGGTATGATGTTGTAGGTATCACAGAAATGTGGCTGAGAAGGGATCAGGGTTGGGAACTAAATATCTGAGAATACATGTCCTATCGAAAGGACAGAAAGATGGGCAGAGGGGATGGGGTTACCTTGTTAGTAAGTAACATAGTGTTAGGTGCATTAGTGGGGAAATGGGTCTGGGTGGGTTACTCTTCAGAGGGTTGGTGTGGACTTGTTGGGCCGAAGGGCCTGTTTCCACACTGTAGGGAATCTAACTTAAAAAGAATCAATAGCCAGAATCAGAAGGTGTGGAATTTATGTATGTAGTTGAGGAACTGCAAAGGAAAAAAGACCATGTTGGGAGTTATGTACAGATCTCCTAATAGTAGTCAGAATGTGGGGAAGAAAATAAATAAGGAGATTGAAAAGGTATACAAGAAAGGTACTCATACAATAATCACGAGAGACTTCAATATGCAGGTGGATAGGGAAAATCAGATTGATAGTGAATCTTAAGAGAAGAAATTTTTGGAATATCTATCAAATAGTTTTTATTGGAGCTGCTTGTGGTTTGGCCCATTAGGGAACAGGAAATTTTGGATTTGTTGATGTGTAATGAGACAGACTTCATTAGGGAGCTTAAGGTAAAGGAATCCTTGGGAACAGTAACCATAATATGATAGAATTCAGCTTGCAGCTTGTGAGGGAGAAGCTTACATCAGATAGAATAGTATTACGATTGAGTAAAGGTATCTATAAAGACATGACGGAGGAGTTGGCCAGAGTTGATTGGAAGGGGAGTCTATCAGGGAAGACAGTACAGCAGCAATGGCAGGAGCTTCTGAGGGGTAATTCAGGTGGCACAGTAGAAATTTTTCCCAAGGAAGAGGAAACCTTGGGCGGCACGGTGGCACAGTGGTCAGCACTGCTGCCTCACAGCGCCTGAGACCCGGATTCAATTCCCGACTCAGGCGACTGACTGTGTGGAGATTGCACGTTCTCCCCGTGTGTGCGTGGGTTTCCTCCGGGTGCTCCGGTTTCCTCCCACAGTCCAAAGATATGCGGGTCAGGTGAATTGGCCATGATAAATTGCCCGTAGTGTTAGGTAAGGGGTAAATGTAGGGATAGGGGTGGGTTGCGCTTCGGCGGGTTGGTGTGGACTTGTTGGGCCGAAGGGCCTGTTTCCACACTGTAAGTAATCTAATCTAATCATACTAAGGGACATATGTGGCAACCGTGGCTGACAATGGAATTCAGGGACAGCATAAAAGCAAAACTGGAAGCATACAGTGTGGTGAACATTAATGAGAAGCCAGGGAATTGGGAAGTTTTTAAAAAATCAGCAGAGGATAACTAAAAAAAGCGTTACAGGGTTGGGGGGGGGGGGTGTATGGGTAGGCAGAAGTGGAGAAGATGAAACATGAGGCTAAGCTAGCTGGGAATATAAAGAAGAATGCAAGAGTCTTTAGATATATAAATGTTAAGGAGACACAAGGGTGGACATTGGTCAGCTTGAAAATGAGGCTGGAGAAGTAGTAATGGGGAACAAAGAAATGGCAGAGGAACTGAATTGTTACTTTGCATCAGTTTTAAGAGTGGAATACACCAGCAGCATACCAGAATTTCAAGAGAATCAGGGCAGAGGTGAGTGCAGTGGCCATCACAAAGGAGAAAGTGCTGGGAAAGTTGAAAGGTCTGAAGGTGGATAAATCACCCAGACCGGATGGACTACATTGCAGTCTGAAGATAGCTAAGGAGTCTGTAGAGGCATGATGGTGATCTTTCAGGAGTCACAGGATTGGGGAGGATTCCATGCCTGGAAAATGGCTAAATGTAAAACTCCTGTTTAAGAAGGAAGGGAAGTAGAAGGTGGAAAATATAGGCTGGTTAGCCTGACATCAGTTGTTGGTTAGATTTTAGAATCTATTGTTAAGAATGAGATTATGGCGTACTTGCAAGTGTATGGTAAAATAGGAGAAAGTGAGGACTGCAGATGCTGGAGATCAGAGCTGAAAATGTGTTGCTGGAAAACTGCATCTGGTCCTGAAGAAGAGCTCATGCCCGAAACATCGATTCTCCTGCTCCTTGGATGCTGCCTGACCTGCTGCGCTTTTCCAGCAACACATTTTCAGCTATAGTAAAATAGGGCTGAGTTAGCATAGCTTCATCATGGGAGAATTCTTTGAGGAAGTAATGAGCAAGTAAGACAAAAGAGTCCCATTGAATGTGATCTATTTAGATCTTCAGAAAGCCTTGATAGTACAGCACAGGAGGCTGTGAAATAAGACAAAAAATACTATGATACTAGGGACAAGGTACTGGCATGGATAGATGATTGGCTGACTGGCAGAAGACAGAGAGTGGGGATAAAGGGTCTTTTTTAGGATAGCAGCCAGTGACTAATGGAGTTCCGCAGGGGTTCGTGTTGGGATCTTAGCTATTCATGTTATACATTTTTGATCTGGAGGGAACTGAGCTCACTGTTGTTATGTTTGCAAATGATACAAAGATGGGTGGAGGGACAGGTAGTGTTAAGGAAGAAGAGAGGCTGCAGAAGAATAGTCTAGGGGAGTGGGCAAAGAAGCAGTAGAATGTGGAAAGGTGTGAGATTATGCACTTTGTAGGAAGAGTAGAGGCATAAATTAAATGGAGAAAAGCTTTGGAAATCTGAAGCAAAAAGGAACTTAGAATAACAGAGTCATACAGAGTCCAACATGTCCATGCTGACCAAGTTGGAATCCTAGTACTGGATTCTTTTAGGTTAACACATTGGCAATTAGGAAGACTAATGAATAATAGCCTTCTTATCTAGATGATGAGAGTACAAGAGCAGAGATCTTCTGCTGAGGCTGTATAAGGTTCAGGTCGAACTTATAGTGTTGGGCTTATATCTTCAAACCAGGCCATTAATGGTTCATAATTAAGGGTTAATTAAGGGTCAATGAAGAATTTAAATGGAAAAATAGCACTGGTATAAAAAAGAGTTTCTTTTGGCTGGGAGGTAACTGCATCACCTTGATTGTCAGGGCAAACCATGTTTTTGTGCAGTTAACATGGAGTCACTTAGTGACTTTGAGTCAATTTGTTTTCTACACAATGGAATATCTGGAAAAGTACTTAAAGTACTACAAAATGCCAATTCAGCATGAACCCTTAGATTCAGAATAGTTCTAATATTAGGGACTTGCCCCATTCATTGGACTTTTCACCATCATACTAGGGTTTGCAAGATTGCTGCCATAGAATCTGATATAGAGCTCCAAGTGCCACCATCACCAAAGTCCCTAACACATAGGAAGCAGTGTGAGACTCACTAATTCTTATATATATATTATGTATGTTATGTAATTTAAGTGAATAGAATTGCTTAATATTGAAGTGCATGTATCTTTTTGTATTACATTTGATCAGACTTTAAAGAACCCGCTAGATATTTTCAACCGAACAACACAATATCACATTGGACACAATTATAAGTAGAAAAATATGTTGTAAAGATAACATAACAAGACTGAAAATGTATGTTGGTTCAGTGGGTAAGCAAAAATCTGGATGTTAGAGTATAATGTGAGAATATGTAAAGTTGTTCATTTTGGTAGGAAAATCAAAAATGCAGCAAAATATTTAACAGTGAATGACTGCAGAATTTTAAGATCCAAAGGAATCTAGATGTGCCACTGCATGGGTCACAAAGTGTTAGTATGCAAATATAACAAGTGATTAAGAAAACCAATGGAATATTATCCTTTATTCTGAGAACAATTAAACATAAAGGTTATGCTTCAGTCCTTTTTGCATTTCTGGGACTACACCTCAAGTATTGTATGCAGTTGTGGTCTCCCTATCTAATGAATGATGTAAATGCATTGAAGGCAGTTCATAGGACATTTCCTATGTTGATCGAAGAAATGATCAGATTGTCTTATAGAGGATAATTGGACAGAATGAGCTTGTTTTCACAAGAGTATAGCAGAGTGAGGGATGACTTATTTGAGGTTTATACAATCCTGAATGGTCTTGACAAGATGGATGTGGAAAGGATGTTTACTTTTTCGGTGGATCCAGAACTAGGGAACTCTGTTCAAAATAAGGGGTTGACCTTTTAGGTCAGATGTGGAGGCATTTTTTTTCTCATAGAGGATTGTGAGACTTTGGCACTCTGCTTCAGAAGGTAAGGGAGGCAGGGATATTGAACATTTTTAAGGCAGTGTTAGATATATTCTTGTTAGGGAATCAAATCAAATGTTATTGGGAGGTCGATAGGAAAATTGAATTTGGTACATAAACAGATCAGCCATGGTCTGACTGAATGGCAGAGCAGGCTTGCAGAGCAAAATGACCATCTCCTTCTAATTACAGAGTGTTCTGGTATAATGTGCATTTCGTTTAATCAAATTGGCTATAATGTGATTGACAAATTGGGGACGCTGTTTGTATAACGTGAACTTTCTACTGAACAGGTATAGTGATTTATTATCACAGGTTTCCATAGTGTGATTTTCTATAATGCAAGGTTGCAGAGGAACACAACTGTTGCATTATAGCAGAGCGATATGTAGTATACTTGTTAACACCTACAGCACAGGGGTCAATCCCCATTTGGTCTGGGATCGGGCTTGCCACTTTGCCCTAGTTATAGCAAATGATCATGGCATTTTTCTGTGGTTTGGCAAATAAGTACCAAGGATCTGCCTTTGGGCAGAAAACTGAAGACGCCAAGTTACGATTGAGTTCTGAAGCAGGGTCACTGGACTGGAAATGTTAATTTTGCTTTCTCTCCATAGATGCTGCATGATGTGCTGAGCTTTTCCAGAAAATAATGATTTGTTTCTGATTTCCAGCATCTGTAGTTCTTTGGTTATTTTTGTTTCTTTTTCAGTAATGATTCTGATAAGTCTATACTGCACTCATCCAAAATCAACACATCGTTCCTAATTTGCAGTTACAAAACTGAACATGATCGTCCATTGTTCTAACTAGAGTAATGTATAGCTACAAATTTTAGGAGACACCACATCAACCTATTTAATCTTCAGCCTCAGTGCTTTGAGAACTAGAGGGGGAATTTTTGGTTTGAGTGTCTCTTGAAATTAAAATTAATGTATAATTCTTTAAGAGCTTACTTTTTCCAAATATTCAACAGGGAATATAGAACAACATCTCCTCCATAATTGCTGTTGGACCAAAGAGAATTAATCTTCTGAATGTCAATGCAATCAAGGTCCAAGATAGGTTAACAGGATTTAAACAAAAAAGTTTTGAATATTTATCCTTGACTACTGTGAGAGAAAGAAATGATGGTATTTTTCATCTGAGATTTTCATTTCTGTCCTTGTCAGTCTGCATTAAAGAGTATGATTGGAAAATACTATTTTTTGAGCACAGAAACAGAAAATTGTAATGATGTCTTGTACCAGTGGAAACATCATAAAGTATAAATTATTTTCAAAAATCAAATAATCCAGTAGGTTCATATCTCTGTATCTGAAACACTATATTCGTTGTTCTGTTCTAATAACCACAGTCCAAAGATGTGCAGGTTAGATGAATTGGCCATGCTAAATTGCCCGTAGTGTTAGGTGAAGGGGTAAATGTAGGGGTATGGATGGGTTGCACTTCGGCGGGTCGGTGTGGACTTGTTGGGCCGAAGGGCCTGTTTCCACACTATAAGTAATCTAATCTAAAATTTATAGAAAGCATGATTTGTCTGGTTAGCACACTATCCAATACTTTTCACTGTACCTTCATATATGTGACAATAATAAACCAAATAAAGTTAAATTAAATCAAATCAGCTTTCAGTTAAATTACAGGATGGATTACAAATGTAAATTTAAATATTTCCTGTCTGTGATAACCCTGGTATATAGCAATCAAGATGAGTTCAAAAGGGTTAAATATGTAACCTCCTTGATTTTTTTTCTTTTGATGGCTTGGCATTTAAAAAAAAACTTGTTCATGGGCATTATTGGCTAACCAACTACCTATTGCCCATCCCTAGTTATCCTTCAGAAAGTGGTGGCATTGTTTTCTTGAAGTGCTGCAGTCCAGGTGGTGTACTCATATTCATTGTACTGTTAAGAGTTCTAGAAGTTAGATACAGCTACATGCTCGAGAAATATAACACACCCTAGCCAGACTTACAAAAAGCCTTTGATCAAGTGTACTACACAAAATGCTTAAAGCAATGAGGTAAAATCTAGCCCCACGTCTGAAATTCGCTGACCTAACCAGTCCCCCTCCACCGACACACTCATTCGATTAGTGGAATTAGTCTCACCCTCAAAAACTCCTCCTTTGAATCCTCCACTCCCAACACAGTGGGATAACCATGGCCACCTGCATGAGCCCCAGCTATGCCTGCCTCTTCGTATGGTACATGAAACAGTCCATCTTCTGTAATTATACTGGCACCATCCTCCACCTTTTCCTCTACTTCATCGATGACTGTATTGGTGCTGCCTCATGCTCCCACGAGGAGGTTGAATGCTTCACCAACTTCACCAATACCTTCCACTCGGACCTCAAGTTCACATGGACCATCTCAAACATCTTCCTCCCCTTCCTGGACCTCTCCATCTCCATTTCTGGTGACTGACTCAACATGGTCATCTATTTAAAACCTGCTGACGCCCACAGCTACCTTCATTACACCTGCTCTCATCCCTCCTCCTGTAAAAACATGATCCCTTACAACCAATTCCTCTGCCTTCACCGTATCTGCTCGGAGGAGGAGCAATTCCACTTCAGGATATCCCAGATATCTTCCTATTTCAGGGACAGAAATTTCCCTCTTATGTGATCAACAATGCCCTCCAGTGCATCTCCTCCATTTACCCACAGTTCTGCCCTTGATCCCCGCCCTTCCAAACGCAACAAGGATAGACCCCCCTCCCCAGTCCTCACCCGTCACCCCACGAATCTCCAGATGCAGCACATTATCCTCTGCCATAACCACCACCTTCAGTCAGACTCCAACACGAAAGATATATTTCACTCTACACCCCTATCTGCATTCTGCCGAGACCATTCCCTCTGCAACTCCTTTGGTAGATCCATGTCTCCCCCATCAACCCATCCTCCACACCCGGCACCTTCTCTTCTCACCACATGTGGTGTAAAATCTGTGACCATGCCTCCTTGTCATCTCCATCCAAGGCCCCAAAGGATCTTTTCACATCCAGCAGAGATTTTCCTGCACATCTGTATCTGTTAATTTCGATGTGGTCTCCTCTACATCAGGGAGACAGGATGCCAGCATGCTGTGAGTTTCAGGTAACATCTCTGGGACACATGCACCGAACAACCCCACCGCCCTGTGGCCGACCACTTCAACTCCCCCTCCCACTCCCCCAAGGACATACGAGTTCTGGGCCTCCTCCATCGCCAAATCAAAGCCATCTGCCAACTGGAGGAAGAATGCCTCATCTTCTGCCTCGGGACCCTTCAACCACACATCGACTTCACCAATTTCCAAATCTCTCCTCCCACTACCTCATTCCAGATCCAACCCTCCACCTTGGCACTGCTCTCTTGATCGGTCCATCTTCCTTCCCATCTATCTGTTCCACCCTCCCCAACATAGCACAATTACCTCCCATCTGCATCCACCTATACCCATCCCACCAACTCCAATATATCTCTCATCCTCCTTCCCCCTCCACATTCTTGATGAAGGGTTTATGACCGAAACATTGACTCTCCTGCTCGTCGGATGCTGCTTGACCTGCTGGGCTTTTCCAGTGCCACCTTTCCCGATTCTGAAGCATACAAAACCAATGGCACAGTATGTATTTGGAAAGTGATACTAGGTTTGGGAGATATGGTGAGTGTGGTGTTATTTCACTCTCATCTATTTTAAGATTAGATGTGCAGGTTAGGTAGATTGGCCATGCTAAATTGCCCATAGTGTTAGGGGCATGAAGCAGAGGGAAATGGATCTGGGTGGGTTACTCTTCGGAGGGTCGGCGTGGACTGGTTGGGCTGAAGGGCCTGTTTTCACATTGTAGGGAATTTAATCTAATCTAACAAACTGGTTTCAGAAGCTCAATGCAAGCTGATAAAAATTGACAGACATCACAGTAGAAATAAGATTGAATCTATGGAAATAGAACAGGAAGTAAAATTTAGTTAAGATAAAATATCGAAGTGTTTGGAAATTTAACATGGACTAGTGTAAATGACGAGACATGGGAGGACAAATGGATGATATCAGCATTTCATAAGCAATTTTGAGTAAATAATAGTGAAATTATTATAAACAACTAGGCTATCTGGTTCAGATGATTTAGGCAAATGTTTCAACTCCACATTAACCTATTTTAAGTGAAAAGACCTAATTTCACCTCACCCTAAAGATCCTCTAAACTCTCCCTGCATCTGAATATATCAAGACTGAGTTATAAAGTCACAGAGAAATCCAGGATGGAAACAGGCTCTTCCACCCAAACTGGTCCATGCCCACTCAGCTGGCTCCAATCGCCCGCATTTGGTCCATATCTCTCTAAACCCTTTCCATCCATGTGTCTATCCAAATGTTTTTAAAATGCTGCTATTGTACCGGCCTGAACCACTTTCTCTGGCACACCATTCCATATATGCACCCTTCTCCGCATGAAGACTTTGTGCCTCAGGTCCTTCTTAAATCTTTCCCTTCTCACCTTAAACCTATGTCCTCTAGTTTTCAATTCACGTCCTTGGGAAAAAGAGACTACATGCATTCATCCTATCTATGTCCCTCATGATTTGATGTACTTCAATAAGGTCACATATCATTCTCCCACATTCCAAGGAATAAAGTCCTGTCCTGGCCAACCTCTCCCTATAACTCAAGCCTATTAGTCCCTTGTAAATCATCTTTGCCCTCTTACCAGTTTAACTACGGTTTTCAATAACAGGGTGGCCAAAGTTCTGAAGGATGCACCTGTCACATTCGGCTTGCAGCACATTGTGAGAATATCAACACAAGGGCAAAACATAGAATTTGTCCATTTAGTCCTTCTGTCAGATGCATTTGTCCTTGACACTATCAGAAGGAGTAACTATCACATGGTCCTTGTACAGATGATGTCTTGTCTTTACACTGAGGACACCTCAATCAATATTACCAACTTACTCACGTTGATAGCTTTGGAGCAGATCTACCAGTTCAAAACTGTACATCGATGAGACATTGTGAACCATCAACAACAAAAGAATTATATTCAACCAACATCTTAACCTCATGGCCTGGCATATCCCTACATCATTATCATCAAGCCAGGGGCTGAACCAAGGT
This sequence comes from Hemiscyllium ocellatum, assembly GCF_020745735.1. Classification (NCBI taxonomy): domain Eukaryota; kingdom Metazoa; phylum Chordata; class Chondrichthyes; order Orectolobiformes; family Hemiscylliidae; genus Hemiscyllium; species Hemiscyllium ocellatum. Next base: position 75,196,008 of record NC_083404.1, read on the forward strand.
TCAAAAAGGAGTTTACAAGAGAATGATATGGGCAGCATGTGGCAAACCTAAAAATGCAGTGCCAACTCAGTAAGGAATATGTATGCTATGCCTAGAAGCCACAGGATATAGACTGAACAATAATACTCTAGAACCAATGGATCAGATAGAAGTTCTGCAGTCCTGCCATGTCCAGTAATTAATGGTGGTGGAAAATTAAACAACCAACTGGAGAAAAATTCTCCATAAAATTTCCCATCCTAATGATGGTTGACTGCAGCAAACAAATAGAAAGTACAAGGCAAAAACAATGACTGCAGATGCTGGAAACCAGATTCTGGATTAGTGGTGCTGGAAGAGCACAGCAGCTCAGGCAGCATCCAAGGAGCAGCGAAATCGAGGCTCTCTGCCCTTATTCCTGATGAAGGGCTTTTGCCCGAAATGTCAATTTCGCTGCTCCTTGGATGCTGCCTGAACTGCTGTGCTCTTCCAGCACCACTAATCCAGAAAATAGAAAGTACAGATTAACTCAAAAACATTGTTAAATAGAAGGACCAGGTTGGTATTTCATGGGCTGTCTTGGCATACCCAATATCACAGAAGTTAGTTTTCAGCAAATTATGTTCAGACCATGTGATATTAAGAAATAGCTAAGTCCATTGGCTATGGCAAAGATTGCAAGTGTCATCTATTCACATTGGCAGAGGCAATTACCATCGTCATTACATCATGTTTATTCTTGAACATGTCACTGAATAACATCAATGCTGCATGTGCCAGCACCTCACATGATAAACATACTGCATGTGCTTCAAACAAATGGATCTGAAAGTCTAATGGAAGAAGTTTTTAGAGGGGGGAAAGGGGGAGTACAGTCAATCAAGAGACTCCTCCGTTTCTAGTCTGGATGGTTGGCCAGGATCCAGCGGATATTTAACTCTACCAGAGTCTAGAGTTTTGTTTTTGCAATCCAAGGGGTTGATCATGGATAGTCATCCAGATCAATTGTCACCAGTCAGGCATTTACAGGTACCTTAGTCAGGATAATGTGAAGACTCAGAGTTTTGCAGAAAACAGGTCCTTTAAACCTGGGTTCATAACATTGAGTCATGAGGAAATCATTACAATGGAAGGATGCAATTCTAGATAGAAAGGTGAAATCTTACTGTAGGAAGGGTCTGGAATCTGTCGGGGTTGTTGGGATGCATTCACATAGACAATATTCACTTTGGCCTCCACTTGGGTAGGGCGTAGTGCCAGCTAGGGCGTAGGAACTTGCAAAGCATGGGCTTTGGGGGTAAAGTAGAGGCATTAATAATTGTATAAAGGGGTTGTATAAGGGATGGCACAGCAGTTCAGTGGTTAGCACTGCTGCCCCTCAGCACCACAGACCCGGGTTCAATTCTAGCCCCGGGCAACTGTCTGTGTGGAGTTTGCACATTCTCCCACAATTCAAAGGTGCGCAGGTTAGGTGGATTCGCCACATTAAATTGCCCCTTACTGTCTGTGGATGTGTAGGTTGGGTGGATTAGCTATGGGAAATGCAGGGTGACAGGGATGGGGGTGGGGTGGGGGAGGTGAATCTGGGTGGGATGCTCTTTGAATAGTCAGTGTGGGCTTGTTGGGCCAAATGACCTGTTTCCACATTGTAGGGATTCCATTATTCAAGAGAAAAGGGAACGAGGCAGAAAAAACGTCGGGGCCACAGGGTCAAGAACATAAAAGGGAACATGATGGATTGGGGAGGGCGAGGGGCAGTATTCTTGTGTCTCAGAGGGAGCCTGAAATTCATTCACAAGAACATCTAGTTGAAACCTTACCATATATCAGAAGTCAAATATGCAATAATTAGATAAAATGGCTGATACCAAAAGCAAAGTGGGTGAAGAGAGTTATTGATGTTTTCTTGAGGTGTAGAGTGGAATTTGAGGCCTTTCCTCAGTATTCAGTATTGCCAACTATCTGACTTCACTTCATGAGCAGGTCTTTTATTATCCAATAATGCGTATTAAGAATAATGGCCTCAAGGAATCATGACCATCACAATGCCACCTTACCATGTCATCAAAGCAAATGTAACCAAAGAAGCACACTTAAAAATGTCACCTGAGCTTTGCATTTCATAAATACATTCTATGGCCAAGACTGGAAGACAATACTTCATTTGTTGTAGAACAATCCATCTTCCGTAGTTACACTGACACCACTCCCCACCTCTCCCTCCGCTGCATTGATGGCTACATCGGCGCCACCTCTTGCTTCCGTGAGGAGGTTGAACAGTTCATCAACTTCACCAACACATTCCACCCCTAACCTTAAATTCACCTGGACCATCTCTGGCACCTCCTTCCGCTTCCTGGACCTCTCCATCTCCATCAATGACAATCGACTCAACAATGACTTTTTTTACAAACTCACCGACTACACCAGCTACCTGGATTACATCTCTTCCCACCCTACCTTCTGCAAAAATGCTATCCCATATTCCCAATTCCTCCACCTCCACCTTATCTGCTCTCAGGAGGACTAGTTCCACCACAGAACACACCAGATGTCCTCCTTCTTTAAAGACTGTAATTTCCCCTCCCACATGGTTGAAGGAGAGTGTACGCCTTCTCGCAGAGCGCTTTAGGGAACATTTCCGGGACTCCCGCACCAACCAACCTCACCGCCCCGTGGTCCAACATTTCAACTCCCCTTCCCATTCTGCCGAGAACATGCAAGCCCTGGGCTTCCTCCATTGCCACTCCCTCACCGCCCGAGGAAGAACGCCTCATCTTCCGCCTTGGAACACTTCAATCCCAGGGCATCAATGTGGACTTCACCAGTTTCCTCATTTCCCCTCCTCCCACCTTACCGCAGTTCCAACCTGCCAGCTCAGCACCATCCTCATGGCCTTTCCTACCTGCCAATCTTCCTTCCCAATTATCTGCTCCAACCTCCTCTCCGACCTATCACCTTTATCCCCACCTCTATCCACCTATTGCACACCTAGCTACCTTCTTCCCAGCTCCACACCCAACTCATTTATCTCTCTACCCCAGAGGCTCCCAGCCTCATTCCTGATGAAGGGCTCTTGTCCAAAACATCGATCTTCCTGCTCCTTGGATGCTGCCTGACCTGCTGTGCTTTTCCAGCACCACTCTAATCTTGACTCTGATCTCACTTTCACCTAATACTTCGTAGCTGTCACATGTACACAGTGAGCTGTAAGCATGATAGAATGCAATCTGTGTTTTGCAGGCTACTTTTATTTTGAGCGATACATGTGGAAGGTTGGGTCATTGGAGTGATCATTTGGCTTACTGGCAGTGTTCAATTCCCTAAATATTGCAGGCATCTGAAATACCCTAACAAGACTATGCAGTGGTATTAAACACTAGAAAGGAAAAAAGGAATGACAGCAGATGAACTACCGAGCGTTGACTAAGGCTCTGGAAGTGATAAAGCTCTGTCCATCCTGCCAAGCCATCCTGACCAATATTTGGGGGTTAGTGCCATAATTGTGAGAACTGTCTCACAAACAAGTCAATCTGTAGCCTGATGTAGTTCCATGCAACGCCATCACCATCCCTGGGCATGTACCGTTTTACCACAGGATAGACACAGCAGAGGTGGCAGCACAGTGGTACATAGTTGGTGGAATGGTTCTCCTAGGAGTCCTTAAAGATTACTCTGGACATCATGTCTCCATTTAACCAAAAGAAACAGGAACAGGAGTAGGCCATTCAGTCCCTTGACTCTGCTCTGCAGTTCAACAGGATCATGGCTGATTCGACACTGCTCATGTCCACTTTCTTGTCCTTTCCCAATAATCCTTGATTCCCCAACTGATCAAAAATCCATCTACCTCATTATATATATATACAGGGACTCTATCCCCACAACTATCTGTGTCAACAAATTCCAAAGTCTCTCAATCCTCTGAGACAAGAAAGGCACCCCGATATTCTGAGACTATGCCCTCTAGTCATAAACTCACTCATGAAGAGAACCATCTTCTCAACATTTACCTTTCTAAATTCCTTAAGAATGCAGTATGTTTTAAGAGATCCTCTCTCATTCTTCTAAATTCCAATGAGCAGAGTCACAACCTGTTTAATCTCTTCTTAAGTAAGGGGATCAAAACTGCTCACAGTACTCCAGATATGATCTCACCAGCACCATGTACATTTGCAGTAAGACTTCCCTACTCTTAAATGCTAACTCCTTTGAAATAAGGGCCAATATTCCATTAACCTTCCTGATTACACGTTGCACCTGTGTGCTATCTTTCTGTGCTTCATGTACAAGTACCCTCAAGTCTCTTTGTGTTTTAGCTTTCTGCTGTTTTTTCTCCATTTAAATAATACTCTATCCATCCAGAACAAACAACTTTCAGATTTTCTTATGTTATACTCAATTTGACAACTTTTTGCCCACTTATTTAATCTATAAATATCTCTGTTTGTATTGCTGTCACTTGGGGTGCTGGCGTTGGACTGGGGTGGACAAAGTTAAAAATCACACAATACCAGGTTATAGTCCAACAGGTTTATTTGGAAGGACTAGCTTTCGGAGTGCCGCTCCTTCATCAGGTACAATCCTTGTGGATACGAAGTCTTCACATCGAGAATACCTCACATTGGCATGTTGTATAGCACTATGAATGTGCTAAATAGGATATATTTCAAACAGATTTAGCAACTCAAGATTGGATATCCATGAGGTGCTGTGGGCCAAGAACAGCAGAGAAATTGTTACACGACCTGGGATACTCCCCTTCTCTACCATTATCATTAAGCCAGGGGATGAACTCTAGTTCAATGAAGAGTGCAGAAGGACATGCCAGAAGCAGAACCAGGCATACCTAGAAATAACATGTCAACCTGGTGAAGCTACCAAACAGGACTACTTGTGAGCAAAACAGTATAAGTAGCAAGTGACAGACAGAACTAAATGATTCCACGACAAACAGATCAGATTTAAGTTCTGCATTCTTGCTGTACCTAATCATGAATTGTGGTGGGCAATTAAACAATTCACTGCAGGAGGATGTTCCAGAAACATCCCTATCCTCAATAATGGGGAAACCCAACAGATCAGTATAAAAGGTAAAGATGAAGCATTCACATCTATCTATAGCCAAGCGTACCAAGTGGATGATCCATCTCAGCCTCCTCCAGATGTCCACATCTTCACAGATATCAGTCTTCAGTCAATTTGATTCACTTCACGTTATATCAAGATAGAGTTGGAGGCATAGATATTGCAAAGGTTATGGATCCTGACAACATTCCAGCAATGGTACTGAAGACTTGTGCTCCAGAACCTCTATGCCACTAGCCAAACTCTTCTAGTACAGTTACAACACTAGCATCTACTGACAATGTGAAAAATTGGGTATATCTTGTGCAGAAGGAGCAATACAAATCCAACCCAGCCAATTACTGCCCCATCATTCTACTCTCGATCATCAGTAAGCTGATGTAAGGTGTCGTCAACAGTGCTATAAAGTAACACTTGCTCACTGGTGTCCAGTTTGGGTTCTGCCACGGCCACTCAATTCCTGACTTCATTACAACCTTGGTCCAAAAATTGACAGAAGAGCTGAATTCCAGAGGTGAGGTGAGAGTTACTGTCCTTGACATTAAGACTACATTTGATTGAATGTGATATCAAGGCGAAATGGTGGCAAAACTGGAGTCAGTGGGAATAGGGAAAAACTCTTCACTGGTTGGAATTATAATTTGCACAATGGAAGTTGATGTGGTGGTTGGAGGTTAGTCATCTCAGGTCTAGGACATCTCTGCAGAAGGGTCTTAGGTCCAACCATCTTTAGTTGATTCATCAATGATCTTCACTCCAACATAAAGTCATAAGTGGGGATGTTCACCAATGGCAGTACAATTTTCAGCACCAGTCAAGATTTCTTAGATACTGAAACAGCCCATATCTAAATGCAGCTAGACATGGACAATATTGAGACTTGGACTTACAAGTGGCAAGTAACAGTTACATCACGTAAGTAATAGGCAATGATCATCTCTAACAAGAGAGAGAATCCAACATTGCCCCATGATATTCATTGGTATTATCATCCCTGAATCCCAACAATCAAGAACATAGGTATTACCACTGATCAGAAACTGAACTGGAACAGCCATATATATAAACAGTGGCTACAAGAACAGGTCAGAGGCTACGAACTCGGCACTGAGTAACTCACATCTTAAATTTCCAAATTTAAAAATAAAGTTCCTCCACATTGCTTTAGCTTTAATACTGTCTAGATTAACATTTTGCCTATTATCCTGAACATCCCAGTTCAAGGATCCCTGACATCTAAGGGTATCTGCAGTGAAAGAGTTAGTTTCTTCTGAGAGATGAGCATTGCCTGTGATTACAACTTCTTTCATCTTTGGGATATCTAATGGGATTGCTTCTCACATTGGTGCAACTTAACATGGTCCACCTGCAAAAATTACATTAGACCACACATTTTAAGAGTTTAAACAAAAATATATTTACAAAAGTAGTTATTTTTAATAACATATCACCCGTGTCATGATGTGCCTTCAATAAGTTTTATCTTCTTCATCTCCCTCCTACTACGTCAAAGTGCAATCCTGACTTTGCAGCTAGAGTGGAAGGAACTGTTCTCCATTGGCCTTTTTCATCTGAAAGATTTTGTCATCTCCAGGGAGATTTGGGCCTACAGGGCCAAGGCTTATGAAAGTGTCCTGCCCTGCTGCAGACTCAGCCCTTCAGTTACAGCTTTTGAAAGATTTATGGTTAGAGGGGCAGTGGAGAAACCAGGCACCTCTGCAGTGTCCGAGAAGAAGTCTGTGCGGGTATTCTTTATGTTGTTCCTCCTACCTGCTAGCATCACTCTGTCTCTGTTCAAGAAACAGACACTTGCAGATAGGTCAATTTCCTTTGTTTCCCTCTTTTGCCTTGCCATTTATGGCGAGCATTTATAACTAAAGCAATGGAGTGTTCTCTGTATGCATATCCAGTAGATACTGGACCTGGGTCTCCATGGTGGTCGCCAACCTGTCCATGGAGTCAGTCAGATGCATGCATGCAACAGCCATAAAGTTGATGGACTGCTCCATTCTTTAATCCAGACACAGTGCCTCCATCGAACCTGTTACTGTTCCTGAGTCTATGCACTTTTATAAGTCATTCATGATTGAGACTGTGGGATTGTCATTTACTTAGGGCTCAGCAGTTCTCTGAGTGCCAGAGACCTAGAGTGTTTCTTCATTGCCCAGCCGCAGAGACATGTGAATGTGTGCTCCTGAGTCTAATCTACATAACTCACTAAAGGTGAGAAAGTCTCTGAGTGGTGGAGGGTCCAGGTGAAAGCCTTGCTGGGATATCTTCTAAGTGTTCAGTGGCTTCCTCCTCAGAGGTAAAGGGAAAGCAGAGGTCCCTGGGTGCTGACCTGTTTCTGGCAGAGGTTTGCTGGATGCCACCATTGCCTGCATAAGAGAAGAGAGGGAATTAGGTATTTAAAAGGAAGAAAAAACTTTTGCAGATTAAGTATGAGTTCACTTTGGTCTTTGGGGGAGCAATACAGTACAGAATAATGAATATTATGGGTCAGTTGGCCATTGAGGCCTCCCCATCCTCATGAGGCCATGGTCTTTTCTGTCTAATTGAGAATTTTCGCCTTGCAAAAAATTCTGGTGACCTGGCTGCTTGAGGCAGTCGGCATTAAGGGCAGCTGGCTCTTCCACAGCTTCTGCAAAACAGGGAGAGTGCTTGCTTCCTGAGCCATGTTGTCAATGATAGTGTTTGTGTACCACAGTGTGAGGGCAAGTTCCTGACTGGTATTGCCTGAAGAAATGTGGAGCTGGGCTTCAAACCTGGTGCCAATGCCAGAAAATTGCATGAGAAAGGTTTCTCCAAGCCTTGGCAAGCTAGTGATTTGAATCTCACTTCACAAATCACCATCAACAAAAATGGAAACTTTGGTCCTAAATTATGAATAATCTGTCTAATGATGTTCATTTTGGGTTCTGTCTTGGAAACTCATCACCTGAATTCATTACACTGTTGTCTAAACATGGACAAAAGAAATTATTTCTTGCCTAAAAAAGACTATATTAAACATTAAGACAACATTGTATTATTTGGTATCAAGAAGAGTAATTTAAATTGGAATTGGAGTAAACGCTTTACTGACTGGCTCCATGCTTACCACAAAAGATGATGTTTGTGGTTTTTGACTGATAGCCATCTCAGTGCAGGACATCTGTTTGGCAACGCCTAGGCCTGATCACTTTAGTTGGCATTCAATGATATTTACAACATTACTAGTTCAGAAGTTAGGATTTTCACAGATACCTGCATGGCATTCACATTTATGGCAGATAATGCAGCAGTCTATCTCCAAATGCAGTAAAACCTGATCAATTTAGAATTGCATCAAGGTATTATTGACAGCACCACCCAATCCTGACATCTATCTCTAAATAAGAAAAAGGAGGTGGATGCATGGGAGCAGCACAGTCACCATGCATTCTTGCATGCCTAGTTTCTCTGAGGACATATCCACATTGAGGCATCCTAATGTTTTGCCTCAGCAACATGCACCTGCCTTTGGGATTTGCTGCAGCTCCAGAGTAGCCAACCCTGCAACTGAGCCACCCGCATCAAGAATCCTTTCACCCCCATCACTATTTTCTTTAAACAATGATAAGCTCAGAGATAACTAAGTAGGGTTTGCCTCTACAAAACTAGCTGTTCTGGTCTGCCTTCAGACAGGTGCTGGCACAGGATACACATTTGGTCCTGATGTCAAGAAATCGTGCTGCCACAATGGGCTGCCACAGACAGGTTCTTCCTAATTTTGTTCATGCCTCGTCATCCAGCACTTTCTTTATTAGTCGCTCATGAGAACCTCCAGTTTTCAACTTTATTAAGCTATAAACAATATGACAAGAGAAAGGAATAAATAATGTGGTTTCCACTATCTTCCTCATGTGTTTGTAGAAGAAGTGCATGTAGTTGTTTGATAGTACAGCACTTGACTACTGCTGCACTGAACATTTCCCAGTGGAATGCCTCTATCGAACATTTGCCAATCTATCAGTTTTTTCCCACATGAAGGATAAATGTGGTTTTCACCTTGAATTTGTATTCTTGCAAATTGCCCTAATGAAGACATTAAACTTCAATAAAATATGTGTCTTTTTTTCAGAAACACAAGACCTTTTTCAGGTTCCAGCTCTCTGCCATTCCCACTGAAAATTTGATAGTTCCACCATTGGCCATGACATAGAGTCCCGAACATAGAACTTCACCTGGGCCTGTGATGAATCACAAAAGGGCAAGGATGACAAACCACTGAGATCCAAAAATACCCTGCTACCAAATATGGTATTTATATTATTATATATGATAGCGTATTTCAATTAAAAATTAAACCTGTAACATCTTTGATTAAAATTTGTAAGATAATAAATGTAGAACTTTCTGTTAGGATGACTTTCAACCAAATGAAAATTTTGGACAAATAAACATATGGGCAGAATAATGGCAGCAAGAGCACTTAAATCAATTACAAACTTATTACTTCAAGGATACAAATGCAGCAGATCCTTTCTGGATGAATGAATTAATGTTAAGTCAATTTGTCTTTCATTACCGTACCTAATTTTATCTATGTTATTTACGTTGACTTCAGAGCAGGGAAAATAAAAATGTTCATTGTTTGGGTTCTCTGTTGTAGAAATGGAAATACAGACATAGAAACAAGAACTTTAAAAGAAATAGAAAGTTGTGAGGAATTAGGATATATTGAGGGAAGAGGGCATTGCTGGCTAGGCAGAATTTATTGCCCATCCTTAATTACCCAGTGAACCAGGTGGAGTTTTCAACAATCAAACAATGGCTTTATGGTCACCATTAGACTCTTAATTCCAGATTTTTCTTCTTTATGAATTCAGATGCCACCATCTGCCATGGTGGGATTCAAATCCAGGTCCCCACAGCATTATCTAGGTCTCTGGATTAACTGTCCAGTGATAATATCACTAGGCCATTGCCTTCCCTGTGTGGAATGCAGAATTCAGCAAACTTTTTATTGACTGGCACCTATGGAACTAGGAGTGTGCTGGTTGACAAAATATCTTGGTAATCTAGAGATCCATACAATCAATGTAAAAACACACATTATGTAATAGAAACATACTGCAGGGGTATAAGAATCATTGGTATAATTTATTTACAGCATAAAATCACTTAAATAATAATGCAACCCAACTTTGCTTAAATAAAGCTCACTTGCACCCTCAACTAACTACTATACTTGGACTTTGCGATAATACAGTTAACGTCTGGTATTTGAGGTATATAATTTTTACTGGTTTATTGAGTATGCTGGTTCATTATGTGCTGGTTAAGACAAACTTATATTAGTTAGGTAAAAATATGGAGACATTAACTGGTTGAAAGTCATCAAATCCACTGAACCTGATGTCACATGTCCAAGTGTTCTAAAAGCTACAGAAATCGTGAATGGATTGGTTGGGGTCTTCTGAAGTACAATGAATTCGGAATGATCCCAAAGAAGTAGGAGATAGTAAAAGTAACACTGCAGTTCAGGAAGGGAAGGAGTGAAATATTATAGGAAGTTATTAAGTAAGTGTTTGTACAATGAGGGGTTAATATATCTTTACGTATACAGTAGCTATTGAGCATGTGTGAAAGGATCTATAGCATAGTCATATCAAATCATGTGGAATTGAAGCCTGAGTCTCTAATACTTCAGAAACAAGTATTCTCTCACCATGTCTTAAAAACAATTATATTTAATAAAGCCTATGTTATGATCCTAACTGATGGTATTATTGGACAAGTCAGATCCCAGAGTGAAATCTGGCTTGATAGACCATAGGTTTTACCTTCTTTTTGTTTACTGTGAAGGTCAGTCACTGAACATATTTACAAAGGCTGTCGATGTAATTTTTACAAAAGAATATAGAAGTTTATCACAAAAATAAAATGTGAACAATGTTATATCTGACAAGAACTATTGGAATAATCTCATTACAAACATCACAGTGATTCATTCTTTTTATTCCAGTAATACTCTTACAGACACCAGATCTCAATGTAGAATTACTCCTATCTGCACACAAAAGCCTCCTGTTCAGCCACCACCATTATTGGCTTTTTTCAGAAAATTGTTGCATATTCACTGCAGACTTTTTCAGTTAATGTTTTTCACCAGATCAATAAAACAGACGTAAGTTCACTTCTTGCTTAATATGATTATTCAACTCATGGCTTCAACAGCCTTTTAAGACGTCTTCATTGCTGGCATTCCCTCAACCTTTTGCTTCAGAAAATTATTAGCTTTAATAGAGGATTAGTTAAAAGACAGAAAACAAAGACTATGAATAATTGTTTCAATTTCAATTTTACATATTGTTATTGGTGCGGTGCCACAAGAATTGGTACAGTGCTAACTTAATTGAAGGGACTGAGTCTAATGAACCAATGTTTGCTGATGGTATAAGATTAGGTTGGAAAGTAAGCTTTGAGGAAGCACAACAAGTCTACAGAGGGTGAGAATATGGCAAACGAAGTATAACTTGGGGAAATATTTGGTTATTCACTTCAGTATAAGGTAAATAGTTTTAAAATAATGAGGAACTTTTAACTGTTGATGTTCAGAGGGACTAGGTACAAGAAACAGGGTGATACAATTACTAAGACAAATGGTATGTTGTTCTTTATTGCAGGGGAGTTAAAAATGAATAAGAAAGGCTTGGTGCAATTGTTCAGAACTTTGATGAGACAATACCTGCAGTATGATGTACAGCATTTGTCTCCATACTGAAGGAAATATATAGTTGCCTTCATAAAGATGTTTTATCCACTAGATAAATTTGTGGAATGAGAGAATTATCCAATTAGGAGAAAATAAGTTGCATGATCTGTCCTCTTTAAAGCTAAGAAGAATGGGAGTTGATTTCATCAAAACCTATGACATTCTGAGAAGATTGCTGCTGAGAGTTTATGTTATTTAGCTGACAACTTTAGAATTGGGGGCAAAAACAGAAATTGCCTCAGAATATTCTGAGGAATGGTCCCATGACCTGAAATGTTAACTCTGATTTCTCTCCACTGATGCTGTCAGACCAGCTGAGCTTTTCCAGCAATTTCTGTTTTTATTTCTGCTTTATAGCATCTACAGTTCTTTTAGTTTTACTTAGAATGGGGAGCACTGATTTAGTTTAAAGGGATGATTATTTTGGACTGACAGTAGAAAATTTTTCATTAAAAGAGTTATGATTGGTTGGTATTCTTTATCTTAGAATTGTGAATGCTCCGGAATTGAAAGCTTGAGGCTAGGATAAGTAATTTTTAGACTCCAAGTGTGTGGAGCCATATTTGGAAGAGGCAAGAATCTGAGTTGAAGTTGAGGAATAGCCATTGTGTTATTGAATGGTCAAGCAAGCATGAAGAGGCATACATTCTGATCAGTCTGTTTTTTCTCTTCTTGAATACTAATACATGAGTTACGTGTTAGCAGAAGCCTATTTGGCCCCTTTGAACCTGCTTTGCCATTCAGTAAGATATAATCTTGCTGATCTGATTATTTCACAATGCTGCCTACCCCAATAACCTTTTACCCTCTTATTTACCTCTATCGACAATAACCTTCGAAAGATTCAAAGACCTCTGCTTCCACTGCCTTTTAAGGAAGAGAGTTCCAAACACTCATGACCCTCCGAGAATGAATTGTAATGTTTTCTGTTCTCATTGCAGAAGCATTTGGTAGACCTTTTTCTTGAAACTAATGGAGAGGAATATCTGGTGGTGTGTAATTGGAAGTTGATCTGCTACCACTTATTTTCTCTCAGCACCAAAAATAAACTGTACCTACTGTGTTCAGTTGAAGATCCAGTCTCAGGGATAAAACCATAGAGTTTCAGGATCAGAGTCACAATCATAAAATATTTGTTGTGTGGTGCAAAATACAGCTTTTTTCACCTCATAATGTTTCAATAATATACAGTACAGAACAAGACTAGTTTCAGTGCAAGAAGAAATTGGTTAAGAATAATGTACCTTTCTTCACAGTTTGGCAGGCTTTCTCCTCTAGCTTCCTGAGACATTCTTCTTGCTCGTTCATCATCTTCATTCCTAACAGTAAGACTGCAAGGTAGTAAATAGAATCATTTTATCTGGGTACAGGAGGCAGATGCCAATGGTGTCACTCACAAAAGAAATTCAGGCTGATCTACACTAATCTTCTCAATTACTGAAAATGAAGATTGGATCAATTCTCCAAAGTTTTTTTCTTCAAACAAGAACAGTAGTTTTCAAGACCAATATTATCTGGCCAAGGAAAATTAGATTACATTTTGTATTCACTCATTACATGTTGTGAAATCAGCAAACCAGTCCATTTGAAACATTTTTGTTATTTTTAATATACAATATTTGATTTCTCATGGTATTGCTCAAAAATAGATATACATAGATTTCTATCTCTTTCTTCCTCTTTGAAGAATCATGCCTTTTGGTGCCATCCACTCTGTAAAGTATTTGTGCCTCACTGGTTTTCTATTGTTGTAGCTGTCCTCCTGTTTCTGTTTCCCTTTTATATCAGGTTATGTCTCCTTGACGTTTCTTTCTTCTGCCAGTCACTCACTCTACATAAATGTAATTCTTTCTGTCCACCTTTCATGTCTCTTTATCTATCTATCTCCAATTCTTTAACAACATTAAATCTTAGAAACTAACAATATAAAAATCTATTCAGTCCATTGATTGTATGCTTTCTCCCTGACAAAGCTCTTCACTCTATTCCATTGCTTTGGCCTTTTATGTTTAAATAAAAAATCATTATCAATTTCTCTGATGACATAGATTTCATTTTTCACAACATTTTTGAAGGGAAATTTTGGGGTCTGCTTTCCCCTGGATTTTTAATCAGTCATCAGCCACCACAGAGACATATTTAAAAAAATTAAGAGTTCTCATGGAACCAGAAAAATATTTCCAAACTCAACATAAATATCTAACTGTAACCTCACCATTGATTAGTATAGGTAGTAATTATCTGGGGCACAATTAACATGCAGTAATAATAACATTGGAGTAATAATTATTTTAATTTTTATTGGAGATGCATGAGTTGGATAAAGAAGTGACTGGAATGATCGAATTATTTACCCCATGAGGATGCTCTTTGCCATTGTGAGGCTGCAGCTGGACACATTAGTGTCTTGGTTATTGCCTATATCAACCAATATGCCCATAAATGTTTGTTTGGGGTGTTGTAAACATTATCAGAGACAAAAGACGTGCATAAGCAAGCAGTTCAGAATGATTTGACCTTTGACAAATTTTAGTTCTTGTTTATCATCTCACTGTTTAACCTGTAAAGCTGGTTACTTAATCAAACCAAATCTTCCAATCGGCTTTGGAATCACTGGATCCAATACTGACCAGTCAGAAAACTGTGCACTCACCTGCTTACATCTATAAAGATCTGAATTCTAATGCAGCATTCTGAAGAACTCCCTTAGCACAAGATTCCATACAAAGATCTATGATCAATGCAGAAGGCCCTTTTTTGGCACTGACATGCCAGATGGAAAGTTTAGTCTTTGAATAGGTAAATGGGAGAATTTGTTGAATGGATAAGCTGATGATGTGGATAGTGAGCATTATCAATTTCTCAATCATTATCAATTTCTCTTATGACATAGATTTCATTTCCCACAACATTTTTGATGGGAAATTTCACAACTAATAAGTCTTGGTGGAAAGAAATTCCCATTGTGTTCTTTTGATGATGACCGTAAACATCACCTTTAGTTAGTGAATCACCAAGAGGTTGAAATACTTATCCATTATTTATTTGATCTGGGGTCTGCTTTCCCCTGGATTTTTAATCAGTCATCAGCCACCACAAAGACATATTTTAAAAAAATTAAGAATTCTCATGGAACCAGAAAAATATTTCCAAACTCAACATAAAAAGCTAACTGCAACCTCACCATTGATTAGTATAGGTAGTAATTATCTGGGGCACAATTAACATGCAGTAATAATAACATTGGAGTAATAATTATTTTAATTTTTATTGGAGATGCGTGAGTTGGATAATGAAGTGACTGGAATGATCGAATTATTTACCCCATGAGGATGCTCTTTGCTATTGTGAGGCTGCAGCTGGACACATTAGTGTCTTGGTTATTGCCTAATTCAACCAATATGCCCATAAATGTTTGTTTGGGGTGTTGTAATCATTATCAGAGACAAAAGACATGCATAAACAAGCAGTTCAGAATGATTTGACCTTTGACAAATTTTAGTTCTTGTTTATCATCTCACTGTTTAACCTGTAAAGCTGGTTACTTAATCAACCCAAATCTTCCAATCGGCTTTGGAATCACTGGATCCAATACTGACCAGTCAGAAAACTGCACACTTACCTGCTTACATCTATAAAGATCTGAATTCTAATGCAGCATTCTGAAGAATTCCCTTAGCACAAGACTCTACACAAAGATCTATGATCAATGCAGAATGCCCTTTTTTGGCACTGACTGCCAAATGAAAAGTTTAATCTTTGAATAGGTAAATGGGAGTATTTGTTGATAGTGAGCAAATGGGTGAGGTGGATAGGTAGGTGAAGATTTCTTGTTGGGAAGATTTGATCAGGGATTAGACAGATCATGTTAGTACGGGGGTACTTATTTTGCGAAGAAGGTAATTGGATTGGTGTAGTTGAGTTGATGTGTTAGTTTTGTCATGTTGGGGGTGTGTAATTGGGAACGATTGGCTTGGCATCAGTGGGGGTGACAGGTCAGGTGGTCTGTTGTGGAGAACAGAGGACTTGCCACCTGAAGGTAAAACTTCCTGGGCAATTCCAGATAGAGCACGTTAGGATTTCCACAGGATCCTGATGTAGGTCACAATCCTATTTCTAGTCTGTAATGATGCAGAGGCCAGAAGATTTGACCCCTTGTGTGAGGTGAGATAGCATATTCATAGTGCTGCTCATGTACAGAAAGACACAACAGAATGTTTTACAAGCCAATGAACATAAGATAAAAAATGAACAAGAGGGAAAAACAAAGGGAAAAAAATGCTCTAAGAAGATTTGGAAAACAGGCAGAGGTGACAAAGCAGACTTGCTAAGGGAAATCACTCCAGAGGATGGAGGTTTAATAGCTGCAGCAACAGCAGCTGATAAATTGAGCAGGAACAATGAGGAAACCAATACTGCAAGAGGGTTCAGGAGCAGGACCCTGTTCTGACAAAGCATCACTGGAATCAAAATGTCCTCTTGTTTTTCTCTCCACAGATGCTACCAGACCTACAGAGTTTCTCCAGCACTTTCTGTTTTTGTATCAGAGGAGTATACATGGGATTGGGGTAAGGCCCATGAAGGAGAGAGTAAGATTCTCAAAATCAAATCATTCCATATCCAGTCCATCAAAGCCAACATAGACACCTATTTTCCTTCTATGCATCCAACATCAGTTTTAAAATCTGAATGTTTAACAGAATAAAATGTGAAATTTAATTGGTGGATGTCACATTTCAAAATTACAAATAAATGCTGATGCAAAAATACTATTGAATTAAAGTCCTACTTTTGATTATTTTCTATTGATTAAACCTAAATCAGTGTGCAGTAATAAGAATGCTATTAATTGATATGAGTGATCAGACGGTTAAAAGTAAGGCTTCATTTCTGAAACTTTAAATCTATGAGAAACAATTTCTCATGAATAGATGATTTTTTTTTAGATTCTATTCGGCCAAAATTCAGGCATCCCTGCTCTGCAGGTAGATGTACAGTGGACAATAGTGTAACAATGGAGAAACTTCTTAACCTTATTCCAAAGTATAGATACAATAATATATATGTGGCAAATATAATGAGTAAAAGCCATTGGAATGGGGACATGCATTTGAGCGTATCTCTAACTCATTAGCTGTTGGTGATTGTAGTTGTGCATTACTTTGCCCTTTAAGATAGGCGTGTGTTTTACTGAGTGTGGTGCAATGTACTTCCCTGATCTGGCTGT
Organism: Hemiscyllium ocellatum; assembly: GCF_020745735.1. Lineage (NCBI taxonomy): Eukaryota > Metazoa > Chordata > Chondrichthyes > Orectolobiformes > Hemiscylliidae > Hemiscyllium > Hemiscyllium ocellatum. Next base: position 75,213,041 of record NC_083404.1, read on the forward strand.
CATAGTTCAAATCTGAATGTGCATGCAGGCTGCAATCTATATGTGACATTTCCAGTGGTGAGGATGAGAATGTATGAATTGAAGTTGAGTCATGGTTGCTATTGAATACAGATAGCTGAATGAAGTGGTGATAGTAGGTGTGAGGTTCATTTGTAAGGAGTCACTAACCTTGATCACTTCTGTAAGATCATTAAATTTCTCCTTGCTACTTGACTCCAGGTATTGGTTAACATTTTTCTGTTCTCACTGCCTTTTTAGTATTGCCCTGCTCCAGGATGACATTGCTTTTCCTATTCATTTCCAGGAACAAAACCTCAACTGTTGCATCAGAGAATCTTGGAGCCTGCTCTCTGCCATTTTATACCAGTTTCATTCTTTTTACTCATTCTCTTTAACAAGCTGTTCCAACAACTGCTGCAGTCTTAATTGGCTTTAGTTAGCACAGAGTAGCTTTTAAGCAGACTAGTGTGTTACAAACTTGAGATCCTGCTGAGACTTGCAGCCATCAAACAGTGTACATCGTACTGAGTTGAATGGTATTATAATTTAAATTAGCAAATATTATGATGTTTGTGCACTGGCAGCATCACATGATATAGGTTTAGGTCCATCAAGTATTGTAATCCATAGACTGTATTTCTGGCCTTATCCAGTTTTCCCAAGTATGTTTATAAGCAATTCTCCCAATATTTAAATATACCTGAATTTGAATGTTCATCAATGGTTGTGTCTTGAAGCAAACACAATGAACATGGAGAAACTCAACAGGTTTGGCAACATCTGTGGAAAGAGAAGCAGAGTTAATTTTTCGAGTACAGTATGACTCTTCGTCGGTTCTGCTGCTGCCAGACCTGTTGAGGTTCTTAGTGTTCTCTATGTTAGTTTCAGATTCCAGCATCTGCAGTATTGTACCGATATTCGAGTGGTTGTGGCTTGATGGTTTTCAATTACTTTTTTAGAAAGTACTTAGATTTCTAGTGCAGCAATTTTCCAAAAATAATTTATGACACAATATTAAGTAAGATACCAATTGCATTAAAAATCTGGATATGGATTCGTTTGTGGGTCCTTTGGCTACACAAGTACTAATTCTGTGTGATCTTCTTACTTTGCAATAAATTAGCGAAAAGTTCTGTATGCTGAGGATGAGGAAGATTTGGTTGGAGAAGCCGAAGGAAGTGAGCAACATGAAGTGGTCATATGAAGATGGGTTCAGTGCTGGAAGTGATTTACTGATGAAGTGAGGTCTGCCAATGTGGGTAATATTTATGATGTCCAGCCTATGTATATGATAGCTGTGAGATGTGAAGTGATGTGGCAAACCCATGCATAGGTTAAACACTGAGGATTACTGTGTGTTATGAATTTCTGGGTGGCCTGACATCAGGGATCCTTATTAATCAGAAATGTTATGCATGAATGGCTGCTTGGAGAAGCTCCTGATCTTGGAAAGGTAAGTAGTGGGTAACCAGCAACCTGCCTTCACATCATGCAAATACAGCAAGTTGCACATGTGACTCATTTATTTTGTGTAACATTTGTTGAAACCTATACTTAGACAGCATGTTGCTTCTTGGCACCCCACAGACCTGTGAGCAGAAGTCATTATGGAAAGGGTGGCTCATGAAAATATGGCTGTGATAATCATCTATATACTTGGAGTGGCCTAATTCTGGGTTTCCTAACATAGTGATGGAGTGTCCCATGTGAGGATGAGGGAGTTGCATGTTTCACTTGAATGCATACCAATGGCTGTGGTCACTATCCATTCACATGCACAGCCAATGTTTGCTGAGTCCAGATGCACTACCTCATTCTCCTCATCAAAGCTGGTGACACATTCATTATTATTACCTCTCAGCAGTTCAGCTCTTCTCTGCTGCACTAGATGCAATGCACAGGACACCACTACAGTGCAGGAAACTTCTGAGCATCGAAATTAGCAAGTTCCTCCAGAATGATTTACGCATTTGAACCATGTTTTCAGAATGCCAGTTTTCTGCTTGATTGTCACCCTTGTTGTCTCATACTGTTGTATGCTTCCTCTGTCTTGGTATTGGGGTTCTATGCTAGTGTGAGCAGCAGAGTCTTTAGTGGATAGCCCATTTGCCCAGTATCCATCTGTGAAGATATTTAGGTGGAGTGAATAGTTTAGGTATCTAGGATTGAACAATTGATGACGGTTTCCTGGAAACCTTCTGCACACCAACAGGGTCCTTTTGTGGTAGAGTCATCAAGCTGCACAGCATGGAAACAGACTCTTCAGTATAACTTGTCCTTGCCAACCAGATATCCTAAATTAATTCAGTCCCATTTGCCAGCATTTGGCCCATATCTCTCTAAACCCTTCCTATTCATATACCCATCCAGATGTCTTTTAACTGTTGTAATTGTGCCAGCCTTAACCACCTCCTCTGACAGCTCATTCCATAACGCACCACCCTGTGTGAAAAAGTTCCCACTTATGTCCCTTTTAAATCTTCTCCTCTCACCCCTTAAACCAATGCCCTCTAGTTTTGGACTTCCCCACTCCAGGGAAAAGATCTTGGCTATTCACCCTATCCATGCCTCTCATGATATTATAAACTTAGTTAAGGTCACTCTTCAGTCTTTGAGGGTCCAGGGAAAATAGAACCAGACTATTCAGCCTCTCCTTACAGCTCAAAACCTCCAACCCTGGCAACATTCTTGTAAATCTTTTCTGAACTTTTTCAAGTTTCACATATTTCCTACACTGGGGAGACTAGAATTGAATTCAGTATTCCAAAAGTGGCATAACCAATGCCCTGTAAAGATGCAATATGACCATCCAATTCCTAAACACAACAACTTTGATTATCCAACAGAGATGGGTGGGGAGTATTTTGTTCAGATAACTGATCTGACCGTAAACAAAGGAAGTCATACCGAACATAATTATGTAACAGACCATGCCTACAGAGTTTTTATTTCATTTAATCAATGTGTGCAGACACTGGTTGTTGCTTAAAAATTCATGTTATTTTACAACTAAAATCACTTTTTGTATAAATAAAATTCATTGTGGTGGAGGTCGGTTTCAATTTTTTGAAAAAAAAAATCTAGTTGCTGTTCCTTGAGGTGCTTGTGTTTCTTTGTTTTTGCCAGTGATAACATTTGACGCAGATGCATCAACTTCATTGCATTAACTTCATCTTGTGCTTCATACCATTCCATGAAAAGTCGCAAACCATCGATAGCTTTGTTAATGGGGACTGGAGGAGGTCTCAATATCTGATTTTCCTTATCATCCACGGTGTCCATAAGTGCCGCTGCTCCTCTGTGACTATGTTGATAATCTGATCGTCGCTGAGTGTCTCTGCTCATTTGTCGTTGTCACAGTTTACCCAAGCAGTGATTTCAGCATCTACAAAGTCTCCTAATTCCAGCTGTCTGCAGTTCTCAGTGATTTCAGGGGTTACATTTTGATCTGGACAGGTGTCCTCTTCACTGTTACAGCTACCAACATGCAAGCCATGTACCAACAAAATCTTGGAGTGAATGAAAACACCATTGATTTTGCCATATTTTTAATTCCTTCAGCATGTCAGTCATTTTTACATGTTAAAATTATTTTAACATTGTTCAAAGTGACAGACTGAGACCAAACTAGAGAACCATAAACAAAAAATGCAATCATCACAACAGTATTAGTAACTCAAAGTTTGGGAGAAGATTTGTAGCTCGGGTGCTCGATGTTGTGGTTCTGTTGGCTGAGCTGGGAATTTGTGTTGCAAACGTTTCGTCCCCTGTCTAGGTGACATCCTGAATGCTTGGGAGCCTCCAGTGAAGTGTTTCTGTGATGTTTCCTCCGGCATTTATATTGGTTTGTCTCTTCTTCGATTCTTTCGGCATTCATGCAGGAACCGGAGTTGTTCGTATGTGGCGCTGAGGCGGTTGGCACAGGATTCCCATTTCCTGGCTTGTCTTAGTGTCTCTCGCCCGTAGGTGTTCAAAGTTTGGGAGAAGATTTGTAGCTCGGGTGCTCGTTGTTGTGGTTCTGTTCGCCGAGCTGGGAATTTATGTTGCAAATGTTTCATCCCCTGTCTAGGTGACATCTTCAGTGCTTGGGAGCCTCCTGTGAAGCGCTTCTGTGATGTTTCCTCTGGCATTTGTCTCTAGAGATGCCGGAGGAAACAGCACAGAAGCGCTTCACAGGAGGCTCCCAAGCACTGAAGATGTCACCTAGGCAGGGGACGAAACATTTGCAACATAAATTCCCAGCTCGGCGAACAGAACCACAACAGTATTGGTAACATCTTTGATGTAACATTTTCACATGTTGTTCAGTGCAGGTAATCCAAATTCACTTTTAATCATTGTAAACAAAAGACACGACCATCACATCTAATTCGGTAACGCCTCTTTGATGTAACATTTTTACGGGACCTTGAGATCTTGTTCGGATTATCTGTAATTCAGATAATTGATGTTCGGATAACCAAGGATGTTTTGTACTAAACACACTGACCAATAAAGACAAGGATACCAAATGCATTCTTCACCACCCTGTCTACCTGCAACTCCACTTTCAAGGTACTATGGACCTGCTGTCCAAGGTTTCTTTGTTCAGCAACTTTCCCCAGGACATCATCAGTAAACACACAAGTCCTGTCCTGTAGTTGCAAACAATTTGAACATTGAGGGAATGGAACACTTTCGTGTTCACAAATGGTCCTGGCTATTTTCTCAGAACCTTGATGACTAAACCTATTGGACTATAATCTGGTGTTGTGTGATTTTTAACTTTGTCCATCCCAGTCCAACACCAGCACCTCCAAGACATGGCGACCATCGAGACAAACTGCAAGTGGTAGTCTTACCCAGAGTTCTTCCACTTCATTAATTAGCTTATGTGCAGACTTTAAAATGTTAAAGAGAAATGGAATTGTGTTGTTAATTATGTTCTGCTTTCTCCTGTTTACTTGAATGGATTACTTCTTTTAATATCCTCCAGAATTGCCTATCACCACATTATATAATAGAAAATTACTTTATATTGACTTGTCAATTTACGTTTAGGAAAATAAATCCAGTGAAGGAACACCACTTATATTGTAACCTGATAAATCCACATCTTACGTTCATACAAACAGGAGGTGGTGAACAAAACATATGTGAACATTTCATTCTTTTGTGTACCATGCAGTATTGAAATTCACAGGTACTATTTACAGGAGGGCTTTCTTGAATATAATATTAACCTTCGATTCAATAAGGGGATTTGATTTCAATATATAATGATCAGTTTGAAAAGAAAAAAAACTGGAGAGGAAAGCATTTTTTCTCAATTTATTATATATCTACTTAACATTTAAAATGTTGCAAAATAGTGATATTATAAAAGTAGTATCATAAATAGCATCTTACCATTGGCATACTGTGTCATACATGGATTTCTCAGTATTTTTATCTTTTTTTATTTAGAGGTATTAAACATCATTTCAACATTATAATCCATAAATATTAATAATTCCTGTAATCTGACACCTACATGGGACTGAAATAACAATCCTGTCAATTTATTTTGAAATAATTACAAAAGACTGAGGTTTTATAACACTTTTTTAGGTACAATTCTGTGCAGTTCCTTTGCTGATGACTCCTTGCACACTCACTTTTCTTCCTTTTAAATCAAACCTAAAAACAATTTATTTCAGAGCAAAGAAGTATGTTATGAACATAGAACATTACAGCCCCTTCAGCCCTCGATGTTGTGCCAACCTGTGAAACCAATCAAAAGCCCATCTAACCTACACTATTCCATAATCATCCATATGTTTATCCAATGACCACTTAAATGCCCTTAATGTTGGCAAGTCCATTAGTCTTATATTTGGTTTGTTTGTATGAATTCTACTTGAAATCAATTGTGAATAAAAATATAAATAATTGTAATTAAATAATAATTTAATACTTTAACAAGGAAATGTTAAATGAAATGCCCACAAATATTATTGGGCAGGATTAGACTACAAGCTATATGAATTTCATTTCTATACCATACTTATCCTTTATGAATATTGCAAAAACTGTTAACCTCAAAATTTGCAAGACATGATTGGTGAAAATGCAGTGCACATACATAATGTTTAATTCTCCTTTGGCACGCAAATAATATACATTTATTGATAGCATCATGGAAAATCAGTAAATAAAACAAATAAATATGTTTTCTCTTACTATCTATAAGCTACATTAAAGTACAGTTTATTTACAATACTGAACTCTCTTTAAATTTGCCCTCTGTATAACTTTGGATCATTCCACCAACACAAAACTTGTACTTCCATTCTTTCCAGTATTTGCAAAACAGGAAACTGGAGTTTTCGTTTGGGTTAAGAAAGATCAACAAAATTGAGCAAAATAATTTTGGGAGTTTTTCTGCCATTTCTGGGATTTTACACTAGAAATTTCAGGGTACCAATCAGTATTGCCCCATTCTGATACACATTGATCCAGATGCTGGGGCCTTAAATAATGGAAGAAGGGATGGCAGGGTTGGCATCGCTGTCAAAGACTGTGGAGAAAACTACTTTGAAGTAGCTGCAAAGTTCTTCATAGCTTAGATTTATTTACACTTGTACTTTCTAACTATTTTATGAGGAATAAAAATGATAGAATTTGCCTCTGACTGCTCTGGTCTAAGACGAAAAATGGAGCTTTGAGCAAGGGGCACAGTATCTAACATCCTATTTCCCATCAGTTAAGTTGGAGTCACAAGAAAGGTGACAGAAAACTGTGATTAGGAATCAAGAAGCTCCCCAGAAATTGAATTAGCATGAATTTAATCAATAGCAGTTTAACACAGAAAGTCCCCAAACTTAAACACACTGCAATAAGACTACAGAACACCTGATCCTCTACGCTTAAAACAGCAAAGTAGCAGTGATGAGTAGAAACCAGAAGATGATTGTGGTGGTGTGTGACATGAGAAGATTGTCCAAGGTCATAAGAAAGACTAATTAGGCTGAACAACTGAGGTTTAACGGTTTATGTTTTAATTATACAGAAGCAACAGCATGGAAATGGTGCAACCAGTTCATGTTAGTATTTATAATCCATAAAACGTGTGGGTTGTCTAAGGCATAAAATGTAGAGTTCTGGTTTTAATTTATGAGGTCAATAAATAGTTTTTCATTTTCTATTTGTATTATGATGCCTGAGTGTATGGATTCCTCGCCCAGCTAAACGACTTTGTGAGCTAAAATATATGTTTGAATTTTTGACACATTTGAATGTTTTTAAAAAGCAAAAAAGCCATGAAGTTGCTATAGGGTTGACTGTTGTGTAGCTATGTTCTAAACAAAATCTGGCATTTCTTTGGTTTTAAAAACACAAGTAAGTGAAAAGAAAGTTGACTGCAGGCTGTGGAATCTAGTCTGTAATAGTTAGCTAAAGAATTTAGTTTTTACATTTAAAGAGAGAAATAGTTAAGTTGGGCCAAATACCCCTGGAAAGAGAGAAGGTCAACTATGGAATAGACAGCAAATGAATATCTGAGTGTGCCTGCTGGATTGTCATGTGAACTGTCAGTGACACATATACTTGGATACAGAATTGCCAAGCATATATTATAGACCTGAGCAGCCAAACCCAAAATGAAAAGGAACTGCCTTTCAGAGTATGAGTACATTCAAAAGTCTATCAAATTGAAAGCCACATCAAGTAAAGATTAAGCTGGGTTAAGTCTGCTGGAGTGAGTTTATGTTTATGCTTTTTAGAATTATTGAACATAATCTATCCAGGCCCAGATTATGCAAGACATTTATCCAATAAGGTCTTTCTTGATGTCAAGACTGAAAAGTGCTTGACATTGAAATGAGAGTCCACTTTGTGAACAAGAGACAATTAACATTAATTATCGCTCAATAGAACCCTCCATTATTACTAAATCTACGCAGTCTCTCATTCCATCATTCACTGGAGAGAAACTAGATGCTATAAATTTCCAACTTAAAACTCAGAGCGGCTACCTGGCAATTCTAGTTCACCATTTGTTCCTGTGGACTTCTGTCTCAACCCACAGAACAGCTCTGGACTGACATCACTTGACTAGGTGCAGAATGGCCTTTTAAAGATGGTTCCAGGGATCCCAGAATATTGTGGTAGTGGCAACTGCTTTACCTATGATGATGGGCAAATGGTGCTGGCATCAGTTGAGAGGGGCATCACAAAGGTATGGTACCTAATTAGCAAAATGGATTTGGGATGATGGCATGAGATAGCTCGCTAGGCCTCACAGAGAGAAGCCCTTCAAGTAACTTGATGAAAATGAGACTTTGCTAATTATCAAACTTATTCAGTGTACCTAATTAGTCGTTCTTTCCTTCTATTTGTTTCATTCCAAGTCTACATTGTAAGATTATTTCCATGTCTCCATTTAATCCTTGTTTCTTACCTTTGTTTCTTCTACCTAACCCCTCCTGTCATTTATCATGTTCAGGCATCAAACTTTTCATTTATCACTGTTACTAATCAAAATCATTTTTAAAAGATTAATTACTATTACGTATGTAGTTGTGGTACTATCCCTTTAAGAGAGCTAGTCAGGTGACTCACAAGGTGTACAGCTGGGGTCTCAGTCTTGAACTGTGGAGGTCTGAGCATCTAAAGTAAAGTATTTCTGTTCAAAGTTTACCTGTGTTTCCCTTGTATATAATTCCTGGTTCCCAGAAAATTACAAACTTAACAGTTATGGTGCATCAAGTCAGGTCCAAAGAAATATCTGGCTTAGCTAATATTTTCATAAGTTGAATCGTAACAATATGAAATACACTCTTAATTCAATGTTCTTGCCTTGTTTCCATTTTTGCATTTTTTTAATTCACTTTTCAGAAGTGAGCATCAATGGCAAAGCCGACTCTTATCCCTAACTACCCTTCATCTGTTGTGGTGATCTATCATTTAAATCACTCTAATCCATGTAATGTGATTTTATTCAAAGTGCTATCAGAAACAGAATTTTGAACTAGTGAAGTGAAGGAACAGCAAGATATTTCCAAGTGAGGAGGATGTGTGGCTTTGAGGATAACTTGCAGGTGGTGGTGGCCTCATCTATCTGCTGTTCTTGTCCTTCCAGTTGATAGATATCACAAGTTGGAAAAGTACCATCAAAGAAGTCTTGGGGAGTTGCTGCAGCACAGCCTGTAGATGGTACACACTGCTGCCTTTGTGTGTTGGTAATGAGTTGCCGATCAAGAGTGCTGTTTTATCTTGGATGGTGCTGGACTTTGTCTCTATTGCTAGAGCTGCACTTATGTAGGAAATTGGAGAGTTTTGCATCACACTTGTGCCTTGTAGATGGTGGACAGGCTTTGGGGAATCAGGAGTTGTGAAATTTCCTACAGAAGACACAGCCTCTGACTTGCTCTTGTAGCCACAGTATTTCTATGGCAGGCACAGTTACGTTTAATATCATGCTGGAAACTGAGAATATATTAATCACATGGATCAGTAGTTTTTTTTATACAATCAATTAATTAACTTACCTCTGGGATTCCTATCAACCCTCCAGCAATGGGCATGATGAAAACTTGCATAACATACTCCCAACTTCAGTATATGAAGGAACCATCCCACCATGTCATTTTAAGGCATTAGAATCAGGAAGAAATGAAAAAGTTCAAAAACAATTAGTGACTGCACCTCACTGCATGGATATTTCTATGCATGTATTATTTGGGTCTGTTTTATCCAGGAAGGAAACACTGTTTGTAGTGTTTAAGGCAGGAAAAAATAGAATTTTTTTGTTAAGCAAAGGAAATACAGTGAATGCAGCTTTTGAATGCAGCACAGGAATAAGGTAGGTGAACTTGCAGCGTGGGTTGGTACCTGGGACTTCGATGTTGTGGCCATTACAGAGACGTGGGTAGAACAGGGACAAGAATGGCTGTTGCACGTTCCAGGGTTCAAATGTTTTAGTAGGATCAGACATGGGGGTAAAAAAGGGGGAGGCGTGGCATTACTTGTCAAAGACAGTATCACAGCAGTGGAATGGACGATGGAAGAGGACTTGCCATCTGAGGTAGTTTGGGCTGAGGTTAGAAATAGGAAAGGTGAGGTCACCCTGTTAGGTGTTTTCTACAGGCCTCCTAATAGTCCTAGAGAAGTAGAGGATAATATTGCGAGGATGATTCAGGAAAAGAGTGAAGGTAGCAGGGTGGTTGTTATGGGGGACTTTAACTTCCCAGATATTGACTGGGAGAGCTATAGCTCGAGTTCATTAGATGGGTCGGTGTTTGTACAATGTGTGCAGGAGGGTTTCCTCACACAATATGTCGACAGGCCAACAAGAGGGGAGGCTATATTGGATTTGGTTCTAGGTAATGAACCAGGCCAGGTGTTAGACTTGGAGGTAGGTGAGCACTTCGGGGACAGTGACCACAACTCGGTGACTTTTACTTTAGTGATGGAGAGGGATAATCGTGCGCTGCAGGGCAAGAGCTATAGCTGGGGGCAGGGAAATTATGATGCAGTGAGGCATGACTTAGGATGTGTGGATTGGAAAAACAGGCTTCAAGAGAAGAACACTAATGAGATGTGGGGATTGTTCAAGGAGCAGCTACTGTGTGTCCTCGATAGGTATGTACCAGTCAGGCATGGTGTAAAGGGCCTTGTGAGGCAGCCGTGGTTTAGTAAGGAATTGGAGTCCCTTGTGAAAGGGAAGAAGGCGGAATATGTAAAGATGAGGCGTGAAGGTTCAGTAGGGGCGATTGAGAGTTATAAGGTAGCCAGGAAGGAGCTAAAGAGGGAGCTAAGAGAAGCGAGAAGGGGACATGAAAAGTCTTTAGCTGGTAGGATTAGGGAAAACCCAAAGGCTTTCTATAGGTATGTCAAGAATAAAAGGATGACTAGGGTAGGTATCGGTCCAGTCAAGGATAGTAGTGGGAAGTTGTGTGTGGAGGCGGAGGAGATTGGAGAGACATTAAATCAGTACTTTTCATCAGTATTCACTCAGGAACAGGACACTGTTGCTGATGTGAATATGGAATCACAAATAATTAGAATGGATGCCCTGGAAATATGCAGGGAAGAGGTTTTGGGAATATTGGAAAGGATGAATATAGATAAGTCTCCTGGGCCTGATGGCATTTACCCCAGGATCCTATGGGAAGCTAGGGAGGAGATAGCAGAGCCATTGGCCTGGATTTTTATGTCGTCATTGTCAACGGGAATAGTACCAGAGGACTGGAGGATAGCGAATGTGGTCCCATTGTTCAAGAAAGGGAGTAGGGATAGCCCTAGTAACTATAGGCCAGTGAGTCTGACTTCAGTGGTGGGCAAAGTCTTAGAGAGAATGGTAAGGGATAAGATTTATGAACATCTGGGTAGGAATAACGTGATCAGGGATAGCCAGCATGGTTTTGTGAAGGGCAGGTCGTGCCTCACAAACCTTATTGAGTTCTTTGAGAAGGTGACTAAGGAAGTGGATGAGGGTAAAGCAGTAGATGTTGTGTATATGGATTTTAGTAAGGCGTTCGATAAGGTTCCCCATGGTAGGCTAATGCTAAAACTTCGGAGGTATGGCATTGAGGATACATTAGAGGTTTGGATTAGGAATTGGCTGGCTGGAAGGAGACAGAGGGTAGTAGTTGATGGATTATGTTCATCTTGGAGCGCAGTTACTAGCGGTGTACCACAAGGATCTGTTTTGGGACCATTGCTTTTTGTTATCTTTATAAATGATCTAGAGGAAGGACTTGAAAGCTGGGTAAGCAAGTTTGCGGATGACACAAAAGTCGGTGGAGTTGTGGATAGTGAGGAAGGAAGTGGTAGGTTACAGCGGGATATAGATAAGTTGCAGAGCTGGGCGGAAATGTGGCAAATGGAATTCAATGTAGCTAAGTGCGAAGTCGTTCACTTTGGTAGGAATAACAAGATGATGGATTACTGGGCTAATGGTAGGCTACTTGGTAGTGTGGATGAGCAGAGGGATCTTGGTGTCTATGTACACAGATCTCTGAAAGTTGCCACCCAGGTAAATAGTGCTGTGAGGAAGGCATATGGTGTACTGGGCTTTATTGGCAGAGGAATTGAGTTCCGGAGTCCTGAGGTCATGTTGCAGTTGTATAAGACTCTGGTGAGGCCTCATCTGGAGTATTGTGTGCAGTTTTGGTCGCCATACTATAGGAAGGATGTGGAAGCTTTAGAACGAGTGCAGAGGAGGTTTACCAGGATGTTGCCTGGAATGGTAGGAAAATCTTATGAGGAAAGGCTGAGGCACTTGGGGCTGTTCTCATTGGAGAAGAGAAGGTTTAGGGGAGATCTGATAGAAGTGTATAAGATGATTAGGGGTTTAGATAGGGTAGATACTAAGAACCTTTTACCGCTAATGGAGTCAGGTGTTACTAGGGGACATAGCTTTAAATTAAGGGGTGGTAGGTATAGGACAGATGTTAGGGGTAGATTCTTCACACAGCGGGTTGTGAGTTCATGGAATGCCCTGCCCGTATCAGTGGTGAACTCTCCTTCTTTATGGTCATTTAAGCGGGCATTGGATAGGCATTTGGAAGTTATTGGGCTAGTATAGGTTAGGTAGGATTCGGTAGGCGCAACATCGAGGGCCGAAGGGCCTGTACTGCGCTGTATCCTTCTATGTTCTATGTTCTATGTTCACAGGAAGTGGTTTATCTACCTAATTGCAGGGAAGGTGAGTGCAATAGCACCATTTCTACATCCTGATTTGGATATCACTCTAATTCCTTCTTAAGTGTACTCGAGTACATCAACTTATATAAACTACTCACAAGTGTCTCTACCTGACTATGTAATTCCTCACACTCCCAGCTAGTGAAGGGCTTATGCCTGAAACATTGACTCTCTTGCTCGTCGGATGCTGCCTGACCTGCTGTACTTTTCCAGCGCCACATTTGTCAACTCCCATCTGCATCTATCTGCCACTGACAGACCTTTATGCAAAGTCATGCTTCTCACTTACAGGCTCCATTCAATGTTGAAAATTTTTTTTTCCTTGGACTCATAAACATTTCTTTCCCTCCTCACAACAGGGCAGAATAGAGAAAACCAGAGTGAAGCACAAAGCTGGAAGGGGCCTTTTGGTTTTCCTTATCAACATCTGGGGGCTTTGTGCCAAAATTATGTAACAGCCTCACGTATAATAGAATAGAATCTATACAGTGTGGAAATGTCATTCTCATAGAATCATCTGCCCACGCAATGTTCCCGACACCACTATTACCATCCAAGTGTATGTCCTGTGCCATTAGCAGGGAGAAGGTGAGGACTGCAGATGCTGGGGATCAGAGCTTAAAAATGTCATGCTGGAAAAGTGCAGCAGCTCAGGTAGCATCAAAGGAGAAGGAGAATCAATGTTTCGGGCATTAGCCTTTCTTCAGGAATGAGGAGGGTGTGTCAAGCAGGCTAAGATAAAAGATAGGGAGGAGGGACTTGGGGGAGGGGCGCTGGGAATGCGATAGGTAGAAGGAGATTAAGGTGAGGGTGATAGGCCGGAGAGGGGGTGGGGGTGGAGGGGACGGGAAGAAGATTGCAGGTCATGAAGGCGGTGCTGAGTCCGAGGGTTGGGACTGAGAAAAGGTGGGGGGAGGGGAAATGAGGAAGCTGGAGAAATCTGCATTCATCCCTTGTGGTTGGAGGGTTCCTAGGCGGAAGATGAGGCGCTCTTCCTCCAGGCGTCGTGTTGCATGGTCTGGTGATGGAGGAGGCCAAGGACCTGTATGTCCTTGGCGGAGTGGGAGGGGGAGTTAAAGTGTTCAGCCACGGGGTGGTTGGGTTGGTTGGTGCGGGTGTCCCAGAGGTGTTCTCTGAAACGTTCCGCAAGTAGGCAGCCTGTCTCCCCAATGTACAGGAGGTCACATCGGGTGCAGCGGATGCAGTAAATGATGTGTGTGGAGGTGCAGGTGAATTTCTGATGGATATTGAAGGATCTCTTGGGGTCTTGGAGGGAAGTGAGGGGGGAGGTGTGGGGGCAAGTTTTGCATTTTTTGCGGTTGCAGGGGAAGGTGCTGGGAGTGGAGGTTAGGTTAGTGGGGGGTGTGGATCTGACAAGGGAGTCGCGGAGGGAGTGGTCTTTCCAGAATGCTGATAGGGGTGGGGAGGGAAATATATCCTTGGTGGTGGAGGTGGTGGAAATGACGAAGGATGATCCGATGTATCAGGAGGTTGGTGGAGTGGTAGGTGAGGACTAGTGGGGTTCTGTCCTGGTGGCGATTGGAGGGGCGGGGTTCAAGGGCGGAGGAGCAGGAAGTGGAGGAGACGCGGTGGAGAGCATCGTCAACCACGTTTGAGGGGAAATTGTGGTGTTTGAAGAAGGAGGCCATCTGGGTTGTTCGATATTGGAATTGGTCCTCCTGGGAGCAGATGCGACGAAGGCGAAGGAATTGGGAATATGAGATGGCGCCCTGTCCGCTGTAAAAATGCCATCCCTGCAACCGCAAAAAATGCAAAACTTGCCCCCACACCCCCCCACTTCCCTCCAAGGTCTCAAGGGATCCTTCAATATCCGTCAGAAATTCACCTGCACCTCCACACACATCATTTACTGCATCCGCTGCACCCGATGTGGCCTCCTATACATTGGGGAGACAGGCCGCCTACTTGCGGAATGTTTCAGAGAACACCTCTGGGACACCCGCACCAACCAACCCAACCGCCCTGTGGCTGAACACTTCAACTCCCCCTCCCACTCCGCCAAGGACATGCAGGTCCTTGGCCGCCTCCATCACCAGACCATGACAACACAAGGCCTGGAGGAAGAGCGCCTCATCTTCCGCCTAGGAACACTCCAACCACAACGGATGAATGCAGGTTTCTCCAGCTTCCTCAATTCCCCTCCCCCACCTTTTCTCAGTCCCAACCCTCAGACTCACCACCGCCTTCTTGACTTGCAATCTTCTTCCTGACCTCTCCGCCCCAACTCCCTCTCCGGCCTATCACCCTCACCTTAACCTCCTTCCACCTATTGCATTCCCAACGCCCCTCCCCCAAGTCCCTCCTCCCTATCTTTTATCTTAGCCTGCTTGCCACGCCATCCTCATTCCTGAAGAAGGGCTTATGCCCGAAACGTCGATTCTCCTTCTCCTTTGATGCTACCTGACCTGCTGCACTTTTCCAGTAACACAGTTTTAAGCTGTGTCATTAGCAGAACAGGCTCAGCAGAGGTAGTGGCACAGTGGTTTGCAGTTGATAACAGGTTGCCTGGGAGTTCTTAAGATGAACTCCAGATCCTCTGGAATCTTATGGTATCAGGTTAAACATGGGCAAGGAAATCTCCAGTTGATTGCCTCCTAACAACCCACTCAGCTACTGAAGCAGTATTCCTCCATGTTGAGCAGCTCTTGGTAGGTCAGGCACAGAATTTATTCTGCGTGGGGGATTTCAATATCCATCTTCCAGTGAGGTTAGGCAGCTACTGACTGGCTGATCAAGTTCTTAAGTGGCAAAGCTACTAATCTGATTCATGCCATAGAGATGGACAACACAGAAATAGGTTGACGTGGGTGCTGCAGATGCGGGAAATTAGATTCAAAATTAAAGTGGTGCTAGAAAAGCACAGGTCAGGCAACATCCAAGAAGCAGGTAAATCGATGTTTCGGGAAAAGGCCACGGAAATAAATCCTTCAGTCCAACTCCTCTATGCAGACCAGATATTCTAACCTAATCTCTCCCATTTGCCAGCTCTTGGCCCATGTCACTCCAAATCCTTCCTTTGAAATGCTGTAATTGTACCAGCCTCCAGCATTTCCTCTGGCAGTTCACTCCATAAATACACCACCTATGTGTGAAAACATTGTCCCTTAGGTTGCTTTTTCAGAAGAATCTCGAGTATCTGAATGAGATGGGCAGGCACTATTTCATTCAGATAATTGATTATTCGGTTATACGATTTAAGCCTTTCCTCTGGGACTTGAAGTTTTCTGTTAAGTCCACTCCCCGTTCAAGAGACAACACAGCAGCACAACGTACGCAAGGTCCCGACAGCCCCCAACCCCGTCCAATACCACCCTTCCACCCCCATCTGCCCATCCACGCCCCGCCCATCCCCAACCCATCCAACCCCCAATCCTGTCCAACGCCCACCCCATCCAATGCCCAAGCTTCTCCAACACGCCTCTCCATCCCGCCAACCCCATCCAATGCCGCCCCCCGGCCGCCCCCCAACCCATCCAACGCGACCCCCAAACTGGTCCAATGCGCCCCTCCGACGCCATCCAACATCCCCCTCCGCCCGCCCCAACCCCATCCAACACGTCCACCAACCCCCACCTGCCCGAATCGCCATCTGACCCCACCCCCACCCTGTCCGACGACCCCTCTAGCCCATTTTTACTTCTTACTGCAACTTTTTGACAGGTTCCATCTTTGCACTGCACAAGACAATGCAGCTAAATGTGTGGTGATGCACTTTGGGAAGAATAACAGGAAGGCAGAGTACTAGGTCAATGGAAAGATTCTTGGTAGTGTGGATATGCAGAGGGATCTTGGAGTCCATGTGCATAGATCCCTGAAAGTTGCTACCCAGGTTGATAGTGCTGTTAAGAAGGCATATAGTGTGTTAGGTTTCATTTGTAGAGGAATTGAGTTCTGGAGCTGTAATATTATGCTGCAACTATATAAAACATTATTGCAGCCACACTTGGAATATTGTGTGCAGTTCTAGTCGCCATATTTCGGGAAGAATGTGGATGCATTGGAAAAGGTGCAGAGGAGATTTACAAGGATGTTGCCTGACCTGGAGGGAAGGTGTTATGAGGAAAGGCTGAGAGAGTAGGTCTGTTCTCATTGCAAAGAAGGCGGCTAAGAGGGGATTTTATAGAGACATACAAGATGATCAGAGGATTAAATAGAGTAGACAGTGAAAGTCTTTTTCCTAGGATGATGACGTCAACTTGTATGAGGAGGCATAACTACAATTTGAGGTGTGTTAGATTTAAGACAAATGTCTGAGGCAGGTTCTTTACTCAGAGTAGTAAGGGGGTGGAATGCCCTACCTGCCAATGTAGTTAACTCAGCCACATTAGGGAGATTTAAACAATCCTTGGATGAGCAAATGGATGATATGGAATAGTGTAGCAGGACGAGCTGAGAATAGTTCACGTGTTGGCGCAACATTGAGCGCCGAAGGACTTGTTCTGCGCTGTATTGTTCTATGTTGGAGAGATTATCTGGGAAAGGGGAGATTAGGGTACATGCCTATGCAGAACTCCATGCCAAGGGTGTGGAGAAAGAGAGGGCAGAATGTCAGTCATTTGGAGGCGGTGTCTGGGCTCCTATCAGTCCAGGACTGTTCTCAGCAGCATTTCTGTGAGCCGAGTTTAGTTTTAATCGCTGTAAACAAAAGATGCGATTAGTGTTGGAATCACGTCTTTGATGTAATGTTTCTATTGGGACTCGAGATCTCCTTCTAATAATCCAATATTTGGATTCTGATATTCAGATAATTGAGGTTCCTCTGTACATCTTTCCCCTCTCACCCTCAACCCATGCCCTCTAATTCTGGACTCCCCCACCACAGGGAAAAGATCTTGTCTATTTATCCTATCCACACCCCTCATGGTCTTATAAACCTCTATAAGGTCAGCGCTCCCAGCCTCTGACGTTCCAGAGAAGATAGCTCCAGCCTGTTCAGCCTGTCTCCGTAGCTCAAATCCTTCAACCCTGGCAACATCCATGAATATCTTTTCTGAACCTTTTCAAGTTTAACAACATCCTTCTGATACAGAGCTGAAAATGTGTTGCTGGTTAAAGCACAGCAGGTTAGGCAGCATCCAAGGAACAGGAAATTCGACGTTTTGGGCCAGAGCCCTTCATCAGGAATGAGGAGAGTGTGCTAGGCAGGCAAAGATAAAAGGTAGGGAGGAGGGACTTGGGGGAGGGGCGATGGAGATGTGATAGGTGGAAGGAGGTCAAGGTGAGGGTGATAGGCCGGAGTGGGGTGGGGGCGGAGAGGTCAGGAAGAAGATTGCAGGTTAGGAGGGTGGTGCTGAGTTGAGGGAACCGACTGAGACAAGGTGGGGGGGAGGGGAAACGAGGAAACTGGAGAAATCTGAGTTCATTCCTTGTGGTTGGAGGGTTCCCAGGCGGAAGATGAGGTGCTCTTCCTCCAACCATTGTGTTGTTATGTTCTGCCGATGGAGGAGTCCAAGGACCTGCATGTCCTCGGTGGAGCGGGAGGGGGAGTTAAAGTGTTGAGCCACGGGGTGGTTGGGTTGGTTGGTCCGGGCATCCCAGAGGTGTTCCCTGAAGCGTTACGCAAGTAGGAGGCCCGTCTCCCCAATATAAAGGAGGCCACGGGACACCACCCACGCCCTCCACCTCCTCCAGGATTTTCGCTTCCTCGGTCCCCAACGCCTTATCTTCACGATGGACATCCAGTCCCTGTACACCTCCATCCCCCATCACGAAGGACTCAAAGCCCTCCGCTTCTTCCTTTCCCGACGCACCAACCAGTACCCTTCCACTGACACCCTCCTTCGACTGACTGAACTGGTCCTCATCCTGAATAACTTCTCTTTTCAATCCTCCCACTTCCTCCAAACTAAAGGAATTGCCATGGGCACCCGCATAAGCCCCAGCTATGCCTGTCTCTTAGTAGGATATGTGGAACAGTCCATCTTCCGCAACTACACTGGCACCACCCCCCACCTTTTCCTCCGCTACATTGATGACTGTATCGGCGCTGCCTCGTGCTCCCACGAGGAGGTTGAACAGTTCATCCACTTTACCAACACCTTCCATCCCGACCTCAAATTCACCTGGACTGTTTCAGACTCTTCCCTCCCCTTCCTAGACCTTTCCATTTCTATCTCGGGCGACCGACTCAACACAGACATCTTCTTTAAACTGACTGACTCCCACAGCTACCTGGACTACACCTCCTCCCACCCTGCCCCCTGTAAAAACGCCATCCCATATTCCCAATTCCTTCATCTCCACTGCATCTGCTCCCAGGAGGACCAGTTCCAATACCGTACAGCCCAGATGGCCTCCTTTGTCAAGGACCGCAGATTCCCCCCAGACCTGATCGACGATGCCCTCCACCACATCTCCTCCACTTCCCGCTCCTCCGCCCTTGAGCCCCGCTCCTCCAACCGCCACCAAGACAGAACCCCAATGGTTCTCACCTACCATCCCACCAACCTCCGTATACAGCGTATCATTCGCCGTCATTTCCGCCACCTCCAAACGGACCCCACCACCAGGGATATATTTCCTCCCCTCCCCTATCAGCGTTCCGCAAAGACCACTCCCTTCGTGACTCCCTCGTTAGGTCCACACCCCCCACCAACCCAACCTCCACTCCCAGCACCTTCCCCTGCAACCGCAGGAAATGTAAAACTTGCGCCCACACCACCTCCCTTACTTCTCTCCAAGACCCCAAGGGATCCTTCCATATCCACCACAAATTCACCTGCACCTCCACACACATCATCTATTGCATCCGCTGCACCCGATGTGGCCTCCTCTATATTGGGGAGACGGGCCGCCTACTTGCGGAACGCTTCAGGGAACACCTCAGGGACGCCCGGACCAACCAACCCAACCACCCCGTGGCTCAACACTTTAACTCTCCCTCCCACTCCACCGAGGACATGCAGGTCCTTGGACTCCTCCATCGGCAGAACATAACAACACGACGGTTGGAGGAAGAGCGCCTCATCTTCCGCCTGGGAACCCTCCAACCACAAGGAATGAACTCAGATTTCTCCAGTTTCCTCATTTCCCCTCCCCCCACCTTGTCTCAGTCGGTTCCCTCAACTCAGCACCGCCCTCCTAACCTGCAATCTTCTTCCTGACCTCTCCGCCCCCACCCCACTCCGGCCTATCACCCTCACCTTGACCTCCTTCCACCTATCACATCTCCATCGCCCCTCCCCCAAGTCCCTCCTCCCTACCTTTTATCTTAGCCTGCCTGGCACACTCTCCTCATTCCTGATGAAGGGCTCTGGCCCGAAACGTCGAATTTCCTGTTCCTTGGATGCTGCCTGACCTGCTGTGCTTTAACCAGCAACACATTTTCAGCTCTGATCTCCAGCATCTGCAGACCTCACTTTTTACTCGAACATCCTTCTGATAGAAGGGAAACCAGAATTGTATGTAATATTCCAAAAGTGGCCTAACTAATGTCCTGTACAGCTGCAACATGACCTCCCAACTCCAATACTCAATGCTCTGACCAATAAAGAAAAGCATACCAAATGCTTTCTTCACTATCCTATCTACCTGTGACTCTACTTTCAAGGAGCTCTGAACCTGCACTCCAAGGTCCATTTGTTCACCAACACTCTCCAGGACATTCCCATTAAGATTACGAGTGTTGCTCTGATTCGATTTCCCAAAATACAGTACCTCACATTTATCTAAATTAAACTCCATCGAACACTCCTCAGCCCATTGACCCATCTGTTCAAGATCCCATTGTACTCTGGAGTTGTAGTGGACAGCAAAGAAGATTACCTCAGAGTACAATGGGATCTTGATCAGATAGGTCAATGGGCTGAGGAGTGTCAGATGGAGTTTAATTTAGATAAATGTGAGGTGCTGAATTTTGGGAAATCAAATCAGAGCAACACTTAGACACTTAATGGGAACGTCCTGGAGAGTGTTGCTGAACAAATGGAGCTTGGAGTGCAGGTTCATAGCTCCAAAATTGGAGGTGTAGTGGACAGCAAAGAAGATTACCTCAATTTTGGTGTCAACTGCAAACTTATTAACTATACCTCCAAATCATTTATATAAATGATGAAAAGCAGTGGACCCAGCACCGAGGCTTCCAGTCTGAAAAGCCACCCTCCACAACCACCCACTTCTCAGCCCATCGGCCCATCTGGTCCAGATCCTATTGTTATCTGAAGTAACCCACTTTGCTGTCCACCACAACTCCAATTTTGGTGTCATCTGCAAACTTACTAAATGGACCTCTTATGCTCACATCCAAATCATTTATGTAAATGACAAAAAGTAGAGGGCTCAGCACCAATCCTTGTGGTACTCCACTGGCCACAGGCCTCCTGTCTGAAAAACAACCCTCCAACATCACCCTCTGCCTTCTACCTTTGAGCCAGTTTTGTCTGCAAATGGCTAATTCTCTCTGTATTCCATGAGATATAACCTTGCTAACTAGTGTCCCATGAGGAAATTTGTCGAACACTTTACTGAAATCCATATAGATCATGTCCACCACTCTGCTCTCATCAATCCTCTTTGTGACTTCTTATCCCTAATCTATCCTTGTCTTTCCAAATACATGTGAATCCTATCCCTCAGGATTCCCTGCAAGAACTTCCCCACCAGTGATGTCAGGCTCACTGGTCTATAGTTCCCTGGCTTTTCCTTAGTACCTTTTTAAAATAGCGGTACCACGTTAGCCAACCTCCAGTCTTCCGGCACCTTACCTGTGGCTATTGATGATACAAATATCTCAGTAAGGGGCCCAGCAATCACTTGCCTAGCTTCCCACAGACTTTCAGGGTACAACTGATCAGGTCCCAGGGATTTATCTACTTTTATGTTTTTCAAGACATCTAGTACTCCTCCTCTGTAATATGGACGGTTTGTAAATTATGAGGGAACAAACAAGATGCAAAAATCTACTTGATCTCATTGTCACAAATCTTTCTGTTGTAAAATATCTGTCCATGATATTATTAATAGAAGTGACCATCGCATAGATTTTGCAGATACAAAATCCTATATTCACGTTGAGGATATTCTCCATTATGTTGTGTGGCACTATCACCATGCTAAATTGGAATCAAAACTGGGCAGGCATGCAGCATTGCAGGCTATCAGCAGCAGCAGAATTATATTCAACCCATAACCTGTAACCTCATTGCACATAGGTAGTAAGTAACATTCACACCAAACAAATGCCAAGCAATGACCATTTCTAATAAAAGACTCTACCATACCCTTCACATTCTGTTGCATTACCACTACTGAGTCTCCCCCTACTTATTAACATCCTGGAGATTATCACTGATTAGTAATTGAACAGGACCAGCCTATTAATTATTGTATCCACAAGATTAAGGCAGAAGTTAGGAATACTGCGGCAAGTATCTCAACTCACCAATGCCCGTCCGCCATCTAAAAGGCACAAGTTAGGATTTTAATGGAAAATGTCCTATTTGCCTGGAATGACTGCAGCTCAACAATACTCAAGAAGCTTGATTGCCCATCCAGGACTGTGCAGCCTGTTTAATTGACACTCACCCATTATCTTCATAATTGATTCTCTTTACCACTCACTGACAGGGCTCACCATCTACAAGATGCACTGCAGTAATTTATCAAAACTTGTCAGATAATACCTTTCAAACCTGTCACCACTTCCACCTAGGAGTAGAATTATTGTAGATGCATGGGAACACCATTAACTGCATGTTTCCCTCTAAGTCACACACAATCCTGACTGGAAAACATACTTGCCATTCCTTATTCTTTTTAGGGGAAAATATTGGAATACTTCCTATCAGCACAATGGGGTATTCCTATACCTCAAGGACTGCAGCTGTTCAAGAAGGCAACTTGCCACTCTCTTCTCCGGGGTAGACATGATGTGGAGGTGCTGGTGTTGGACTGGGTTGGGCAACGTTCAAAATTACACAACACCAGGTTATAGTGAAACTGGTTTATTTGGAAGTACAAGCTTTTGGGGCGCGGCTTCTTTGTGAGCTAGCTACCTGATGAAGGAGCAGTGCTCTGAAAGCTTGTATTTTCAAATAAACCTGTAGGATTATAATCTGGTGCTATTAGATTTTTAACTTTCTCTGGGGTAATTAATGATGGGCAATAAAAACTGGCTGAGCTATGGATGCTCAAATCCCACGAAAGAAAAAAATCATCTTACAATTAGCTGCAGAAGAAAAGACATTGAGCATCAACAAAATCTTGACAGCATTGGAACCTGGTGATGGGATGCATTCCACGTATTTGATGACAGAACTAAATATCAGATTGCTCTATGGTACATAACATGAAACTCTCAGACGTCAGCTTGATGTCAACAGCAAGTATAAGATAATATAGTGCTATGAGATGATTTGATTTGATTTATTGTAGTCACAAGGACAAGGTATAGTGAAAAGCTTTGTTTTGTGAACTGTAAAGGCAAATCATAATTATCAAGGACATACAGATTATGCGGTAATTAGTCAGCATGAGGCATACAAGGTTACAGTGCACAGGAGTTATACAAAGCAAGATCAATATTAGCAAGATCAGTATTATTTGAAGTTAGAGAGATCTATTCAGCAGTCTAATAGTGGCAAGCAAAAGCTGCTCTTGAACCTATTGGTGCATGTGCTCAAGTTTCTGTATCTTCTGCCTGATGGAAGAAGTTGGAAGAGAGCATTACCAGAGTTGGAGGGTCTTTGATGATGTTGGCAGCCTTTCAACAGCAATGTGAAGTCCAGGGATGGGAGGCTGGCTTCCATAATTGTCTAGCTTCCATGATGGTCTAGCTGTACACACAACTTTCTGTAGTTTCTTACAGTTCTGGGCAGAGCAGTTGCCATACCAAGCCATTGTGCACCTGTGTAGAATGCTTTTTATGATATATCTGCAAAAGTTGGTGAGGGTCCTTATGGATATGCTAAATTTCCTAAGCTGCTTGAGGAAGAAGAGGCATTGTTGTACCTTCTTGACCATTGTGTCTATATGTGAGGTCCAGGATAAATCATTGGCTAACATCATTCCTAGGAACTTGACACTCTCGACACTCTCCACCTCAACTTCATTGATATAGATCATGGCAGCAAGTTAAAAAACACAGAGAGGCTTCATTTTGAACTTAGTGGCAAGAGAGGAGACAGTAAGTTTAAAAAGAATATAGAGACAGGGGAGTGGCTTCATTCGGAACACAGTGCCAAGAGAAGAGGAAACGAGATTATGAAGAGCACAAAGAGGCTTCATTCTGACCATGGCACTGAGACAGACGAATAACATCACTGGAAACCTGCAAGTTTTTTGGTTGGTGAGAAGCTGCTGTTCGAGAGTGAGTCTAAACAGCTTAAAACTACAAAAAGGTATAACTTATAAACAAGTTGCAGCTACTTGGACTTGGGGAAGGAACACTAGCAAAAGAGAGGTAAAATTAAATCAAGTCAAAGTAAAATAAGATAATAAAGTAAAACCTAAGAAAAATAAAGTAATTGTAAGTGAAATTAAGTGGCTAGTAATTTTTTCAATAGTAAACCATTCTAAAGGTAATCAATAATTTTCAGAATTACGGGTGGCAAATCACTTCAGCCAATTGGAGAATACATGTTGCAGTATGTGTGAAGTCACAGACATACAGTGTGTCCCAGACAAGTCATCTGCAGGAAGTGTTAAAAGATGCACAAGCTTGAGATTTGGGTTTCAGAACTTGAGCAGACACTAAAGTGTCTGTTGTGCATCTGCAAGGTAGAAAACTATTTGGATAGCTTTTATAGCATGTACAGGGAGGTGGTCACATTTTAGATAAGAAGCATATAGACTGAAAGGGAATGGGTGATTACTAGGTATGTAGTGTAGGAGTCCCCTGAGTAAATCTAAGAAAACTAGGTATGTAGTGAAGGAGTCCCCTGAGTAAATCATGGTTGCCAATTGGCATTCTATTTTAAATACTAGTAGTGTACGTAAGGTAAATACATAAGGGCAAATGGATCCTCAAGGGACTGCAGCCAGAGACAAGTCCTTGACACGAATGGCATCTTAGCTGAGTAGGGTGGGGGATAAAGAAGAATGAAAGGATACTAGTGATAGAGGATTCCACTGTTGGAGTCAGACAGACATTTCTGCTGACTAAAACTTCACTACAGAATGATGTGCTGCCTCCCTAGTACCAGGGTCAATGATGTCACAGAGTGGCTGAATGACATCATCCTAGGGAATGGGATGTCAGACAGAAGTCATAGTTCACGTTGGTACAAACAACATAGGTAGGAAGAGGGATTAGGTCCTGAAAACAGAATTCAGGTGGATAGGAAGGAAATTAAAAAGCAAGATCTCAAGACCAGTAATCTCAGGATGAATTCGCAGAAGATTCGATCAATTGAACCTGTGACTGGAAAAATGGTGTAAGAGGGAAGACATCAGATTTTTGAGGCATTCGGATTAGTGCTGGGATAGATGGGAGCTGTAACTGGGTTACATCTTAACAAGATGGACTGAGATCCTTGCTGGAAGAATTTCAAGTGTTGATGGAGTTGGTTTAAACTAGTTTGTCAGGGAAATAGGAACCTGAGGGGTATCAAAAAGTATAAAATGTGCAAGGGAGACTAGAAAAAACAAAGCCACACATTGAGTATGCCTTGAATGTGACATGATGTCAAAAGGGCAGGCTACCAAAATGCATGTAAGCATTTGCAACAAGGTAGATGATATAAAAGAAAAATTATTATTGACATTACAGAAACATGGATATTCAGTGACCAAGTCTAGGAGTTGAATATTCAAGGACATTCATTGCTTAGGAAGGACAGAGAAGAAGGTAAATTAGATGAATTGCACTAATATACAAAATGGCATCAACACATTTGTAACATAGAGTCTCAACTAGGAGGAATAATGAGTAAAATCTGTTTGGGTGGAGCTAAGAAACAGGAAGGGATAGTCAACATTGATTGTAGGTAGTGGTGATGCTTAGTATGGTATTAATCAGGAAATGAGAGAAGCATGAAATGTAGTATTCATGGGTGACTTCACTCTATATTGACAGATAAATGAATTGAGTGCTAAAACTGTGGAAAACAGGTTTCTGTAGTGTCTTAGGTATGGTTTTCTAGAAGATGATTGTGTCAGCATGTTCAGGGGGGACGGGAGATCCTCAGACACCCAACACATCAGAATGTTCTTCCCTGCACAAAAAGTGAGAATGTTAAAAAGCTTTTTCCCATGTACACCCAGGTGAGGTAAATTTGGCAGACCCAGGAGCAAAGTGACCGGGTCCACCTTGACTTCGGTCCCAAAGACCTTCTCTGTTACTCCTGCCACAGTGCTCCAATAGACCTAGAGCCTGTGGCAGGACCACAAACAATGAGGGAGGGTACCTGTATTTATTTTACATTTGGGGCACATTGAAGATGCTTCTTGCTTAAATTTTGCAAGATGATCTGGAGCCAGGTGAGTCATATGAAGAACCTTTAACTGCATCACATAGGTCCTATTACATATCAAAATCCTCTTTGCATTTTCACAAATGTCCTCCCATGTTTCCAAAGTGATCTCAACTTCTAACTCTCTCTCCCAGACCTCACGTAGATGCTCAATGTCACCCTAGGAACCTCTCCCAACAAATGATAAAAAATACTCACTGAAAGAGTGCCCTTAGCCTGAAGCACCCTCTTTTCCATATTAAATCTATAACACTTAGTCAAAAGCATGGTTTCCTTTTGGATAAAATCTCTAATCTGAAAGAAACGGAAAAGATCCCTATTCGACAATCCATATTCCTGAGTTATATGATCAAATGACATCAACATTTCACCTTCAAACAGACCACCCAAACAAGTTTAAACCCAGGATCTATTGTCCCTGGCCGAAAACCCAGCATGCCAACTATGGGAGTAAGAAAAGATGCTTTAGACATATTACCCTCCATCTGCTTTACTGCCCTCCGTGCTCTGACAGTGTTAGCAACTATTGGATGATGGCAATGTTCTACAACTGCCCTCAGCCCTCATTTTGTCTAAAAACAACATGTTGATAAGAGGACATTCATCTGGGAGGCCTCAATGTCCAACCATATTGACGCCGAGTCACTTACAAAAGATAGGAGGGAGCTCCGTTGATGTCATCTAATGCCCAGGAGGTCCACTTCCCACAATCCCTGGGGCAATCACAGTTTCACAAGCTTAATAAGGGGCCACTTACAATGCCAAATAAAAAAAACAAACCAGTCATTCAATTTCCAAAATGTTTGCCTAGGAAAGAGCAAAGGGAGCATCTGCAAAAGGTACAATAAGCAAGGAATAACATTCATTTTAATAAGAGCAACTTGACCCAACCATGATATTGGAAGGACCCCCCCATCTTTGAAGGTCTTTTTTTTTGTAAATATATTTATTAGCAAATTTTTTTTAACTTTACAAACATATAAAATTATTAAAAAATGCAATCAATAACAAACATCAGTATAATTAAAAGAAAGCAAAACTCAAATTACAACACAACTACTGTCGACTAACTACTAACCTACCCTATAATACAAAACAAACCCTAACACTGTGCAAAGCAATGCCAATAAAAAAGTAAATAACTAATAGATCAAAAAAAAGAAAAACAAGAAAAAAATGCAGAACAGTTATGCTCGGTGCAAAGCTCCCAAACAGAGGAACGGGAGCATTGTATATATACCCATATTAACTCAGGAGACTCCCTCCATGGCCCAAGGCTTGACAAACCTAAACATCATGGTTAAACAAATGCCTGAGTTAAGAGAACTGACAAATCTATATCCAAATAACTCAAGTAGGGCTGCATGTCTTATAAAAACAGTCTGTTGTGTGGTGCACCATGTTTGTAAAAGAAGTCCAAGGAAATGTGCTCCATAATTAGTTTCTGCCATCCCAGCAAGCCCGGTAGGTTCTGAGACACCCAGTTCATCAGAATATCCTTCTGTGCACAGTATGCAAGAATATTAAATAATTTCTTCCCATGCCTGTCTAAAGATGGTAAATTTGGTAGACCTAAGAGGAGAGATATCGGATCTACTTTGACTTCAGTCCTCATTTCCCTCCCTACCTTTTCCGCCTCAGCGCTCCAATAAACACAGAGCCTGTGGCACGTCCAGTAGCAATGGGTAAGAGTACCTACACTTATTTTACATTTGGGCCATGCTAAAGATGCCCCTTTTTAAAAGCTTGCCAGACAGTCTGGTGCCAGATGAACCCTGTGCATAACTTTTAACTGCATAGCACATGTCCTATTATAGATTGAGATCTTTTGAGCATTCTCCCATATGTTCTCCCATGTTTCAGAAGAGATCTCCACTCCTAGCTCTTGCTCCCAGACCTCACATAACCGGTTAATATCCTGCCAGGCCTTGCCACCCAGCACCCAACGCAGCAACAACCTCTTCATAAAGGGCCTATAGGGTTAGTGAGAAGAGTAGTCTTCTTCTGGATGAAATCCCTAACCTGAAAAAATGGAAAAGATCTCTGCTGGACAATCCGTACTTGTGACTCAGTTGCTCAAAAGACATCATAACTTCCCCCTCAAAAAAGTCTCCCAAACTAGAAACTCCTCTTGTTGCCCATGATTTGAACCCTGAGACCATCATCCCTGGTCGGAACCCTGGCATAACAACTATAGGCGAAAGTGGCGAAGTCTTGGATAAGCAACTCTCACTCTGACGGATCGCCCTCCATGCCTTGACTGTACTAATGACAATGGAGTTCCAGAGTGGTCCAAAACTGTCCTCATTTTATCCATGAACAACAGGTTAATAAGAGGACACTTTGCCTGGGAGGCCTCAATATCCGGCCATATTGTTTTGGTTCATTACCTACCCAATCGCAGACAAAGGACAGCAGGGAACTCAATTGATACCTCCTAATGTCTGGGAAATCTACTCCTCCCCCTCCTTGAGGTAATTGCAATTAGTAAGTTTGATGAGGGGCCGCCCACAATGCCAGACAAAGGAACCAAACCATCCCATAAGCTTCTGCAGCATTGACCTGGGAAATATAGGGAGCATACGCACGGGATAAAGCAAACGAGGAAGAACATTCATCATAATGAGAGATATTTGGTCCAGCCATGAAATTGGAAGAGCCTCCCATCTCTGGAGATTTTGCTTAATATTGTCAAGCAAGTGAGCAAAATTAGTCCGAAATAACAGATCAAACTTGGGGGTAATTAAAATGCCTAGGTATTGGAACTCTGCCAGTGACCACTTAAAAGGGACCTTCAACTTCTGGTACATCCTTAAGGTTCCCCAAAGGCATAGCCTCCAATTTTGCAAAGTTAATCTTATATCCAGAAATAGCCCCAAATGAATTGACACGTTATATCAAATGGGATACGGAGGTCATCGGGATCGATAAAAACAGAAGGACATCATCCGCATACAGCGTAATCTTGCGTGCCCTCGATCTCACTTCTGGAGCGGTTATGTGGACTTTCTGATGAATGGCCTCTGCCAGCGGTTCTATCACCAATGTAAACAACAATGGTGAGAGGGGGCAGCCTTGCCGACTACCCCTACCAATCCTAAAATTCCCAGACTTCACCCCGTTGGTGATGACCGCGACCAGAGGGTGGCGATATAAAACTTCCACTCACCTAGCAACTTTCGAGGTCATTGATATGGTCTTGCAAGGCCCGCACCTCTTGTTCCAGCACCTGGAACACACTGGATGAGGATTCCATCGCAGCTTCCAAGGCCTTAGTCCGACCTTCCACCTCCTCCAGCCGCTCCCCGAGGCCCTGGATCTCCTGCTTATGCTTCTGCAGCATGGATGCCTTCGACTGGACCTGGCACGAATCTCCCCACTCGCAGCCCCAACTTTCAAGGTAAGTCTCTCCATCACCGCAGCCAATTTCTGAGAGTCTATCAGGTCCCTGGGGGGTTCAGGAGAGGCTGCTGTTGCTGCAGTCTCTGGTATGCCTGCTGCTGCAGTGGAATGTTCTCCCTGCTGCTGCTTGCTCAATCCTTTTCCCTTTGGCATCCTTCCCCCACTCCCAAATATTAACAAATATGTTTTCTGTAAGCTTTTAAACTAATAATTCCACCACATAAGTTGGCCAGGGATGGCAAAAAACAGTTTCAAACACTGTTAGGCAGAACTGTCCACAGCAGTTCTACAGAATCACCGCGAGTCCGAAGGTCTTGTTTAATCTTGTCAAACAAATGAACAAAATTAGCCTTGAATAACTAATCAAAGCTAGGGTAACAAAGAGGCCCGATTAAAGAAAACCTTCCTGTGCCCACTTAAAGGGGAATCCACCTTTCACAATATGCATTCCCCTTAGACCCCCTCCCATAGGCATAGGCTCCAACTTTGAAAAATTGATCTTGTAACCTGAGAAAGAACCAAATGAATTAATAGTGTATCACATAGGGTACCGAGATTGCTGAGAAAATAAGAACATCATCTGCATATAGTGTAATCGTATGCACCTTCAACCCCACCTTTGGAGCAGCTATATCAGGTTCCTCATGCAAGACCTCTGCCAATGGCTCAGTCACCAATGTGAAAAGCAAAGGTGAAAAGGGACATCCTTGCTGACTACCCCTATCAATATTAAAATTATCAGACATCATACCTTTGGTGAGAACCGCTGCCAGAGGATCACTGTAAAGGACCCTTATCATCTAGTAAACACTTCACCCAGGCCAAACTGCTCCAGGTTATAAAAAGATTATGAAAATGCCTTCTCTGCATTCAAAGAGACCACCAACCCTTGAACCAAATTGTTGTTGGCACACTTGAATCATTTTAAGCAACGTCCTAACATTATTAGAGGATCTGCAACCCTTTATAAAACCTGTCTGATCTTCTTTGACAATAGAGGGCAACACCCCTTCCAACCTCAATGCCAAAGTCTTAGATGAAATTTTAAAATCAGAATTTAAGAGTGAGCTAGGATTATAAAGGAGCACAGTCCTCCGGGGCCTTCCCTTTCTTGAGGCTAAGGGTGGTATTAGCCTCTCTCCAGGATGGTGGGAGGCAATCATGACTATATGAATAGTTACACATGTCTAGCATTTCCAAAACTCTCTGGGAAGACCATCAGGGCTGGGTGCCTCTCCACTTTGAAGTTGCCTCACCACCTCCCGTATCTCTTGTGCTGTTAATGGAGCATTAAGGAGAGACACCTGCTCAGCACACATACAGGAAGATTCAAGTTCCTGGAAAAAAGACTCCATTTTATCCTGTCTATCTTCACAACATTCAGACTGATACAGTTCAAAATAGAACCTCCGAAATGCTGCATTGATCTTTTTAGCATTACAAGTAAGAGTCCCATTCCCTTCCCCAATAGAAGCAATAGATTGGGAGGCATTCTTCTTCCTAACCGGATATGCCAAATATTTACCTATCACCATGCTCAAACAACCTTTGCTTTGCAAAGGAAAGTTCCTTCCTGCCTGTATGCGCAAGCATGGAGTTTAAGGTGGATCGAAGTGCTGTTATCCACTGCAGCTTAGTCACTGATGGCCTACTGTAATATGCCATCTCAGCTGCCTTCAATTGTGCTGCTCTCCCTTCTGTCGCTTCTGACTGTCTGTATGAGATAATTATCCTTCTAGCATAGGCCTTAATAGTCTCCCGAAGAATGGATGAATTACTAGCTGTACCCATGTTGGTGGCCAAAAATGCTTCAAATTCCCTAGACAAGTACTTAACAAACTTGCTGTCCTTGAGGATGAAGGGATCCATTCGCAGTACAATGAACTCATTGCATTACCCTTCATCCCAATCATATAAATATACTGCTGTGTGATCAGAGATGGTAATAGTCCTAATCGAACAAGATACCAATTGAATCTAGAAGAGCTGCAGGAGTTTAAAAAAAATGAATCCTCGTATGGCATTTATGAGGATTGGAAAAGAATATCAAGACTGTGTCCGTAGGGTGGAGACATCTTCAAACATTTACCAACCCTAGTTCCACACATAGATCATCCAAGTGTTTAGATTGTGGCGAAAGCTTTGGGCATTCTATCCAGCACAGGATCCATGAAGCAACTGAAGTCCCCCCTCGATAAGAATATGCCGCGATGCAAAGGCCATCAGCTTAGATAGTGCATCAACCCCATTTAACGGGTTGGGCCAGAGAACAATAGACATTCAAAATACCATATTCCTCGTCATGTTTTAGGGCCTTAAGGGTAACAAACTGGCCATATTCATCTTTAACACAATCTATTCAATTAAATAGAAGATTCTTCTGGATGAATATGGCTAGCCCCTGCTCGTCGAGTTAAAGGACGAGAGAAACAGCTGATTAAACACGCCCTGCTGTAACTTCAAGTGTTCCTTATCATTAAGGTGAGTATCCTGCAATGGGGCAACATCCACTGTCTCCTTGTTGAGGCTCAACAACACCTTTTTCCTTTTAACGGGCGAATGGATGCCTCTAATATTTCAGATGCACCATTAAAGAACACTGCTAGCCATGATCCTTTACAAGCATCTTTGACCTGCTATGAGGAAAAATGTGACTTACAGTATGTTGAGGAGATACAAAAGAAGACTCATACAGCCCATTTATGAAAAACCAAAGAAAAAACTAAACTAACTACAAAACATAAAAGGCATTTAATGGGGGACTCTAACCCCTGCCCATAGAATGTGCTTATACCTTCCACATACATATCCATTTCCCTGTCCAGATCGATGCCATAGCCTTGTGAGTAATACGAAGTGCTGCTGGGTGTCTCATCAAATACTGAATACCAAGGTCCTTTAATTTTCTTTTGACCTCATGAAACAATTTCCTTTTACGGATCACCGCCACAGAAAAGCCCTGAAAAAACATTTTCTTCGTTCCCTGATAAGTCAGGGCCTATGGATCTTTTCCCATCCTTCTGGAAGATGCCACGACTCTCTGCTTGTTCCTGTAGCTTTGAAATTGCACCAGGACTGTGTGGGATGCCGATCCAGACCGAATCTGCACACCGCAACTCTGTGAGCTCTGTCAAACTTCACCCGGTCCGCCTCAGCATCCCAGCCAGGGAACTGTGGTAGCCAGTCTTCAAATAAGTTTGCTAGCTGCCCACCTTCCATTCCCTCCAGCAGCCCAATGACCCGGATATTTCTCCTTCTACTTTGATGTTCCAGATCATTGATCTACTCAGTCAAAACCCGGACTTGTTTCAATGGCCTGGATACGCTGTGCTGGGGACTTGACTTCGGTCTCCAACACCGCAGTCCACCCCTTCAACTCGTTTCCTGAGCCCTTCCAACTCCTTCTCATGCTTTTGTAGCATGATCGAAATCAGCTCCAGCTGAGTACGACTGTCTTCCATCAACTCCATCATCCCTCAGATCGCCATGAGTGTCCCCGTGTGTTGCGGCTTGGCTGTATGCTTTCCTTTCATCATCCTCGCTTGCTCATAAAGAACTTACAGGAGAACCTCGACTACCTGAACATCAACCATTAAAATCCCGGACAATCCGAATAAGATCTCAAGGCCCTGCAAAAATGGCACCAGGCAACCCAGCTTTCAGTTATCAGTTAAACGGCATTATGGCATGCATAGTTGGATGACCGAGAGATGTTCGACAACCAGCAGCTCTTGGCTAACTGGCATTATGGCGTGCATTGCCAGATAATCGAGAAATGTTGAACAAATGGCACTCAGACTACCACTTGTTTCCTGCCACCCGAATGGCCAATCATTCAAACAAAATACTCCCTGCCCAACTCATTCGGACAATCGAGACTCCACCGCAAATAGATTTAAACGGTTTCACAACTGTTTAACATCAATTCTCTCCAAAAAAAAAGGTAAAGTGGAGGTGTAAAAATATCACTACAGCTGGCTGGGGTGCAGAGCTCAGCAAGGCAGATCTGCTCAGATCGCCGCCATCTTGGATTCCCCCACAGGGTAACTTAGCATGGCCAATCCACCAAACTTGCAGTTTGTTGAATTAAGGGAGGAAACTGGCAGAAACCCATGCAGAAACAGGGAGAACCTACACGCAGACAGTCATCCATGACTGGAATCAAAGCCAGGCCCTAGTGACGTAAGGCAGCAGTGCTAATGACTGTCCACCATGACACTTGTGGCATTACAGTTTACATCCAGAACACGGTTTCTTGGACTCATGT
Organism: Hemiscyllium ocellatum; assembly: GCF_020745735.1. Classification (NCBI taxonomy): domain Eukaryota; kingdom Metazoa; phylum Chordata; class Chondrichthyes; order Orectolobiformes; family Hemiscylliidae; genus Hemiscyllium; species Hemiscyllium ocellatum. The sequence goes on from NC_083404.1 coordinate 75,246,809, forward strand.
GGATGCACTGGTTACAAAGGCCCAACAATGTCTATTTTTCCTCAGGCAGCTGAGGAAATTTGGCATGATGGCAAATACCCTTGCCAACATTTATAGGTGCGCCATTGAGAGCATTCTGTCTGGATGTAACACTACCTGGTAATGACAACTGTACCATTCAAGATCAAAGACGGTTACAAAGAGTGGTGAACTCGGCAGGACAATCGCAAAGGCCGACCTCCCATTTATAGAATCCATCTACCAGGCCTGCTGTCAAGAAAAGGCCGCCAGCATTCTCAAAGATCCATCCCACCCTGGCAATGCTTTTCTACAACCTCTACCATTGGCGAGAAGGTACAGAAACCTGAACACATGCACCAGCCGGTTTCATAACAGTTTCTATCCTGCTGTTGTTCACATACTGAATGGACTCTCAAACTCTTAACACCCACCTGTACCTGTGTTTTTGTTTTTGCCACTATTTACCTATTATCTACTTATCTATGCTACATAACTATGTGATCTGCCTGTATTGCTCGCAAGACAAGCTTTTCACTGTGCCTTGATACATGTGACAATCAATTCAATTCAATTCATTACAATTGATAGTGATGGTTTAATCTGAGGCAAAGTTTTAAATGTGAATAAGGGAAATTATCGAAAGCATAAGACAAGTTGGCTGAGCTGGATTGAGAAAATACATTAAAAGACATGACTGTACATAGGTAATGGACAATCCTAAATAACTATTACATGGCTGAGAGCAACAATTCATTCCTTCAACATGAAAAATGTGAAAATGTCTCAGGCAATCTTGGTTGACAAAGAAGGTAAGGAATATATAATATTAAAAGATGTTTTAAAATGCGGTCCGAGAAAGTAATAAACTCACAAAATTAGAGATTCAAGTGACTAGGGAGAATGAGGAGTTGAAAGAAATTGGTATTATGGAGCTGATAGCTGATTAGTTCCAGATACCTGACGATCTACACCCCAAAATACTGAAGGAGATGGCTGAAGAGATACTCAATGCATTGACAATCATCTTCCAAATTTTCACAGGATCTAGAATGATTCCTGTAGATTTGAAGCTGGAAAGTGTCACGCATTATTTAAAAGAGGAGCAATGCAAAAATCAGGGAGTTATAGACCTATCAGCTTTTATATCAAATGCTACAATCTGACATAAAAGATGTGAAAGAAAGACACTTGGATAAAAATAATCTAATTGGGCATAGTCAGATGGATTTTTAAAATGGAAAATTGTATTTGGCATAGTTTTGGAGTTTTTTGAGGATGCTGCCAACAGAATTCATAATGATGGCAGGATATTTGGATTTTTAGCAAGTTTTTGATATGGTTGCATACAAAGATTGATTAGCAATATTAAAACACCTTGAATCAGAATGGATTAAATATTTGCTAACAGTCAGTGGGAATAACTGGGTCATCCTCATTCTGGCAGGCTGTGACTATCGAGTATTGCAAGGATCAATACTTGGGCTCCAGCTGTTCACAATATATATCAATAATTTAGTGTGGGGACCAAATGTAATATGTCTAAATTTGTAGATGACACAAGCTAAGCAATAGCATTTTTTGAGGAAGATGTAAAATATTTTCAGCAGAATTTGAACATGCTTAGCAATTGGGCAAGAACATTGAACAGTACAGCATGGGAACAAACTCTTCTGTGCAGACTATGGTGCCATTCTAAACTAATCCCATTTGTCTGCAAATGGAAATGGTCCTGAAAATGGTCTGCAAATGATCCCTCTCACCTTAAATCTCTGTCAATTATTATTTGACATTTCTGTCCTGGGGAAAAAGGCTTTGACTATCCACCCTATCCATGTCTTTATATGCTTCCATCAGGTTATCCTTCAGCCTCCAATGCTCGAACAAAAACAATCCAAATTTATCTACTTGTGTTGTCACTTTCAGGGAACTATGGATTTGCACCTCAAGATCCCTTTGTTTATCAATACTCCGAAGGGTCCTGCCATTTACTGTATAATTTCCTCTTGCATTTGAATTCCCAAAATGCATAATTTTACACTTGTCAGGATTAAACTCTATCTGCCTTTTCTCCGCCCAACTTTCCAACAGATCTATATCCAGTTGTTTACCTTGACAACCTTCCTCACTATCCACAACTCCATCAATTTTATGTTGTCTGCAAATTTACTAATCAGACAATTGACATTTCCATCCAAATCATTTTTATAAATTACAAACAACAGAGATGCCACACTGATCCTTGCAGAACACCACTGGTCACCGACTTTCAATCAGGCAAAAGAAACATCCACCCCACCTGTCCCTGGTCCTCCAAGACCAAGCCAATTTTGTACCCAACTTACAAACTCACTGTGCATTTGATTTAATGTTCTGGACCTGCCTACCGTGAGGGACCTTGTCAAATGCTTTAGTAAAGTCCATGTTGACAACATCTACTGCCCTACCCTCATCAATCATCTTTGTCACTTCATCAAATTTTTGAAATGAAACATGCCCCACACAAAGCCATGCCAAGTATCCCTAATAAGTCCATTCTTTTCCAGTGAGAGTAATCCTGTCCCTAAGAACCTTCTCTAATAATTTTCTGACCACTGATATAAGCCTAAATGGCCTATTTCCTGGGTTATCTCTGTTGCCCTTCTTAAACAAAGGAACTATATTGGCTATCCTCTAGTCTTCTGGAACCTTGCTTGTTGTTAAAGAGGATACACAGATCTTTGTCAAAGCCCCAGCAATCTCATCCCTCCCATCTGCTTCTGGGGACCTAACTATTCCACTGCTTTGGAAAAACCTCCTCCTTCTTAAAATTGACATGCCATAGAATTTCAACATACCACTCCCTTATATTACCATTATCCATGTCTTTCTCCTTGGTGAATACTGATGTGAACTACTCATTGAAGACTTCACCCATTATCTCTGGTTCCACATATAAATTCCCTCTTTTATCCTTCAGTGGACCTATCCTTTCCCTAGCTTCCCTCATTTCCCTTAATTTATATATAAATGCCTTGGGATTCTCCTCAATCCTACTTGTCAAGAATATTTCATGGTCCCTTTAACCCTCCTATACCTTGTTTAATTTCTTTTCTGCTTCCTTTACATTCCTCAAGGTCCTAGTCTGATTTCAGTTTCCTAAACCTGACATGAGCTTCCCTTTTCTTCTTATCTAAACTTTCAGTATCTTGCTATCCAGGGTTCCCAAACCTTGCATCCTCACAGAAACATGCTTATCCTGACCTCTGAGAAATGTCAAATATGGATATCCTTCAACCAGCTCCCTCAATCTAATTTTGTCCAGTTCTCGCCTAATATCATTGTGATTAAACTTGCCTCAATTTAGCACTTTCAACTAAGGACCAGACTTACCCTTATCCATAACTATCTTAAAACATACGGAATTATGATCATTGTTCCAAAGCAATCCCCATTTAAACTTTGATACTTGACCAGGCTCATTCCTCAATACATGTTCTAGTACAGCCCCTCGCAAGGAATTAAGGGCTATGGGAAGAGCACTGGTAAGTGGAATTGAAGCACCAATCAGCCATGATTAAATGGCAGAGTGCACTTGATGTGCTGAATGGCCTTACTTCCACTCCTATGAGTTATGGTCTTCCCTGTTGGATTATCTACATATTGTTTCAAGACATTCTCCCAGTTGCACCTAATAAATTCTGTCTCACCTCAGCCTCTCAAACAATATTGGGTAAGTTAAAATTACCCATACCTGTTATTTTTACATCTTTCCATGACCTGCTTACATATCTGTTTCTCTATCTCTATCTTACAGTATAACACCATATAGTGATTGCATCTGTCTTATTCCTGAATTCTACCTATATGGGCTTTCTGGATGAGCCTTTCAAAATGTATTCTCTTCATACACCTGTGACATTCTCCTTAATCAGTTTTGCAACTCACCCATCCACTTTATATCCCTCTATATCACACTTGAAACATGTAAATCCTTGAACATTGAGTTTCCAGTCCTGCCTTCTTCTCAACCAGGTTTCTGTAATAGTGATAACATCATAGTTCCGTGCACAGTTCTAGGCTCTAAATTCAGTTACCTTACCTGTTTTACTCCCTGCATTAAAATAAATACACTTCAGACCACCAGTCCTGCTACGTTCATTAATCTGGCGCCAACTGTTCTTCCTATTAAACTTATCTGACAATGGCAAATGGAATTTAATGTAAAAAAGTGTGAGGTTATCCACTTTGGTAGAAGAACAGATGTGTAGTTTTTTTTTAAATAGCAAGAGGTTGGAAATTGTAGAATTGCAAAGGGCCTTGTGTCAATAGGTCACTAAAGGTTAACATGTACGTGTAACAAACTACTGAAGGCTAATGGAATGTTAACCTTTAGTGTAAACTGATTTGAGTACAGGAGTAGTCATAGAATCATACTGTACAGAAGAGGTACTTCAGCCATAAATCTGTACCCCTCTTGAAGTGTTACTTCTTCCGATGTGCATCACCTCACATTCATCAGGATTAACTTCCATTTGCCAATGATCTGCTCATGATCTGCCCATCTGACTGAACCATTTATATTTTCCTGTAACCTAAGCTTATTCATCTACAAGCTTATTTATCATTCCCCCACATTCTCATCTATATTATTCATGAACATCACAAACAATAAGGGATTAGCTTTGATTTTTATGGAATACCACTGTACACCAAGCTCCAGTCACACAAACAGCCTTCTACCATTACACTTTGTCTCCTATCACTGAATCAACTTTGGATCCACCTTGCCTGTTACTCTGGATGCCATAGGTTTTATTTTCTTTATCAGTTTTCCATGTGGGACTACCACATCCCTACTACTGATGTGAGACTTAGTGGTCTAATGTTCCCTGGCCTATCTTTACCACCTTTTTTGTTCAATCAAATCACATTAGCTGGCACCTCCCTTGAGGCCAGAGACAATGGCTCCTATTATTCTCACCCTCATCAAAAGCTTTGCTGAGATCCATATAAATTACATCTACTGCCTTACCCTCATCCACATACTTGGCCACCTCCTCAAAACTTCCACCAAATGTGGTAGGCATGACCTCCCTCTGCTGACTACCCCGATCAAATCATGGCCCTTTTAATGGAGATTAATTTTTTTTTCATTATTTTCTTCAGCAATTTCCTTACCACTGATATGAGACTAATTGGTCTATTCTCCTCTGGCTTTTCGCTACCAATCCTTTTGTAAAGTGGAATCACATTCACATTTTCCAGTTTTCTGGCATCTCCCTTGAGACCAGAAACAATTTATAAAGTTTGGGTCAGGGCCCCTGTTATTTCCTCCCTCGTCTCCCACAACAGCTTGGGATACAACTTATCTGCATCTGGGGATTTGTCTCCTTTGAAAACCACCTAAGCCTCCATTACCTTTGCATTTCTTACATCAATCTACAAACTTCACAGTTTATCTTCTCAAATTTTGTACCTGCATCCTCTTTCTCCAAAGTAAAGGCAGATTTTAAGTACTCATTTAACATTCTATCATTTTCATCTGGCCTTCTGCACGGATTGTCCCTTGGGTCACGAATGGGCCCTATTTTTTCCATTGTTATTCTCTTCCCCTTGATATATTTGTGGAATATCTTGGGATTCTCCCTACTCTTGCCCGTCAGCAATTTCTCACCTCCCTTCTTTGCTCTTCAAATTGCTTCCTTGGGTTATCCCCAGCACTTTCTATACTCCTCTAAGGCCTCTGCTGTTTTGCTCCTTTTGCAATTGTTATATGTCTCTCTTTCCCTTGTTAATCTGGTTCTGAATATTCCTAGTCATCCATGAGTCTATGGACTTGTTGCTCCTACATTTCACCTCCCAGGACAACATGGCAGATCATAGTGTCATGTAGTCATAGTATCATGCAGCATTGAGGAGCCCTTCTGCACATCGGGTCTGTGCTGACCTAACTACACTCCTCCCACTTTCCAACCTTCCGTAATTTTTTTTTATAGGTTAAGTTTCTCACCTCTATTGCCCTTGAAGGCATTCCTTTCCAGATTCCCTTCACCCTGAGTGAAAAAATTCTTCAAATCCCCTCTTAACCTCCTGCTGTTCACCTTAACATTCTGCCCTCTTGTTATTGAGGTGTTCCTCAAGGTAGTGTCTTGACCCAACTATCTTCAGTTGCTTCATCAATAACCTTGCTTCAATCATAAGGTCAGAAGTGGGACATTCATTTGTAGGGTGATTGCAAACTGTTCAGCACATTTGCAGCTCCTCAGGTTTTGAACAGTCTATGTCCTCATGCAACAAGACCTGGTAAGCATTCAGATCTGGACTTAATAGGTGGCAAGTGACCTTTGTGCCATACAAATGCCAGTCAATAACCATCAAGAGAAAATCTTAGCACTTTATCTTGATATTCAATGGCATTACAATTGCAGAACCCCCCCCCACCCACCTCCCCCCCTCCACTATAACAACATGGTAATTTACTACAAGAGTTGGTCAGAAGCTGGGAATTCTGCGGCACATAACTTACTTCCTTACTCCCCAAAATTGTGCATCATTTATAAGACACATATGAGTAATGTGATGGAATGTTCTTAACTCAGCTGAATGAGAGTAACTCTAAATGCATTCAAGAAGCTCAACACCAGCCAGGACAAAGCAGCCAACTTTAAATCCATCATCTGAAACATTTACTCCCTCTACCAGTGACACACAGTGAAGCAGTGTGCACCAACTACAAGATATACGACTACGACTAATCAAGCCTCCAATAGGACATTGCAAAGCATCAATCTTGAGCACCAAACCTGTGGGTTCCATCCAACCTAATCATTATTGCAATTTTAACCAATATCACTGTACCTTCACTGGGACTGGATCAAAATGCTAGGGTTCCCTTCCCAACAGCACTGTGGGTGTACCGACACCTTAAGGGCTGTAGTGTCAAGAAGGTGCTTGCCACATCCCCTAATGGAAAATTAGGAATGGGCAACAAATGCTTTCCAAATCACATCCCATGAAAGAATAAACAAACAAAGGTTACAAAGCTGTAGATGTATGCTTTTCAAAATTCTCTAGATTCATGTGTTGTTCCATTCAGTTAAAATGCAAATGCACCTCCATAATTAAGGCAGGAAATTAATTCAGAACTCACAGTCTTACTTAAATTGTGGAAAATTGTTGCAGCTTATTGACAAAAACAGTTACTGAACAGTTGAACATATGTAAACATGTCATAATGAGTCAGTAAGGATTTGTGAAGAGTTTGCCATGTCTCACTAATTCCATTGAATTTGTAAGCATATAGCTAGCTATGAATGTTGTCTAAATGGACTCCCAGAAATTGCTAAAATTCCATACAAGTGATTATAAAGGACTGTTCAGTACATTTGCAACTCCTTAGATTTTGAACAGTCTATGTCCTTATGCAACCAGACCTGGACAACATTCGGGTTTGGGCTTAATAGGAGGCTAGTATCCTCTGTGCCATACAAATGCCAGTCAATGACCATCAAGAGAAAATGTCACCACCTTCCCCAGACATTCAATGCCATTACTATTGCAGATATCCACAACATGGTACTGTGGCTACAAAGGCTGGTTAGAAGCTGGGAATTCTGTGGCACGTAACTCACCCCCTTAATCCCCAAAATTGTGCACCATCTTTAAAAGGAGAAAGTGAGGACTGCAGATGCTGGAGATTAGAGTCGAAAAGGATGGTGCTGGAAAAGCACAGCTGGTCAGGCAACATCCGAGGAACATTTCTGATGAAGAGCTTATGCTCAAAACGTGTCTCTCTTGCTTCTCAGATGCTGCCTGACTGGTTGTGCTTTTCCAGCAGCGCACTTTTCAACCCACCACTTGTAAGACACAAATGAGGAATGTTCTTAACTCAGATGGATGAGTGTAACTCCAAATGCATTCAAGAAGCTCAACACCATCCAGGACAAAGCAGCCAACTTTAAATGGTATCCCATCCATCACTTTAAACACTTAGAAAGGATACCGATTATATGTAACCTTGTGATATGGATCTGTAAATGATTGGCATGTAGGAGTCAGAGGGCAGAATTAAACATAACATTCTCCTCTTTGCACAATGTGACAGTTAATGTTCCTCAGGATATTTGCTAAAGTCTTAACATTTCATCACATCATGCTGCCTTAAATGAAGGCATAGTGATTTTTAATCTGACATGCTGAAGGCAGTAAAGAAAGAACACATTAAGCTGAAACTTTAGAAGGTTTCTAAGTGGGAATGGAGGTTTGCAGGGCCATAATATTCTGAAATAGTCCAGTCTTCTGCCTTGGGCCAGGCTCTGGTCCATGTGGACGAAAACCTGCTTTAATCTTCTCAAAAGTACATATCTCATTGCAGGCTGAATGAATTGCAGATATTATAGGGTATTTCTGACTCTCTGTTAGCCTCTGACACTGATAGGATGAACCTGAACTCATTCCCAGACATTGGTTTTGTTGAGGGCCAGGGATCACAATTACTTCAATCTGAGCTGGTAAATGACAGTATCCATCCTTGAGAGAGAGGTTTATTCTCTTTTTAGCAATTGAGATATTTTCACTATCTCTAGCCCATAGGAAATTAGGGAGGTGGGTGGTTTAATGATTTGGAATAGTGTGTTATTAGTATATACGCATATTCCACACTGCTTTCCCAGCCTATACTTCATTGTTTGCTGTGTTAAACCATGCCGGGAACTAAAGATATTAGCAATCTGATTTGATCTTTTGGTGGATTAAGAAAAAAAATTAATGCAAATTATAGAAGTTTTGTATAATTTGCGGTGGCAAACTGCTTGAATGAAATGAATAGGCAGCCCTAGGTTGCAAACAGGTTCCGTTCTTGAGTCCATTTTGGAATTGGTTTGTTCACAAATTTGAATACTGTACAATGCAGGTCAATATAAAATAGCCATTCTTAATTATAGGAAATATTCATACTTCAGATCTTAAAAATTAAATCCTTGTATGGGATTGCATTTACACATTAGTTGAAAGTTTGTAGATAGGGGACTCCCTGTTAACATTATCTGCATTTTGCTTTTTGATTGGCTCTTGGGAGTTTGACGAATAAGTTCCCATTGGTCTGTGTTGTAATCTATCTATTTCCTCACAGATTAATAAAATGTGAAATGGTTTTGAATTTAAAAATTACGCACATTTTGTTTAAGCGCTAGTTTCTGGGAAAGTCTGATAGCTGATGCTTAGTCATGTGAGTATAGATTATTTGTGCTAACATTTACCTTCCAGTCATTCTCCAGAGTTCGGGGATAATAGATTGAAAGACGTACCATGAGCAGCTGCAGCAGCAGCACCAGCAAAAACAGCAGGCATTGGAGCCACGGTTCCCATCACCCTGCTGTGGTTGTGCAGAGCCCGGCATCTCCTGTTGCACCAATGTCTGACGCTTACGCATCTCCATCCGCTCTGATCCCATGGGCTATGGAGAAAACAAGAAACTGCTTTAAAGAATGAAAGCAGTCCAGATGAACACCACTAAGCCATGACTGTTTTTGAATTGGAGATGCCAGTGTTGGACTGGGGTATACAAAGTTAAAAATCACACAACACCAGATTATAATCCAACAGGTTTATGTAGAAGCTTTAGCTTTCAGAGTGCTGCTCCTGATAACTTTACTATAATGGTTTTCTTTTGTAATGTCTAGTTCTTAATCACTAGCAAAAACACTATTTTAAATTTAAAGCAGTAATCTGTCTCGATTTAAATTGTTTTTGTAAACACATCTCTCTTTAAATGAGTTTGAAGTATTTGACACTTTTTATTATAACTTTCTTCCTTTATGTTGACAAACCTATTAAGGTGATCAAACATTCATATTATTTGCCTTCAGGAAGCAGCACAAGTGAACCTGAAAATGATATTGAGCAATTAACTGTTTGAAACCATAATCAAAATCCAAGGACAATGGTGATGGTTTCTCCTTTTGGACTGACAAGCTAGAATCTCATAAACATGCATACGAACATTTAAATTAGGAGAAGCTCAGCCTTTCAAACCTGCTCTGCCATTCAATACTGTTTGAGTTCTGAACTCAACATCCCATCTACACCCAACTACCTCTGCTTTAAAAATAAAGCCTCACCATCTTCTGAAGTAGAGAGCTTGAAAGTCGCATAACATTCTGAAAGAAAAAAATTCACCTCATCACTGTACTAAAAAGGGGACTCCTAATTTTAAAAGTGTCCCCTAGTTTGGATTCACTCACAAGAAGAAGTGTTTCCATTTACACCTTGACAAGATCATTCAGTGTCTTATCCAATCATGTCTTGCTTTTTAAAACTCCAATGAAAACAAGCTCGGCCTGACTTTTCATTCTTTATAAGTCAACCCGTTTATTTCAGGCATTAAGAACAAGGATCAGGAGTAGGCAATTCAGCTCCTCAAACTTGTTCTGCCACTTGATATGATCATAGCTGATTTCATTTTGGCCCCAACTCCACCTCCTGCCTGCTCTTCATAACTCTTCAAACCATTTCTGATTCAAAATGTCCATCTTTTCCTTAAATTGACTTAATGTTCCAGCATTCACCATGCTCTGCGGTAGTGAATTCCACACATTCACAGTCCTTTGAGAGAAGTAATTTCTCCTTATCTCCATTTTAAATCTGCTACCCTTTATCCTAAACCTCTCATTCTAGATTGCCCCACATGAGGAAACATCCTTTCTCAGTCTACTGCGTCAATCCCCTTTAACATATCATTTACCTCAATTTGACTTCCTGTCATTCTTCTAAATTATAACAAAATCTACCAAACCACCTCTGAACCAATGCATTTTCATCCATCCATAAATAAGGAGACCAAAGCTGTGTATAAGGTAATCAAGATGATGTCTCACCAATTCCCTGTATAATTGAAACATAACATCCATGCATGGATTAAATCTGTCCTTCATTTTAATCCCTAGAAGTGTGATGGTGGGGTAAATATAATGTCACTGAGCTAGACATCTAGAGCTAATGATTAATATTCTGGGGCAATGGATTCAAATCTTGACAGAACAACTGATGAAGTTCAATTAATAAAACTCAAGTTACACGCTCGTCGAATGGTGACCATGAAACTATCATCAAAAAAGCCTGATTGGTTCACTGTAGTTCTTTAGGAAAGTAAATGTGCTGAACTTATCTGGCTTGCCTTGCAAGGCAACAGTGCAAGAGCACTATTAATGGCCTTGCCAGGAATGTCCATATCCTGTGAATGAGGAGAAATTGTAATTGAAATGTTAGCCCTGTTATTTTCACTCCTTAGATACTACCTGATCTCTAATTGTTTTCAGCATGTTTGTTTTCATTCAAAATATCTAGAATTAGAATCAGTAAATAGCCTAGCGATTACTGTAAACATAATACATCTTACGTTTATTGTAAATTCAAGTGGCAAGAATTTTATAACTGGCACAACATAATTAAGAAACATGTTGCTTTTATTTTTGCAGACTATAAGAGGAATGAGTAGAGGGTATTTACCAGAATGTTGCCTGGGTTGGAGAGTTCTATTTATGAACAGAGACAGAGCAGTGACGAAGAGTCCTCTTGACTCGAGACATTAGCTTGCGCTCTCTCCATGGATGCTGCCTGACCTGCTGTGAGCTCCAGCATTTATTGTTTTCTGACCATGTCATTGATTATTACAAATATTACAAACCTTACAAACCTAGTAAGGTTGTGAAGAAAAACTGATCATAGGAAATTTTTAAAGTATTACCTGTGGACAATAATTCCCAAACACATTTCAAAGGTTTCTCAGTTGCACAATGGTGCAGAGCTGCTAATCTCTCACATTGAACTGTATGAATGTTGAACATAGGCTCTTATATGGAATGCTGCATTTGAGTGATTTAAGATTGCAAAATGGAAGTAATCCTGCTAAAATTATAATCATCTAATGTATGTGAATGTCATGGTATGTGCTGATTAAGGTGTAATTTTTCAGAGGGCAGTTGTTGAAGGTCTCCATGTATCGAGGATTTATACCCTTGATAACTCGCAGGTTCCTATTTCATTCCCAGGAGAATATGTCTTACAAGGGTGATTCCCGAGGAACAACCCTTGCAATCATGATTGATGACTCCAAAATGAAATCCCCCTGAGGCAATGCACAGATATAAAGTGGCCCATTCTTGCAAAAGGATCATGTGAAGCAGATGATGGGGCCTCCTCAAGATGAGTTTTAGAATCTTGGACTGATCTAAAGGGGCTTTGCAGTACACCCTAGACAGAGTATGTCACATAAACTTAGCATGCTATACTCTGCATAACTGTTTGTATTGACACTAAACAGCTGCTCTCTTCTCTCTTCTTCAGCTTCTGAATGGGAGTGAAGTGAGAGATGGCATTGGAACAGGGTGACACGAGGCACAGGGACACACAAGATGGTCGCTGAGCCATAAGTTGGCCACTTGATACACAAGATGGCTGCCAGACCACAATATGGAAACAGACAGCAGAATGCCAGAATGCCAGCACAATGCACTCACAATCTAGTCGATTAGCTTAAGGCAGGTGGGGGACAGAACATACGAGTAGCGTATACTGCCCGCCTAGGTCCAGCCAACACCTTTGATGGAATTGTTAACTACTTGATACGAACTCAATACAAAGTGCTAGTGGCCAGTACTGCAGTAATCGTCCTTTTCAGGAAGAGTGATTACTACCCATTACTACTGTAATGGACTTCTGCTCAGACATTGAAATTGACAATGTCAGTGCTGAAACTGACAATGACCGTGCTGAAATTAACAAAGGCTGCGCTAGAAGTGACAATGATTGCAAAAAGTAAACTAACAACGATTTTGCAATGGTTGCAATGGGCTATTGGGAGGCATTGGGTGAGTAGAGGTGGCCAGGAGGGTAGAGAAGTCCAACCAGTAGAGAGCACATGTTACAGAGACAATAACCTCATCACTGGCCTACTATATCACAATGTGTGTAAAAGTATCTTGGCATGTGCTCCAGGTTGAGAGAAGACTCACAGCTGACCACTGTGCTGTTGGTGTCTTTCTCTCCCCGGAGCTCCGGTATTTCCATTTACAATAAACTCTGTCGTTGAATCCCAACTTGGACTCTGGTAATTTCTTCACAACAATTGGCACTGCGAGTAGGGTTCTTATTATTGGTGCCCTGGTCAAAGGCCACAATCGGAGAACCGGGCTAAGAATCAATTTGTACCCGCAAACAGGAAGAGTCAGACCGGGCCACAGACAATTTAAAAGGTATGCCGATTGTAATGTCTAATTTGTTATAGTACTGGGTTAAAAATTTAAGTGCATGCCTGTGGAGAATAAGTGTTAACTGCATTAACTGCTGTGAGAACATGCTACTTGTGCTGAAACAGTCAGAGGACAAGGTAGTGCCTGTCTCAAAAACCCTGCATAAACTGATTGTAAAGAGGGGTAGCCCCACCACCCCCACATGAAAGTTGGGATTTGAAGTGGGAATTGAGGCACCGAGGGCACTAGGAGTTGCGAAGCACAAGTGGCAAAGTCAGGTAACACTGGACTCTGTAGGGGCAAACAACGCAGAGTCCAGTTAGAGTTTAAGTTAAAAGCTGGGCGCTGTTTGTACTTGTAATTTCCAATGTGGTGAAGAAGAGAAGCTGATCACTCTGACCAAGAGCCAAACCTCAGTGGAGAGCATATTACCAAGGTGGGGAGCATGAACACTGTGAGTAACCATGATTATTCGTCAGTCAATAGTAGAATGACACAACTTGAATCGTGGTCGGGAGGGTAAAAGGTCCTACCGATAAAGAGCACACCCGGCTTGAGGTAGGTTTCTGGGGCTATTGGGAGGCATTGGGTGAGTAGAGGTGGCCAGGAGGGTAGAGAAGTCCAACCTGTAGAGAGCACATCCTATTGAGCCAGCATTCCCAGCCAACTGGTAGGTACTGACTAGTATTGGTGGCCGGGAGGGTAGACAAGTCACACCTGTTGAGATTCTGGATCAGTGGTGCTAGAAGAGCACAGCAGTTCAGGCAGCATCCAACCTGTAGAGAGTATACCTTGCTAGGAGGCTGCTACGGCCGTATGGATGGTGCTGGGACAGTATTATTGGCTAAGGCAAAGACGTCTCCACTGGTTAGGAACACTTTACTGTTGGTGGTATCTGGAGGTACACAATCTGCTAAATGGCAGATCAAAGTTTTAAGGGGGATACTGCACGTTCCCTTATTGAGAAATACACGGCAGACAGACAAGGATTGACACAGCAATTGAAGAAAAATGGCTGAGATCCATCGCAGACATTAGCGCAACCAAGAGAGTGGATAGATAAACAGAAATGGAACAAAACTAAAAAATAGGGGAATTGCTAGTACATCAATTACAGGCCTAATTGAACAAGTGAGTGCCTCCATTAGTAGGTAAAGAAAGGAACAGGAACAAGTTAAAGAGCTGGAGGATATAATAAAAGAGTTGGAGCAGGAGTTAAGAGGGATGCATAAGAATTCAGACGTGGTTTCGCTTCCTCCTTATGATACCATCCAGCAGGGACCAACTGCTCCCTCTGTTGGACGAACCATGTAAGAGTACAACTTAGAGCGAGTTACGTGAGGAGGAACAGACTTAAAACCCAAAGTCAATTATAAACCCTTCACCCTAGGGGACAGGCAGCAGATTATGGCCTCCCTAGGCAAATTACAGCCCCAGAGTGAAAACACTAGGTTCTGGGAAAAGCTGGATAGTGTATGGGTAGGGTACCAATTATACCTGAGGGACATACACCAGCTGGTCCAGTGGACAAGTGGAGACAGGTAACTGGAGGGCACAATGCCAAAGTAGCCCGAGACTTTAGGGGAAGATGGTAGACACATGCCATTGCCTTTTCAGCTGAGATGGATGCCCAGCAGGGCCCCTTTGCCAATTTTAAAGAGGAAATCCAAAGGGTGGTCAGAACTACTCCCACAAACTGAAGAACATGACCACTAAGCAACTTAAAGGGAAGAAGCCTCTGAGTATGGGGAATGATTATTTAGGGTATATCAGGAATGCTCAGGGCAAGCAAAACCAGATCAGGGGGACCGGGCATCCATCCAAGCTTTTAAAGATGGACTCTCTAGCCTCCACCAAGCCATCCTGAAAATAGAACATAGAACAATTCAGCACAGAACAGGCCCTTCGGCCCACGATGTTGTGCCAAACATTTGTCCTAGCTTAAGCACCTATCCATGTACCTATCCAATTGCCGCTTAAAGGTCACCAATGATTCTGACTCTGCCACTCCCACAGGCAGCACATTCCATGTCCCTACCACTCTCTGGTTAAAGAACCTACCTCTGGCATCCCCCCTATACCTTCCACCCTTCACCTTAAATTTATGTCACCTTGTAACACTCTGTTGTACCCGGGGGAAAAGTCTCTGACTGTTTACTCTATCTATTCCCCTGATCATCTTATAAACTTCTATCAAGTCACCCCTCATCTTTCGCCGTCCCAATGAGAAAAGGCCTACCACTCTCAACCTATCCTCGTACGACCTATTCTCCATTCCAGGCAACATCCTTGTAAATCTCCTCTGCACCCTCTCCAAAGCTTCCACATCTTTCTTAAAGTGAGGCGGCCAGAACTGCACACAGTACTCCAAATATGGCCTTATCAAGGTCCTATACAGCTGCAACATCACCTCACGACTCTTGAATTCAATCCCTCTGTTAATGAACGCTAATACACCATAGGCCTTCTTACAAGCTCTATCCACCTGAGTGGCAACTTTCAAAGAGCTATGAACATAGACCCCAAGATCCCTCTGCTCCTCCACCTTACTAAGAACCCTACCGTTAACCCTGTATTCCACATTCTTATTTGTCCTTCCAAAATGGACAACCTCACACTTGACAGGGTTGAATTCCATCTGCCACTCCTCAGCCCAGCTCTGCATCATATCGAAGTCCTTTTGCAGCTGACAACAGCCCTCCTCACTATCCACAACTCCACCAATCTTCGTATCGTCTGCAAATTTACTGACCCACCCTTCAACTCCTTCTTCCAAGTCATTAATAAAAATTACAAACAGCAGAGGACCCAGAACTGATCCCTGCGGAATTCTACTTGTAACTGGGCTCCAGGCTGAATATTTACCATCTACCACCACTCTCTGACTTCGACCGGTTAGCCAGTTCTCTATCCAACTGGCCAAATTTCCCACTACCCATGCCTCCTGACTTTCCACATAAGCCTACCATGGGGAACCTTATCAAATGCCTTACTAAAATCCATGTACACCACATCCACTGCTCTACCCTCATCCACATGCTTGGTCACCTCCTCAAAGAATTCAATAAGACTTGTAAGGCAAAATCCGTGCTGGCTGTCCCTAATCATGCAGTGTCTTTCCAGATACTCATAAATCCTATCTCTCAGTACCCTATCCATTACTTTGTGTACCACTGAAGAAAGACTAACTGGCCTGTAATTCCCGGGGATATCTCTATTCCCTTTTTTGAACAGGGGCACAACATTCGCCACTCTCCAGTCCCCTGGTACCACCCCCGTTGACAGTGAAGACGAAAAGATCATTGCCAACAGCTCTGCAATTTCCTCTCTTGCTTCCCACATAATCCTAGGATATATCCTGTCAGGCCTGGGGGACTTGTCTATCCTCAAGTTTTTCAAAATGCCCAACACATCTTCCTTCCTAACAACTATCTCCTCTAGCTTACCAGTCCGTTTCATACTCTCCTCTTCAACAATACAGTCCCTCTCATTTGTAAATACTGAAGAAAAGTACTCATTCAAGACCTCTCCTATCTCTTCCAACTCAATACACAGTCTCCCACTACTGTCCTTGATCGGACCTACCCTTGTTCTCGTCATTCTCATGTTTCTCACATACGCATAAAAGGCCTTGGGGTTATCCTTGATCCTACCTACCAAAGATTTTTCATGCACGCTCTTAGCTCTCCTAACATCTTTCTTCAGCTACCTCTTGGCTATCCTGTATCCCTCCAAAGCTCTGAATGAACCTTGTTTCCTCAACCTTATGTAAGCCTCCTTCTTCCTTTTTACGAGACATTCAACCTCCCTCTTCAACCAAGGTTCCCTCACACGACCATCTCTTTCCTGCCTGACAGGTACATACATATCAAGGACACGTCGTATCTGTTCCTTGAAAAAGTTCCACATTTCAATGACATCCTTCCCTGACAGCCTATGCTCCCAACTTATGCTCCTCAGATCCTGTCTTGCAGCATTGTATTTACCCTTCCTCCAATTGTAAAACCTACCCTGTTGCACGCACCTATCTCTCTCCGTAACCAAGGTGAAAGTCACAGAATTGTGGTCATCATCACCAAAATGCTCACCCACTAACAAGCCCATCACTTGTCCTGGTTCGTTAACGAGTACTAAATTCAATATGGCCTCCCCTCTGGTCGGACAATCTACATATTGAGTTAGAAAAGCTTCCAGGTCACACTGCACAAACACCGCCCCATCCAATTTACTTGATCTGAAGAGCTTTCATTCAATATTTGGGAAGTGGAAATCGCCCATGACTACTACCCTGTGGCTTCTGCACCTTTCCAAAATCTGTTTCTCCACATCTCTGCTGCTATTGGGGGGCCTATAGTATACACCCAACAAGGTGGCTGCTCCTTTCCTATTTCTGACTTCAGCCCATACTACCTCCAAAGGCAGATCCCCCATGAACTGCCTTTCTGCAGCCATTATACCATTTCTAATTAGCAACGCCACACCCCCTCCTTTTTTTAACCACCCTCCCTAATCTTACTGAAACATCTGTAACCAGGAACCTCCAACAAACATTCCTGTCTCTCTTCTATCCACGTTTCCATGATGGCCATAACACCGTAGTCCCAAGTACCAATCCACGCCTTACGTTCACCCACCTTATTTCTGATACTCCTTGCGTTGAAGTATACACACTTGATCTCGTCTCTGTGTCCGCAATTATTACCTGTCAGTGCTACCTTCTCCACAGCCTCCCTACATTCTCGGACATTTTGAAAAACAGTTAACCTACTTGCTGGACTACAAGTTCGGATCCCATCCCCCTGCCAAATTAGTTTAAACAACCCTCCCGAAGAATGCCAGCAAACCTAACTCCCAAGATATTGATACCCTTCTGGTTCGGGTGCAACCCGTCCTGCTTGTACAGGTCCCACCTTCCCCAGACTGCAGTCCAAATGTCCAAATACCTGAAGCCCTCCCTCCTACGCCATTCTTGCAGCCACATGTTCAACTGCACTCTCTCCCTATTCCTTGCCTCACTGTCAAGGCAACAACCCAGAGATGACAACTCTGTCCGTCCTAGCCTTTAGCTTCCAGCTGAACTCCCGAATAACCTGAATGAAAATGGGAGTAGTAATGTCCCAGGATTATGATGATCTAGTTGAATGGGTTAGCAGGGTACAGGAGGCAGAAGCTCTTGCAATAAAGGCATCCTACCGGAATGGAGACGAGAGTAGAATCCTGCCACAACTGTGGCCAACAGGGACACTTTGCTAGGGAATGTACAGCCCCATGAGCAGGGAATAGAGCAAGGAACAATGTAAAATACTGCAGCTACTGCAACAGAATAGGACACACAGAAGCACTGTGGTGGGAAAAGCCTGGGGAACCCCCAAAAACCACCCGGAACACCACGGGGATCCAGAGGTCAACAAATCTTGTAACTAAAGAAAATGTACCTAGATACTTTTGTATCTGAAATGGCAATGTAAGTAGTGACAAGTAAACTTTTCACTATATACATTGAGTATATCTGACACTAAAAGCTAATGTTAATTCTAATTGAAGGTCTCTAAGACAGAGATACATAGGGTCTTTATTAGAAGGGATAGAAAATGGGTTGAGAAACATATCAATCATGATTGAATGGTGGAAATTACTCGATGGGTTGAATGGCCTTATTCTGATCTTATGGTCTAAACACAGCAGTTTCCAACCCAAAGTTCTCACTCTTGAACTGGATATTAAATTTTATTATGTTATGATCTCTACTTCCGGGAGGATCTTTTAGTCTGAATTCATTTATTAAATCTATGCCAGTTAGATTGTAGTTTACACAGTAATCCAGAGTTTATTACCTTTTTGGTGCTGCTTTTTAATTTAGCTCCAAGTATCTCATTTTCCCTTAGCAGAACCTTTTTCATTGCTCTACCTATTTTGTTGATATCTACATGGATCACAACAACTGGATTCTCACCTTCTTATTCCAGGCTCCTTTGCAGCCCAGATGAGGTATCCTAAACAGGCACCATTCAGGAAACATAGCCTTCTGGACTCTTGATCCTGGCTACACAGAAAAGTAAGTATTTCTGTGATTTTATTAGCCCTGATTACAACTACATTTCTCTTTTTTCCCATCCTCCTGAATGGCTCCTTGTACCATGCTATGATCAGTTTCTTCATTATCCCTATAGATCCCCTCATCCAAACAGAGAGCAAGAATCTCAAATCTGTTAGGTAAATTCAGGGACTGAGACTTTGGCAGCACTAACTCCCAGATTCTTCTACTGTCCCTCTTATAGTCACACTCTCCTCTGCCTGGCCACTGACCAAATTTGAAGTAGTTATTCTGGTGTCTCGAGCTGGTATGGAAAGAGCCTGACTAGTAGTGGAGCCTGTCAACCTTGAAGGTTCGGATGGATGGCCCCGGGGATGTTTGTGACTGGAGGTGCCAGACCACTGAGAGGGTCATTCCCAGATCCAGGCATACTTTTCTTGGCTTGAACTTCAACACGGTGGGGGGAGCACCTGGAGGGTGTAACATCGTAAGGGTGGAGTGGGGAGTGGGTGGCGCTGGGCACCTATGAAGCATCCTGGGAGAAGAGTGGGATGTGGTTTCTTCTCTGAATGGGTGCCTGTCAACATTGCCCTGTCTTATTGAGAGGAATGGAACTTGGAGTGAGGTCCCTTGACCTGTGGTCACCATACTGTTGGTGTGAATACCAATGGCTAAACAAGTGGAGAAATGCGAGCAATTCCGGCAGCTGGAATCTGAAGGGCTCTGCTAGACTTGGCTTCCATGGCAGCCATGGATGAAGTTCAAACTCTTTATGGTGACAGCCAGATGCATGTCGGTAACAGCACCGGAACATTGGTGGACAGCTCCAATATCCAATTAAGTTTGCCAAATACCTCTGACAAAACTATTGACATCTCCTGTGTTTTGTGTGCGTGCACAGTTATTAATGGCTTACAAAATGGGCTGAACAAGTGCCTGGTCTCCGAGTGAAGGCATTTCTTCCTTTGCCAGCTTTGTAGATATACCAATTATGTGCTTTCTATATACTTTCACCAAGTTGAAAATAGTTTAGCTGGTGGACGGTGTAGGAGATAGCCATACTTGTTTCTCCCTCAAAGGTGCAGAAGGAGCTGATGTCCAGGAGGGCTAGTCTCTTGCAGGCACAGATTGGGTGTCTGCCTCTCATGCCTGCATAAAATGAGAAAGGGAATGAGATGCACAATGAGGGTAAAAGCTTTAACAAGTTGAGAATACATTCACAATGGTGATATTGGGAGCCAGCACAATGAAGCTTCCTTGGTTGTGCAAGTTTCAATATTATCACACAAGCAGTTATGCTGTTTTGTCATGAGTGAAAGTGTTTTCTCCTCATTTGGATGAGGAGACAAATAACTGCCATCCTATCTCCCTTATGGGCTCTTTCTGACCTACTGACAGCTGTTTTCTCCTGCAGTGAGAAAATGGCAAGATTGAGTGAAATGGAGGTGGTTTGAAATGTCAATGATAATATCACAAGGAACTGAGTAGGAAGTTCGAAAGTTGGGAAGGTTTTAGTATTATATGGAGATAGTTTGGGTAAAAAATCATGAAGGGAAGATTGTGCACTAACTAATGAGAGTGTTAGACTGTGGAATCTTGGTGACAGGTGGATGCAGTGGTGGAGTTGGAGTGAAAATGAGGTTACAAAGAGAAAACTTGTCTATTACCCATGTTGAGTGCAGAAGGTCATTCACCTTCTTGTGACATTGCCTCCACAGTTACTGCACTGGCCCAGCATAGTTACATCAGACCAGGCAGGCAATGCTTGGTTCCATCGTCTTCTTAGTTCTGGGGAAAGTGGACATTTATTCTGTAAGTCCCTGTGCAAGGAATGGAATACTAACTTCTCTCTCAGCCATGTTCTTTGGAATTTGCAGCAATGGACTGTTGAAGGCAAATCTCTGCACAGGTAGGATTTAAATATAGTGCTCACCGTATGAACGTTGAAACATCTCAGCATCTGCAAGCTCTTCTTCCTCTAATGAGCACAAGATTATGAGAGCAGCATTGTGGAGATGGGATACATTCTAAATAAAGGCAGCAGTGGAGAATTGTTTGATAAAAATTGCCAGGCCTCACGGAGGGAAGCTCTACATGAAACTCCCTGAAATTGACACTTCACCAAAATATAGGAAGATTCAGCCTTTCTAAAATAAATACTGCTGTGAGAAGGGGTGATTGCCTCTCCTATTTCATTAAGGTCTTCTTGGCCAGATGCAATAAATATTTGTATTTCTTATTTTGCATACAACCATCATTCTTCAATTAACTTTGGTTAACTAGCTGCAAAATAAAGGCCATGGTTCTTGTGGTGCAATGGTTAATGTTCTGCTTTCTTTCAGAGGGCATGTCATTCCAACTTCCTTTGATTGCGGATTCTGATTTCTTAAAGATTATAACAACACTGTAGAAGAATTATACAATACAGAGGAGGCCCAGAAATACATACTTGTCCCACTTTCCTACACTAGCCTCTCAGAGTGCATTCCAGCCCCCAACACCCTCTAGACGCACACTTCAGGCTCTCTGCCTTTATTCCTGATGAAGGGCTTTTGCCCGAAACATCGATTTTGCTGCTCCTTGGATGCTGCCTGAACTGCTATGCTCTTCCAGCACAACTAATCCAGATGATGATCATGAAGCCATTGTTGATTGTCAAGAAAATCCCATCTGGTTCACTAATGTCCTTTAGTGAAAGCAAATGCCATCCTCACATGGTCTGACCTACATGTGACTCCACACCCACAGTAATATGGTTGACATTTAACTGTCCTCTGGGTGATAAGAATGGATAATAAATGCTAGCCTGGACAGTGATGTTCACATTCCATGAATGAATACAAAAAATATCCTGGTGTGCCTTCTTTGTATCTCATCCAGTGGTGATTACATTCTTCCTGTAGTGGAGTGACCAAGAACTGTACACAATACTACAGCTGTGGCACTGCAACTGTGGCTTAAACAAAATCCTCTACAACTCTAACATGACATTCCTGATCTTATATGTTATGCTTTACTAATAAAGGCAAGTGTCCCTTAAGCTTTCTTAACCACCCTGTTAATGTCTTCAGGGATCTATGGCAAGTAACCCAAGATCCCTCTGTATCTCAGCTTCCCAGTGTCCTGCGATTCATTGAATACTCTTATCTTGCTCCTTCTTCCAAAGTGCATCATCTCACACTTATCAGGGTTAAATTCCATCTGCTACTAATCTCCCCATCTGACCAATCCATTTATATCCTAAAACTTACCTCCTCACTGTCAACCACCTAGCTATTCTTTATGTCACCCTCCAACTTACTTATCATTCATACCACATCTAATCTAATCATTTATAAATATCACAAACAATAAGGGATCCAGCACTGATCCATATGGTACACCACTGCATGCTGGGCCCTAGTCACACAAATAGCCATCTAACACCACTGTATAAAATGGAGCCAGAAGGACAGTTTAGTTCACACTAACTCAGACATTAGGGATACTTCACAAAACAGGCACACTTACAAACATACATGAGAGATAGAATCAGAATGAGTAAACAGATTTATTTATTTGGGAACAACTTAAGTATAAAACAAGGCAAGTACAGCAGTTTAGCAATATCCGTGCTTTTACGATTGAATCAAAAAGTCCAAAACTTGGAGTTTACGGTCTAGATTTTGTTTGTGGTCATGTTTGGCAAACTAGACAGCTTCCTCTCTTTGAAAATCTCTTCAATAGTGTTCTGAGGAAGATTTGCTGAAACATTTTAATTGCAGAGATCCTAAATACAGGTGGTTGGTTGCTTTTCACAGGGTTTTTCTGGTTGCTTTTTGGGCTGCCGTTTTTTACAGCCTAAAGTTAGAGCTGTTAATATTGTCAGTAAATGTTGAATGGAATAGCACTGACTACTAACTCAAAGTGGAGAAAGTGAGGTCTGCAGATGTTGGAGATCAGAGCCGAAAATGTGTTGCTGGAAAAGCGCGGCAGGTCAGGCAGCATCCAAGGAACAGGAAATTCGACGTTTCAGGCATAAGCCCTTCATCAGGAATGAGGAAAGTGTGTCCAGCAGGCTAAGATAAAAGGTAGGGAGGAGGGATTTGGGGGAGGGGCGATGGAGATGTGATAGGTGGAAGGAGGTCAAGGTGAGGGTGATAGGCCGGAGTGGGGTGGGGGCGGAGAGGTCAGGAAGAAGATTGCAGGTTAGGAGAGCGGTGCTGAGTTCGAGGGAATCGACTGAGACAAGGTGGGGGGGAGGGGAAATGAGGAAACTATTTTCCAGATTGAGACAGAGGAAAGAGAAAGAGATCAGAACTTTCAGTGTCTGCTGTTATCAGTCTGTATTTGCTGTTCAAAATAAGCTACTGAATATGGTCTAATTCTGTTTGTATAATCCAAGTCTAACTCCACTGTCTTTTCAAACTAAACACTCTCAAAGTAATGTTTCATCTTGAATATGTGAAGTTATCATTCAAAAGATGCAAATTTCTCAACACCTCACTGAGTTTCAGTGCTTTGTTACTACAATTTTGCAATTTCTGAAGAAGATTCATGCCAGACTTGAAAAGTTAATCCTGCCACATCTGCTGAATTTCTCCAGCATTATCAAAAATGGTTTCAGATTTCCAGAATTCACAATATTTTGCTTTCATTTGAGTTTCCCATATCATTGGTCGGGGGATCTGGATTATAATCTAGTGATATTATCACTATTCCCACCATCTTTCCCGGCTTCACTATATGAAACATTACCTGTCACGATCTCTGCCAAAATGTCACACTGCCTTGCTGTAGGATTGTTTTAATGTTCCTATTGAGGGTTCACTTTAATCTTAACTTCTGGTAACAAATACTGTTAACTTGGGAAAAGAAAGTGATGTTTACTTGGATGGGAAAAAGTTGAGTCTTGGAATGCTGAGATAGGAACACTGGGCTGGTGGTAGTCTGTTCAAATGAATACTTAATGTTTAGTTCAAATACTGCCACATTTCCCTGTTTCCATTTCACAACTGTGCCACCTTCACCTCCCTGGTGATTCACCTCTCTGTACATTTGTTTTATCATTTTTCTCCCCATTATCCCATGTTAATTTTACTTCAGACATTTAATCATTACTTGGTTTCCTTTTGAACAATTTACAAAGTCATCTCTACTCTCACAGGAACACATTTCATCTTCTATCCCTGTCCTCCACAAACTTTGCTTTGCTTATGCTCCTTTCACTGTTCCCTGTTGTGTTTCCCAGTTCTGACAAAGGAAGTTAAATCTAAAATGTTTCCTATAGTTACACGTAGTTACTTACTATCTTTTGTTCTATTTTGCACATTTCCAGCACTGGCTTTTCTTGCCTTACGTTTATGTTGCTGATGTAAGTTGATGCACGGCAAAAATGGGTGAAAAACTAATATTGCTGTGATTGTAAAGAGACCACAGATGATTCACAAAGCTTTAACACAGATTAAAACAAATTCACTATTCCTTTGAGTACTGTAATTGTATCAGAAGAGAGGTTCTTTCATTTAAGATTAATTTGCTATAAGTTGAAAGATGGCTCCTTAACAAAGTATATTGTCAAACAATATCCATCATTTTAGCAGATACCACTTTTGTGTAATGACCCCTATCAATGACCAGTGCCAAACAGGAAAGATGATTAGATTAGATTAGATTACTTACAGTGTGGAAACAGGCCCTTCGGCCCAACAAGTCCACACCGACCCGCCGAAACGCAACCCACCCATACCCCTACATTTACCCCTTACCTAACACTACGGGCAATTTAGCATGGCCAATTCACCTGACCTGCACATCTTTGGATTGTGGGAGGAAACCGGAGCACCCGGAGGAAACCCATGCAGACATGGGGAGAATGTGCAAACTCCACACAGTCAGTCGCCTGAGTCGGGAACTGACTAGTAAGAACAATGGGTGGCCTATCTTTTCTAACAATATTAAGAGTATTATTTAAATTGGGAAAAACATGCAGAAAGCTGCAACACAAAAGGTACCTATGGGTACTCTTACATATAACATAAAAAGCTAGCACACAGGTGCAAGAGCTTATCAGGAAGGATAATGGAATGTTAGCCCTAATTTCAATGGGATTGGGGTATAAGATAGAGAAATTGTAAGTTGCTGGTCACACCATATTTTGCGTACTATGAGCAGTTTTGGTCCTCTTATTTAAGGGAACGACTTTATTTCATTGGAGGTGGTTCAGAGAAGGTTCACTAGGATGATCTCCAGAATGGAGAGATTTTCTTATGAACAAAAGTTACACAGATTGTGACTCTACTCATTGAAATTTAGAAGAATGAAAGGTTATCTCATCGAAACATATAGGATTCTTAAGGGGCTTGACTGGACAAATGCTGGATGCTTCCTCTCATGGGAAGAGTCCAGGACCAGATGGCCTGGTCTCAGAAGAAAGGAGTGTGAAATTAAGTCTGAGATAAGGAGGAATTTCTTTTCTCAGAAGATTGAGTGTCTTTGGAATTCCTTGCCAAACAAACCTGTGAGGGCAGAGTATTAGTGTATATTTATGGCTGAGATAGACAGAATCTTGATCAGAATGGGAATCAAGAATTATATGATAGGGGCAGGGAAATGTATATGAGGAATGTTGGATCAGCGATTATCCTATTCAGCATGCTTAACAGGAAAAACAGCATACTCCTGTTCTATTTCTAAATATCATACTTTTCCTATCTTAAATCCTGCACAAGCAGACAGCAGCTGAAGATTGCCCCACTATTGGGGCAATCAGCGCTAACTGATGGATGACAACACTTGGGAAAGAAAATATTTTTTCTACCAGTGTTTCATGGTTACTACTTACAGCAAAAAGTACACTCCAGTGTTGCGTTGAGTACTGTTTTGCTGCATTAGAGTGTAACTGGAGTTTGGTGAAACGGAGTCTCAAGGGATATGTTTTCTGGAATAATTTATTTCATTAGTTATTTTCAATCTAAAAATAAGTCTGTTCTTGAATGTAGCAATTAACCAGAAGTTGCTCTTTTGATTGAGTGCAGTTTATTACAGCTTTATAACAGAAATTTACAGGTACTCAACTGAAGCTAGTTAGTTAATTAGATAATCAGTTTAATTCTTTTTTAGAAGCCTTTGAATTGGGGGCCATGAAAAGAGACCTTGTTCAGTGCTGTTTGTTGCAAATGAGTGTAACTGGAGTTTGATGAAACAAGGAATCTGGTGGAACAGGGAGGAGGTGATCTGTCCCTCCTTTTTTTTTAAATGGTGAATACTTCTGTTCTTTAATATCAAAGCAAAGTTTTAAGGAATTTGGAGCACAAGGAGAAAGAGGAGCTGGTTTAAAATCTGATGCCTGAGTCCTACAGATATACCAGGAGCCTATAGAACGAGAGAAAAGCTATAAGTTCGTTTGTTGTGAAGTTATTGTTAATATGAATATTTATTCCAAGTTGCTTTTAGATTATAGGTAAGTTGGAGAAATATTTTACAAATTTAAAAAACTAAAGACCACATGAAAATTTAAAAATACAAATTAAAAATGAATTATATAATTTAGAGATGAGGGGCTAGATGATGTGTTGTATCTGCATGATGTGACAGCTGGTGGACTCCATTGTGGTCATTGTGACTAAATATGTAGCAACAGTTGGTTGCTTGAGGAACTCTGGCTCAGAATTGAACATTGTAACACATCAGGGAGGGGGAGAATTATCTAGTTGGTGTGTTTCAGGAGGTTGTCACACCTTAGAGGTTAAGTACTTCAAATCTGGCCATTGTTCCGGGACAGGAAGATGTGACTACAACTGAGGGAGGTAGATCAATCCTGAATTTAGCACTGGACCTTGTACAAAGGGTATGAGGTACTTGCTCCCTGTGTGGATGTGGAAAATATTTCTAGGGAGGATGGGCAAACTGACCACTGCACGGTGGTAAATGAGGCCTTTTAAGCGAGGGCAGAAAAAGGAAAGTGGATGGGCTGAAGTTATAGACATCAATTACATTACTTTGTTTAATTTTTTTTTCTGTTAAAATTACTCTATTGTTGAGAAATTGGCAAGTGTTTTATTCATGTTACAAACCTGGTGGCTGGAATTGATTATTTAGAGCACCAGATTGATCATTAAAGTCTGGTTAGGAACCATTTTGAGGTTAGCTTTATCATAGAATCCATATGTAGAAGCAGGCTATTCAGCCCATCAATTCAAAACTGACCGTGCAAAGAGCATCTCAACTGTAACCCTGCAATTCACATGACCAATCCACCTAACCTGCACATCTTTGGACTGCGGGAAGAAATTGGAGCACCCCGAGGAACTCACTCAGACATGGGGAGAAAGTGCAAACTCACCACAGAGCCTCGCCCGAAGGCAGAATCAAACCCAGGTCCTCGGTGCTGTGAGGCAACAGTGCTAGCCACTGAGCCACCATACTACCCTGCTGAGAGGGAACTCATGTAAACAAATCATGAGGATGGGGACGTATTGGTGGTGAAAGGGATTTAATCAAAATGAAAGGCAGTGTTCTTTCTATGAAATACTAAACTCAATATTGAGTCCTGAATGCTGAAAAGTACCTAAGCAAAAATTTAAGGTGATGTTCCTTCAGCATGCTTTGCGTGCTGGCATACTGCAGCAGGCCTAAGATGAAAATATTAGCATGAGAACAAGGTGAATCATCGAAATGGCAAGCAATTTTTATGGACAAAGTAAAGGTGTTCCACAAGGTAGTCACCCATTTTTCATTTGGTCTCACCAGTGAAGAGGAGGTCACACTGTGAACAGCAAATATAATTGACTAGACTGAAAGAAGTACAAGGAAATCATTGTTTTATCTAGGCCTTAAAAAGTAATGAGGGTGTAAGTAAAAGGATGATAAGGGAGGGGGTGGGATCTGTTTGGTGCATCACCACATCATCTGTTGAGGTGTTGAAATGGTGGAGGATGATGAATATGGAGACTGATGGGGTGGAAAATGAGGACAACCCAAAAGTTTGTTATTCACTCCTAATACTTCTTCTCCACCCCCAACCCTTCCCAATATCAATACAATGTTGTTTTAATGCTGACATTTCTGTCCTAGGTCTGCTACAGTCTGCAGCAAAGTCTAATACAAGCTGGAGGAACACTGCTTTGGAACTTATTAGCCTTCAGCGCTCATTTGAGTTCAATAAACCTACGAGCATGAACCAGAAGTAAAGCAATCCTCCGAAGAAGGATCATTGGACCTGCAAAGTTAACATTGCTTTCTGTCCACAGATGTTCCATTGACACTGAGCTTCTCCAACAGTTCTTACTTCTGTTTAACTTTGTTCTTCATTTTATTCATACCCCTTTCAAGACACCACACCCCTGCTACATCATTGTCTTGTATGCACTGGGTTTGTTCTCATCAGAGCTAACCTACTTTCTTCTGTTTAAACCTATCATAAACACACTTTGCACCTAGACCTTTGTTCTGCACCTCACAATTTGTTCCACTTGTTCCTCCTCCCCCTTTGTTCACATTATAAAAAGCATTACTTTCCAGCCCACTTCATTTTCAAAGAACACAGTCAAATAAGACTCAATATTAGCTTTGTTTTTCTCTCCACAGGTGCTGCCAGAACGGAGTTTTCCAGTACTTTAAGTTTTAATGCAGTAAATATATTCAAATTTGTGTAGTTGAATTTAATATAATTGAACACCATATACCTACAATCAAAAGGTTAAATGGACTCTGAATTAATACTTCACTGAAAAACCATTTATAACACCATGTCTGTGGGACACATTTAATGAACTGGTCAATTTACTTTACTTTTTATAATCCACAACATAGCTCACAGTAGTCATGCAGAAGTCAGAACAGTTAACATCCAGAAAAATATAAAATGTGAGAATTATGAAATGTGGGTAACACCAATTGCAAACACATTTAAATATGAGGGCCAAAATATTTCACTAAGTTATTAATGAGCTGGCCTGAAGCTTCTTTCTCTGCTAGAGAGAGAGAGAGAACCTGCACAGTTACTGCCCTTGCTGGGTTTGAATTCATGTGTCAGTGGACATCAGAGTGCATCTGGGAAAATTAACAAAGTGAATTTCATAACTAATATTGGAGGAACCAGTTTGGGCGAGTTCACGACACAGCATCAGATATGCTAATTGTTGTTTTAAGTCTTTCCAAGAGAAAGGCTGTATTAGTGAGCACAGTGGGTTCTTTCTTGATTATACGTTTTTGGAGATAAGTTCCTTGATTAAATTTAAAATATAAGCCATAGCTCTTAATTTGACCTGGTGCAGTGTTTTGTAGAAGAATAAGACAGTGTTATTTTCTGAGTCTGTAGATTGTGAAGGAGCAAAAATGGCCTTTGCAGTGATATATACTTCTTGTCAGATATGGGAGTTTAAAGAGAGTTTAAGGGTACAGCGGATTATATCTGCCATAATTGCTGTTAGATCTTATCAGATCGAGTGGATCGGTTGGAGAGACAGATAGAGGCAATGAGGAATTTGCAACAGCAACAGTTATGTGATAGATGGCAGTTATAGAAAGGGGTGGGGTGGGGGTGGGGAGGGATATCTCAGATACAGTCACATAGATAGGTTAACTCCAGGAAAGGTAAGAGAGGTTGGTGCTGAAAATGTGTTGCTGGAAAAGCGCAGCAGGTCAGGCAGCATCCAAAGAGCAGGAGAATCGACGGTTTGGGTATGAGCTCTTCCTGAAGAAGGGCTCATGCCCGAAACGTAGATTCTCCCACTCCTTAGATGCTGCCTGACCTGCTGCACTTTTCCAGCAACACATTTTGAGCTCTGATCTCCAGCATCTGCAGTCCTCACTTTCTCCGAAAAGAGGTTGGCACCTAGGGAAGGAGACTTTTGTGGATATACCCATTTCAAACGGGTATGCTGTTTTGGAAAATGCAGGGGGTGATGGATTCTCAGGGGAACGTAGCACAAACAGCCAAGTTTCTGGTATTGAGACTGGCTCTAATGCAACGAGGGGTACGTCGGCTTCCAAGAGATCAATTGTGTTCGGAGATTCTGTAGTTTGAGGTACAGACACACATTTCTGTGGCCAGGAGCGAAAAAGCAGAATGGTGCGTTGTTTCCCTGGTGCCAGGATCAAGGGTGTCTGAGAGAGGGTGCAGAATGTTCTCATGGGAAAGCAGAGCCAGCAAAAGGTCATTGTTCACATTGGAACCAACGATACAGGAAGGGAAAAGGTTGAGATTCTGAAGGGGGAATTACAGAGAGTTAGGCAGAAATTTACAAAGGAGGTCTTCAAGGGTAGTAATATCTGGATTATTCCCAGAGCTTGAAGCTAGTGAGGGTGGGAATAGGAGGACAGAGCAGATGAATGCATGGCTGAGGAGCTGGTGTATTGGAGGAAGATTCACATTTTTGGATCATTGGAATCTCTTTTGGGGTAGAAGTGACCTGTACAAGAAGGACAGATTGCACCTAAATTGGAAGGGGACTAATATACCGCCAGGGAAATTTGCTAGAACTGCTTGGGAGGATTTAAACTAGTAAGGTGGGGGGTTGGGGGTGGGACCTAGGGAGATAGTGAGGAAAGAAATCAATCGGAGGTGTAGTGTAGTGAACAGCGATGAGGGTTACCTCAGATTACAACAGGATTTGGACCAGATGGGCCAATGGGCTGCGAAGTGGCAGATGGAGTTTAATTCAGATAAATGCGAGGTGCTGCATTTTGGGAAAGCAAATCTTAGCAGGACTTATACACTTTATGGTAAGATCGTAGCGAGTGTTGCTGAACAAAGAGACCTTGGAGTGCAGGTTCATAGCTCCTTGAAAGTGGAGTCGCAGGTAGATAGGATAGTGAAGAAGGAGTTTGGTATGCTTTCCTTTATTGGTCAGAGTATTGAGTACAGGAGTTGGGAGGTCATGTTGCAGCTGTACAGGATATTGGTTAGGCCACTGTTGGAATATTGCGTGAAATTCTGGTGTCCTTCCTATCAGAAAAATGTTGTGAAACTTGAAAGGGTTCAGAAATGATTTACAAGGATGTTGCCAGGGTTGGAGGATCTGAGCCACAGGGAGAGGCTGAACAGGCTGGGGCTGTTTTCCCTGGAGAATTGGAGGCTGAGGGGTGACCTTATAGAGGTTTACAGAATTATGAGGGGCATGGATAGGATAAATAGACAAAGTCTTTTCCCTGGGATCAGGGAGTCCAGAACTCGAAGACATAGGTTTAGGGTGAGAGGGGAAAGATATAAAAGAGACCTAAGGGGCAACTTTTTCACGCAGAGGGTGGTACGTGTATGGAATGAACTGCCAGAGGATGTGGTGGAGACTGGTACAATTGCAACATTTAAGAGGCATATGAATAGGAAGGGTTTGGAGGGATATGGGCCGGGTGCTGGTAGGCGGGACTAGATTGGGTTGGGATAACTGGTCAGTGTGGACGGGTTGGACCGAAGGGTCTATTTCCATGCTCTACATCTCTATGACTCTATTTACGCACTAGTAATACAGCATGATTTCAAAGCGAAGGACTGAAAATCTGATTTTCTGATTAAAGAAATGTATGCAGGTTAGGTGAATTGGCCATGCTAAATTGCCCGTAGTGTTAGGTAAGGGGTAAACGTAGGGGTATGGATTGGTTGCGCTTCGGCGGGTCGGTGTGGACTTGTTGGGCCGAAGGGCCTGTTTCCACACTAAGTAATCTAATCTAATCTAATAACTTCCTGTCCTGTTCATATCAATTCCATAGCCCCATTCTCTGGGTGTTATGTTAAAATTGCTCTCTAATAACAGTACATTTCAGTGTCAAGATCTTACAGAAAGTCTGTTGATAAATGCTACTGCAATGAACATTTGGCACTACTCCTTCACTGAGAGGAACATCTAACCCATGCTCTCTTCATGCCTTCAGAACATACCAAAAGAATGTGACTGTGGATCAATTTTGAATGATAGTCACTGTGAAAGGACTTGGAGAGTTTTTTTTCTTGGCAATACACTATGGCTATTTTAATATCTATTAAAATCCATTCTGAGAAGACACCTTTCCAGACATTCTGCTACAAATCCAACTTATCCATTACAAGTTAACCACAATGCTTTAAAGATATTTACAAAAGAGTAAAACAAATATCTCCTGAGTTGTGAAACAGTTCAGATCCTATCTTGCAGTTATTTCGATCTAATAGAGGTGTTTATTCCCGTATGGTTTTATGAACATAATTAACCAAGTTTGTCCTACTATCAGCCATCAAACCTGACCAGTAAAACAAGTTTCAATGTATTGTGAATGTTTTTCTCTCACTGAAAATCAGACTTTGGTGCTCTGCAGCTTTTGAGTTGGCTAAGACAAATTTGTCCTGAGTCAAAATAATGCAAAGTGAGCTTAAAAGAAAAAGCATAATGAGAGAGGCTAGTTCTTATGTGAAAATTGATTAAAATGCTGCTTAGCCTTATTTGAAGATGGGAATTTCTAGTATTTGCTTCAGGAAACCAATGATAACAGATGGGGGAAGAAAAACAACGCTTAGTAAAATGAAAGTTCAAAATGGGTTTACATCAAACATGCCTCAAAGCACAATAATATCCTGCAGTGTGGGTCTGTGAATTGGCTATGTTCTTGCAATATTAGAATATATACATTGAAGAGGAGATCTATGCAAATTGACAAGCAAGTCAAAATATTTATGTTTCTATTTCCATATTTAATCTATTATGAAAGACAAGGAAAACAAATTATCCTATGGATATTTTGAAGACATCTACTCTTTTTAATGCACAGGACACGGAAGGAGTTTTGATTACATTTGTACTTCAACTTGTATCTATATTCCATGTACTTTAAACCTCTTGTATTTAACTTTTTCCATTTTTCAAACTTGTTTAATAATCTTCAAAATTCTATTTCCTAGCAAGGAATGATGATATGACAATTCCCCCTCATTTGCAGGTAAAATGTTTTTTTTCATTTTGGATTACAATGAAAAAGTGCAAATGTTCATCAATCACAAAATAAATTTACTTCTATTTTATAATGTTTTAAAACACATTTGGTTATTTTATTGTTCTGCATTCTTAATGAAATAGCTGACCTAGAAACTCATAAATGCATATTACAGGACTGTAATAGCCTTTTAAGAAATCCCATTATTAATGCATCAGTGAAAATGAGTAAAATTAAAGTTAAAATATCAAACACTCCAATGTAATAAATGCTCATCAATGAATATTCATTCTTACCACTTTTGAGAGGGATGGTGTGATGTCAGACTACAACAAATCCCACACAGCTTGTCTCAATAGCTGACCGTGACAGCTCCTCTCAATTGTAGAGGTAAATCTGGTTCATGCAAAATCAATGGGGAAGGCAGTCTTATAATGCTTATTTGGTCTGACATACATGTGACTCCAGATCCATAGTAAGGTTGTTGACTCTTGACTGCTCTCTAAAATGGTAGAGCAAGCCACACAGTTGAAAGAATATTAGGAATGAGCAAAAAATGCTGCCCAAGCCAGATATGCCCATATCCCAAAAACAAAACTTAATGTGAGTCACAGACATGCACAACACAGAAACCAACTCTTTGGTCCAACTCGGCCATGTTAACCAGATGTCCTATATGAGTCTAATCCCATTTGCTAGCATTTAGCCTATATTCCTCTAAACTCTTCTTATTCATATAACCATCCAGATGTCATTTAAGTGTTGGAATTGTTCCAGCATCCATCACCTCCTCTAGCAGCTCATCACCCTCTGTGTGAAAAGGTTGTCCGTTAGGTACTTCTTAAATCTTTTCCCTCTCACCTTAAACCTGTGCCATCCAGTTTTGGACACTCTTACCCTGGGAAAAGACCTTGACTGTTCACCCTATCTATGTCCTTCATGACAAGATCTCCTTGCAGTCTCTGATGCTCCAAAGAAAATAGACCTAACCTATCCAGCTTCTCCCTTTAGCTCAAACACTCCAACCATAGCAACATCTTTGCAAATCATTTCTGAACCATTTCAAGTTTTGCAACATCTTTCTTATAGCAGGAAGATCAGAATTGAATGCAATACTACAAAAGTGGCCTAGCTAATGATCTGTACAGCCGTAACATAACATCCCAATTCCTATACTCAATGCACTGACCAATAAAGGTAAGAGTAGCAAATGCCTTCTTCACTACTTTATCTATCTCTAACTCTTTGTTCAGCAACACTCTCCAGGACCTTACCATTAAGTGCTTAAATCCTGCCCCGGTTTGCTTTCCCAAAATGCAGCACCTCACATTTATCTAAATTAAACTTTATCTCCCATTCCTCAAACCACTTATCCATCTGATCAAAGTCCCGTTGCACTCAGAGGTTATCTTTCTCACTGTCCACTTCATCAATTTTGGTGTCATCTGCAAACTTACTAACCATTCCTCCTATACTCACATCTCAATCATTTACATAAATGACAAAAAGCTTGGACCCAGCACCAATCCTTGTGGCATACTGCTGGTCACAGGTCTCCAATCCAAAAAGCAATCCTCCACTGCCACCCTGTGTCTCCTCTCTTCAAGTCAGCTCTGTATCCAAATGGATAGCTCTCCCTGGATTCCACTGAATCTAACATTGCTAATTAGTCTACCATGCAAAATATTGTCAAACACTTTACTGAAGTCCATTTCAACAGTGTCCACCACTCTGCTTTCATCAAATTGCTTTGTTACTTCTTCAAAAAATCAAGGTAGTGAGACTCAATTTCCCTCACACAAAACCCTGTTGACTATCCTTAATCAGTCCTTACCTTCCCAAATACATATAAATTCTGTTCCTCAGAATTCCCTCCAACAACTGACAACAGGCTCACTGGTCTATAGTTTATAGTTCCTGGCTTTTCCTTACGACACTTCTTAAATAATGGCACCACATTAGCCAACCTCCAGTCTTCTGGCACCTCAACCATGGCTATCAATGATACAAATATCTCTTCATGCATTTTAAGACATCCAGAACCACCTCCTCTGTAATTTGTACACTTCTAAAGATTTCACTATTTATTTCCCCAAGTTCTCTAACTTCTATATCCTTCTCCAAATAAATACTGATGCAAAATACTGATTTATTATCTCGCCCATCTCCTGCAGTTTCACACACAGGTAACTTTGCTGACCTTTCACGGACCCTATTCACTCACTATTTACTTTTTTGTCCTTCAGTTATTTGTAGAATCTCTTTGAAATCTGCCACAGCAATGTCTTTGAAATCTCTCTGCCAATGTCATGTCCCCCTTTTTGCTGTCCTGATTTCCCACTTGAGTATATGCTTACTGCCCTGATACTCTTCAAGGTTTTAACTTGATCGCTACTGTCTACATTTGACATATGCTTCCCTTTTTGTCTTGACCAGAGCCTCAGTTTCTCCAGTCATCCAGCATTCCCCACACTTACCCTTCATATTAATAGGAACACATTGTTCCTGGACTCTCGTTACCTCAATTTTGAAGGCTTTGCACCTTCCAGCCATCCCTTTACCTGTGCATATCTGCCCTCAATCAATTTTTGAAACTTCTTCCCTAATAACGTTAATATTCACCTTCCTCCAATTTAGAACTTGAACTTTTGGATTAGATCTATACTTTTCCATAACCATTTTAAAACTAATAGAATTATGATCATGGCTCCAGTGTGCTACCCCAATCGCATCTCAGCCATGCCTTATTTCTCAAGAGAAGGTGAAATTTTGCTCCTTCTCTCATCGGTACATCCACATACTGAATATGTCCATTTTCTTGTAGACACTTAAATTCCACTCGATCCAAACCCTTAACACTACCGCAGTCCCAGTGTGGACAGTTAAAATCCCCTACCATTACAACCCTATTATTAGATTAGATTAGATTACTTACAGTGTGGAAACAGGCCCTTCGGCCCAACAAGACCACACCGACCCGCCGAAGAGCAACCCACCCATCCCCCTACCTTTACTCCTTCACCTAACACTACAGGCAATTTAGCATGGCCAATTCACCTAACCTGCACATTTTTGGACTGTGGGAGGAAACCGGAGCACCTGGAGGAAACCCACGCAGACACAGGGAGAATGTGCAAACTCCACACAGTCTGTCGCCTGAGTCGGGAATTGAACCCTGTGCTAACCACTGTGCCACCATGTCGCCCACAAATAACTGAGTTCATCTTATAAATGTCTTCTCAATTTCTCAATGACTACTGGGGGAATCTGTAGTACAATCCCAATAAGGTTATCATCCCTCTCTTATTTCTCAGTTCCACCCAAATAACTTGCCTGGATGTACTTTCTTCCTGGAATATCCTCCCGAAGTACAATTGTAATGTTATTACTAACCAAAAATGGCTCTTCTTCTCCTCACACCCCCCCCTTTCCATCCCTCCTATAGCATCTAGACCCTAGAATATTAAGGTGCAAGTCCTGTCTATCCCTAAGCCACAATTCTGTAATAGCTATGACATGCCAGGTTCGCAACCATGCCCAGAGTTCATCTGCCTCAGCTGTCATGCCTCTCTTATTCAAATAAATTTATCAGTCCT
This sequence comes from Hemiscyllium ocellatum, assembly GCF_020745735.1. Lineage (NCBI taxonomy): Eukaryota > Metazoa > Chordata > Chondrichthyes > Orectolobiformes > Hemiscylliidae > Hemiscyllium > Hemiscyllium ocellatum. The sequence goes on from NC_083404.1 coordinate 75,283,549, forward strand.
GCCACATTCTCTGCCTTGCTCCTGCCTATCTTGACTGTTTGACTTGCTCCTTTTCTCAACTGCACCAGTCTCAGTCATCTCCTTTCTCACTATCTCTCTGGGTTTGTCTCCCGACCTTCCCTTACTTGTTTAAATCTTGAGTACCTCCAGTATATTAGTCCCCTTCCAATTCAGGTACAACCTATCCTAGGGTAGAAGTAACCTCTAAGAAGAAGAGATTCCACTGATTCAAAAATGTGTATCCATCTCCACTGCCCCAGCTCTTTAGCCACACATTCATCTGTTCTATCCTCCTATTACTACTCTCACTAGCGTATGGCACCGGGAGTAATCCAAATTTTACTACCCAAGAGGATCTACTTTTGCTTTTGGATCGAAGTGAAAGGATTCATATATTTCATAGTTAGTTTATGTCTGCCATGGCTGCAAAAAATGAGTTAATGAAGATGCATTCCTTCATTTATTTTGCCTAAAGAACTGGCATATGAAATAGACCCAATCCACTCTCCAATGACCTCTCCTCATAAGGTATAATTACTATTCATAGTTCTAATCAGAAAATGAAAATAGCTCAAAAACTGTATCTAGTAGATAGTTCATGGATGTTTTTGGATAAAATATTTCATGAAATCTTAACGACAGACAATGCCTCATATCCAATGCCTTAGATATTTAAGTGTTAAGGCAAATTTGGATAATATTATTCCCTTTGTCAGATGCCTTTGTTATATGTTATGGCTTGAAGTGTATTTTGTCCTGTTTTTTGTTTTAGAGATGTATTAGGACAGAAATGCTGAACTGTCAATTTGATTCCAAAAAAATAAAAAAAAATTAAGGCCTTGGATTTTATATTAAGTTTAGAACAACAAGAGCAGCCTGAATGGGTGGGTACACTCTCCCCCAGAGCCAGCACTTTTGGTTTTAGTTTATCAGTAGCATTTGCTGGGGTCCTGAAACTGTGCTTGGAAGCTACAGTACACTTCTCCCTGCTACTCTGTGTTTTCCCGTGACGTTTCTTCCTCATGGACTGGAGAACTGCCTGTGAGATGACCTATTTTACTGAATTTGCATTTGCCAAGGGTGTTTTTATGGGATGTTACTGCATTGGAACGGTTACTGTTTAGGCTTTAAACAGTCAATTATTCTGTTAATTTTTCCCATCAAGTTAATTATTCCAATTTCTTCTTTCTTTTGTTGTATTTTAATTATAGTGTATGAATAAAGTGAGTTTTGCTTCCAATCTGGAAGTTTGACATATTGAATTGCATCCAGAATGCAATGCCTGGCACTTGCCTTTAAGATAAGAAAATGTGGGGGTCTAAGCTATCTTCTTAATATATTTTGAGGGAGTTTCATCTGGTCCATAACACATTACATTACAGAATCAGTAGAATTTCGCAATAAATTGTACTAATAAATTATTATTTGAGAACCTGACTAAAAGATGCTTTGAAGGTTAGAAGGCTTAGTTTAGACATACAGATAATAAAATAATCTACCAAATACAATGGTTCCTACTGCTGCTGAAATGACAGAATTGCCATCTGTGGACTGCAATTGGAATGGCATTATGCAGATTGGTAATGTTAATAGATTCCTTGCATAATTTGGAAAGACATTTCTTAGAATCAATCTTGTTGAACATTTTGAGTGATTAATCTCCTCATTTGAGGTCAAATGGATTAGACAGAGTAAATAATGGTGCAAACTCTAGATGATCTGTTGGAAAATATAGAATAATGGATGAACTAATTTCTTTTCTATACTCACATATATTTTTACGAACTTTTTTTGTTCTATAGCAAGAAGAATTTTAGTGATAGGGCGCATTAGATAATGGGCTTTGCATGCATGATTCAATCAATTTATGGATCGCATACAGATCAATTTGTCCCTTTTGGAATTTCACTATTGGCAAACCAACTGCAGAATACTGACTTTATTAGGGAGAATTTCTGAATGCCAGTTAAAGCTTGATATTTACATAGGTGATAATGGCGAGGCAAATGATGTTTACTCTTGCATCAATCTGACATCCATCCTCGCACTATTGCATCAATTCCTAAAAAAGGGTCAACCATGGAAATGGTCTCACAGCCAGACCCTACATTTCAAATGAAGTAAAGAAACATCTAAAATCCTCTAATGTATTGGCACACTATGACCCCAAGAGATATTTACGGGTATTAGCTCATAGGTGGTCCACTGGAGAGGAATGCCCAATACCTTATGCATCAAGAACTTTGGCTAATGCAAAGCATAAATACACCCTATCTTCACTTATCCCCACTTCACCACACTGTCCCTGCCATCCCCTATATCTGCAGCTCCCCCTACACCCACCACCAGTCCTGAAGATGGGTTACACCCGAAACGTCGACTTCTCCACCTCCCGATGATGCCTGGCTTGCTGTGTTCTTCCAGCCTCCTGCCACTCCTCCAGAGAGTTAACAAGGACAGAAATTACCACCAGCAGCTCCCTCACATCTGTGAGAATGGCTGGGTAAACTTTGTATTGGTTGCATGTTGTCTATGCAAGTCCTTTCTCTTAATCTTTTTGGTCACTGTAATCAATGTAACTGAAGATGCATAGAGTCCATTCATTAAACACTGCAGCAACAACAGAAAAATTGTGCACATCTGTTGCAACAGATTGAGTCCAGGGGGAACTGGTCACGGATAACGGGTCATTTCTTTTAGCCACAGAGTCACAGAGATGTACAGCATGGAAACAGACCCTTCGGTCCAACCTGTCCATGCCAACCAGATAACCCAACCCAATCTAGTCCCGCCTGCCAACACCCGGCCCATATCCCTCCAAACCATTTACCTATCCAAATGCCTCTTAAATGTTGCAATTGTACCAGCCTCCACCACATCCTCTGGCAGCTCATTCCACACACGTACCACCCTCTGCGTGAAAAAGTTGCCCCTTTAGGTCTCTTTTATATCTTTCCCCTTTCACCCTAAACCTATGCCCTCTAGTTCTGGACTCCTCCACCCCAGGGAAAAGACTTTGCCTATTTATCCTATCCATGCCCCTCATAATTTTGTAAACCTCTATAAAGTCACCCTTCAGCCTCCGACTCTCCGAGGAAAACAGCCCCAGCCTGTTCAGCCCTTCCCTGTAGCTCAAATCCTCCAACCCTGGCAACATCCTTGTAAATCTTTTCTGAACACTTTCATGTTTCACAACATCTTTCCGATAGGAAGGAGAACAGAACTGCACGCAATGTTCCAACAATGGCCTAACCAATGTCCTGTACAGCCGCAATATGACCTCCCAATTCCTGTACTCAATACTCTGACCAATAAAGGAAAGTATACCAAATGCCTTTTTCACTAACCTATCTACCTGCGACTCCACTTTTAAGAAGTTATGAACCTGCACTCCAAGGTCTCTTTGTTCAGCAATACTCCCTTGCACCTTAAGTGTATAAGTCCTGCTAAGATTTGCTTTCCCAAAATGCAGTACCTCACATTTATCTGAATTAAACTCCATCTGCCACTTCTCAGACCATTGGCCCATCTGGTCCAGATCCTGTTGTAATCTGAGGTAACCCTCTTTGCTGTCCACTACACCTCCAATTTTGGTGTCATCTGCAAATTTACTAACTGTATCTCTTATGCTCGCATCCAAATCATTTATGTAAATGACAAAAAGTAGAGGACCCAGCACCGATCCTTGTGCTACTCCACTGGTCACAGGCCTCCAGTCTGATAAATAACCATCCACCACCATCTTTGAGCCAGTTCTGTATCCAAATGGCTAGTTCCCTCTGTATCCCATGAGATCTAACCTTGCTAATCAGTCTCCCTTGGGGAACCTTGTCGAATGCCTCCTTGCCTTTCCAAATACATATACATCCTGTCCCTCAGGATTCCCTCCAACAACTTGCCCACCACTGAGATCAGGCTCACTGGTCTATATTTCCCTGGCTTGTCTTTACCGCCCTTCTTAAACAGTGGCACCACGTTTGCCAACCTCCAGGGGTCTTCCGGCACCTCACCTGTGACTATTGATGATACAAATATCTCAGCAAGAGGCCAAGCAATCACTTCTCTAGCTTCCCACAGAGTTCTCGGGTACACCTAATCAGATCCTGGGGATTTATCCACCTTTAACCGTTTCAAGACATTCAGCACTTCCTCCTCTGTAATCTGGACATTTTGCAAGATGTCACCATCTATTTCCCTACAGTCTATATCTTCCATTTAGTTACTTCTTAAAGTCAAATGGGATTTTACATATTAGGACAGTTTTAGACCTACCATCGTCCAATAGCCTGGCAGAAACAGTGGTCTAAACTTTGAAGGCTGGATTGAAGAAACAGCCTATAGCCTCACTAGATACCAAGTTGCCATGGTTCTTGTTTAATTATAGGACCACCCCACAAGCAACTACAGGGAGAGCACCAGTAGAGCAGGCCAAGTCTGAGCTTCCTAGACTGGGGTTAAGGGATGGAGGGGGAATGTGAAACAGCATGAGGAGCTCCAATGCCGAACCTAAGACTCTGCCAAACAACAGAGACAGTTTGATACAGGGACAAAGTTTGGTGCAAGAATTATGAAAATGACACTGCATGGGTAAAAGGCACAATTGACATGACGTCAGGACCAGTGACTTATAAAGTCAGGGTAGGTGCGACTGTTCTGTGGACTATTTGAAAGCTGCAAATTCTCAGACTATGCGGCAGTAAAACTTGCCCTGCCTCTTGGAGCCTTCAGAATACTTCAGTGACCTGATGATCTACCCTCTCCATTAAATTTTGTCATGTTTTCTGAATTAGAGATGGACATGATGGAAGTAGCTGCCTCAACGCTCTGCCTCTGTAAGAAGGGAGTGAAAGTTTACAGAGACAGTACAAGCGTAAGAGTCAAGCTCCCATTCATTATGCACCTAGTGTGTCGCATTCGGAGTTGGAAGAACCTGACCCAAATGCCCCAGGAGTCTCTCAAAGGAATTGGACTGCTGTGCCTGTGGACTCAGAAGGGTAGAGATGTAGTGATTGCAACAAGGTTAGCCTGTTGGATGTCATAAAATAGGAGTTCCCTGATCGGGGCTGATAATCTGCTTTAATTAGGGAGCTCTGGCTGACACAAAAGGCTCAATGTCAGGGATACTGGAACTCTGAATACCTGACTCAGTGAGAGGCAGTTCTATTATTAAAGGTTACGCATTTGTGAATAAAGGGTGATTGATGATTTGATATTGGCCTCTGAAAAGTTATTCGAGAAAGTATATATTGTAGGTATATAGTCCCAGTGAACTGTCATGTTTGTTTTACCCTTCGTGTGTCCTATGTACCAAAATTCTTCAGGGCAACATCAAGACTATGGATGGCTGCTGGGGGTTAACTACTGACATAAAATCAGACAACATAGGTGGAAAAATGACACGGAAGAGACGATCAGCCATGATCTGTATCATCTGGGTAAACTCAACAGGTTTAAAGGCCTACTCCACTCTTATGTTCCTCAGGAGGAGATGACTCCTGAAGCCTGTTTGATCTCTGACTCAGTAGTCAAATGAAGAAAGGCACTATACTAGAGCCATGTCCTAACATGAACAATCATTGAACATCTTGAAGATGCAGTGCCATTGCCTTCACTGATCATTTGGCGGCCTTCAGTATAATCCCATCATGGTTTCTCATTACGGTAATCTGCTTTGCCCTGAATAGAGTGATTTTACAGAGGTGCAAGGACTGGATCAAGAGGAGGGCCTTTTATGCCTCTCTTCCTCAGGGAATGTGAAGAAGGAATAAGAATAACTGAATTAGATTTACTGTCACGTACTCATTAGTATAGTGAAAAGTTTTCAAGTCAGCACTTACAACGTCATATTAGGAACAGAATCTTAGGTTCAAAGCAGAAAAATAAAGAAACCATGTTAAAAAGTTAAACATTACAGTCCTTCTTAGTTAAAAAGTTGAAAAACAAAAGAAACACAATTAAATGTTCAACATCACGGTCCACAAGTATCTAGCAATTGCAGGGCTCATACACTTCACAAGGGCTTGACCTCTCCTGTTCCAGGCTGAACTTACTCCTGCCGCCATACTAGACTGCCTGCTCTCGTTGGTTGCAGCCTGTTGCTACTCTGGCTACCAGCTGCCCTGGGTTGCCTCCTGCTGCTCTCTCTGTTGGCAGCTTCGGGCTGCCTACTCCCGTACTTGCTGCCCTGAACTGCCTGCTCTTGCTGCCTTGTAGCCTGTGCCTGCTCTGACCACTGCCTTGAGCTGCCTGTTCCTGCTTGTCACTGGCCATCTTGGACTGCATGTTCCTACACTCACCGCCTCCTGATGACTGCCATCATTGCCGGGATCTCTCTTGCTGTCACATTGGGTTAACCACCTCCCTGACCACTCCAGCTTGATTTCTACGCACTGTACAAACCCGCACCTCTCATAAGATAAGCAGATTAAACTAGGAAGGAAAAAGTAGTGAAAGAACGTAAAACAAATAAAATTGGATGGAGCAGAGGAGCTCCGAGTAGGAGCCTGCATACAGCTGTTACTCCACCACCATCTTAAGAATTACCCGAGCCAATAGAGGAGGATGAATCAAGTTCCAGAGGAGACGTGTGACTGGACATGTGCAGGAGGATCAACCAGTCTGTCCCAGGTCTGCAGGCTATCATGGCTGCAAGGGCCATGTTAATTCAGCAATGGTTCACTTGACCAACTCCCAGGCCAGTGTTAGATGATTCTGTAGCTCATTTTGCATTAGATAAAATTATTATCCAATGAACACATCTGTATTACTTTTTTTTTGCTAAAAGCATTGAGAATTGGACTTCCACTACCAATGTCCCGTATCACAGACCATGGAACACTATCAATCCCAGGCTTCTTTCCCACCTTAGCATTCATTTCATTCTCAGCATCAAGCTTGAATGTAGCTCTCAGGTCTGGCTGAAATCATAGTCAGTTATTCTTTCTACAGAGGAAATGAAATTAAGAGAGACAATTTTACTCCAGTGACCCATTAAGTGTGAGGTAAAGTGCAGTGCCTTCCTCCATGCCCATTTCTACAGACTGTGCTCCCCACTGTGACTAATGATGTGGAGCAGTCTACTCCATTGTCTTTGCTCACAACTGAAATGCCTGTAGCTTTCATATTCATTGTGGAAGTGCCAATGTTCACTAATCCTCTACGACAACTGAGGCTGTCATTGCCGGGGCAGCCTCTTGCTATTTATCTGGTTCCTAATCAGAAGGGCCAAGGAGTGCCTTTCAAGTTGTTGCAGTAAATGGCTCTCAAAGAGGTTATCCACTCAATCAATGGGAGAAGTTCGTACCCTCATATTTGAGACATTATGAAACACACAAGCGAGAACTCTTCCATTGTCCATCTATGCTTTGAAATACCTCAAGAATCTCTAATGTTCAGCAATTGGCATTCCAAAATGACACTCCTTTTGGTAAATCTGAAACACAGCAGCTGCTCTGGCATCTACCTACGGCCCTCTGTGCCTCAGCATCCTCTAATCCATCTCAACTGTGTGGCCACTGGCTTGGAGGGGAACACAATCGCCTCCAAGTTCCCCTCCATCCCACTCAACATCCTGACTTAGAAATATATCACTGTTCTTCACTGCTACTGGCTCAAAATCCTGGAATTCCCTCCCTGGATGTCACCACAGGAAATGGCATCACCAACCCAAGGAAACTCAAACATATAAACAGAGAGCAGGCTACACCACCAGAGCTTCATCTGGAGGCTTACTGAAGATGTTACTTAGTATGGTGACAAACATCTGAAAACAAACTTTCCAGCAAGCAAATCTATGCCCAGATTCCTAAACGTTCAACCATTGACTGTGTAATTTTCACCTGTACTTGACCTTCTAAAATGCCTCAACTCACTTTTATCCAAATTAAACTCCATCTGACAATTTTATGCCGATGCCTCCAACTGATGTATATCCTGCTGTATCTTCTGACAATTTTCCTCATGATCCGCAACTCCACCACAGGAAATAACATCACCAAAACAAGGAAACTCAAACATACAAATAGAAAGCGGGCTCCATCACCAATGCTTCATCTGGAGGCTCACTGATGTTGTTACCTGGTATGGTGATGAAACATCTGAAAAGCAAACCTTTCAGCTCAGTGAGCAAACCTACATCCAGAACCTCAACTTGCTAATCTTTAGGATATGCAGAGGGATCAGCGTGTGCAGGACCACAGATCACTGAAGATGGCAGGTGGATAAGGTAATAATAAACGGCCTATCACATGCTTGCTTTCATTGGAAGGGACATTGCGTATAGTGTTAGGTAAGTTATGCAGCGACTTTATAGAACTTTAGTCAGGCCACACCTGGAATATTGTGTATAAAGTTCTGGTCACCATACTACCAGAAGGATGTGGATGCTTTGGAAATGGTACAGAAAAGGTTTACCAGGATGTAGCTTGGTATAGGGGATTTTAGCTATGAAGAAAGTTTGGATAGACTTCGTTTTCACTAGAATATAGGAAATTGAAGGGTGACCTGAAGGAAGTTTATTAGATTGTGACTGATATTGGACAGAGTGTAAAGTATGAGGCTTTTTCCCAGGGTGGAGGGGTCAATTACTAGTGGACACAGGTTCACGGTATAAGGGAGCGGGATGTTTAAAAGAAATGTGCTATGCATGGTTTTTACACAAACGGTGGTGAGTGCATGGAATGCACTGCTAGTGGAGGTGATGGAAGCAGACACAGTAGCAGCATTCAAAAAACACCTGGATGAATAGGAAGGGAATAGAGGGATACTAATCTTTTAAGTGAAGACAATTATAGTATGGAAGAGCAAAATGTGTTGTTGCAGGCTTGGTGGGCCGAAGGCTCTGTTCCTGTGCTGTATTGTTCTTTGCTGTTCAAATTTAACTGATGCATTTCCTGACTACACTTGGAAAGCAGTTCACTAGCTATGAAATGCAAGTCTTTTGTATTTTTAACCTCTAAGTTTGACTCTTCAAATGCCTGGTCTCCCACATACTACCTTCTGTAAATTTGAAAGTATCTACAACTCTTATCTCGATCGAAACCAGGATTAAGTGTTATGGACGAGGAGCGACCTTCTCGAAATATTTTAAGAAGGTAGCCTAGATCTAACTTTTTCTTATTTTAAAAGCAGATGTGAAGTGGATATTCTAGGTGTGATGCATCTGGTCAAACCACTCAGCTTTCAGCAAAACACAATTTATTTATCCAAGGTGGAGGATGGGAAAAATTGTGGCTGTAAGAGCTACTCCTTTTTTGAATTAATTTAAGTGTTGACGGTGATGTCCTCAAATTCCAGGAGCAGCAATTACTGTTTTATATGCTGTTGCATTGTTTTGGAACTTTGGAGAAAAAAGATCAAAACAAAGGCACTTTTAAAAGGAGAAAGACAGAAAAAAGGCACATTGACCATGTGAGATCCTCACATGGTCCATGAGGGAGACAGAGAAAGAAACCTACACTGCTGACTGACACAGCAGTGAATCTGCACAGTTATTGCCTTTGCTGATTGAGTTCATGTATCTCCAGAGATCGAAGTGTGTCTAGAAAAAACTAACTAACAACAAGATTCACAGCTGACTTTGGAGGAACCTGTGTGGGAGAGCTCACAGCAAAGGAATTGATAATGTATAGTTTTTAAGTGTAACATCAAGTCTACAGTAGGGCATAGAATGGGTTCTTTCTTGATTATGTGTTTCATTGACATCTGTCTCTTAAAGAAATTTTTTAAATATATAGCTTGCAGCATTGCTTTTTTTAGAGCAAAAAGACAGTGCTATTTTCTGGGTCTGTAGATTGTGAAGAAGCAAAGACGGCCTTTAGTCGAGTGAAATGCTCTTCCTGTCAGATGTGGGAGTTTGGGGAGAGTTTCCATGTTACTGTTGATTATGACTGCAGGAAGGATTTGCAACCAAAGACACTATCAGATCCATGGATTGGTTGGAACGGCAGTTAGAGGCAATAAGGGATTTACTAGTGCGAGGGGGTATGATGGATGGCAATTATAGGAAGTGAGAAAAATTACAGATACGGTCAGGGTTAACTCTAGGAAAGGTAGGAGGGATAGGCAGTAGTGCAGGAGTCTTCTGTGGCTGTCCCCATTTCAAATAAGTATGCTGTTTTGGAAAATTTAGGAGGTGATGGACTGTCAGTGGAATGTAGCAAGAACTGCTATGTTTCTAGTATCAAGACTAGCTCTAATATAATGAGGGATACATTAGGTTCCTAGTGATCAATTGTGATAGGGGACTCTGTAGTCAGAGGCACAGACAGATATTTCTGTGGTCAGCAGCAAAAAATCAGAATGGTGAGTTGCCTCTCTGGTACACAGATCAAGGATATCTCAGTGGGTGCAGAATGTTCTCAAAGGGGAGAGGGACCAGCAGGAGGTCATTGTATACATTGGAACTAATGACATAGGAAAAGGATGAGATTCTGAAGGGAGAATATAAAAGGTTAGGCAGGAAATTAAAAAGGAGTTTCTCGAGTGTAGTATTATCTGGATTATTCGTAGTTCTACAAGCTAGTGAAGATAGGAATAGGAGGATAGAGTATGATTAAGGAGCTGGTGCAGGGGAGAAGATTTCACATTTTTGGATCATTGGAATCTCTTCTGGAGTAGAAGTGACCTGTACATAAAGACGATTGTACCTGAATTGGAATGGGTCTAACATACTGGCAGGGAAATTTGTTAGAACTGCTCTGGAGGATTTAAACTAGTAAGGTGTTTGGGGGGAGGAGGAGGGAGAAGGTGTGGGGAATGTGGGACCAGGGAAATAGTGAGGAAAGAGATCAATCTGAGACTGGTACAGTTGGGAAATGCAGCAACTCAAACAGTCAGGACAGGCAAGAACAAAGCAGAGAATAAGGTAGGACTGATAAATTAAATTGTATTCACTTCAATGCAAGAGGCCCAACAGGAAAGGCTGATGAACTCCGGGTATGGTTAGGAACATCAGTCTGAAATATCATAGCAATTACACAAAATGTGGCTCAGGGATGGACAGGACTGGCAGCTTAACGTTCCAGGATACATATGCTTTAGGAAGGCTAGAAAGGGGAACAAGAGAAGAGAGGGAGTGGCGTTTTGATAAGGGATGGCACTACAGCTGTACTCAGGGAGGATATTGCTGGGGATACATCCAGAGAAATTATTTGGGTAGAACTGAGAAATAGGAAAGGGATGATCACTTTATTAGGATTGTATTGTAGACCCCCAATATTCAGCAGGAAATTGAGAAATAAATTTGTAAAGGAGATTTCAGTTATCTGTTAGAATAATAGGATGGTTATGGTAGGGGATTTTAACTTTCCAGACAAAGACTGGGACTGCCATAGTGTTAAGGGTTTACATGGTTAACAATGAATTTGTTAAGTTTGTACAAGAAAATGTTCTGATTTTCTGATGTACCTACTGGGGAAGGTGCAAAACTTGACCTATTTTTGGGAAATAAAGCAGGGCAGGTGACTGAGATGTCAGTTGGGGTAAGCACTTTGGGCCAGCGAACATATTTCTATTATTTTTAAAATAGTGATGGAAAAGGATAGATCGGATATAAAAGCTGAAGTTCTAAACTGGAAGGAGGCTAATTTTGATGGTATGAGGAAAGAGTTTTCAAAACTGATTGGGGACAGATGTTCGCAAGTAAAGAGATGCCTGGAAAATGGAAAGCTTTCAAAAATGAGATAATGTGAGTCCCGAGACACTATATTCCCGTTAGATTAAAAGGAAAAAGACTGATTGTGCCTATAATGAAGACTGACTGATGATGGGCTTTTGCCCAAAACATCGATTCTCCTGCCCTTAGTTGCTGCCTGACCTAATGTGCTTTTCCAGCACCACACTCTCGACACTGATCTCCAGCATCTGCAGTCCTCACTTTCTCTTCCCCGAAAGGAAAGATTGGTAGGTTTAGGGAAAGCCGGATGATGAAAGAAATTGAGGTATTACTTAAGAAAAAGAAAGAAGAGTATGCCGGGTGTAGACAGGAGAAATCGAATGAATCCTTAGAAGAGTATAAAGGCAGTAGGAGTATACTTAAGAGGGAAATCAGGAAGGCAAAAAGGGGACATGAGATAGCTTTAGCAAATAGAGTTAAGGAGAATCCAAAGGGAGTTTATAAATCCATTAAGAACAAAAGAGCATTAAGGAAGAGAATAGGGCCCCTCAAAAATCAGCAAGGCAGCCTTTGTGTGGAGCTGCAGGAGTTGGGGGAGATACTAAACGAGTATTTTGTATCGGTGTTTACTATGGAAAAGGACATGGAAAATATAGAATGTAAGGAAAAATCTTGAAAAATGTCCATAACACAGAGGTGGTGGTGCTGGATGCCTTGAAAGGCATAAAAGTGGATAAATCCCCAGGACCTGATCAGGTGTACCCTAGAACTCTGTGGGAACCTAGGGAAGTGATTGCTGGGCCCCTTGCTGAGATATTTTGATCATTGATAGTCACAGGTAAGGTGCCAGAAGATTGGAGGCTGGCTAATGTGGTGTCACTATTTAGGAAGGATGGCAAGGACAAGCCAAGGAACTACAAAACAGGTGAGCCTGAGATCAGTGGTGGACAAGTTGTTGGAGGGAATCCTGAGGGACAGGATTTACATGTATTTGGAAATGCAAGGACTGATTAGGGACAATGAGCCTGGCTTTGTGCGTGGGAAATCATGTCTCACAAACTTGATTGAGTTTTTTTATAGAAGTAACAAAGAGGATTGATGAGGGCAGACTGGTAGATATCATCTATATAGCTTTCAGTAAGGCGTTCAACAAAGTTCCTCATAGGAGACTGATTAGCAAGGTTAGATCTCATGGAATACAGAAAGAACTCACCATTTGGACACAGAACTGGGTCAAAGGTAGAAGACAGAGGGTGGTGGTGGACGATTGATTTTCAGACAGGAGGCCTGTGACCAGTGGTGTGCCACAAGGATCAGTGCTGGGTTCACTGTTTTTTATCATTTATATCAATGATTCAGATGTGAATCTGGGAGGTATAGTCTGTAAATTTGCAGATGACCCCAAAACTGGAAGTGTTGTGGCCAGTGAAGAAGGTTAACTCACATTACAATGGGATCTTGATCAGATGGGCCAATGGGTTAAGGAGTGACAGATGGAGTTTAATTTAGATAAATACGAGGTGCTGCATTTTGGAAAAGCAGGTCAGAACAGGACTTATACACTTAATGGTTAGGTCCTGGAGAATGTTTCTGAACAAAGAGACCTTGGAGTGCAGGTTCATAGCTCCTTGAAAGTGGAGTCGCAGGTAGATAGGATAGTGAAGAAGGCGTTTGGTATGCTTTCTTTTATTGGTCAGAGTATTGAGTACAGGTGTTGGGAGGTCATATTGTAGCTGTACAGGACATTGGTTAGGCCACTGTTGGAATATTGTGTGCAAATGTGGTCTCCTTCCTATTGGAAGGATGTTGTGAAACTTGAAAGGGTTCAGAAAAGATTTACAAAGATGTTGCCAGGGTTGGAGTGTTTGAGTTACAGGGAGAGGCTGAATAGGCTGGGGCAATTTTCCATGAGTGTCAGAGGCTGAGGGGTGACCTTGTAGAGGTGTATAAAATTACATGGGGCATGGATAGGATAAATAGACAAGGTCTTTTCCCTGGGGTGGGTGAGTCCAGATCTAGCAGGCATTACAACATTTAAAAGGCATCTGGATGGATTTATGAACAGGGAGCGTTTAGAGGGGTTATGGGCCAAGTTCTGGCACATGGGACTAGATTAGATCAGGATATCTGGTCAGAATGGACAAGTTGGACTGAAGGGTCTGTTTCCATGCTGTACATCTCTATGACTACAGTTGAAACACAAACAAAAGAAAACAGAATCTAGAATAATTTAACTATTGAAAAACTCAACTTACCCGACACAGCAACTTAACACAGGATCTGCTCCAATTCTCATCATAGCTCAAACATACTCATGGCAAAATGTAAATTCAAACATAGATTCTTACAGGCAGGAGATATTTCAGAGAGAAAAGTCAGTTTTGGATCATCTGCTGAAACATAGAACCTTTTTGCACTGCAGCAGCTTCTGCTACTGCTAAACCAACAGTTTCTGAATGTTACAACTAAACAAAACTAGAAAAATCCTGAACTGGGAGAACTAGCCACACCCCTGCCATTGTTAAACTAGGGACTTTCCCATCACTCTTCAGAAATACCCAAAGATGAAACAACCTCGTTAAGTAGCAACATCGTCACACCAAGTTTTGTTCATCCCATCACTCCTCTTTGCTTACTGGTTTCCATTAAACAGCTCAATTTTCAGATTCTTACCACTATTTTCAAATCCCTGGACAGCCTTACCTCTTCCTTCTGAAGTACCTTTCAGTTTATAATTCTGCTTATCTAATTCAGACTTCTTTGTTATCACCAAATTTAATCGCTTCAGAAAACTTGTGATTTCTTGCCAAACTTCTCCACTTCCCAAACTTACTTTCTTCCTTTAAAATTGTCCTTAAAAACCATCTCTTCTAGAATGCATATTGTTTATATGGCCAATTATCTCCTCATGCAGTTCAATGTCCAATTTTGTTTGATATTGCTTCTTTGAAGAAACTTGGAATCTTTTTATTATATTATAGCACAATATTAATGCAAGAGAAGTAAACTACTGACTTGGCTTCCAGCAGTGAGCTGTAGCAATTTTCTGCATGGCTAAGTGTTAAATTTCCAATATGCAAAAATCCAACAGACCATGCTTCCCAATGGTATTAGCAAATGAACCCCATTAAATTACAAACAATCAGGCAGATTTTTCCCACAAACAACACATGTTTGTAATTCAAGAGAATGTATGCGAAATGCTTGCCATCTGACCAAATTATTATCTTGCGTTGTTGACATATCTAGCTCTGTAATGTGAAATAAAATTTCATAGAATTTACTCTACAGAATATTGTATATTTATGCCTTGTGACAACTCTATTCACTAAACAGTTGAAAACTATAACTACCAATATGGACGATGACAGAATTAACAATGCCATTTTCCTTTTCTGTCAATAATTTTCAAATCATCAATGATAGATTCTCTTTCAGTCATGAAGGGAATAGCTGACCTGAAACATTTTGCTGGTTATATTTTAAAAATAATTTGAGAACGTTATGAATCTAATCTAACAAAGAAAATTCTCAAATTAGCAAAGAGTGCAGATTTAAGATTAGTCTAAAAATCCTACAACATGTCAATTTGAGTCAATATAGATAGGAATCAATTTTTATGAAGTTATGGACAATGTGGTATTCAACATAATAATCAATACAACATATACCCATATGAATCTTTTAATAATCTAATATTTTGATATTAAGTCGTCCAGCTCCTTCAGATATTGATAAAATTAATAAATGCATTTTAAATCAACTTACACTCAATTTATCACACGTCTTACTAAATTATACATATTGTATGACTTCCTATCATTTCACCAGTGGTTGTGATCCAGTGTTTATTCAAAAATGTAACACACAGAGGACTCTGTGGAACTACAATCAACGTTTAAAAAGCCTCTTACCAAAATTGGTGATAAAAGAAAACACACATGGAAGTACAATTCAATACTCTCACAAGTGTAAACGCCATAAAAGATTATTTTACAATTGAACTAAATTCAAATAGAAATAAAAAACAAAATAATAATTAAGTCTTAATCTAGAATTTGCTGGAGAAGCTCAGTAGGTCTGGCAGCATCTGTGAATAGAAATCAAAGATAACTTTTCTGGTCCGGTGACCCTTCCTCAAAATCTGGACCTGAAAAGCTAACTCTGATTTTTCTTCACAGATGCTGCCTGACCTGCGGAGTTTCTCCAGCAACTTGTTTTTGTTTCTGATTTACAGCATCTGTAGTTACTTTGGTTTTAATAATTAAGTCTTTCCTGCTTTCATTGGTGTTTTAAACATGGTAAGTGCTACAATTTAAGAAAGGTTATTTTCTTTACTAGAATGGAGTATCTTTTGTCACAATTTCACCTGAGATTACTTCATCATATAAAATGTAGAATATTCAATCAATGACTGTACATGCAAAAGGAATTCAATGAACCTGAAAAAATACTGCAGGTGTGCTCGATTAGACTTTTTCAGATTTGTGTACACTAATAGCTTTCAAATTTATTTATAAAATTCAAACAAACAAAACAAACGACATCATTTCCATATTTTCCAGTTCTACGGAGATGCATCCTTCACTTTATCACACCATATGGGCGGCACGGTGGCACAGTGGTTAGCACTGCTGCCTCACAGCGCCTGAAGACCCGGGTTCAATTCCCGACTCAGGCGACTGACTGTGTGGAGTTTGCACGTTCTCCCCGTGTCTGCGTGGGTTTCCTCCGGGTGCTCCGGTTTCCTCCCACAGTCCAAAGATGTGCGGGTCAGGTGAATTGGCCATGCTAAATTGCCCGTAGTGTTAGGTAAGGGGTAATGTAGGGGTATGGGTGGGTTTCGCTTCGGCGGGTCGGTGTGGACTTGTTGGGCCGAAGGGCCTGTTTCCACACTGTAAGTCTAATCTAAGTCTAATCTAATCTAATTGTGGCAAATATTTCAGCAGATCCAATCATTAATGCATCTGAGCCAGAAGTTGCACACTAACAGTCCTCCCAGATTCTTAATAGGGAAGTTCAATGATACCTCAGTCCTTAAGTGTTTGGATTGGACTTTGTGACAAAAATTTTAACTTGTAAATATTTACATAAACATATTTAGGAGTTCAGTTTCCTTCAATGCAATTACTATCTCTTACAAAACTCACTATTATATTACATCATGAAGTTGATTAGAAGGAAAGACAACCAAAATAGTTGGAATTGCACAACTTACATATATGCAGTAAATAGCCTATTTAGCTCATGGTGTAAGAAGCGATAGATTAGCATTTATTAGAGACTGACTACTTAACATGTAACAGGTAGCTGTCACAAATGTGCAATTTTCTGGTTTACAATTTATATTGAATTGTGTCACAGAGATCAATACAATAACTTCAACTTTTTAAACTTTATCGAAGTGACTTGGATGAAAGGATTGAGGTATCTTTGCTAAATTTGCTGATGACATAGAAATAAATAGAAAAGGAAGCTGTGAAGAGGATATAAGGAAGCTACAAAAAGGGATACAGACAGGTTAAGCCGATGGTCAAAAATCTGTTAAATGGAGCATAATGTGGGAAAATGTGGGAGATTTTGTCAAGAAGAATAAAAAAGAAACATGTTATCTAAATGGTAAGAAACTTCAGAGTTTGGAGATGCAGAGGGATCTGGATATCCGAACCAATGAGATAAGAAGAATAATCACCACAGAAATAATTAGGAAGGCTAACAGGCTTCATCATATATTGAGGGGAATTGAATACAAAAGTATGGAGATTATGCTCCAGTTATACAGGGCACTAGTAAGACCACACCTGGAGTAACATATACTGTATTGGTCTCCATATATAAGAAATTATGTAAACTCACTGGGAGCAGTTCAGAGAAGCTTTACTAGACTAATAGCGAAAATGTAGGAAGAAATTACTGCAGATGATAGAATCTGTACTGAAAACAACAAATGCTGGAGATCACAGCTGGTCAGGCAGCATCTATGGAGGGAGGCTAATGTTCCAAGTCATAGAGTAATAGAGAAGGAAACAGGCTCTTTGGTCCACACTGGTCGATGCTGACAATGGTGCCCACTCAGCTAGTTCCAATTACCCCTATTTGATCCATATCCCTATCCAAATGTTTTTTTTAAAATGTTGCTATTGTAACTGCCTCAACCACTTTCTCTGGCAGCCCATTCCACGTATGCATCACTGCAAGTGTGTGAAAAAGTTGCCCCTCAGGTCCTTCCTAAATCTTTCCCCTCTCACCTTAAACCTATGCTCTAGAGTTTCAATTCCTCATCCCTGGGAAAAAGGCCATATGCATTCATCCTATCTATGCCCCTTATGATTTTATACACCTCAGTAAGTCAACCCTTATTCTAAAGTCTGGTTGAAGATTTGTAGCTCAGGTGTACGTTGTTGTGGTTTACAACGGACACCCGAGCTACAAATCTTCAACCAGACTTTAAACACTTACGGGCGAGAAACGCTGAGACAAGCCAGGAGATGGGAATCCTGCGCTAACCGCCTAAGCGCAACACATGAACAACTCCGGTTCCTCCACGAATGCAGAAAAAATCAAATCCTGCCACAATGTGTCAAGTACAGACCTCCAGTAAATAACCCACAAGCCAGGGAAACAGCCAAGAAGAACGGATTCAGGATGGTCCAGGTAATGATCACAGACGCTCACAACCGACTGCACAAATACAAGCAAGAAATTGCGCGCCAAAAGTCGTTAATTTTAAAAACCACTAATCAGGAATGGACCCGGACCATAGAACAGGCTATCACTATAGGACAGAACAGGACAACACCGCAAAAAAACGGCACGAAAAGAAAAAAAATGGACAAACTAACCCACAAACAGGAGGACACTACAACACACACCTGGGTTAAAAACCTCTCCCACAGACAGCTCACAGACATGGAAAGAACTATACTGGCCAAGGGACTCAAATACAACTACAGGGATGCCAGCACAGCAGACTTCCTAGCAGCACTAGAATGCACACTCAGGAACAATGGACTGACAGAAGAGACACAACAAACAGTGAGACAAACGGTCGTACCTATGATGATAAGAAAACGACATACACATAACCTTAACACCAAGGAGAGGGAAGCACTGAAAGCACTGAAAAATGACAAGAACATAATCATACTACCGGCAGATAAAGGCAGAATGACGGTCGTATTAGATAAATCAGACTACATCAATAAAGCACAACAACTACTCGCAGATACCAACACCTACCAAATGAAGGATTCCGACCCCACACCACAACTCACCAATAGAATAATCAACACACTAAGGAATCTACAAAAAAACGCACAGATAACCAAAGCGGACCAGCAAAGAATGAAACCTGAAAGCAACAACACCCGCAGATTCTACGGACTACCCAAAGTACACAAACCAGACATCCCACTCAGACCCATAGTATCACTACCAGGGACACCAGCATACAAACTGGCCAAAGAACTACAACAAAAACTGAAACACCTAGTCAGCGGATCCAAACACTCCATACAATCAACACAGGAATTCTTGGACATCATCAGGAATACACACATAGACAAAGAAGAAACCATGGTATCATTCGACGTGACGGCACTGTTCACATCGATTGACAAAACCCTAGCCAGAGAAACAATAGCCAACCTACTGGACATACATAACAGAACACAGGAGGCCGAACCTATCAACAAGGACGGCATACTTAAACTACTAGACCTGTGCCTCACCACACACTTTACATTCAACAATCAGATATACGAACAAATCAACGGAACACTCATGGGATCACCAATCTCGGGGCTCATAGCAGAGGCAGTTATGCAAAGGTTAGAACATACAGCCCTACCACAAATCCAACCCAAACTCTGGATCAGATACGTCGATGACACCTTTGTAATCATCAAAAACACAGAAATAGAAAAAACACACCGAATCATCAACGCCACACTCACAGGAATACGATTCACGAGAGAAGAGGAAAAGGATAGCCAACTCCCATTCCTAGACGTGTTAGTAGAGAGAACACCCAACGGAGAATTCACCACAAGGGTACACAGGAAACCAACACACACACAGACCAAGTCCTAAACTATGAAAGTAACCACCCCAACACACACAAACGAAGCTGCATCAGGACACTATTCAAAAGAGCCACAACACACTGCAGTACACCAGAACTGCGAAAAGAGGAAGAGGAACACCTATACAAGGTTTAGATTAGATTAGATTACTTACAGTGTGGAAACAGGCCCTTCGGCCCAACAAGTCCACACCGACCCGCCGAAGCGCAACCCACCCATACCCCTACATATACCCCTTACCTAACACTACAGGCAACTTAGCATGGCCAGTTCACCTGACCCGCATGTCTTTGGACCGTGGGAGGAAACCGGAGCACCCGGAGGAAACCCACGCAGACAAGGGTAGAACGTGCAAACTCCACACAGTCAGTCGCCTGAGGCAGGAATTGAACCCAGGTCTCTGGCGCTGTGAGGCAGCAGTGCTAACCACTGTGCCACCGTGCCACCCCAAAAACGGGTATTCGCCAAAAACGGATACCCACGCAACTTTATCACCAGATGCCTAAGAGATAGACCTCGGAACGAGGACATGCCACAACCAAAAGGACTAGCAACACTACCATACGTCAGGAGCGTCTCAGAACTGACAGCCAGACTACTGCGACCCTTAGGACTCATAACAGCACACAAGCCAACTTCCACACTCAGACAACAACTCACTAGAACAAAGGACCCAATAGCCAGCACAAGCCAAACTAACGTAGTTTACAAAATACCATGCAAGGACTGCACAAAACACTATACTGGACAAACAGGAAGACAGCTAACAATCCGCATCCATGAACATCAGCTAGCCACAAAATGACACGACCAGCTATCCCTAGTAGCCATACACTCAGACAACCAGGAACACAAATTTGACTGGGAAAACACTACCATCATAGGACAAGCCAGACAGAGAACAGCCAGGGAATTCCTAGAGGCATGGCATTCATCCACAAACTCCATTAACAGACACATGGACCTGGACCCCATATACAAACCACTACAGCTGAAACTGACACCCGGAAGCGGCAAGAACATCCATCAATAGACACATCGACCTGGACCCCACATACAAACTACTACAGCTGAAACTGACACACGGAAGCGGCAAGAACAAACCACTATAAATACCGGAAGAAACATCACAGCAGCGCTTCACAGGAGGCTCCAATAGCACTGATGATGTTCCCTAGCCAGGGAACGAAACGTTTGCAGCAAAAACTTCCAGCTCGGCGAACAGAACCACAACAACCCCTTATTCTCCTACACTCCAAAGAATAAAGTCCTACCCTGGCCAACCTCTCCTTATAACTCAGACCTACTAGTCCTGGCAACATCTTCATAAATCTTCTTTGCACTCTTTTCAGTTTAACTATGTCTTTTCTGAAACAGGGTGACCAAAACTGTACACTATACTCCAAATATGGCCTCACCAATGACTTATACAACTGTAACATTAACATAATGCCACTGGCATTCAAACCTTCCAGCTCAGCGAGAAAACCTATAACCAGAACCTCAACCTGAGCTACAAATCTTCTCAAAACTCGATAACACCATTTCCGATGAACTATGGAGTTGTACTCCTAGGTCCCTCTGCTCCACAACAATCCTCAGGACTTTAAAATTTACTGTACAAGCCCTATCTTGGTTTGACTTTCCAAAGCACAACACCTCACACTTATCTGTCTTGATTTGCATTTGCGAATCCTCAACACACTTCCCTGTCCGATCAAGATCCCACTGTAATTTTTGATAACTTTCCTTGCTATCAATGACACATCCTAATTTTGTATCATCCACAAACTTACTAATCATGCCTTGGACATTCACATCCAGATCATTTATATAAATTACAAAGAACAAAGGTCTCAGCACGAACCCCTGTGGCACACCATTAGACACACACCTCTAATCCAAGATACAACCTTCAACCATCAAGCCAATTTTGAATCCAATTAGCTAGCTCTCCCTGGATCCCATGCGATCTAACCTTCATGACAAGCCTGCCATGCAGGACCTTGTCAAAGGCCTAACTAAAGTCCATATGAACAACATCTGCTGCCCTACTCTCATCTATTCACTTGGTTCTTTCTTCAAAAAACTCAAAGACTTGTCAGACATGACTTGCTGCGCACAAATCCACATTGACTATCCTAATCAGACTGTAACTATCCAAATGTTGGTTGAACATGTCCCTCAGTATCCACATGGCTCAACATGTGAACAGCCATGCTAATCTTTAAGGGGACCTATTCACTTCCGAGCTGCTCTTTTACATTTAATACAGGTATAGGACCTCTGGGGATTATCTTTTATCTTACCTGCCAGATCCATCTCATACCCTCTTTTGCTCTTCTGATTTCTCTCTTAAAGTGTGCTTCTACACTTTTTATAGTTATCTAGGTGTTCACTTGAGCCTGAAAGCTTAAACCTAACGTATGTCTTCTTCTTTTTCCTGACCAGAGTCTCAATGTCCCTGGACTCTTGATACCACATTTTTAAAAGCCTCCCATTTGCCAGTCATTTGTCTTCCTTCAAACAGACTCACCCAATTGACCTCTGCTAGATCCTGCTTAATGCCCTAAAATTGGCCCTGCTCTAGTTTAGCAGCTTAACCTGTGGACCTCTCCTATTTGTATTCATATCTATGTTAAAACTAAGAGAGTTGTGGTCACCAGATCTAAAGTGCTCTCCAGCTGACACTTCAGTCACTTGCCCAATCTTGTTTCCTAAAGGCAGGTCAGGGTTGCACCCTCCTGAGTAGGGCCACTACATACTATATTTAGATTTAGATTAAATTACAGTGTGGAAACAGGCCCATCAGCCCAACAAGTCCACACCGACCCGCCGAAACACAACCCACCCAGACCCATTCCCCCACATTTACCCCTTCACCTAACACTACGGGCAATTTAGCATGGCCAATTCACCTTACCTGCACATTTTTGGATTGTGGGAGGAAACCAGAGCACCTGGAGGAAGCCCACACAGACACAGGGAGAATGTGCAAACTCTACACAGAGAGTCACCAGAGGCAGGAATTGAACCCGGGTCTCTGGCGCTGTGAGGCTGCAGTGCTAACCACTGTGCCACCGTGCCGCCCAGATGCTACCGCTGTACCACACATCCACCTCAAATTTAGGAAACTTTCTTGGACACATTTGACAAATTCCACCCTGTCTCGGGGGGCAGTCAATACAGGGAAAATTAAATCTCTAACCAACATACTCTATTATTCCTAAAAATATTTGCAATCTCTCTACATATATGCTCCTCTAGTTCCCATTGCTTATTTGGGGGTCTGTGATACAGTCCCAATAAAGTGAGCATCCCCTTCATGTTTCTAAGTACTAACCATATGGCCTCATTTGATGACTCCTTAAAAATATCCCCTCCAAGCACTGTTGTTATGTCCTCCCTTATCAAAAGGGCAACTCCCCCTTCTCGCTTACTTGTACTTCTATCATGCCTGTAGCTTCTGTAACCTGGAATATTGAGCAGCCAGTTCTGTCCTTCTCTCAGTCACGTTTCTGTTACAGCTAAAATATCCCAGTCCCCAGAGCCAATTCATGTTCTGAGCTCATCTGCCTTACCAGTCAGGCCTCATGCATTGAGATAAATGTACTTTAAACCGAAGTCTTTTCTTTTGCTGTGCCCTGGGCTCTCCTGAAAAGTAAACTTGTTCTCAATGGCTAGTGTATTTTCCCCCGACTTCTTGATGGCCCATCTCTTATTCACAGTCCCACACCCTGCCAAACTAGCTTAAACCCTCCTGGGTAACACTAGCAATTCTCCCCACAAGGATATGGTCCCTGTCCAGTTCAAGTACAATCTGTCCCTCTTGTACAGGTCTCCTCTACCCCAGAAGAAATTCTAATGATCCAAAAACTGAAAACCCTGTCCCCTACACCAGGTCTTCAATCATGCATTCAGCTGGTCTATCTTTCTATTTCTATTCTCACTAGCACATGGCACTGGGAGCAATCTGGAGATCACTGCCTTTGAGGTCCTACATTTTAATTTCTTATCTAACTCCCTATACTCATTTTGCATGACCCATTCCTTCGGTACAAATGACATAGGTAGACAATGTCCACAATGACCTTTGGCTGCTTACCTTCCCATTTCAGAATGTTCAGCAACCACTCAGACATAAGGAGGCAACACACCATCCTGGTGTCTCTTCTGCGGCCACAGAATCTCCCATCAGCATTGCTCTGTCTGACTGCATCCTTTCCCTCTGAGCGCAGAGCCAGTTACAGTGCCACAGACCTGACTGTTGCTGTTAGCACTTGAAAGGTCATCTCCAACAGTATCCAAAGTGGTGTGCATGTTATTGAAAAGAATGGCTACAGGGGAACCCTATAATATCTGCCTTCCCCCTTACCCCTTCTGGTGGTCACTCAGCTACATGCAGCCTGCATCTTAGGAGCAACCACTTCACTATAGCTCTTATCAATGACCAAAAAAAAAAATCACACACCACCAGGTTATAGTCCAAAGGTTTACTTGGAGGCACTAGCTTTCGGAGTGCTGCTCTTTCATCAGGTGGTTGTGGTTCCAGTTCCAGCTCCCTAACACAATCTGTCAGGAACTGCAGCTAGGTGCACTTCTCAAAGATGTAGCTACCAGAGACACTGGAAGATCTCACACATCCTGCAAGAACAACATAGTACGGCCCTAACTGCCATCCCTACTGCCTTCAGTTAAGACAGAAAGAAAGTTAAAGAAATCTTACCTGTACACTGCTCAGCCTCCTTATGCCAAAACCTCTTGAGCAAAGACCTCAGCATTTCTACTCTAACAATGGCCCACTCTCTTAAAGCTGCTCCCTTGTACACCTTCACCTTGTAAGTTGTCACCTTCATAGAGCCTTTTTTTTTTGGTCAGAGGAGAGTGAGAAACACCAGTATAGTGTTTTGGGTTTAACCACACATTGACACCAGGTTCTCTGAGCTGCTACACAGTCGTGATGACCATGATGATTCTCAACTGCCCTTTGGTTCACTGTCTCACGGAGGGTATTCTGTCGAAGTCTCCTGTGCCAATCATGTCTCCTAAAATTCCACCATGATGACTCTCAGCTACACTCTGATTCACTGCCCTTGGAGTGTGTCCTGCAGAGGTGTCCTGTACAGTCTAGGTAACTCTTCATCAATAGCTAAAATACACGTGTTGTCTCATGAGGAAAGATTGGACAGGCTAGGCAAAACCTCTTGACAGGTCTTAACACATCTGGTGTGGAAAGGATGTTTACCTATGGAAGGATCTAAATTAGGGATCGCTGTTTAAAAATAAGCAGTCACCCATTGAAGATGAAGTGAATCTTTTTCTCACAGTGTCATGATTTTTTGTAACTGTCTCCCTAAAAGGCTGTGGAAGCAGAATCTTCAAAAGTTTTAAGACAGAGGTAAATAGATTCCTGATTATCAAAAAGATGGAAAATTATTGGTGGTAGGCAGACATGTACATTAATCAGAGCAGACATGACTTTATTGAAAGGCACAGTGGGGTCAAAGGGCCTATCAGCATACATTTGCTACTGATTTTTGTTATGATCACGTCTTTGCTTGCAAAAATGTTCATATCTTTTCCTTGCATTTGACTTGTATATTGTCTAGATTTTCACGATCTTTCAAATTCCAGAATGAACAGATTCTTGCTAACAAGCGATCTTATCTCCGCTACAATACCAGAAAGTTTTCTAGATACAACAACCAGAGCTTTAAAGATTTAAAGCTCACTGCTCATTAAGTGTCTGATGTATATATGAATATTTGCTGAAGCAAGAATACAGAGATGTTATCATTACTTCTCAAAGAATTTTTGAAATGATTCCCAAACCAATCTTCTTTTTCAATTAGTCTGACATTTGCAGCAGCAAAATTCCAATGTAAATCCTTTAGTAATGCAAGCATCTAACTACAATTTAAGATTCATTTAACCTCTACAAATGTTTTCATTGTTAAATCACTGGCACATTTAATTTTCCTTCCTTGGCTTCATTTAAAATAGTTTTGTAGAAGTGATACAGTGATAAACCCTGTGTATAAATACATATTTAACAATTTAGAAGATAAGTTAATTATTTAGTAAGAGTCTTAACATGAGTATTCTTTACTTTTAATAAAAGGGAAGTACATAAGAAGTCTGAGGAAGCCATTTTGTTTTCAGATTAGTCCCTTCTTTGTATGACTAATTAGTTCAACTAATTACTACCTTGCATTTAAATCATGATTACATTGATGTTAAAAAATGAGCCTTACAGAAGATGCAAAAATAAGTATTACATACATACGAGCTCACTTTGGGAATTTTCATCATTTCTCGATTGGACCATCTGTCATTCCCATCTGAATTTGCCATATAGAAACCAGAAGTTCCAACAGATGATAAACACTTTTGTTTTAAAGATTGAAATGAGAGTTGAATTTAAGATGTATGCATCCAACCATGATCGTTTCTGATTGTAAATTCTATATAATACATTTCTTAATCTGTGATATGAGCAATCTATAAGATCCTAAAATGTAGTAACTATTCTGCTTTTCAGCTGCTTCATCATTTTTCAGTCTTTAGAACTCTTCATCTTAACTACTCCAGTAATAACCTAAATTCTACTTGCCACTTCTGAATGATGTTGAAGGCCTCAATGTACTTGATTTTCATTCATTGTAATCCTGAAATTCTACTAATAGAACTTAAATGTCCTCCGTTGTGGTGGATTTTGTTGTAGAGAACATTTAATTAGGTGGGAACTTCCTGCTTTCCCAATTAGATTCATGGCAGAACTTCTTATGGTTCCCAAAGGGAGCTATAGTTCTAAGTTACTCACTGCTTGATCAAGGGGCTTGTATCTGAAAAGAGGGGGAGGAGTTACTGAGAACCACCTCCTTGCTGCTAACTCACTTCATCCTCTGTCCACCAGGAAACCCAGCCTGCAGATTTGTGGCCTGGGATCCAGTGACAACATTAGACCTCAGGCACTGCCTACCAAGCAAAACTGCCATTCTCTAGAGCCGTGTGCCTCTGGCTCGCAGTTCTTGGTCGATGGAACTTCGCACCCCCACAGGCTTTTGAGGTCCATCTCTGTCCAATTACATGACAGATAATGTATAGATTCCTGTTGCCTTCATCAGATTCTAACTTCTCAAATCATTTCTTCATCTTATCATCCCTAAAGTGAATTTACAGTCATTCAATTTTCATTGCTATCCCAGTAAGTTTCAATTAGTATCCATAGAACTATTTATGACTACTCCATTTCTTATGTTGCAAATTCCTGGTATACAATGACAATAACATTGCTTGTTAAAAAAAAGGCACTCAGTAAATTCCCTGCTATAGGTTCTTTCTTAAATTACCATTTCTGGTTGCCTCAAAATGCAAGGTTTACATGATTTACCAATAGGAACTTTCATTTTCATTCCCACCCACCAAGAATTGCGAGCCAAACCCAAACCTGCCAAGAATTGCGAGCCAAACCCAAACAAGCAGACAAAACACGTCCAAAAACTCTAGCCACTCTCCCCTACATCAAAGACATTTCTAAATGACTGCCAGACTACTCAGACCCTTTGGTATCCTGGTCGCCCACAAACCCACAACACTAAACAGCAGCTAATGAACTTGAAAGACCCTATACAGACAACAAGCCAAACTAATGTCATTTACAAAATACCGTGCAAGGACCGTAACAAACACTACATTGGACAAACAGGACGAAAACTAGTCACCAGGATACATGAACACCAACCAGCTGCAAAACGACATGACCCTCTCTCACTAATATCCTTACATACAGATAAGGAAGGACACCACTTCGACTGGGACAACACATCCATCCTAGGACAAGTGAAACATGAATATGCACAAGAATTCCTAGAGGCATGGCATTCCAACTGGAACTCTATCAATAAACACATCGAGTTAGATCTCATCTACCACCCTGAGAAAAAAAAGAACAGGAAATGACATCACCAACCCAAACATATAAATAGAAAGCAGGAATCATTAACAGTGCTTCACCTGGAGGCCTACCAAAGATGTTATCTAGTAGGGTGATGAAACATCTGGAAATGAACCTTCCAGCTCAATGAGCAAACCTACATCCAGAACCTCAAGCTTAGCTACAAATCTTCTCAAAACTCGCTAATTCATCAACTTCCTCAGTAAATATCAATGCTTCAATAAACTTAAAGCCACAACAGCAAATAAATCATTAATGTGCAAAATCCACGGTGTTTAAATTGATAGAAGACAACAGGCAAATGTGAACGCAATTTTTTTTCAAAACAACTGACACATTTCTACATACAAAAAAAAATCACACTTAACATACATGCCACAGAATGTTGAAGTAACAACTAATGTTTCAAGATCATAGAGATACACAATTGGAAGATTGTAACCAAGCTGTGATAATCTTATTGCAGCATTTTGGATTAGATGAGATTAGATTCCCTTCAGTGTGGAAACAGACCCTTTGGCCCAACAAGTCCACACCGACCCTCTGAAGAGTAGCCCACCCAGACCCATTTCCCTCTGACTAATGTACCTAACATTATGGGCAATTTAGCACAGCCAATTCACCTGATCGGCACATCTTTGGAATGTGGGAGGAAACCAGAGCAAACCCACGCAGACACAGGAAGAATGTGCAAACTCCACACAGACAGACAGCCAGAGGCTGGAATCGAACCTGGGACCCTGTTGCTGTGAGGCAGCAGTGCTAACTGCTGAGCCACTGTGCCACCCTAATTGTCTATATCAAATTCATATTTAACAACTGACACTATTTATGACAGTAGGATCCATGACATTTTTCAAAGTGTAGCAGCTCCAGAATTTGCAAACCGAAACTGGAGATTCCATATTCATTTGTATGAAATTCAGGGTTATAAAGTTTTCTTGGAGCTCAATTAACTGAATATTCTTTTGCTGACAGGTTTAAAATTGATGTATAGTCTTTGCAGCTTCCTTTTCAACCTCTCTCTTGCAACCAACCCTCCCCTTATACTTGTCTTGCAGACCCCTGCTTTTCAATTGACACACAGGCAGCCCTCAAAAGTAAGTACTCAGTTCCCCTTCCTGATCTCAGTCTCTGGAAAATACTCCCCCAGAGACCACTGATTTCAGTAAACTTATGGATTGTTCAAACCAGATCATAAATCAATGGACTCGGCAGATCACTGATGATTGATTGCTGAGCATGGTGAAACAATGATTCATTTTGTTCCTGAATCAAGCAATTGACTGCAATACTGAGTCCCTGGACAATTAAGTGTGCAGTTGGGTGGCCAGGTGGCTCAGTGGTTAGCATTTCTGCCTCAACACCATGGACCTGGTGCTGCCATGAACAACATGACTGTCTGCATGGAGCTTGCATGTTCTCCCCCTATTTGTGTTGGTTTCTGCTGGGCAGTCCCGTTTCCTCCCATGGTCCAAAGTTCAGCGGATTGGCCATGCTAAAGTTCTCTGTAGTCTCTAGGGATATGCAGGCCAGGTGGATTAGCCATGGTAAATGCAGTGTTGTGGGGAGAGGGTACAGGTTTAGGTGGGATGCTCTTTGGAGGACAAGTGTCAAACCTGATGGGCTGAAAGCATCTTTCTGCACAGTAGGGATTCTATGTTAAGGCAGCAATTAATTATATCACTGGGTTAATTGTGTTAATGTGGTCTTGAGAAGTTCCTATCCACGTGTAGACACAAGCAATTGCTGGGATGGCAAAAAGCAAGTTAAAATAGCAGCCATGTCCTAATGCAATTAAAACTTATATAAGCTGGACTCCCACAGGCAAAGGGAGAACTTGGAGATAAAAATCAAAAGGATGAAAACATCAAGAAGACAAAAGGGAGTGATAGCAGACTGATCACCTACCATCACAGGCATATTCCACTGTTGAAAGATTGACTAAGCAGGTGATGGTAATCATATTGGGGCTGTAACTTAAAAACTTGAAATATTTTTTAAGAAATGATAAATTATGTATTGATCAAACCAATCCAATCTTTGTAGAAAACATATATTTGCACGCATCTCTGTAGTAATTCAAACTGAAAGAACAGCAGATGATGTAGCTGAAATCACCAGCAAATCTGACTAAATGAAGAATGGGGAAAGTCAAAACTACATAGGGGCCTGAACTCTGGAGAACCAACTCTTCGATCACGAGCTGGCCAGTGTACATAAATGTGCCCTCTGGCTTTGGTCCTAAATTCATATCAGCACCTTATTCTTAAATTATGCCCATTTTTTGAATAGCCTAACCAAGGGAAACATCTTACCTGCAGGTATCCTCTCTATCCCTTCAACGATTTTGTAGATTTCAATTACACTACTTCTCATTTGTCAAAACTGTAGAGAATAGAGGCCCAGTTTCTAAACAGTCTTGTGAACTTTTTTATTGCACTCTTCTATGGCAACTTTATCTTTCCTGACATAAGGAGCTCAAAAATGTGAATAGTACTCCAAGTGTGATTGAACCAAGTTTCTATACAATTGTTCCAATAGGCATTTCACTACTCCTGCACTCTATTCACCTTCTTAATATCTTGCTGCCCCTGCCTGTTAATCATCATGACTTATTAACAAGGACACCTGGATCGCTTTGTACATCTAGACTTTGCAAGCTTTCACAATTTAAGAAATACACTGCATATCTGTCTCCCCCTACTAACCTTACATTTTCAACATTGTATTCCATCTGTCATATTCTTGTCCATTTACTTAAGCTTGTTCAAATCCTCCTGAAGCTGCTTAACACACATTCCCATTAAGTTTGTATAATCAGAAAACTTGGAAATATTACATTTGATCCCCATATCTGTTTTCCGATCCAAAGACATTATTATACATCTTTAGATTAGGTGGGATTTGAATTTGGGTCCCCAGCTCAGAGACAGAGACATTGTCACTCCACCAGAAGAGCCCCTTGTTGATCCTATAAGGAGAGTTTGCAGCATCTCCAACCATGGTTCCCACCAGAGATCCCTAGAGTCGTGGTCCTTCAGACTCCCATTCAAAGTGCTAAGTGAAAGTAGAAAAATAAAATATCTGTTAGATATCTCATAGTTGAAAACAATTGAAATGTGATAAGGGAAAGAGCCTGAATAGAGAAATCACTGATAGTGCTGCTTCTATTTTATTTTCTTCATTTTGTTTGCTACAGGAGAGATTGTTAAGAACAAGGTGATCATCCTTCTGTGGACACTGTGCAAAAGAAGATACCGAACAATCCCACACAATTAGGGAATGAAAAGATGGAGTTAAGGGTGAATTCAAACATGGAAAGCTGAGAAAATGAGATTTAAATCATAAGAACAACTGTATAGTCCCAAATCCAGTACAGCCAAATCAGTAAAGGGAAAACTGGTGTGTACATGGTGTTAAGGAAGCCCAGGTCATCATAACTGGGCCAAGAAAGTGGTTAAAAAAAATGGTGTGACCCCAGCTCCATGTGAGAGGTGGTTCAGAACAACAGGAAGTTGAAGGTGAGAGTGGTATAAGCCACACTGAAAAAAAAGAAATAGAGGGAAACTGAAGCAATCACGTACAACCAAAAATTGAAAGAACCATTGATGTTGGAAATCAGAAACAAAAATCAGAAATCCTGGGGATAACTCAGCAAGTCTGACAGCATCTGTAGAGGAGAGAAATCAGAGTTATTTTTCAGATCCAGTGACCCTTCTTCAGATGCAATCATATATCTTTGTATTAAGGTAGACAATTGGAGACAATAGCAACACCCCATAGTTCTGGTGTAGATGGGACAAGTATAAACATTGGCATCACACGCAGTGAAAAGATAATCATGAAGGTGGTAGAATTAATGCTAAAATCTAAATCTGCTCCGCCAAAATCTATGCAAGTCCACAGGGACAAAAAGCTAGAATGCTCACTCTATTTGCCTCTATTAACTTAATATGTTGACATTGGTTCCAGCTAAGATGATTCTATTTCATGATGTTCATTATGATTACCTGTCATGAGAAATCTAATCAAAATTGCGTATGGTGCGGGAACACAGTGAAAAAATAAGCATTTCATAGTAACACTTTAGATGAGAAAAGGGACTGCTGAATAACATTGCCATAAATTTTAATACCAAGTGTGATGATGCGTCACTTTAAGAGGTTATTTTGTCCTTCTTTTGGAGGAGAGGTTGTAAGGCAGGGGTAACAAGCTGACTAGTTAAGACCACTTGAGTAAGCAGCTTGGGAGGCCTTGCATTTTTTTTAAAGAAAACAGCCTGAATAGGTGTGGCCAGCTCTAAGAGATGAGGATTTACTGGGTTTTGGTCTGTCAGCAGCATCAGAACCACTCGCATCTCAACAGAGTTGGAGCTTCAGTGAATGTCTGCTGGCTGCTACTCTTTCTGAATTTTCAATTGATGTTTTTTCCTCCTGGATTGGAGAACTCCATGTGAAAATCTGTGTCTG
Source organism: Hemiscyllium ocellatum (assembly GCF_020745735.1). Lineage (NCBI taxonomy): Eukaryota > Metazoa > Chordata > Chondrichthyes > Orectolobiformes > Hemiscylliidae > Hemiscyllium > Hemiscyllium ocellatum. The sequence goes on from NC_083404.1 coordinate 75,315,676, forward strand.
AATTTTTCTTTTTGCCAAAGGGTGTGCTTATGGGATATTGCTATGTTAGAACACTTAATTAGTAATAGTTACTGCATCTATCATTCTGTTAAGTTTCCAATTAATTCTTATTCTAAACTCCTCTTTCTTTGGTTGCATTTTAACTACAGTGTTTAAATAAATGATATTTAACTTAACTAGTTTGACCAGTTGCATTGCATTTAGAGTAGGCACTTCACATTTGCCTTTATAAATAAGAAAAGTTAGAGTGTAGGTGAGATATTAAAAGAATTAATTTGCTCTGCTGATCTGAAGGAAATTGGATGTCCCGAGGCTAGGGTGGCATGTCTGTCTTACAGATAGAATGTAAAGAATGTGCATTCCTATCACTTGCCATTCAGAGCCATTTGCATGGCCTTTTCCTAGTTATTCAAAGCAAAAGAATTACATTATCATCCCCTATTCAGAAATCAATAAGAACATTGCAACTAAAATTCTGACTACTCCCTGTAGTTAAAAAAATGATTCACAACAGATTTGGCCATGAAGGGATGTTTTACACTACATTGTTTCTGGAGATGATCATTGTGTCTTGACTGACATGTGACTGTGAGGGAGTGTTTCGGGATTGTCTTATGGGCATTACTGACCGTGATGTAAAGATCTTGTACAAAGGAAGAACTGTTTTCTTTGTTCAGGAAATCTTTGATACAGCTCCGCCATCCCTGTGAAGTGTGTTAAAGGTTCCTCCAGAAAGCTTCTACTGTGCTTGCTTAATAAAATCTTGGTTGTTCACAGAAGTTGGCATCTGCAGTTGCATCAAGTGTGTAAGAATCTCAAGAAAAAATAACCCAACATTTGCTGACAGCGGTGGGATTCCAACATACTCGGAGCTTCTAGGTGAACTGAATAAGTGATCTTCTGAGTGCCAGTTGTGAGAGATTGATGGGCTCACGAGGTAAGATTTACCTTGATCTCTCTCCTTAACCTACCACTCAGTCGACCCGTCATCCCTGAGGATTCTGTGGTGATTGAATCTCTGAGGTTACTTATGAACTTGCACGCCAATGATTTTGCTTTCAGAATCATAAGATACTGGAAAGGCAGGTTAAAGTCACCCTGAAAGAGAGGTTAAAGTTCCCCTAGAAAAAGGAGGTTAGAGTTCCTTAGTGGTGATGTTTGACACTCCGGAGCATAGTACATAAGATAAAAAATAACTGCTGTCTGTCTCAACCACCCTGCCTTAGACCGGTTGTTAAGAGGGGAAATCCCCCATGCGAAGGCCAGGACCCTGAAGTGGGTGTAGAGACTAAAGACACTGGACTAATTAAGTTGGGAAACTCAGACTATAAAAATTAGGCAAGCATTCCTATCATAGGTTTTAAATGCAACAATCTTTTTTTATTTGCATAAGTCTAGTCAGAAATCTTGATGAACTTTGTTATTTTAGCTTAAACAATAAACTATTGATATCTGATAGTAGATAGGAAATTCACATGGAAAAGGTTGATTATGACAATGGGTCAATCAAGACCCAGATTTGTTACTGAAATATTAAGTGATACCTCTTTGCTGGTTTAAGTTTTAGTTGTCTGTATTCATCATGTGTATGGTCAAAATTTGAAGATGCTCCTAACTCCAGTCAAATTTGCAAGGGTTGAAATTGTTGAAAAATGTAAGGGAAAGCCATGCTAAAGACTTCTAGAATATTTAAAACCCAAGAAGAATGATGATATGATACAACAGCATTGCCTTCATTCAAAATAAGGAGCGAATTGGAAGAATATTTGTAATTACAGGGAACTGGTTTTACTTCGCAGGGAATGTGGTGGTGATCCTTTTAAGTAACTATTTTGCCTTATTTGAATTAGGAACTCAATTCAAATGTGTTTTGTGGGCTATGTCATAGGACAGAAATTGTTTTTACATTAATATTATACAACATTATGTCCTTTTAAAAATTATTAAACATGTAAACCTAAAACAAATTGATTTAAAACAAACCTTGAGCCCTTGATTTGTTTGAAGTTCCACAATGCCTGTTTCATAAAACATTTGTGTAGTGGTCATGTTTTAGCCAGGTGAGAGTATTGTATAAAATATGTTTGCTGCTTTTTAATATGGGGTGTTCACAAAAAGAAGAGTGTATCTTAAAAGTTGATGTTTTGTTAAGATTTTAGAGAATATCAGAACTTGAGGCTGAGCTGTTTAAGTTCTGTCAATTATTGCTAAGACTTCATTAGCCCCCTTCATATTGTAAATTCAAAAGTAGTACGGTTACTGGTCTGTAACTGTAAATATGACTGTTTTATTTGTAAAGTTAAATTTCAAATGTAAATTTGTCAGCAACCACACATTCTAATTAAAAACACTGATCATTAAACTTTAAACAAATATATTAGGACCATTTTTTGTCATTAATCTCAAGCCTTTGAACTACATCTGAAGTTAAATTTAATATGTATATATGTGGCAGTGGGTGATTGTTTGCTTTAACGGAGAAATTAGTGTTTTCAGGATGTAAGTTTGCTCACTGAGTTGAAAGGTTCATTTCCAGACGTTTTGTTACCTTACTTGGTAACATCTTAAGTGGACCTCAGGTGAAGCAATGCTAAAAATTCCTTTCTATTTATATTTTTGGGTTTCTTTGGGTTGGTGATGTAATTTCCTGTGATGAAGTCACATCCTGTTTCTTTTCTCAGGGGGTCGTAGATGGGGTCTAACTCGATGTGTTTGTTGATAGAGTTCTGGTTGGAATGCCATGCTTCTAGGAATTCTCGTGCATGTCTTTGTTTGGATTGTCCTAGGATGGGTGTATTGTCCCAGTCGAAGTGGTGTCCTTCCTTGTCCGTATGTGAGGAGACTAGTGAGAGAGGGTCATGTCATTTTGTGGCTAGTTGGTGTTCATGTATCCTGGTGGCTAGCTTTTCTGCTTATTTGTCCAATGTAATGTTTGTTACAGTCTTTGCATGGTATTTTGTAAATGACATTAGTTTTCCTCATTGTCTGTATAGGGTCTTTCAAGTTCATTAGCTGCTGATTTAGTGTGTTGGTAGGTTTGTGGGCTACCATGATGCCAAGGGGTCCGAGTAGTCTGGCAATCATTTCCGAGATGTCTTTGATGTAGAGGAGAGTGGCTAGGGTTTCTGGACATGTTTTGTCTGCTGGTTTGGGCTTGTTGCTGAGAAATCAGTGGACAGTGTTCATTGGGTACCCATTCTTTTTGAATACAGGGTATAGGTGATTTTCCTCTTCTCTGCGTAGTTCCTCTATGCTGCAGTGTGTGTTGGCTCATTGAAATAATGTTCTGATGCAGCTTTGTTTGTGGGTGTTGGGATGATTGCTTCTGTAGTTCAATATTTGGTCTGTATGTGTTGTTTTTCTATAGACGCTGGTTTGAAGTTCCCCGTTGGCTGTTCGCTCTACTGTGACATCTAGGAATGGCTGTTCATTGTTGTTTTCCTCCTCTTTAGTGAATTTTATGCCAGTAAGGGTATTATTGATAGTCTTGAAGGTTTCCTCTAACTTGTTTTGTTTAGTTATGTATAGCAAACAAACCTACATCCAAAACCTCAAACGGAGCTACAAATCTTCTCAAAACTCGCTAACAGTGTTTTCATTTGGAGAACATTTTGATATATTCTGCATTTATTTCCCATGAATATTTGAGATTTAAATCGGAATTGAAACTGCCTCTTCAGTGGTTAAAGCACAGGAAACATTTTGTTGTTTTCTTGCTGTTCCAGATTTTTGAAATACTCTTCCTGACAACTTTCACATTAGCCAAGTACTAATTTGTCAAAGGAAAATACCTTTTGCATAACCTGAATGGGATCCTCTGAGGGTTTGATTTTAGGACCACAGACTGTTGTTTGTAAATGACCGAATTGTTTGGGCAGTACAATTTAAAAGTGTATGGGTTGTATATAACTTGATAATGTCATAAATAGTGAACAGAGTAATAGCCTTCAAGACAACTGTGAATGCTGAAATAGGCAATCACAAGTTAGTGTGGTTAAATGTAGTTAAATCTTCATACTGATACCTACCTTGGCAAGGAGGGAATGAGAAGGGAAATGCAGAGATACTTTCAGCAGCTAAAGCCTTCACTGGAGTTTCTCTATTCACAAGAGAAACACCACCTCCGGACCACTGCCCACCCCTCCACAACCTGATCCAACAAATTCCATCAGCTCCCCAGTCATGAGCACAAAACGTGAAGAAGCTAACAATGGTGAAGAGGAGGTCTGTACGCTTTTTGTCAGTGGCCTTCCTATGGAAATTAAACCATGTGAGCTTTACCTTCTCTTCCAAATCATTTAAGAGATATGAGGGCTCACTGATCAAAGTAACATTAAAACAGCCAGTTGGCTTTGTTACATTTGACAGCAGAGTGGGAGCAGAAGCAGTAAAGAATGCTGCATTCACACTCAGACGTGCTGGTATCCTGCATCTGAAGCATTTCCACAAGGATGGAAGTCTTGTCAGTGTTGTTAAGTATTTAACTGCCCTTATCCAAGAATTCAGATTTCTCCATGGAGTAGTGCGCAAGGACAGACTTAATTTGGTTTTCAGGTTGGATTTGACTGAAGGAGATTTTGGATAACTGGCTTGTTTCCAATCAACTTAGATGGGGTGGAGTGTTCACGAAGGATTGTGGATTAAAGAATTTTATTGGTGAACTTTTTTTTCCCCACGTGATAGGATCCTATCTACTACGTAGGCTAGTGATTTTTGTTGTTATAGTCAGTGTGTGTTAGATGACAATAACTTACTTAAGTACTGGCTGTAAGATTCTTATGAAAAAGCTGGTAGCGCCTATTTCATTCCCAATCTAGGTAGTTATCATGGAATGATAAGGAGGGAATGAGATATTAAAGGGTTAGTTTGCTCTGCTGATCTGAAGGAAATTGGATGTCCCGAGGCTAGGGTGGCATGTCTGTCTTACAGAGAGAACGTAAGGAATGTACATTCCTTTCACTTGCCATTCAGAGCCATTTGCATGGCCTTTTCCTAGTTATTCAAAGTAAAATTACATTATCATTCCCTATTCAGAAATCAATAAGAACATTGCAACTAAAATTCTGACTACTCCCTGCAATTAAAAAAACGATTCACAACAGATTTGACCATGAAGGGATGTTTTACACTACATTGTTTCCGGAGATGATCATTGTGTCTTGACTGGCATGTGACTGTGAGGGAGTGACTCAGGGTTATCTTATGAGCATTACTGACCGTGATGTAAAGATTTTGTGTAAAAGAAGAACTGTTTTCTTTGTTCAGGAAACCCTTGATACGGCTCCGCAAGCCCTGCGTAGTGTGTTAAAGGTTCCTCCAGAAAGCTTTTACTGTACTTGCTTAATAAAATTTTGTTTGTTCACAGAAGTTGGTGTCTGCTTTTACATCAAGTGTGTAAAAATCTCAAGAAAAGAAGAACACAACATAAGCTACCTTCTTAAAATATTTTGAGGTGGTCTGGTCTGGTCCATAACATAGTAGTGAATAATATTGATAATCCAGCATTATTGTTTTAGATCATTAAGCTGCAACTAAGTTTAAAGATGATTCAGTGCAAACAAAATCATCCCCAGATGAATTAAGAGAAGCTTGGGTGATGACCATCCATTGCAGAACATATCTAGTCCTGTTAACAAGATCCAAGATGCTAAAAACGCTTTACTGCAAGAGGCAGGAAATTATGTATTCATGATTTACAGTTTCTGGCTCATTGGCCAGGCTAAGCGAAACTTAAAATAATTAGAGGATGATCAGGTTCCTGACCAGATAAATTATCTAAATAATCAGCTAGTGAGGATACAAATATCTTGATCAAGGCTCAGCAATCCCCTTCTTACCTCTACCAATAATTAGGGGTAGATACCATTGGTACCTGGGGATATAATGCTTAATGCTCCTCAAGAGATCCAACAACCACATCTTTCTTTATCTCAAAATGCCTGAGCATGTTAGCATGCTCCACACAAACATTACTATCATCCATATCCTTTTCCTGGGTGAATACTGACAGAGTATTCATTAAAAATCCCACCCACATTCTCTGCCTCCAAGCATAAGTTCCTTCCTTTATCATTGAGTGGTCCTACCTTCTCCCTAGTTATCCTCTTGTTTTTAATGTATCAACAGAATGCCTTGGAACTCTGTAACCGTACTTGCCAATGTCATTTCATGGCCCTTTCTTGCTTTCCTAACTCCCTGCTTTAAGTGCTTTCCTTATATTCCTTTATGGGTCCTGTCAGACTTTAGTTTCCTAAACCTTACATATGCTTTGTTCCTTTTGACTAAGTTCACAACCTCCCTCATTTTCCAAAGGTTTCCTTACCTTGCCATCCTGGTCCTTCCTCCTTATTGGAACATGCTGCCTTCAAACGCTTCTCAACAGGTCCTTAAACAGTTTCCACATGTCAAATGCGGACTTGCCTAGTAACAGCTCCTCCCAATTAACACTCCCTAGCTCCTGCTCAATGTTGACAATAATTTGCCCTGCCCCAATTTAGTACCTTCCTGCAAGGTCGTGACTTGTCCTTGTTCAAAGCGATCTTAAAGCTTAAGGAGTTGTAATCACAATTTCCAAAATGCTCTCCCACTGAAAAGTCAAATCATCTGGCCAGGCTCATTAGCCAATGAAAGGTGCAGTATGGCCCCTCTTCCAGTTTGACTATCCACATACTGTTTCAAGAAACCATCTTGGATGCACTTCACAAATTGAACCCCATCTAAATCTCTTGCTTCACCGACTATGGCAGGTCCGTTTTTATTGCACATTTCCATAATTTGTCTACATATTTGATCCTCAATGTCTCAATGGTTGTTAGGGGGCCTTTAGTATAATCCTACCAGTGTCATTGCATCCATCTTACTTTTAGTTCTACACATATTGCCTCAGTGGATAAGCCCTCCAGTATGTCCTCTAAGTGCAGATGAAACATTCTTCCTGATTAGTAATGCAACTCCTTCACTTCTTTTACTCTCTTTTCTATCTTGTATAAAACAACACCACCCTGGAATGTTGAGCAGCCTGGACTGTCCCTGTCTCAACCAAGTCTCTGTCATGGCCACGATATCATTGTCCCATGAACTGCTCCAGGCTCTTAACTCATCTGCCTTACCCACTATACTTCTTGCATTGACATAAACACATTTCAACCCATTAGTATCATTGTGTTCATTTACCTATCTTTGTCTGTCCTTTCTTTGATTTACTCGTCCCAACATGTATCTTCCTCAATTCCTCCACTTGCTGACCTGCTCTGTAGCAGGGGACTGGGAACCAATTAGCCTTATGGTATAAGTTACCCAGAATGATTAATGAACTTGCAAAGAAAGTTAAAAAAATGCAAAGAGTAAAAGCTAACGTGAAAAGTACTTTTCTTTTAATTCACTCGTGGGATGTAGACATCAGTGGCTAGACCAGCATTTATTGCACATGCCTTGGTGGTCTTGAAAAGGTGATGAGCTGCCTTCTTGAACCAATGAGCTCATGTGCTTTGTCAGCAACATTGGAAGAACGGCAATATATTTTCAAATTAGGAAGGGAAGGGGCTTGGAGGGGAACTTGCAAACTTGGTATCTGATGTATCTCTGCCTTTTTCCTTCCAGATGCTATTGATCATTGGTTTGGAAGGTGCTACATATGGACTCTTGGTGAATTTCTGCAGTGCATGTAGTGGTACACAGTGCTGCTACTGATCACTGGTGGTGGAAGGATATGGTCCCAGTCAAGCCTCTTGAGTGTTGTTGGAGCTATACTCATCCAGGCATTTGGGAGCATTCCATCACACTCCTGGCTGGGGAATTGACAATGAAGGACAAGCTTTGGGGAGTCATGAAGCGAGTTACTTGCTGCAGTATTCCTAGCTTCCAACAAGCTTTTAAAGCCATTGTACTACATGGTGGTTCAGTTCAGCTTCTGGTCAACACTCCAGGATGTTGCTAGTGGGGGTTCAGTAATGGTAAAATATCAAGCAGCAGTGGTTAGATCATCTCCTATTGGAGACGTCATCGCCTAACATTTGTGTGGCACAAATGTTACTTGTCACTTTTCAAGTCCTGGATATTGTCGGTGTTGCTGAATTTCAACATAGACTGCTTTGCTATTTGAGAAGTCACAAATTGTGCTGAACATCATGCAATTATCTGCGCACTTCCCCACTTCTGACCGAAAGACTTAGGGAATGATGATGCAGCTGAAGATGGTTGGACCAAGGACACTAACCAGACACTAATCATGGGCGGCACGGTGGCACAGTGGTTAGCACTGCTGCCTCACAGCGCCTGGAGACCCGGGTTCAATTCCCGACTCAGGCGACTAACTGTGTGGAGTTTGCACATTCTCCCCGTGTCTGCGTGGGTTTCCTCCGGGTGCTCCGGTTTCCTCCCACAGTCCAAAGATGTGCGGGCCAGGATAAATTGCCCGTAGTGTTAGGTAAAAGGGGGTAAATGTAGGGGTATGGGTGGGTTGCGCTTCGGCGGGTCGGTGTGGACTTGTTGGGCCGAAGGGCCTGTTTCCACACTGTAAGTAATCTAATCTAATCTAAAAAAACCTAAGAAACTCCTGAGGAGAAGTCCTGAAGCTACGATGAATGGCCTCCAACAACCCCAGCCAAATTCCTGCCGAAACACTCAAACAGTAGTAGGCCTTTCAACCTCATGAGTTGTTCAATGGGTGATCTGCTGCCTTAATTCCATATACCTACCTTTGACTAGAATCTCTTAATAACTTTACTTAATAAAAATCTACTACAGATTTAAAATTAACAACTGATCTAGCATCCACTGCCATTTTTTGAACAAAGTTCCAAACATTTACCACCGTGTGTGTGAAGAAGTGCTTCCAAACAGCTTTCCTTAACAATCTGGCCCTATTTAATATTTAAACTACGCCCCTTCATATTAGAGTCCGCGAACACTAGCATAGTTTATCTTTATCAACCTTGTTTTTCCTGTTAATCTCTTGAAGACTTCAGTCAGATCACCTTTAAAATTCTAAATAAGGGAAAAACTGGCCTAATTTGTAAGATCTCTCTTCATAAGTTAACTCTCGAAGTTTCTTAAGTGTAGTGCTCAGATCTGCTTACTCCAAGTGGGGTCTGACAAGGCGTTTTTGAAAAAACTGCAGCATAACTTGTATTCCAGTCCCATCAAAATAAATGCCAGAATTCCACCAGCTTTCTTGGTTATTTTCTGCCCCAATTCATGATATTTTAAAGATCGATAAACCTGAATCCCCAAGTCTCTTAGGAAATCCTCCTTATTTAACTCCCTACCTATCTAGAAAATCCCTGATCTATCTTTTTTCAGTCTAAAATTGAGATTCTCACACTTGTTTATGCTGACCTTTTCCTGCCACAGTTTTACTCATTCACCAAGTCTATTAATATCCTTTTGTAACTTTTTGCTATCATCTGCTCTGTCCCCAGTGCTGCATAACTTTTTGTCATCAGCATATTCATATTAGATTAGATTCCATACAGTGTGGAAACAGGCCCTTCAGCCCAACAAGTCCACACTGACCTCCAAAGAGTAACCCACTCAGACCCATTTCCCTCTGACTAATACACCTAACACTATGGGCAATTTAGAATGGCCAATTCACCTAACCTGCACATCTTTGGACTGTGGGAGTAAACCGGAGCACCTGGAGGAAACTCATACAGACACAGGGATAATGTGCAAACTCCACACAGACAGTCGCCCAAGGCTGGAATTGAACCTGGGTCCTGGTGCTGTGAGGCAGCAGTGCTAACCACTGAGCCATTAGCCAAGTCATTAATGAATAATGTAAATAATTGAGATCCTTGAGGGGCACCACTGATCACATCCTGTTAATTTGACTTTTTGTCACCTGTAGATATTCCCCTGTCGACTGCCTTAGTCATCTCTTCAAAAATTCAGAGGTTTGTTAGGCATGACTGAATCCATGCTGGCATTTCCTGATTAACTGAAAATTTTCAAGGAGTTCAGTCACCCCATCCTTAACTATGGACATCAACAAATTTCCATTAAAGATGCTAGGCTAACTCATCTGTAATTCTCTGGTTTTCCTCTTGTGCCTTTCTTAAAAAGTAGAATGATGTGGAATTTTCCAATCCAGAGGGACAACTCTTATACCTAGGTAATTCAGAAACATTATTGTCAGGGTGTCTACAGTGTAACCCCCTACTTCCTTTAACACCATCAGATGGAAACTGTCAGGTCCTCAGGATTTGTCACTTTTTAATTCCACTGATGTCCTCAGTGGTTATGTATTCATCTTAATTTTATGCAGGCCCTGTCCCCAATCCACTATTAATTTTCGAAATTTCAGGAAAGTAATCTCACTTTTCTACTATATATGCCAGTTATGAATCCAACCAACAGACAGTTCCCTCCGATTCCCAATCCAGTTTTGCAAAGGATCCTCGGATGCCACACTTAGTCAAATGCCACTTTGATGTCAAGGACCATCATTCTCATCTCACTTCGAATTCAATTCTTTTGTCCATGTTTGAATTAAGGCTGAAATTCGGTAAGGAGCTCAGTGGTCCTGGAGGAACCCAAAATGGGTGTCAATGAGAATTACTGAGCAAGTTGATGATACCTTGCAAAGAACAAAGTTAAACAGAACATGCCCTTTGGCCCATTAAATCAGTGCCAACATATAATGCCTTTCTAAACTAAAAACTTTCTGCATCCACACAGACCATATCCCTGTATTCCCTGCCTGTTCATATACTGTCAAAATGCCTCTTAAATTTTTGTTTTGTATACGCCTCCACCACCTTTTCCAGCAGTCTATTGCAGGCAATTACCATCCTCTGGAAAAATCTGCTTCTCACATTTCCTTTACACTTTCCCTCTTTTATCTTAAACGCATGTCCCCTCATATTTGACATACTTAACCTTGGAAAATGATTCCAATTATCCATTCTATTCATGTCTCTCAAAATTTTGTAAACTTCTATCAGGTCTTCTCCTCATTCTTTGTTTAAGTGATAACAAATTAAGTTTGTCAAATCTCTCCTCAAATCTAATACCTTCCAAACCATGCAACAACCTTGTAAACTGTTCTTGTACCCTCTCCAGAGCCTCTATATCCTTGTTGTAGCATGGTGACCAGAACTGTATATGATATTCCAAATGTGGCCTAACTGAAGTTCTACACACATGCAACATGACTTGCCAATTTTTATCCTCTATGCCCCAAGTGATGAAGGAAGAATGTAATGTCTCTTGACCACTTCATCCACTTGTATCCCCAATTTCAGATCAAGCTGGAGAACATTCAAAAGAGACCTACCAGGATGCTGCCTGGTATGGAAGGTTTGAGTTAAAAAGAAGCACTGGCTAGACTGGGACTTCTTTTTTTAAAAAAAACTTGTGGGTAGGCGGTTGAGAGGCGATCTGATAAAAGTTTATAAAATAATAACATGCATAGATAGAGTCAATGGTAGTTTTCTTTTCCCTAGGATAGGGGATTTTAAGACTGGGGGCACATTAAGGTGAAAGGAGAGAGATTTACAAAAGATATGAGAAGAAAATCCCTTACATAGAGGGTGGTTCATTTGTGAAATGAATTTTGAGAAAGTGGTGGATGCAGGTACAATTGCAACTTTTAAAGACATTTGGATAAATGCATGAATAGGAAATGTTGGAGGGACATTGGCCAGGAGCAGACAAGTGGGACCACTCTCCCAAACTGTCTAGATCCTTCTGTAGCCTCCGTACTTCCTCAGTACTACCTGCCTGTCCACCTAACTTCGTATCATCTGCAAACTTCGCTAGAATGCCCCCAGTCCCTTCATCCAGATCATTAATATATAATGCAAACAGCTGTGGCCCCAACACTGAACCCTGCGGGACACCTCTTGTCACCGGTTGCCATTCCGAAAAAGAACCTTTTATCCCAACTCTCTGCCTTCTGTCAGACAGCCAATCCTCAATCCATCCCAGTAGTTCACTACGAATATCATGGGCCCTCACCTTGCTCAACAGCCTCCCGTGTGGCACCTTATCAAAGGCCTTTTGGAAGTCTAGATAGACCAGATCCACTGGGTTTCCCTGGTCTAACCTACTTGTCACCTCTTCAAAGAATTCCAACAGGTTTGTCAGGCACGACCTCCCCTTACTAAATCCATGTTGACTTGTTCTAATCAGACTCTGCTCTAAGAATTTAGAAACCTCATCCTTAATGATGGATTCTGAAATTTTACCAACAACCGAGGTTAGGCTAATTGGCCTATAATTTTCCATCTTTTGTCTTGATCCTTTCTTGAACAAGGGGGTTACAACAGCGATCTTCCAATCATCCGGGACTTTCCCTGACTCCAGTGACTCTTGAAAGATCTCAACCAATGCCTCCGCTATTTCCTCAATAGCCACCTTTCTCAGAACTCTAGGATGTATCCCATCGGGGCCAGGAGATTTATCAATTTTAAGACCTTTTAGCTTTTCTAGCAGTATCTCTTTTGTAATGGCAACCATACTCAACTCAGCCCCTTGACTCCCTTTAATTATTGGGATATTACTCATGTCTTCCACTGTGAAAACTGACGCAAAGTACTTGTTAAGTTCTCCTGCTATTTCCTTATCTCCCATCACTATGCTTCCAGCATCAGTTTGAAGTGGCCCAATGTCTACTTTTGCCTGTCGTTTGTTTCTTATGTATTGAAAGAAACTTTTACTATCATTTCTAATATTACTGGCTAGCCTACCTTCATATTTGATCCTCTCCTTTCTTATTACTCTCTTTGTTATCCTCTGTTTGTTTTTGTAGCCTTCCCAATCTTCTAATTTCCCACTGCTCTTGGCCACTTTATAGGATCTCTGTTTCAAGATGGCCAGTACATCCTCTTCTGTAGTATGGACACTTGTCAAAAAAATCACTGTTTGTTCCTCCAGATTCTCTAGCTTCCATATCCTTCTCCATTGTAAATACTAATGTGAGATACTTGTATAGTATCTCACCCATCTCCTGCTGTGTTTTAAGGATTGTGAAACAACACAACAAAACTTGTGAAAGCTAACTTTCTTACATTTTAACTGATTACCAATAACACAAGATTAGTTGGATTATGTTATAGCCTGGCCTTTCACAGATGTCAGTTCATGACTATTCTCCACCTTGTACTTACCAGTTCTGCTCATTACAAGTTAATTATCTGTTTAAATTATTTTCAGAAAGTGACAGACAACATTTGATTGAAATCTTTTTCTAATCTCAATTCTCACTTGAAACTTTAAAAATTTATATTATTAATTTTTGATCATGTCATGATTCCTGAAGAAGGGCTCACACCCGAAACGGTGGCACAGTGGTGGGCAGCACGGTGGCACAGTGGTTAGCACTGCTGCCTCACAGCGCCTGAGACCCGGGTTCATTTCCCGCCTCAGGCGACTGACTGTGTGGAGTTTGCACGTTCTCCCAGTGTCTGCGTGGGTTTCCTCCGGGTGCTCCGGTTTCCTCCCACAGTCCAAAGATGTGGGGGTCAGGTGAATTGGCCATGCTGAATTGCCCGTAGTGTTAGGTAAGGGGTATATGTAGGGGTATGGGTGGGTTGCGCTTCGGTGGGTCGGTGTGGACTTGTTGGGCCGAAGGGCCTGTTTCCACACTGTAAGTAATCTAATCTAAAAAAATGCCACCACCTCTTCTGGATTTGTCCTGTCAGTGGGGCAGGACGTATCCAGGGGTGGTGATGGCAGCATCTGCAACATTTTTTGTCAGGTATTACTCTGTAAGAATGACTATTTCAGAATGTTGAGTAGTCTGTGAGACAGCTCTTCCAATTTTGGCAGTCCCCCCCCCCCCCCCCCCGATGTTAGAAAACTTGAGGAAATGGTGACCTGAGGAAGGAGCATTAGTAACATGGCCAAATAGGTTGCACATCAATCTGAAAATCCTTCCAACTTACGTTAATGTCACCTAATAAGAACAACATAAATTCCTGGTCAACCATGTCATGGAAAGAAATTAGAGCCTTTACTATCATTATCCAAAACTCTAGGATAGAACATGCATATAAAAGTGTATGGTGCCATAGCAACTTGAGTTCCTGGAAGAGCAGCAATTGGCTCATTTGGTTGGAGGAAGTAGCTGTAAATCACATTGGTGCCATCAGCACGAGGTTTGATCTCTATTCTGGCTGTGACAGATCAGGATCTGTCTCTTTACCCAATCTGTGGTGGAGATGGTGATGCTGTGGGTCAGATCTGCCTTTGAATAGAGAGAACTGAAGCAGATAAATTTTCTAGCAGTATTCATCAAAAGCTACATTTTAAATGTATATCTTCTAATATTGTGTGGTCTGAAACCTCTTGATTATTTTTGTAAAAATTGCACTGTAACTATAGATCATGTTTGCTCTGTCTGAGTTCACAGTTTCGCACATGTAACTATCTTGCAAATCTAAGACCTTCATGTGTATTATAAATAAATGAATCTCACCATGGGTAGCACCAGTTCCTCACTAGCATATTTCAGGTCCCCTCATAACTTTATTTTTTTCCTTTTTGTGAATTACCAATGCATATCGGAGTTGCCTTGGACATCCACTGACCTTACCTTTCATTTGTGTAATGTCAAAGACCACTTGGAGTATGCTTGTTTAATTTAAATCACATGCCTTCCGATGATCAGTTTGAAATGCTTTTTCTTCAAAAAGCAGCTATTAAGTAAACTAAACAAAATATACTGATTGTAGTTATTATATTTGCAGACATTTTCATATTGTTTGATTGATTGATTCCATTTTAAAAAAAATTATTGTGATTAATCAAATAAATCTGCAATTGTGAAGGATCATTATGTCACTCTCCATGAATAGGGGTAGATTATTTGACTTCTTCTACTCTGTCAGAACTTTCCTTAAGTGATAGTCAATATTTTATAAATATTCTTCTTTCTGTCAGCCCCTTAAGCTTATTGATAATTATTATTAAAATTGCAAGTTGTTTCTCTTCTGTTATAAACATTCAAAATATAATTGAATATTATAATTGAATAGCGTTACTGTCATAGTAATCATGTAAATATACAAACTGCAGGGTTCAAAAGGTTAGTCACCTAAGGTGACTTAACAATGCTTCTTTCTTTACTCTTCGATGGGTTGTGCGCAATACAGGCAAAGTTTGCATTTGTTGCCCTATGCTAACTGCCCTTGAACTGCTAGGTTATTTCAGATACCAGATTAAAGTCTAGAACACTGGTGAGAATCTGGAGTCGCACGCAGATTAGAGTAGGTAAGGATACTTCCCTAAAGTAAAGTAAGCTGAATATTTTTCTAAGAAGGTTATAACCTAGAAGGTTATAAAACTAGAAGACTAGTTTTGACTCAAAGAACACTAATATATTGGATTAGGAAAGAAACCCAACAAAGTTCTAGAGTGATGCAATGAGGTAATGGAGCAAAAAATTACTGCTAAATATTTTCTTAAAAATAACAGTTCAAATGATCGAAGAAATTAAATGTATGCAGGTTGAATGTCCCAGGTTTTAAAAATGCTCAATGGAAAATGCTGGTTTTAAGAGTTATCAAATATGCTAACATTATGAAAGAGATTTTTTGAGGATATATGCTACAGCATACATGAGTGTTTAAATATTGAATCATATTTGAGTAATAAATGTTGTAAAACTATGAAGAGGGACAAAACTGGTCCACTGGTTCAAGTTCAAAATTGGGCAGGGCAAATTTTGATGGAATTAGACAGAAGATTGCAGATTGATTGGTTTCTTTGCAGGCAAAGGGACCGCCAGTATGTGAGACGCCTTGAAAAGTGAGATAGCTAGAGTTCAAGGTCTATATGATAGGCAAGATTGACAGGAATGGGAAACCTTGGATGACAAGGCATATTGCGGCTTTGACCAGAAAAAAAAAAGAGGTGGTATGGCTCAGGTACAGGCAACTGGGATCAAGGGACTCCCTGGAGGTATATGTGGGATACAGGAGTTTAGACTTAGAATTCCTACAGTGTGGAAATGGCCCTTCACCCCAACTACTCCACACCAACCCTTTGAAGAGTAACCCAACCAGACCAAGTTCCTTGCCCTATATTTACCCCTGACTAATGCACCTAACCTCCAAAGCCTTGAACACTACAGGCAATTTAGCATGGCCAATTCATCTAGCCTGCACATCTTTGGTTTGTGGGAGGAAACCAGAGCACTTGGAAACCCATGCAGACATGGGGAGAATGTGCAAACACCACACAGTCGCCCGAGGCTAGAATTGAACCCAGGTCTCTGGTGCTGTGAAGCAGCATGCTAACCACTAAACCACCGTGCCATCCTACTGAAGGAGGAAATCAGGAGGGCAAAAAGCAGGCACTGGATAACCTTGACTGAGAAGATTCTGGTGAATTCAAAGAGGTTCTTCTATCTATATATATATGTAGAACCACAGGAAATAGGCATGGTCCTCAATGAATATTTCTCCTCTATGTTTACCGTGAGGAAGACAAGAAGACTTGGGAAAGTCATTGGTCATGTCTTGGGGACAGTCCATATCACAGTAGAGGTGGTGTTGGATGTATTAGAATGTATGATGGTGGAAAGATCTCCTGGTCCAGACCAGATATATCCAAGAGTACTACAGGAGGCTAAAGAAGAAATTGCAGGGATATTTTTGTATCATTGTTAGCCACAGGTGAGGTCTTGGAAGATTGGAGGGTAGTGAACGTGATTCCCTTATTCAAAAAGGCTACAGAGAAAAACCCTAGGAACTATAGATTAGTAAGCCTAACATCTATAAGTCACTTGAGAAGAGACATGTTTGATTAGGAAAATGGCTTTGAGTGCGGAGATCGTGCCTCACAAATTTACTAGAGTTCTTTGATGAAGTAACCAGGAAGGTTGATGAGGGCAGGGTGGTAGATGTAGTCTACAGAGGAACCTCGATGATCTGAAAGACACGGGTGGGAAATATTTTG
Organism: Hemiscyllium ocellatum; assembly: GCF_020745735.1. Classification (NCBI taxonomy): domain Eukaryota; kingdom Metazoa; phylum Chordata; class Chondrichthyes; order Orectolobiformes; family Hemiscylliidae; genus Hemiscyllium; species Hemiscyllium ocellatum. The sequence goes on from NC_083404.1 coordinate 75,332,581, forward strand.
TTCAGTTAGTCGAATGCTGGATAATAGAATGCCAGACAATGTAGTTAGCCAAGCACTGGGACCTTGCGAGCTTGTTCAGATAATCCAAAACTCAATTAATTGAATGCCAGATAATTGAGGTTCTCTGTATATCGATTTCAGTAAGGCCTTTGATAAGGTTCCACATGATAAGCTGCTCTGGAAGGTAAGATCGCATGGAATCTAGGGGGAAGCTGGCAAAGTGAATACACAATTGGCTTGATGGTAAGAAGCAGACGGTAATAGTGGAAGGAGGTCGGACTGGAGTTCTGTGACAAGTGGAGTGCTTCAGGGGTTAGTGCTGGGCGTACTGCTTATTTTTAATCTATCAATGATTTAGATGAGAATGTACAAGTGTTATAATGGTGTAAGGGGTACTGTAGCTTTGAGGTGAAGGACTTAGCAAGCACACACACAGTGCTAGAGAAATTACAATGTAACATTTGGTCCAGCAGCTCGCAGTACCTGGGTTGAAATGAGACAAAAAAAAATTCAAATTCAGCTCCAAAATATCAAACTCCAATCAAGTCTGAATTTATTATTTTGACAATAACACCAATGAAACGATGCAATGCTCAAGAGTATAAAACTGAAACAAAGTTGAACAGTTGCAGGAGAACTGCCAAGCCGTTAACATCTGCAGACTGCCCACAGAATAGCTCTCAAAAGTATCTCTATCTATCAAATGACCTGTGAAACAGAAATCCCTAAGAAGAAAAGATGGCAGAGCAAGATACAAAGAGAAGATTCGATCTCTGGCTGGTTTTGAAAGTTGTGTTGTGTTTTTTAAAAAATCTTAATTGGGGGTTTTATCGGACCAGTATTGGGGTGGGGGAAAAGGATAGGTTTAGATAACGGAATTGTAAATAGCTGTTGTTTAATTATTCTCTTTTTAAAAAAATGAAAGTTGTTAACTTTTACTTGAAATAATGGCTTTTGGGGTAGTTCCTTGCCTCTCAAGTTTTAACAGATTATAGTGGGGGTTAAATTATTTCTGTGTGGTAGTTTAAATTAGTGGGGGGGGGGGGTATGTTTAACCCATGTTGTAGCAGTTTGGGGCTTGTCATCGAGATTTTAACTGGTTAAGACAGATTCAAATAGATTTGGGGGTACAAAAGAATCCCTGCAGATTTAAACACTTACAGGTTAGTGTCCAAGATCTTTAAATAAAATGTAGGTGAGACCATTTATTTAATTGGTGACTTGTGGTTGACTAAATTAGAAGTAAGAGAAATGGCTCCTAAAATTGCTAAAGAGGTTCTGGGATTTGAAGAGGATTATCAAATTTGCCAAGAAAGTTTAGAAGGAAAGAAAAAGGCCATACTTTTCAAATGAGCAAATAAGTTAGATTTGGATTTAACCAAGGACAAAATTCAAGCTAAAATTGTAAGGGAACTACTCAAACACTTAGGGATATCAGAGAAACAGACAAGTGCAATAGAGGTAGAAAAACAAATTACAATTGAGGAAAATGGAGTTAGAAGATAAACAAAGAGAGAGAAGGTTCTTAGCTGAGCAAAGAGAGAGAAATAGAGACAGGAAAAAGGGAGAGACAAAAGGAGAGAGAATTTGAACTAGAGTCAAGTTAACAGGATGGAGATTAAAAGAGAAGGTTTTGACATATTTGATATACAAATATGTCAAAACTCTGCCACATTTTGGTGTGGAAAATGTTGAAGCCTTCTTCATTGCATCTGAAAAATTGGCTGGACAGGTGGAGGGGTCAGAGAATTTATGGGTAATGCTAGTTCAAACTAAACTGGTTGGCAGAGCTAGTGAGGTATTTGCCATGCTGTCAGATGAGGGGTCAAGAGATTCTGAAGAGATTAAAACAGACTATAAGTGCTTACGAATTAGTACCAGAAGCATGCAGACAGCAGTTCAGAAACACAAGTAAGGAACTAGGTCAAACTAATGTTGAGTACGAAAGAATTGAACAGCCATTTTGATAGATGGGTGCGTGCTTTAAGAATGGATAGGACCTTTGAGAGATTATTCTGCTGGAGTTTAAAAACTCACTTCAAGAGATGGTAAGAATTCACATGAAGGAACAGAAAGTTCAGGAAGTGAGAAGGGCAGCAGAATTAGCAGATGAATTCATGTTGGTGCATAAGACAAGCTTCCAGCCAAAATTCTGTCCTGTGAGAGATAGAAATTGGGAGAAGGGGATATCCTACACTACGAAACCAAGTGTAGAGAGCACTGGTAATAATTTAATACATGTTAAAGAAGACCAGGAGGGTGAAGAGGAGGTGAAAGACCTGAGGTGTTTTCACTGTAACAGAGTGGGACACAGAAAATTGCAGTACCGGTGGTTTTAGAAAGGAAGTGGGAAAAGGTGTTTTCACTGCCAGAAAGTGGAACATGAAAAGTCACAGTGTTGTCATTAAGGAATAGCATTGTGGGAAAAGAGGTGGTAAAAAACACTAAGCCAGTGGCATTAGTGAAGGTAGTAAAGGAGACCCCAAGAGGAGCTGCAAGGGAGTGCACAGCCTAGGCAGGGGCTGGGTATGGAGTTAGGACTTCATCTCTATAAATAACTTACTCCTGTAGGTAAAGTCTACTCAGAAAGAACAGGGAGAGAGGACAGGAAGTTGTAATTTTGAGAGATATAGGATCTAACCAGTTGCTGATAATAAGGCATGAGCAAATGTGCACACTTTTTGATCTGTTACCTGAGAGGGTGGTAATTTGTGGGATAGATGGACAGAAATTTAGCATTCCCCTATGTAAGATCAGGTTGGAATGGCAACTTAAGACCAGGGAAGTTACAGTGGGAGTGATGGACAGTGTGTCAGTTCTAGGAATTCAGTTTGTTCTTGGCAATGATTTGACAGGGTCCAAGGTGGGAGTACATCTCTGGCTGTGGAGAAATGCAAGGAAGAAACTGAGGAATTAAAACGGAAATATCCTGATATTTTCCCAGATTGTGTAGTAATCAGATCCCACTATCCTAAGTCACAGCACAAAGGAAAAAACTAAAGAGAAAGATGAAGAAGTTGAGGTTCAGTCAGCAGATACCCTGTTTGATGTAATGGTGCAGGAAAAACTTGAACAGGCAGAGGGTCAGAAAGAAGTGTTTAGTCCTGAAAGGCTAAGGCACTTGCAACAGCAAGACAAGACGATAAAAGATGTACAGAAGAATCTCGACTATCCGAAAGAGATGGGCAGGGACAATTTTGTTCAGATAATTGATTATTCAGTAAATTGATTCAAGGCCTTTCCTCTGGGGCTCGGAGTTTTCTGTTAGGTCTGCCCCCTCCCGTTCAAGAAACTAGGCAGCAGCACATCGCGTACGAGACCCGTCTGCCGCCACCTCACCACAACCTCATGCAACACCGCCCCCCCATCCAACCCCACCCCTGCGCCCCGTCCAACTCTGCCTCCCCATCTGCCCCATCCCCAAATCCCTGCCCAACACTGCCCCCCAACACCACCTGTCCCTCCAAGCCTACCCTCCCATCTGCCCCCACTCACCAGCCAACCCCCGTTTGCACCCCCTGACCCCCTCCGGGGGGCCAAACTGGACAACAGTAAGACTACTGTTGCCTTTGGGGTGGAGGGGGAGGGAGTCTCTAAATAGCATGGGCGCGCATGCTCGCACACCTCTTTTTCTGCAACTTTTTGACAGGTTCCTCCTTTGCCTTGTACAGGACAATGTTGGAGAGATTATCTGGGGAAGGGGGGTTTAGGGTACACTTCTATTTAGAACTCCAAGGTAAGTGTCGGTGATGGGTGGGGGGTGGAATTAAGAGAGAGAGAGAGACACAAACCTGGCGGTCAGTCATTTGAAGACCGTGCCTAAGCTCCCATCCATGTCTAGGACTGTCTGGGTTAATTTTTAATCATTGTAAACAAAAGACGCTACCAGTGTTGGAAACACCTTTGATGTAATGTTTCTATCGGGACTTTGAGATCTTCTTCGGATAATCAAATGTTCGGATAATTGATATTTGGATATTCCTCTGTCTACCTAAGCTATCCATAACCAGGCGGCCCGGGGGGTGAGAAACAGGGTGGCAGGGTCAGGGTTCGACAGTATTGGGGGATGGAAATGAAAGTGGCCTCACAGGGGCTGGGGCAGACAGGGAGGTGGGGTTGGACATGGTTGGGGGGGCCAAAGAAGGGGTGGCATTGGACAGGGTTGGGTGGTGGTCATGGACAGCATTAGATAGGGCTGGCGGACAGGTAGATGAGTTTGGGGATGTGGACAGAGGGGGGCAGCTTTGGACGGGCTTGGGGGGGGTGGTGTTGGAAGGGGTTGGGTGGCAGATGGGGGCTGCATTGGGCGGGGTTTGGGGGGTAGGGACAGGATGGATGGGTTTGGGGTGTGGACGGGGGCAGTGTTGGACGGGGTTGAGGGGTGGTGTTGGATGGGGGTTGCCGCGCATGCGATGTGCTGCTAGTCTCCTAAACGGGGAGCAGACTTAGCAAGTGCTCACTCTGTCAATCCCATTGAACTGATTCAAGGGCGGGTGTTATGAGGTGTTATGGTGAGGCTTCAGCAATGCTGTCGTTCCCTTACACATAAGAGTGTGTCTGCTCAGAAATAAACCGCAAGGCAGGTAGGCAGAGCGAGGAAAGGAATCAATTAACTGAACGAAATCGTGCCCGCCCATGTCATTCAGATAATTGAGATCCCTCTGTACAGCACTTTAAATCCAGTATCATCTTGAATCTCAGGGAACTTTAGAAAGATGGCATCAGACCTTAAAGACCATGTGGTGAGCATATTGTTAGGATTACCAAATGATTGGGATAAAGGTATCCCATTCATATTAGATTAGATTTTTTACAGTGTAGAAACAGGCCCTTCAGCCAAACAAGTTCATGCTGGTCCTCCAAAGAGCAACCCACCCAGACCCATTCCCTTACATTTACCCTTTCACCTAACACTATGAGCAATTTAGCATGGCCAGTTCACCTAACCTGCACATTTTTGGACTGTGGGAGGAAACCCACGCAGACACGGGGAGAATGTGCAAACTCCACACAAACAGTTGCCTGAGATGGGAACTGAACCCGGGTCTCTGGCGCGGTGAGGCAGCAGTGCTAACCACTGTGCCACCCACACTGTTTGCCATGAGAGATTCCCAAAACGAATCTACTCAGTTCACTCCCTTCTTGTTAATATTCAGGTATGAAGTGAGAGGTCCTTTGAAATTAATTATAGAAAAACTGACAGGTCAAAAGCCGGAGATGTCATACTTAGATTATGTATCACAGGTGAGGGAGAGACTAAGTAGAGTAGGTGAGTTAGCTAAACTGCAACTCAAGAGGACACAGTGTAGAACGAAGCAAGTGGCAGACAAAAGCGCCGAGAGTCTAACATCTTTCCAAGGGGATGACGTGTTAGAACTGTCACTAGTGATAGGAGATCCCTTCAGAGTCAGATTTAGAGGTCCCTATCAATTTGTGAAAAAGTTGAGATGAGTGAACTTCTAGTAAAGATGCCTGATTGAAAAAAAAAGGTATCGGCTATGTTGTGCGAACATGTTGAAACCGTATTATACTAGAGAGAAAAAAACTGGAGAAACAGGTGTTAATTACTGCCCGACAGACTGAAATAAATCCAGATGATTTATGTGCCTCAAAATAGATTTAAAAATGAAGATGTCATCTCATGAGCATAGAACACAGTTGAAAGATCTGTTACTGCAGTACAAGGACATATGTAAGAATCAGATGGGAAGGACAAATGCTATTGTAATAGGAGTAGACGTAGAGAATACTGCTCCGATAAAACACCCCTATCGGCTTAATCCTTTCAAAGCCAGACAAGTCAAGAAGGAGGTGGAAGCCATCATCGAACCAAGCCAGTGTGAGTGGAGTTTGCAGATCATCTTAGTTCCCAAATCGGACTTGTCTCAACGATTCTGCGAGGATTATCGGAAGGTCAATGCCATTTCAATATTGGACTCATATCCAATTCCTGGATTGGAAGACTGCATTGAGAAAGTTGGACAAGTTAGTTACATCACCAAGTTGGACTTAATGTGAGGTTACTGGCAGGTTACTTTATCAGATATGGTGAAAAGATTTCTGCGATTGTAACCCCAAATGGGCCAGATCAATTGAAAGTAATGCCATTTAGAATGAAGAATGCACCTGCCAAATTCCAAAGACTCATGAACAGAATTGTGGCTGGGTTAACAAACTATTTGGATGATGTAGTGATTTTTACTAAGTACTGGAAGGATAACATGATACAGTTGCCAGAGCTCTTTGAACGACTACAAGAAGCAAAACTGCTAATAAGCTTAAAACTGAATTCGCAAAAGCAGAGATGACGTTCTTGGGACATAATATCGGTCATGGAAGGTTGACCCCACGGAACGCAAAGACGTGGAATTTCCATGATCAACCTAGAAGAGGTACTTCGATTATCAGGACTCAGTGGATTCTATCGGAAGTTTGTTCCAAACTTCAGCAGTGTAGTGGCACTGTTAACCGATTTGCTGAAAAATAACAAAATTTTGGTGGACTGAGCAACTCCAGGAGGTATTTGACCACTTGAAAGTAATATTAACCACTACACCTAAGCTTTCAAAGCCTTTTAAAGTTGCCATTGATGCTAGTGATATAGGAGCTGGAGCTGTACTACTACAGGAAGATTGGGATGGGATTGAACTGCCAGTTGGTTACTTTTCAAAGAAACTCAACATCCACCAGAGGAAATACTCCATAATCGAAAAAGAACTATTGAGTTTGGAACTGGTGTTACAACATTTTAATATGTTTGCAATGAATAATTTGTTGCAGATGGTTACGTACACAGATCACAATGCTCTTATATTCTTGTCTTAAAGCATTCTAAGAATGTGAGTGTATTTCATTGGAGTCTTACATTTAAGACTTTTAACTTAAAAATCATACATGCTGTGGGCCATAAGAATCGCAGACGCATAATTGTGGTATTTAACTGATAAAGTTTAGATGAGATTTGGATTTATCCAATGCTGTATGGGAAGAAGTTATGGCAAACTTAGATTAAAATTATCTGTATGATATGGTAACATGTTTACAGAATAGAAAAAAAGCCATTTTATCGTTATGATGGTCCATTTTTTCTTGGGGGGAAAGTGTTATGAAGGTGTAAAGGGTACTGACCCTTAGGGAGTTGAAGGACTTAGCAAGCACAGAGTGCTGGAGAAATTACAATGTAACATTTGGTTCAGCAGCTCGCAGTACCTGGGTTGCTATGAGACAAAAAACAAATTCAAATTCAGCCAGTTTAAATTATGCCCCAAAATACCAAACTGCAACGCAGCCTGAATTTAGTATTTTGACAATATTAACACCACTGAAACAATCCGATGCTCTTAAACAAAGACAGAAATTGCTTGAAATACTCAGCAGATCAGGCCGATTCTATGGAGATAAACAGACTCGATGTTTCAGGGTGTTAACACTTCATCAAAATGTTCTCCTCCCAACAGACACTGCCTGACCTGCTAAGTACTTCCAGCATTACTATTTCTATTCAAGAATTCCAGCATCTTTAGTATTTTGCTTTTGCACTTTTAGTACTCTTCTTGGATGTAAAAATCCATGTTAGAAATTACTGTCATAAATATGTAAAAGAAAAAGACTGGAAAGGTCAAATAGCCTTTCTTCATTCCAAATGTACTAATTTTTCAGTGTCCCTTGTCTTACATTTAAATAATTTTACAAAAGAAATGGTTTCAACAGGATACTACTGGAACCACGAGCAAGTTCTACTGTATAAGGTGACGAGTGACGCAAACAGCTATGTAGTTTGCAACTTATGTTAATAGACTTGTAAGGAAATAGCAACGTAAATTCTGTCTAAACTTATTAGCAACACATTGCAAACATAGTCAACTTTAGGTTCATGCAACATGAATAAGACAGTACCAGAAAACAAACTAATTAACAATTTACCCTGGAGTTACACAATTTTCCCAATGATTAAATAGCTTAGAATAGTCACATGACTGGAAGTGAAAACTGATCCTCACTAATTCAGAACGCTTTGGCTTCCTGCAACCACCTGTCATGTTTCTCTCACTTGTATACAATCACTTTTTATTTGTATTTTGTATATACAGGAAAGAAAATTAAGTATTGCTCAAGATTATGTAGCAGTCTTTGTTATCTTGGTTATGCAATATTATTACTTCATACAGGGGTAACATTCTGTTTCATAAAGATGTGGAAATTAGCATTTGTCTTATGGATAAGCCATAAGCCATTTCTAAATATTAGTGGACAGAATAATGCTTTCCAACACGAACAAGGAATGCTGTATGTATTAATTTTGTGCAATGGTATTTCTTTCCATCCATGTAGACTGCCTCTTCCAGTCATATTCAAACTTGGAAACCTGCTTCCTTGCTAAGAACCTTATCTTCAAAATCTCATTTTTCTTTGCATGTTTGCATGTTTATGTTTTTACAATCCTCCTGTTCTCTGCCTTTAAGACCTGATCCTTTTCTCTAATATCTGTAATAATCATATCGAGGTTCCTGAAAATCTGTGCATTTAATTTGTGTTAAATTCCCTCAATCCTCTTCTGATTCCTCATTATCATCCTCTCAATGAATGGAATCATTTATCCTGCTCCCCATCCCCCACTCTGTGGTAGGTTTGAAGCTGGAGGATGAGGAACCCAGCAATCGAAAGAGGGTGGTGTGGGGGTTGAGAACTGATGAATGCCAGCCTATGCTCTTGGCGCTGACACCCTTCTCCTATGAACCCCATCATGTTAACAGTCACCAATGTCTGGGTTCTTCCTGATGTGAAGCCTTGAATGGGTGTAGTATTGGCCGTGGCCACCATTTCACCAGTGATGTCGCTTTCCTTTGAATGGATAGCAGATTGCAGCAACCAGCACTTAGGCCGTGAGAAGGCCTGTCAAGTGTTTGACTGAAACAAGATGCAAGAGTCAAAAAGTGTGGTGCTGGAAAAGCACAGCTGGTCAGGCAGCATACAAGGAGCAGGAGAATCGATATTTCCTGCCTAAGCTCTTAATCAAAAAGGTAGGTGAGCCCAATACGGCTGAGAGATAAATGGGAGGGGGGTGGGGCTGGGGGCAAGGTAGCTGGGAATGCAATAGATAGATGAAGATGGGGGGGGGGGGGGAGGGGTTGATGGCGATAGGTCAGAGTGGAGGGTGGAGCAGATATGTGAGAAGGAAGATGGACAGATGGGACAGTTCTAGACGGCAGTGCTAAGTTGGAGGATTGGATCTTGGATAAGGTAGGGGGGAGCGGAGATGAGGAAATTGATGAAAACATCATTGATTCCTTATGATTGGAGGATCCCAAGGCAGAAGATAATGTGAGGATTTAGCGGTGGAGGCGGCCCAGGACTTGCATGTACTTGACGGAGTGGGAGGCAGTGGGGTTATTTGGTGTGTGCGCCCTGAGATGTTCTCTGAAATGTTCCACAAATTGGCGTCCTGTCTCCCCTATGTAGAGGAGACCACATCAACAGCAACAGACACAGTACATGAGGGAGACAGGACACTAACTTGCAAGACATTTCAGAGAAATCTCCGGGACACACGCACCAAAACCTAATCCACTGTGTCGGCGGTAACTACTCCCCTCCCCCCATCGTATCCCAGATCCAACCCTCCAACTTCACATCGCCCTCTTGGACTGTCCTACCTCCATCTTTCTTCCCACCTATCTGCTCCACCCTATCACCATCACCCCCAGACCCTCATCTATCTATTGCATTCTCAGCTACCTTGTCCCTTAGCCCCAACCTCCTCCCATTTATTTCTCAGCCCCCTGGGCCTCAAGCGCACGCCCCCCAACCCCCACACACATTCCTGACAAAGAGTTACGCTCGAAAAGTCAACTCTCCTGTTCCTTGGATGCTGCTTGGCCGGCTGCGCTTTTCCAGTGTCATACTTCTGGACTCTGATCTCCAGCATCTGCAGTCCTCACTTTCTCCTACAAGATGCAAGAAAAGGGGTGATGGGAAGACTTAGCAGTTTTTGTTTTTTGCAATTCATTCAAAGGATTAGGGCATCATGCTACTTTCTCCCCACCCCCACCCTCCTCTCACTTATCTCTCCACCCTTCAGGCACTCTGCCTGTATTCCTGATGAAGGGCTTTTGCCCGAAACGTCGATTTTACTGCTCCTCAGATGCTGCCTGAACTGCTGTGCTTTTCCAGCACCAGTCTAATCTAGACTCTGGTTTCCAGCATCTGCAGTCATTGTTTTTACCCATCACTGCAAAGGCCAGCATTTTTTGCCCCACTCTTAACTGTCCAGGTGACAGTTACAAGTCAACCACATTTGTTTGTGTCTGCAGTCACATGCACATCAACTCAATGTAGCACTACTGATTTGACATGAAGGCAACAAATAACATTTTCATGGAGCCCGTTAGGTTTTCGGAAGTGTTGTGCAGAGATCTGAATCCTGAAAGTATTTCCCCATCTCTCTTCATGAAGGCAATCTCCCAAATGGAGATACCAATGCTGCTGGCAGCCTGCCAAAAACACAAACACACTGATCTTTGAAAACTGGATGCAAATCCTATCCCAGATTAATTTTGGCAATGCCCACCTGCAGATCTGAAACTTTCAGTTTCCAAACATATAATCTATCTTCTATCCCACTCCACTTATATATCAAAAAGCTAATTTCTCTTTTATGGAATTGAAAACAAAATACTCCAACTCTGACTGTCCACTTCATGTTTACAGCTTCCAGAAGGTTTCCACCACCAGGTTCCAAAAAGCACCTCTTTCCTTCAACTTTACTCCTTGCAGCAGCAGTGCAGTCCTAGCACTGCCAACAATGCTGAACTCAAACCTTGAATTGAGAGAGATGGGAATAGCTGCATATCTTTTAAACAAACTAACTGAAAATATAAATGTGAATTATAGTGTAGCCATTGATCAGCTTATTGGTACGTCTTTCTTTATGGTCTGTCAATCTGTATGCCCTGTTATACTGCCTCTATCCACAACAGGCTGACCTACATTTCAAAATGTAGGTGGCTGAAGATCTATTCCTTTAGAATTTGTTGTCTAATGTAGACAATGGTCAACTGGCAATTTTTTAAAAAATTATACCAATAGAGAAATAGAATAGTGAATTGCTCATTGATGTCAAGATGGCTATTCATTACCTGTCTGTAAATGTAAACCTCTAACTGGCTACTTAGATTTAATTATTTATTAGTTTTAAGTAGTATGAATGGTCTTATACCATTCAGCAATGTATGTAAAAAATACATATTACAAAATTCTAACTATGTAAAGCCTATCTTGCTTGATGTATTTGCTCAACTTGATAGCTGTTGCTGTATGACTTGAATGATAGCTTATTGTTGAAGCAGTTATACAATTAATCTGAAATCTGCAGTCCAGCCAAATGATGTTTTGTCCTTGGTTGGAGTTAATTAAGTGATTTTTCACCCTCAAATGCAGGAATAGTAGGCTGTGCACTACACCATCTTAATGAAATCTGCAGTCACCGCAGCAGAATCTCTATTTTGCACAAGAAGGCTTTTCAACCAAGTTATTGGTGTTCTGATTCAGTGATGAATATAACGACAATCTAAAAGTTTAAAGTTATGATTAACGTATAAATCACAAACCCATGTAAGGAGGAGGTCTTGGTTTGGAAATATATATGTGCTCCTATATAGCAACACTCAGTAAAAAGAGAGAGGCGACGACTTGTTTTGAGGTTTGATCTCTGATGCATAGCTCAGGTTCAGTGTCACACGTCTGCTCTGTTAAATGACTACCTGCTGATCCCTGTATACATTAATAGGGTCGTTCCCTAATTTTCCCACATCCTGAACCTGGGAAGGCATTCACAGGTTCTATTTCCCAATCTATATCCCCGGCAGGCATTTACCAGTTACGATTTTCACTGCCAACTTCCTAATCCATCGAAAACTGAATATCACATAGTTCTGTCCTAGCTGTATTCCATACAATGCAACTTACGCCCTGGAGCCAAAGCTCAAGCTGTTCGTTGTCCACAAAGCAGCACCACAATGATTGCCATGTGCAGTGTTATATGGCAGCTCGGTAAATTCAAAGATGCGCACACTTGCAGCCACAACATCCGCTATCACAGTATGGTGATACTGATCAATACTGTACTCTGGCAAGTACTGGAAACGACCCCATTTTCAAAAGAAGACCCTTCCCTCTGACTCCCCACTCAAAAAAAACACCTGGGATCATCAATACAAATTAAACTATATTTCAAGGTTGCAGGTTTTTCTTGACAATTAAATGTAACAATAATTCAAGTAAAGTTCTCCTTTCGGTTCAGAAATACGGATTTTGCACTCTATTGCCGTGCTTTTGTTAAGTGTGTGCTGAGGAGAGAGGGGTTTAGCTGCCTTCAACACGCTGTTTACTTGGAAGTGGGGGAAGGTGGTCGAATTGTATCTGGGACCAGATTCTGGATTAGTTGTGCTGGAAGAGCACAGCAGTTCAGGCAGCATCCGAGGAGCAGTAAAATTGATGTTTTGGGCAAAAGCCCTTCATCAGAAATAAAGTTAGAGAGCCTGAAGGGTGGAGAGATAAGCTAGAGGAGAGTGGGGGTGGGGAGAAAGTAGCATAGAGTACAATAGGTGAGTGGGGGAGGGGATGAAGGTGATAGGTCAAGGAGGAGGGTGGAGTGGATAGGTGGAAAAGAAGACAGGCAGGTAGGACAAGTCATGGGGACAGTGCTGAGCTAGAAATTTGGAACTAGGGTGAGGTAGGGGAAGAGGAAATGAGGAAACTGTTGAAGTCAACATTGATGCCCTGGTGTTGAAGTGTTCCGAGGCAGAAGATGAGGCCTTCTTCCTCCAGGCGTCTGGTAGTGAGGGAGCGGTGGTGAAGGAGGCCCAGGACCTCCATGTCCTCGCCAGAGTGGGAGGGGGAGATGAAATGTTGGACCACAGTGCGGTGTGGTTGATTGGTGCGGGTGTCCCGGAGATGTTCCCTAAAGCGCTCTGCTAGGAGGCGTCCAGTCTCCCCAATGTAGAGGAGACTGCGTTGGGAACAACGGATACAATAAATGATATTGGTGGATGTGCAGGTAAAACTTTGATGGATGTGGAAGGCTCCTTTAGGGCCTTGGATGGAGGTGAGGGAGAAGGTGTGGACGCAGGTTTTGCAATTCCTGCAGTGGCAGGGGTAGGTGCCAGGATGGGAGGGTGGGTTGTAGGGAGGCGTGGACCTGACCAGGTAGTCACGGAGGGAACGGTCTTTGCGGAAGGCGGAAAGGGGTGGGGAGGGAAATATATCCCTGGTGGTGGGGTCTTTTTGGAGGTGGCGGAAATGTCGTCAGATGATTTGGTTTATGCGAAGGTTGGTAGGGTGGAAGGTGAGCACCAGGGGCATTCTGTCCTTGTTACGGTTGGAGGGGTGGGGTCTGAGGACGGTGGTGCGGAATGTGGACGAGATGCGTTGGAGAGCATCTTTAACCACGTGGGAAGGGAAATTGCAGTCTCTAAAGAAGGAGGCCATCTGGTGTGTTCTGTGGTGGAACTCGTCTTCCTGGGAGCAGATACAGCGGAGTCGGAGGAATTGGGAATATGGGATGGCATTTTTGCAAGAGGTAGGGTGGGAAGAGGTGTGATTCAGGTAGCTGTGGGATTCAGTGGGTTTGTAAAAAAATGTCAGTGTCAAGTGGGTCGTTATTAAGTTTTTACCTTGTATCTGGGACCATACAATCACATGAATCAGCAGAGAGGAAGGGACTACACCAATGGGAGGATTTCTGGTGTTTGGGGGAGCGGCCTCACCTGGCTGAGTAGCCGCGGCTCTAGCCCAGCGACTGGGGCTTACTCCCCTGCACGAGGCAGCGCAACTAGCTGTACCCAGTTTGCACACTTCCAACCGGCAAATACTATAGTTTTTAAAAAAATACACAAAACGAGAAATGTCATTGACTGGAGCCTTACTCCACATAATGCACGCTGCAATCTTCACACCACTGACAGCTGGCCACTGAGCCCCGCCAACGATAGCGGTAAAAATAATAATAATAGTTACAACAAGAGCTTGCCTACAATTATTGTCAGACCCATCTGGCTCCAATGTGGGGAACGCAAACCACCCTCATCCGACCCCACACCTGGGCTGGACACGCGAGGACTGCAGTACGCGCGCTCTTTCCCGCGGCGAAGTGTGAGGGTGGGGGTTGGATGGCGGCCCCAGTACTCACAGTGCAACCACCTTCCCCGAGCGAGTAGCTCCAACCTCGCCTCCCTCCAGGGGCTCCGCACTCAGCAACCCCCACCTCCCCCCCACCCCACACACCCGCGCATGCGCACGGCCACTTGCAAGCCCCTCATTTCCCCCTCCCGTTTGAGAGACCGGAGAAATAGAAAGCTCTCTTTCCGTCCAGAAATTCGCATGTTCCCTCCGTCCGGGTTTTCAACCCCTAGCGTGCATATCTCCTCATTTATCACCTCCAACTCTCGGTTTGCACAACTGCAGGGCACAGCTTGCATCTCTCAAACCCGCCAGCCCATCCCGAATAAAATTCTGGCGTGAACCGTGGATGCCATAGAGGACAGATTAAATTGCTGAAGTGAACCTGTTCGTCCACCATGTATCTTTTCGCCACCCCCTATCTAACCCCCGTCGAACATGAAGCCTTCGATTACGGTCTGCAGTTCCTTTCTCTCCTCAGTTATGTAAAATTTTCACGATGCATTAAATGTTTTGAGATGTCAGCGCAGATTTTTGTGTTAGGGATGCAGCATACAGAAAGCTGAAACAGCAACATCCGCAAAGCCCATCCCAGGGGAATAAGCTCCCTCACAAACAAAAATAAACAAAAACCGAATTTCAATTACCATCCTATATTTGGGGATGACAAGGCGTGTTTATTATTAACAGATCTGTCCATATTTAAACAGCTGGCTAAAGTGGTACTACATAAATACGGACAGACTCAAATTGACTTAGGATCATTTGTACCAAAATCTGACCACAGCTAAAATTTATGGCGCGGACTGTATGGCTATCTACAGTGACCGCGGTCCTATTTCTAATGCCGCATTTGGTTTTATTATCACTCCCTCTTAAAATACAATAATTGAAGTGCTCTGAACCGTTGCATCCTCCCTGCCATTTTCTACAAATAGCTCAGCAGCATAACAAACAGGGTAGGGGGATGGTTTCTGTCGTCTACTGCAGGATTCTTCGTGTGAGTACAGATTAAATTGTCAAATCGGAAGTGCAAAATCACAACAATGACAGCAAAAAAAAATCCATGAGGAATTAAAATGCAACTGAAAATATAGCCAAATGGTCCACAGAAACAGGCAGAAGGTGGGCATAAGCAACCATAAAATGGACGGTGTGAAATTCAGAGCGGCGATTGTCTCTGGATATTGCTGAGGCAAATACTAATTTATATAGAAGAATGATAGAATATTCCCTTAGGTTAAGAATGACCTGATACATAAATAACACTCACGTCACTTCCTTGAATTGGCCCGAGTTAGAACCGGGGCACCCTGGTGACAGAGATAGTGCAGAGACCAGCCAGGGACCCAAGCAATCTGCTCACTAAGCTGTTGCCTATTGTGTCAGGCTGTATGTGCTGGTCACTTCAATGAGAAATATCAAAAAGAAATATGTCATACATAACCACTAGCAGCGCGAAGATCAGACCTTGTGAGATATAACCTTAAATATAAGAAACTAATAATTGTAAAATCAAATTGTGCCAAATATAATTATAAACATCGTTAATTGATTTTATATTATTCGGACCATCCTTTTAAATATGAACAATAAAAGCACAAACGAACAATGAAGGTAAGAATAGTCCTTAAATCAAGAAATGTCTACGCTTACACTCACCTTTCTTTGGTTTAAATTATTTCACTCGGCGCATGAGCTCTGTTTAAGTTTACGGATTTTTCTCTGCGTTGACTCGTCGTTGTCAATGAACATGGCTCACCTCGCCCGGAAGGTATCGCGCTCTCTCTCTCTCTCAGCCCTACCCCCTCCCTTATATAGAGAGAAGGTCGCACGAGCGAAAAGTCAGATCATCCGGCAATAATATCGTTGGTGGAATCGGTCGGAAAAGACGGTTGAATCGCCCGGGAGTTAGGAAGGGATGTAGCTGTTCCTCCCACCTCCCCTTATTTTTCTAGCAGCAAAACGATCCGCAGTACATTAAAATCTCAAGTACATACCCTTCCGTATCTGCCCAGTTATCATTAGCATTTAGAGCTGAAGGTATATGTCAATATTGCAACAGGTGGACAATCAGTCAATAATAATTTATCAACATGCTATTTCTAAACATATTTTAATGCAAAATCAAATCAACACCATCAGCGTGAAAACGAAACGTACATCGTACAGGTGGCCAGGGAGAATACATTTTCAATATGTCTGTTTTTCGGTAATTTGGAACTATGGCTAATTGGATTGAGAGGTCCATGATTGGTTTGGGTTCAGTGGTTCCAGAAGGGAATCTCTTCGGTCACAAAAACCTCACAGCCAAAATTAGGGGGTGAGGTGCTACCATGTGGTTGCCTGGCAGCACCGTTTGATCCTTGGTCGTAATGAGTGTCGAGTGGAACCTGCACTGTTATTACAGCACGGCGGAAAAAAAGATCTTTCTCAGGCATACAAGACCTCCTCAGAAATACCTCAACCATTAAACAAAATCCAACTATACACAACAAACTTCTAGGATTTAAAAAAACGTTAATAAATGCGCTGTACGTACAGGATTCGTTTTGTGCTTTGAACCAAATACGAAAAGTACATAACTGAGCGATAAAACCCATCAGGTTTATATCCGCCTGTCTCCTTTCCTCTTTCATCGTTACCAGGTAAATCTCTTATGCAAATCTAGCATAAATCAACATTGACCAAATCACAATGAATTACGAGCTCAATGAAAATTGCTGGAGCCCTTGCTCTCAATGGCTGAAGACAAACAGCAACTTATGCAGTCTTATTGCCAAAATAAAATTATAATGGCCAAAAATATCATCCGACGGCATTATCGTTTTCTCTTGAATGGTCATTGTTCTCCATGACAAGAAATAGCTAAGATTATGGATAGACCCTGTCACAATTTAAAAATACCTGTCAATGCTGGACATCTGAAATAAAATTAGAAAAAGCTGGAAATACATAGCAGATCAAGCAAAATCTTTGTATAGAGAAACGGGATTTGTGTTTCAGGTCCATGAGCTTATTGCCAACTCTCCTGTGTTATCTAAGTTGAATAATAGGGGTCACAGGTCCATTCAAATTTTGACTTGTGGACCATGGAAATTGCTAGCTGGCCAATATTTGTTCCCCTTGATAAGATCAAGATGATCTGCCTTCTTTAACCACATCAGTCCATATGCTGTAGGTAAATAGGGAGGTAATTCCAAAATTTTGATCCAGTCACAGTGAATGAACTGTAATATGTTTCCAAAGCAGCACAGTGAGAGCCTTAGATGGAAACTTGCAATGATGGTGTTCCCATGGTTGCTTGCACTTGCCTTTTTAGATGGAAGTGGTTGTGGGTTTAGAAGGTGCTGACTAAGGATTTCTGGTGAATTTCTGCAGTATATCTTGTAGCTAGTACGCACTGCTACTACTGAGCGTTATTGGTGGAGTGAATGGATATATGTGGATGTGCCAATCAAGCAGGCTGCTTTTGCCTAAATAGTGTCAAGCTTCTTGAGTGTTGTTGGAGCTGCAAACATCCAGCTAGGTTGAGCATATTCAACTATATTCCTGACTTGTGGTGGTGAATAGACTCAGAAGGTGAATTACTCACTGCAATACTCCTTGTACCAGTCCTGTTCTTGCAGCCACTGTATTTTTATGGCGAGTCTAATTGAGCTACTGGTCAATTGTAACTTCCAGGATGTTGGTAGTGGTGGAGCCACGATGATAACACCATTGAACATCCAGGGCATTGGTGAGGCTATCTTTTATTGGTGATGGTCTGCCTGACATTTGTCTGGTATGAATGTTATAAGTTGGGTGTTTTCTAAAAGCACAATAATGAACTTGTCCTTATGAATCTAACTTGCTATAAAAATGCTGTAGCGTAGTCACTGGATCTCTTAATAGTCTGGTTGCAGTGCCACTGCCAAACAGTTCCCATCTCTGCTGAAGATGCAACATAAACCTTCTTTGGGAAAGCAAGAGTGAGACTGACCTCAAACCAAAACAAATAAAGCAGTAGTGATCAAGAATTGAATTATGACATAAATAAGCCAGAACAATCATTCGTTAATTACATCCAATGACTTTGAGATCAGTTTACTTGACAGTTGGGTGAAATAACAATAACGTGAACAAGTAGATTTGATTCATGATCGCCATGGTAATCAAAATAATATTGTAGTGAGTTTAGTATTAAACACCAATGAGCAAGTTACAGATTTTCCATCATGTTTTGTTTAAACTTGTTCTCAGAATGTGGATGACATGACAATGGCATTTTCATATTGCCATCTCAAATTTATCTCAACAAGTGGTGAAAGAGCTTATCCTTGCGACAGCTTCTTATGCTGATTGTAATCCCACACTAGCTTTTGGTGGATAGGCCACTGAGGCCTGCTCTAACATTTGATAATATCATGGCTAACCTGAATATGGCATTCATTGTACTTTGCTATCTACACCCTCTACCCTTTGACAATAAATGGGAGATATCTTATTTTTAAACAGAGCTCCCTAGTCTCTCCCAAAAGGAAAAACATCTCAGCATTAATGCTGTACAGTCCCCTCAGGATCTTAAATGCTTTAATAAGATTACTTCTGATTCTTCTAAACTTCAATGGATCCAAGCCCAACCTGTCAAACCTTTCCTCATAAGACAGCATCTTCATCACAGGAATCAGGTTTGTGCCTCTCTCTGTGCTGCTTTTCATGCAAACATATCCTTCTTATGTAAAGAAACCAAAACTATACTGAATATTCCCAATGTGGTCTCACCAGCACTCTGTAAATTTATAGTAAACCTTCAATGCTTTTATACTTTCTAATGTTATGTTAATTCCCTCTGCATTAAAAGTCCACATTCCATTTGCCTTCCCATTCACTTTAGTATCTGTTTTCACATTTTTGTACTTCATATTTTAATTGGGAATTAATGGATTTTGATCCAGTGTCAATGAAGAAACTATAATATTTGTCCAGCAGAGGATGGTATGTGACATGGAAGGAACTTGTAAACATTCTTTTGTCTTGATGATAATTGATGACATTTGAGAAGTACTGGAGAAATAAACATAGAAAGTTGCTATAGTGCACTCTGCAGCTGCATTTTGGAATTGCAGTCCACTGATACTGAAAGAAATGGATTTTGAGTCCAATAATTGGAGTATCAATCAAATTGTGATGAAAGGTAATACATCAGTAATGCTTTTAGATTCGGATTTGAAAATTGAGACAGGGGGACTTTGGATATGTTCTGTGAATGTTTATATTTTAATGGTTATAAAGTCACTTTCAAATAGTGACCTGAATATAGCAGTTCCAAGAAAGCATATGTTGGAGGTAGAGAGCTTAGGAGAATCTGCTGTCATATTAATGGATGAAATGTTCATAGTGTTGGGAAGTCCATTAGGGAAATTCATTTAGTTTGAATTAAGAAGAGAAGATTCAGTGTTTAAGTTGCAAAGAGCTCAGAATTCAGTGCAGAAAATTACATGTTTTCTCCTAGAACAAAAACAAAATTTTTGAGTTAAATTAGTGGAACCAGTCAGCTCAGCAGAAGTAGTTTCTTGCTTGTGGAGCTTCCAAGCCAGGAGAAATTAGCTAGTGATGTTAAAGTTGTGAGAACTGAAGAAGTTTAAGCTACTGCAATTGCAAAATATTCATGTCAATGGAATTGAATTGTTTAAATAAAAGATTTTGGGTGGCGTGATGGGTCAGTGGTTAACACAAATGCTTCATAGCACCAGGGACCTGGGTTCAATTCCACCCTCGGGTGACTGTCTGTGTTGAGTTTGCACATTGTCCTCGTGTCGATGTGTGGGTGGCACGGTGGCACAGTGGTTAGCACTGCTGCCTCACAGCGCCAAAGACTCAGGTTCAATGTGTGGAGTTTGCACATTCTCCCTGTGTCTGCATGGGTTTCCTCCGGGTGCTCCGGTTACCTCCCACAGTCCAAAAATGTGCAGGTTAGGAGAATTGGCCAAGTTAAATTGCCCGTAGAGTTAGATGAAGGGGTAAATGTAGAGGTAGGGGTCTGGATGAGTTGTGCTTCAGCGGGTCGGTGTGGACTTGTTGGGCTGAAGGGTCTGTTTCCACACTGTAAGTAATCTAATCTAATTTCAGCAGTCCAAGGGAAAGAAAGTGGAAAATGTCAATTAAGTAAAGATTTCAAAAAGCTAATATATGAGTGATATTTCCTAAGACTTGAGTCTCTGAAATGGATAGTGTTGTGAAACATGTTGAAACTCTGTTTTGATATTTGTTAAGATCTTTGTGACTGTTCTATATATGTACAACTTTCTTTGTTTATTTGTTCTCACATGTAATAAACTTATGTTCTGTTAAAGAACATCTGCAACTTTTTGTGAATATGCTTCAGTGGTTACCGCTATGTTTACCAAAAACCTAATAAGCAAAGTTTTGTTCTAATTGTTAATTACCATTAGCTAGGACCATAACAAAATACAATACACCGTACTTAGCTTCTTAAGTTTTCTAGCAGCTGCATCCATTCAGAAAAGTGGGGGATATTCTAAAAGACTTCTGACAAAGGCATTGTAAATAGTAAAGAACCATTTAAAGATCAAAGAGCGATTGTGTTTGTTGTAGATTATTCGAGTTCTAGACAACTATTGTACCAACATTGCCAATAGGGTTTGTCCAGTTAAATCTTTGGTTAGTTGTGATCTCAGAAATGTAAATGGTATGGAAATCAGCAAAAATGCTACTTTTCAAGGTCAAAGAGGGTTGGTCACCTTCTTTTAGACATTGTCATTACTGGGCACTTATGTGCCTTGAATGTTATCTGCCACTTGTCAGCCAAAGCTTCGATGTTATGCAGGTTCTTATGCTCATTGACATGAGCTGCATTATTACTAGAGGAATTGTTAGTAGAATTGACCACTGTGGAACCATCAACAAACAGTTTTACTACAGCAGATGACAAAGGAAATTCAGTGATGAAAATATTTGGTGCACTTGCTCTAGGAACTATTACTGATGTCCTGTAGCTGTGTTGATCAGCCCATGACAATCACAATAAACTTCTATTTTAAAAACATTATTCATGGGATGTGTCCATCGCTGACTATTTTTTATTTATTCACAGAATAAGGCTGTCACTGGCCAAGCCAACATTTATTGCCCATCCCTAAGTTAAAAATCAACCACATAGCTGTGGGTCTGGAGTTACATGTAAGCCAGACCAGGTAAGGATGGGAGTTTCCTTCCCTAAAGGATATTAGTGAACCAGATGGATTTTTCCTGACAATTGACTTATGGTCATCATTAGACTCTTCATTGCAGATATTTATTGAATTCAAATTCCACCATTCCACCATCTGCCTGGATTCAAACCCAGGTTCACAGAACTTTACCTGGGTCTCTGACTAACAGTCTAGCGATAATACCACTAGGCTATTTATTGCCCTTGAAAAGGTAGTGGTGAGCTGCCTTCTTTGAATTGCTACTGTTCGTGTGGTGTAAATTGACCCATGATGCCCTTAGGGAGGGAATCACAGGATTTTGACCCAGTGACAGTGAATGAAGGGATATATTTCCAAGTCAGTACAGTGCGTAGCTTGGAGGGGAACATGCAGGTAGTGTTCCTGCATCTTGGCTACCCTTGTCCTTATCAATTGAAGTTGTCGTGGGTTTGTAAGGTGCTGTTTAAGGCTCTTTGGTGAATATCTGCAGTACGGTGGCACAGTGGTTAGCACTGTTGCCTCATTGTGCCGGAGACCCGGGTTCAATTCCCGCCTCAGATGACTCTGTGTGGAGTTTGCACGTTCTCCCCGTGTCTGCGTGGTGCTCCTCCGGGTGCTCCGGTTTCCTTCCACAATCCAAACAAAAAAATGCAGTTGAGGTGAATTGGCCATGCTAAATTGCCTGTAGTGTTAGGTGAAGGGGTAAATGTAGGGGAATGGGTCTGGGTGGGTTGAGCTTCAGCGGGTCGGTGTGGACTTGTTGGGCCGAAGGGCCTGTTTCCACATTGTAAGTAATCTTATCTAATTATCTCATCGATAGTACTCGCTGCTGCTACTGAGTGTCAGTGGGAATGGATGTTTATGGATGTGGTTCCAATTGAGTAGTCTGCTTTGTTCTGGGTAGTGTCAAGCTTCTTGAGTTTTTCTGGTAATGTACCCAACCAGGCAAATGGGGAGTATTCCATCACACTCCTGACTTGTAGTTAGTAAATGTTGAACAGACTTTGGGGATAAAGAAGGTGAGTTACTCATGATATTATTCCTGGCCTCTGACTTGCTCTTGTAGCTATTACATTTATATGGTGAGTCAAGTTAAGTTTCTGGTCAATGGCAATCCCCGGGATGTTGGAAGTGGGAAGATTCAGTGTTGATAAAATCATTAAATGTCAGTGGTAAGATTATCTCTTATTGGAGATATTTATTGCCAGGTAATTGTGTGGTCCACGTTTGACTTTGCCATTTGTCAGTCCAAGCCTGGAGTTTGTTCAGTTCTTGTTGCATTTAGTCATGGATTCCTTCAGTATCTGAGGAATCGTGAGTGGTGCTGAACATTGTGCAATAATCTCCACTTCTGATCTTATGATGGAGGCAAGGTCATTGATGAAGCAGCTAACTGACCTCTAACAACCATAACTATCTTCCATTGAAAGGTAAATGGTCAGTATCTGAGGCATTGAAAGATATTTAATTGATTCTCCTTAAGGGATTTAAGGACTTGTCTGTTTCCATGTACCCCAGTCTTCTACCGATCAGTGATATCAGAATTCTGTTCCTGTGGAGAAGTGGAAGTGTTTCCAAATAAGGCAATACCAAGGAGTGGCGTACCACAGAAGCATTCATGTTTGGGGACAAGGTGGCAATATCTCAGCATTGAATCAAGCGATCTTATTCCCATCCCAAGACACAGGGGCCCTGAGGATAGGAACAAAACACTCATAAGATTTTACTGAAATAGCCACATCTCACATCTCAGCCACCAGGTAGTGTTTGGAAAAAGCATTAAAGTATGGAAGAGAAAAGAATTCATGGTCACAATAGGTAAACACCATTACAAAATCAAATTGCATACAAGGTAGAGTGATTGCCATGTTCACAGAAACTGGGAACACCATTGGGAAGTTTCTAAATCAGAATATTTTCCAAGGATAATACATAATGCGAGAAATTACATTCTGAGAACAAGAGCAAATTTTGTACGTTCACTACCTTACATGCCAAAGGTTTCCATGAACAATCATATTATAGAGGGTGAGAGGTGAAAAGCAGACAGTGATGAATGAAAGATATTTTTGGAACTGGAAGCCTGTGTCCAGTGGTATGCTACAGGATTTGGTGCTGGGTCCCTTGCTGTATGTTGTGCATATAATGATCTAAACATAAATGTAGAAGGTATGATTAGCAAGTTTGTTGGCGACATCAAAATTTGTGGGATGGTAAATGGAGACAAAGAAAGCCTTCGACTATGGGACATTACGTATTGACTGGCAAATTGAACTTAATCCTGAAAAGTGATATGTTTTGTGAGGACTAACCATTGAAAGGAGTACATGTTGAATGGTAGGATCCCAGGAAGTATGGACAATCAGAGGGACCTTGATGTGTGTTTACGTAAAACCATAATGCTGTATGAAATAGGAACAGGAGCAGTGCCTTGAGCCTGCTTAGCCAATCAATGTCATCATGGCTGATCCAATATTCCTCAGGTCCAATTTTCTGCATTTTTGCCACAACCTTTGATTCCCCTACTGATCAAGAATCTATCTATCTCAGCGTTAAGTATGCACAAGGACTCTACCCCTACAGTTCTTTGTGACAAGGAGGTTAAAAGATGCTCAGCCCTCTGAAAGGAGAAATCCCTTCTCACCTTAGTCGTAAATTGCCAACTGTTATAATATGTCCTAAACATGTTTAACCTTTGCTCGTAAAACAATCCCTCCATGCAGAGGTCATCTTGGTGTACTTTCACTGAATTGCCTCCAATGAAATGATATTTTTACTCAAATAAAGTTACTAAAACTGACCATGTGGTCTGATCCACACCTTATACAGTTGCAATAAGACTTCTTGATTCATATGCTGCAATCCTTTTGAAATAAAAGCCAACATTTTGTTAGCCTCCCTGAATGTCTATTGCATCTGTTTGCCAGCTACAGTCTATTCTGACTTAATGTGATAGTGCTGTTCCCATGCAATCCCATATTATAAGAAAATTGTGTAATAGCAACACCATTTAAACCAATGGAACTGGAATTGTGTTTTAGTTAATGCAGGTAAAAAAAGTTTGTGTTCGACAAACAATGGTCTAAATTCTTCAATCGCTTTATAGCAAATTTTCATTGAAGAAATGCAAGTTATAGCAGAACCGACTGTATTTTTGTGCACAAGTCCTTTTGTGTTAGATTTCTGCTGTTTCTTTCCACTTAAATAATACTTTGTTCTTTTGCACTCCCTTTCAAAGTGAATACCTTCACATTTTCCCACAATATAATGCATTTGCCAAATTCTTGTCCAATCACTTTACTCTTTGTAGTCTCCATGTATTCCTCTCACAATTTGCCTTTCCAATTATTTTTGTGATTCTGCAAATTTAGCAACAGTATATTCATTTCCGTACTCCAAGTCGTTCATGTATATTGGTACATTCAGGTACAGTCTTAGCACCGATCCCTGTGAACAATAATGTAGAATATAGAACATTAAAGCACAGAAACAGACCCTTCAGACCAAAACGTCTGTTCTGACCATGATTTCATTCTAAACTAATCCCATTTGCATCCAAATGGTTCATATCCATCCTTTCCTTACCTGTTTATGTGTCTGTCTCACTGTCTCTTAAAGTTTGCTAATGTTTCTGCTTCTACCACCTCTCTTGGCAAAATGTGATTTGCACATTTCATAGAGTCACAGAGTCATAGAAATAGCATGGAAACATACCCTTCGGTCCAACTTGTCCATCCAATCAGGTATCCCATCTCAGTCTAGTCCCACCTGCCAGCACTCGTCCATATCCTTCTAAACCCTTCCTATTAATAGACCCATCCAGATGCCTTTTAAACGTTGCAATTGTACTAGCCTCCACCACTTCCTCTGGCAGCTCATTCCATACACGTACTACCCTCTGCGTGAAAAAGTTGCCCTTAGCGAATTTTGAGAAGGTTTGTAGCTCAGGTTGAGGTTTTGGTGGACCCCATCTACCACCCCCTCAGAAAAGGAACAGGAAGTGACTTCACCACAGGAAATGACATCACCAACTAAAAAAAACCGGAAACATATAAATAGAAAGCAGAAATTATCAGCAGTGCTTCGCTGGAGGCCCACTGAAGATGTTACCTAGTAGGGTGATGAAACGTCTGGAAATGAACCTTCCAGCTCAGCGAGCAAACCTACATCTGAAAAAGTTGCCCGTTAGGTCACTTTTATATCCTTCCTCTCTCACCCTAAACCTATGCACTCTAGTTATGGACTCTCTCACCCCAGGGAAAATACTTTGTGTATTTATTCTATCCATGCCCCTCATGATTTTATAAGCCTCTATAAGGTCACCCCTCAGCCTCCAACACTCCAGGAAAAACAGCCCCAGCCTATTCAACCTCTCCCTAAAGCTCAAATCCTCCAACCCTGGCAACTTCCTGTAAATCTTTTCTGAACCCTTTCAAGTTTCACAACATCTTTCCAATAGGAAGGACACCAGAACAGCACACAATATTCCAAAAATGGCCTAACCAATGTCCTGTACAGCCGCAACATGACCTCCCAACTCCTGTACTTAATACTCTGACCAATAAAGGAAAGCATACCATATACCGCCTTCACTATCCTATCTACTTGCGATTCCACTTTCAAGGACTATGAACCTGCACTCCAAGGTCTCTTTGTTCAGCAACACTCCTAAAAGGCATCTGGGTCTTACCATTAAGTTTATAAGTCCTGCTAAGATTTGCTTTCCCAAAATGCAGCACCTCGCATTTATCTAAATTAAACTCCATCTGTCACTTCTCAGCCCATTGGCCCATCTTTCAAAAGCTGATTGGGAGCAGATGTTCGCAGGTAAAGGGACAGCTGGAAAATGGGAAGCCTTCAGAAATGAGATAACAAGAGTCCAGAGACATTATATTCCTGTTAGGGTGAAAGGAAAGGCTGGTAGATTTAGGTAATGCTGGATAACTGAAGAAATTGAGAGTTAAAGAAGGAAGCAAATGTCAGGTATAGACAAGATATATCAAATGAAACCTTAGATAAGTATAAAGGGAGTAGGAGTATACTTAAGAGGGAAATCAGGAGAGCAAAACTGGGGACATGAGATTGCCTTGGCAAAAAGAGTTAAGGAGACTCCAAAGGGTTTTACAAATGCATAAAGGACAAAAGGGTAACTAGGGAGAGAATAGGGCCCGTTAAAGATCAGCAAGGCGGACTTTGTATGGAGCTACAGGAGATGGGGGAAATACTAAACAAGTATTTTGCATCAATATTTACTGTGGAATAGTACATGAAAGATAGAGAATGTAGGGAAATAGATGGTGACATCTTGAAAAATGTCCAGATTACAGAGGAGGAAGTGTTAGATGTCTTGAAGTGGTTAAAAGTGGTTAAATCCCCAGAACCTGATCAGGTGTATCCTAGAACTCTGTGGGAAGCTAGGGAAATGATATCTGGGCCCCTTACTGAGATATTTGTACCATCGATAGTCACAGGTGAGGTGCCAGAAGACTGGAGGTTGGCTAACCTGGTGCCACTATTTAACAAGGGTGGTAAGGACAAGCCAGGGAACTATAGACCAGTGAGCCTGACATCGGTGGTGGGCAAGTTGTTGGAGGGAATCCTGAGGGACAGGATTTACATGTATGTGGAAAGGCAAGGACTGATTAGGGATAGCCAACATGGCTTTATGCATGGGAAATCATGTCTCAAACACTTGATTGAGATTTTTGAAGAAGTAACAAAGGGCAGAGCAGTGAATGTGATCTATATGGACTTCAGTAAGGTGTTAACAAACTTCCCCATAGGAGACTGTTTAGCAAGGGTGGAACTCATGGAATACAAGGGGAAACGAGCCATTTGGATACAGAACTGGCTCAAAGGTAGAAGGCAGATGGTGGTGGTGGAGGGTTGTTTTTCAGACAAAAGATTAACATTGGCTATACTCCAATATTCTGGGATCTCATTTCTGTCTAAAAAGGATACAAAAATCTCTATCAAGGCCCCAGCACTCTTCTCTCTTGTCTCTCTCAGTATCCAGGGCAAGATCCCAGCTAGCTCTGGAGCTTATCTACCTTATTGTTTTGCATGACACCTAAAACCACCTTCTATTTAATATCAACATGTTCCACAATATCAACATACTCTCTTCTAATATTGCCATCATCATGTTCTTCTCCTTGGTGAACACTGATGCGAATTACTCATTAAAAATCTGACCAACTACCTTTGGCTCCACACATAAATTCCTTCCTTTGACCTTGAATGGACATATCTTTTCCCTAGTTGAGAATGTGTTGCTGGAAAAGTACAGCAGGTCAGGCAGCATTTGAGGAGCAGGAGAATCGATGTTTCGGGCCAGAGTCCTTCATCAGGAATGAAGGGCTCTGAAGGAAAAGTCGATTCTCCTGCTCCTCGGATGCTGCCTGACCTGCTGTGCTTTTCCAGCAACACACTCTTGACTCTGATCTCCAGCACCTGCAGACCTGACTTTCTCCTACATATTTTCTCTGGTTACCCTCTTGTTCTTAATATACATTTTAGTGATTCTCCTTATTCCTACTTTCTAAGGACATGTCAAGGTCCTTTCTAGCCCTCCTAATTCCTTGTTTAAGCTCTTCTTTGTTTCCTTTGTACCTGTCAAGAGCCTAGTTTGATTTCCGTTTCCTAAACCTTACATACACTTCTTTTCTCTTTTTAACTGAACATTCAATATATATTGACAACCAAAGACTCACAAATCTTGCCATTCTAATCTTGAATATTCTCAGGAACATGCTGATCGTGAACTCTGGTAAACTAGATTTTAAAAGACTCACTTGTCAGACTTTGATTTAGCCTCAGTTGCCCAATCTACTTTCTCCAATAGCTGCCTAACATATTTGTAATTAGCCTTCTCCCAATTTTGTGCTTTTATCTGAGAACCAATCTTATCCATATCCTTACTTTCTTAAAATTACAGAAACATGATCACTGCTCCAAAAATGCTCACCCTCTGAAACTTCAATCATCTGGCTGGTCTCATTTCCCATTTCAAGGTCTAACATGGCCCCTTCCCTTGTTGGACCATCTACATATTGTTTCAAGAAACCTCTTGGATGCACCTGATAAATTCTGTCCCATCAATGCCCCTGGCACTAAGAGAGTCCCAGTCAATATTGGGGAAGGTAAAATCACCTACTACAACAACATTGTTGATTTAACATCTTTGCAATCATTTGTTTATCTATCTGTTCCACTATCTCCTGCTGGTTATTGGGAGGACAATAGTATGACACCATCATAGTCTTGTTCCTAAATTCTACCCATTTGGCTTCACTGGATGAGCCATCTTTGATGTCCTCTCTTAACACAGCTGTGACATTTTCCTTAATTGGTAATGCAACTCCCTTAACCCTTTTACACCCCTCTGTATTTTGCCTGAAACGTGTAAACCACAGAATTTTGAGCTGCCAGTCCTGCCCCTTTCTCAACTAAATTTCTGTATTGGTTACCACATCATAGTCCCATTTACTAGTGCAGGTTCTAAGCTCATCTGTCATATCTGTTATATTCCTAGCACTAAAATAAATTCACTTTAATTAATTAACATAAATACATTTCACACCACCAGTCCTGCCTTTCTTCCTGTGAAGTGTCCCCCTGGTTGCCAACCTGAAAAAGAACCCTTACCCCAACTCACTGTTTTCTTGCCAGTAACCAGTTCTCTATACATGCCTCCTTACCATTTGCAGTACCATGGGCTCTTATCTTTTGACTAACCTTTTATGTGGTGCTAGAAAAACACAGCAGGCCAAGAAAGCCTTCCTGAAGAAGGGCTTATGCCCGAAATGTCGATTCTCCTGCCCCTTGGATGCTGCCTGGTCTGCTGTGTTTTCCAGCACCACATTTTTCAACTCTGGTCTCCAGCATCTGCAGTCCTCACTTTCTCCTAACCCACCTTTTATGAGCTATCATTTGAATGCTTTCTGGATCCCCTCTATTTATTTTCATTAAGACTTCTTTTAAAAACTAATAATAATGTCCATAGATCCTTGAAAGCAGCAGGACAGATGGTTAAGAAGGCAAATGGGATACTTCCCTCCATTATTCAAGGCAGTAAGTATCAGAGCAAGTACATTATGACACAGCTGTATGCAGCATTAATTAGACCCCGGCTGAAATCCCTTTGCATCTTGGATCTTCAACTTCCTGACCTGCAGACTATAATCAGTAAGGATAGGTGACATCCTCCTCCAAATTAATCCTCAATATCAATGCCCAACAGGGCTGTGCACTCATGACTGTGTGGCCAAATTCAGCTCTTAACTCCATTTACGAATTTGCTCATGTTACTGCCGTAGTGAATTGGGTCTCAAACAATGACAAGACAGAGCATGGGAAAGAGATAAAGAACTTCCTCAATGTCAGCAAAATGAAGAGGCTGGTCATTGACATCAAAAAGTGGAGTGAAGAATATGACTTGTCTGTACCAACGATGCTGAAGTGGAGATCGTCGAGACATTTAAGTTCCTCTGAGTAAATATTACCAATAGTCTGACCTGGTCCATCCACATTGACATTGCAGTCAAGAAAACATACCTGTTAAGAAGGCTAAGGAAAGTAGGCATGTCCATAAGTACTCTTACCAATTTTTATAGATGCAGCATGGAAAGCATCCTATCTAGATCTATCACATTGGTATGGCAACTACTGTGCCTAAAAATGCAAGACATTAGAGTTGTGAATGCAGTCCAGTCCATCATGAAAACCAACCTTCCTTCCATTGACTCCTTTATGCTTTGTGCTGCTTCAGGAAAGCAGCAAAAAATTAATGACCCAATACAAAATATGTGAAATTCTCTTCCATCCTCTTCCGTTGGGCAGGTACAAAAGGTTGAAAACACAAACCAACAGATTCAAGAACAATTTGTTTTTTACTGTTATCAGATTTAAGAATGGACCTCTCATGTATTAGAGTTGATTTTTCTCTGTACCTTTGCTCTCGCTGAACACTGTATTCTGAATTTGTTCTATTACCCTGATGTATTTTGAGGTTTGCCTGATTAGCACACAGAACAATACTTTTCATTGTATCTCAGTACATATGACAATAATAAATCAAATAAAACCAAGTACTGGGTGCAATTCTGGTTGTCGCACTATAGGAAGGATGTAATTGCACTAGAGAGTGTGCAGAAGCGATTCTTCAGGTTGTTGTCTGGGCTGGAGTGTTAAGCCATGAAGAAAAACTAATTAGGGTGGAGACTGTTTTCTGTAGAGTGGAGAAGGCTGAGGAGGCTCCTGATTGAGGCACATAAAATTATGAGGGACATAGACAGGGAGAGACTTTTTAGTAGAAGGGTCAATAACAAAGGGACACAGATTTAAGGTAAGCAGGAGGAAGAAATTTAGAGGAGATTTGAGAAAAGTATTTTTCACCTAGAAGGTTATGGATATTTGGAACTCACTGCCAGAAGGGTAGCATAGGCAGGAACCCTCCAGATATTTAAAAACCAATCTGATGAACACTTGAAGCAGTGTAGCATATGGACAAAGTGCTGGAAAATAGGAATAGAATGGATGGAAGTTTGAAGACTGGCATGGACATGATGAGCCCAGGGGCTTCTTTTCATGTTGTAAAAACTCTTATGACTCTCATAACCCATCAATTAAAACTTTCCACCTTGATGAACAGATCTTGGAAAATTGCATTTTTGTAAACTTTCCTAAGGATTGGCAGAAAGATAGAAGTCTCAGAATTAAGGATACATGAGTTAAATAGACAATAATTTTCTGTCGTATGGACCAACATACAAGTTTCTGATGTCCAATGCAATGACCAATCTCCAAGTGAGTCAAAAGACCAAAATCTGATTCCTCATTATTTATCGGGTATCAACCAACCAGAGTGGCTCTTGCATGTGTGGCACAAGTCGCCCACAACATTGCCATATTCTTTTTAACCTAAATGACCTGTTTTCAAGATCAAGTTTGCAACAAGTGTGGTAGAAACCAGACGAGGAGCCAGCTGAACTTGGAGTATGAACAAGGCATCACTTCATTAGTGCCTGATCAAAGCACTGCCATTCTTCTGGTTAAGGCTGATGAGTTTTTTTGTAGTGGCAAGTGATAGATAGGACAAATGATGATCAATGGATTATTTTGCTCTATGTATGTTATATCAGGTTTGTCCTAATAAAATGGCTATTGGATAGAATTACTGGTGATTTTATTTTTGCTGGCAAAATTCCTATACAGTTCAGGAAGATCATAGTTTCTACAATTGTACTTCAATAGTGAAGATATATCTATGTTTCCTTAATATGCACCATTGCTTGATCTGTTTATTAAAATGAAGTAATCTGCAAAAGTTCTTCAGGGATCAGAACTCATCAAGTCAGGCTGCTGTTAATCCATTAGATGCAGGCATGGATCTGAGAATTCAAGCTCATCTCAGATATAAGGGTAGTTTCCATGACCTTGCAAATTTCAGAAATTTGAACCCAGAGGTCATAATTTCCCAAAGGATTTGTTATCCATTAATCTTAATGAGTTCAATGTTTGAAGACCCATTTCAACACCAACACCAAATTCTAATTGTTCGCTCCAGCTGCTCAAAGTTCCAAGCTGGGGAAACAGAAATTTCTAATTTATCCTATAGCTACAACAAGATCACTGCAGAGTAATTTCACTGTGAAGCAACTTTTCCCATAACATTGTGTTGTTTTGATTGAAATTTATCTTGATTCTTTATCACAGTAAATTGATAAATCCTAGTGGTTGCATGGTGAGTCATTCTATTCCTAACAGTGGACTAGAAAATAATTGATTATTATTTCATTGATGTAAAGTTGCTATTTAATGTTAAGATCCTCTTCATAACAATTTGTTTATAAAAATGTATCCTCAGAAATCACAAGTTATAAAGATATATTTTGATATTTCTCTTGTTTCAAATATTTAGGAAGGAAGACAGGAATTTTACTTCCTGAATGGGCATACTTTGTTGAATGAAATTGATAATGTGCATACAGGGTTAGTTTTGGAACCCAAGATAATGGTTTTTGACTTCCAAATAACAAAACAATAGCAAGTATTAGTCTCAACTGGAGGCTGTAGTTCCTGGGAATGCTTGCCTAAACCTATATATTTCACCTGCAAGCAAATACCTCAGAAGTTGGACCTTTACCAATATAATTATTCCAAGGTACGACGCACACATGCACTTGTCATCCACCAATTTATTTTTGACAAACATCAAACCAAACTATACAAATTGAAGTCAATGATTCCTGGTCTTTGAAAAATTCAATCAGTATATCCATAAGCTTATTCTAAATAAAATCACAAATGAAAAAGCTTGTATTCCTCTGTTAAAGAAATTATGGGGTAAAATTTCCATTGTTCAAGTGATTCTGCTGCTAAATGTGTCTAGAAAACGAATTTATGAAGGAAGTATGAGTTTAATAATCTCAGTGGGAAACCCATTTCTGACTGATTTTCTGCTGTTGAAACTGAAGAACGTTGGATATAGCTGCAACAATTCAAAGGCCAGAAGTTACAGCTCAAATAGCAATTCTAACATAAAAGGAAAAGGAACAAAATCCAAAACCACAAGGTTTTCCAAAGATGTAATTGAGTTTATGTTGTCACAGGTAACACCAAGAAGAGAATATCTCTATTATTCTTAAAGGGAAACGCCAGCAAAGAAAAAGGCAGTTTTGAATGACATGACTTGAGCAGTGAATGCAATTCCACCCATTTTGTGTAATATGACTCATTGATTAAATAATTTTAATGGAAACTATCCTTTGACCTAACCAATCTAAATCTGTGTTTACCCTCCACTTAAGCAGTAGTACTAACCTCATGTGTTCACTCAGTTCTCAGCATCATTTCTATTCCTGTACTTCAGCTACTTTACTGAATGGTTGACACTAAGTTTACTTTGATCACTAACTCTGGAGATGCCCCACAATGCATAGTATTAAAGAGGTTTTCTCTGCTCCCAACTTCTTACATTTAATCTTCTCTCCATTTATTTTTATTTTATAATTCTTAATCATTCCAAATAGAATGTTTGTACCTATTGTGGGGTAAAATTATATTGCCTTCAAACATATAAACATGTGAATTATGAGCAGAAGTAAGCCATTCAGCATAGTTTCAAATTTGCTTTGCTCTATAATCCCTATACTCTTTGACTCACTTACCAATCAATAATTTATCAACCTCAACCTTAAAAATATTCAATAACCCTTCCTCCACTACTTTCTGGAAAAGAGAATTCCAAAGATTAATGGTCCCAGAAAGAATAAAATACTCTCTTCACCTTGGTCTTATATGGAGAACCCTTTGAACAGTATCTCCTATTTTTAGTTTCTCCCAATCGGGGAAACATCCTTTTTAAACAAAATGCGCAACCTTACATTTTTCCATGTTCTATGTCATGTGTTGAATTTAAATGAAAATTATGCAAGCAAAATGTCAATCAAGTTACATAAAAAGACCTTCAAAATGTATAAACTTTGGAATCAACAGAGTGTACCTTACTGCACAAGGAAAACATCTCAACATAACAATGGTGTGCTATCTCCTGCATGCCTTTTGTGCAGAATCTCATTTACACCATGTGGTAAGTAGTAGCCACATCTACTGTTTCTACAAGAGCTAATGATATGGCAGCTACCGTACTTTGAACAATCTTTTAAATCTATTAGCTTCCCAAAGCCAAAGGGCGATAATTCCTGTTCTGACCTGTTGGAAATATTCTGAAACTAATTGTAATAGTATACCCATGAGAAAGATTCGTTTGTGAGACATCACTAAGAAATTACTAGTGTCATGTTCCTAAGGTTACCTAAGAACATGAACATAAGGATGCATTTGTCAAGATTTAACATTCTCAATGTTACATTTTCCTTTAAAACTTTCTCTGGGGTGTTTCGGTTCTTAAGTTCAAGATATTTTACAAAGACATTTTACATCTATGTGAGGAATAAGAGAATGGTCAAAGAAAGAGTAGGGCCAATCAGGGATAGCACAGGGAATTTGTGTGTGGAGTCTGAGGATGTAGGGGAAGCTCTAAATGAGTTTTTTGCTTCTGTCTTTACAAAAGAAATGAACTTTGTGGTGAATGAAATCTTTGAAGAGCAGGTGTGTATGCTGAAATGGATAGATATGGAGGAAGCTGATGTGCTGAAAATTTTGTCAAACATTAAGATTGACAAGTTGCCAGGCCCGGACCAGATTTGTCCTCGGCTGCTTTGGGAAACGAGAAATGCGATTGTTTCGCCACTTGCGAAGATCTTTTCATCCTTGCTCTTCACTGGAGTCATACCTGAGGACTGGAGAGAGGCAAACGTAATTCTTCTCTTCAAGAAAAGAAATAGGGAAATCCCTGGCAATTACAGACCAGTAAGTCTCATGTCTGTCATCTGCAAGGTGTTAGAAACGATTCTGAGGGATAGGATTTATGACCATCTGGAAGAGCATGGCTTGATTAAATGCAGTCAGCACGGCTTTGTGAGGGGCAGGTCATGCCTCACAAACCTTATCAAGTTATTTGAGGATGTGACTGGAAACGTTGATGAGAGTTGAGCTGTGGATGTGGTGTATATGGACTTCAGCAAGGCATTTGATAAGGTTCCCCATGGTAGGCTCATTCAGAAGGTCAGGAGGAATGGGATTCAGGGGAACATAGCTGTCTAGATACAGAATTGGCTGGCCAACAGAAGACAGCGAGTGGTAGTAGAAGGAAAATATTCTGCCTGAAAGTCTGTGGTGAGTGGTGTTCCACAGGGCTCTGTCCTTGGGCCTCTATTGTTTGTAATTTTTATTAATGACTTGGATGAGGGGATTGAAGGATGGGTCGGCAAGTTTGCAGATGACACAAAGGTTGGAGGTGTCGTTGACAGTTTCGAGGGCTGTTGTAGGCTGCAGCGGGACATTGACAGGATGCAGAGATGGGCTGAGAGGTGGCAGATGGAGTTCAACCTGGATAAATGCGAGGTGATGCATTTTGTTAGGTCGAATTTGAAAGCTGAGTACAGGATTAAGGATAGGATTCTTGGCAGTATGGAGGAACAGAGGGATCTTGAGGAGTAGATACGTAGATCCCTTAAAATGGTCACCCAAGTGGACAGGGTTGTTAAGAAAGCATATGGTGTTTTGGCTTTCATTAACAGGGGGATTGAGTTTAAGAGTCGTGAGATCTTGTTGCAGCTCTATAAAACTTTGGTTAGACCGCACTTGGAATACTGCATCCAGTTCTGGTCGCCCTATTAAAAGAAAGATGTGGATGCTTTGGAGAGAGTTCAGAGGAAGTTTACCAGGATGCTGCCTGGACTGGAGGGCTTATCTTATGAGGAGAGGTTGACTGAGCTAGGACTTTTTTCATTGGAGAAAAGGAGGAGAAGAGGGGACCTAATTGAGGTATACAAGATAATGAGAGGCATAGATAGAGTTGATAGCCAGAGACTATTTCCTAGGGCAGAAATGACCAATACGAGGGGTCATAGTTTTAAGCTGGTTGGAGGAAAGTATAGAGGGGATGTCAGAGGCGGGTTCTTTACACAGAGACTTGTGAGAGCATGGAATGCGTTGCCAGCAGCAGTTGTGGAGGCAGGATCATAGGGGACATTTAAGGGACTCCTGGACATGCATATGGTCACAGAAGTTTGAGGGTGCATACATGAGGATCAGTGGTCGGCACAACATCGTGGGCTGAAGGGCCTGTTCTGTGCTGTACTGTTCTATGTTCTATGTTCTATATCAAAACTGGTATCTGGTCTGATCTAGGTGTAAAACCAGTTCAACTGATTAATACAGGATCACAATTGCCCTTTCTTTTCTTTGGATCTTTCTATAATGATTGAATGCAATTTATTAGTCATAATATTAACTAAGGAGTATTGTTGAGTTGACAAGTCTGACTCCCAAAGGTAACTTTTAATTTAATCTTATGAATAATATATTTCTCAAATTTGCGTACCGTCGTACAAGAAATCATCAACAGGTATCATGAAAATGTCTGAAAGTTTTCTCAGATCTAAGGGGTAGTGAGGGATGCCTGTAGCTAACCTGGAGCTGGATAGCCTGGGTAGCATGGTGGCTCAGTGGTTAGCACTGCTGCTGCACAGCACCAGGGACCTGTATGTAATTTCAGCTTTTGGTGACTGCCTGTGTGGAGTTTGTACATTCTCTGTGCAACTGCATGGGTTTCTGCTGGCTGCTCTGGTTTCCCCTCACAGTTCAAAGATGTGCAGAATAGCTATTCACACTCTCAGCCTGATTGTCATCCACTCTTTTGTCTGTCTAACTGTTCTGTCTTTGGGCTCTATCTCCTCAAATTGTTTACTCCTTACCCCCTCTCCCACGTTATTTTCTGCATTAAATCCAACATTTTCTGAGCAGCTATCAGTTCTGATGGAGGATCTGAACTGAACCTGAAACATTATTTCTTTCTACAGTTGCTGCCAGATCTGGTGAGCTTTTCTGGCAATTTCTGTTTTTCTTTCTGATTTCCAGCATCCACAGTAACTTTGAAAAGTAAGGTGTTGATTTAGTTGCTGCAGATTTCCTAGACTCGTAGTCACGGTATTTATAGGAATGTATATATGATCATACAAAAACAGAAATAGACCATTCAGCTACTTGAACCTGTTCTGCCAAGTCTGATCTAATTGCAACTTCAAATTGACATTCCTGTCACCCTGATAACTGTTCCTTATCAAGAATCTGTCTACCTCTACATTAAAAATATTAAGAAATCTGTTTCTACCACCTTTTTAGGAAGAATGTTCCAAAGACGCATAACCTACTAAGAAAACAAACCCCTTAATCTCTGTTGCGAATTTGTGACCCTGATTTTAAAACAGTGACCTCTGGTTCTAGATTTTCCCTTAAGAGAAAACACCTTCACGATATCCACCCTGTCGAGATAACTCATGAATTTATATGTTCAATCGTGTTATTTCCTACCCTTCTGAACACCAGTGGATACAAGACCAACTTGCCTAATCTTTCCTCGTAAAACAACCCACTTATTCCAGGTATTTAGTTGAGTAAACCTTATTCAGCTGCCTCATCATATGCATCCTTCCTTAAATAAGGTGAACAATATTGTGCACAGGTATTGTCTCACC
The DNA here is from genome assembly GCF_020745735.1 of Hemiscyllium ocellatum. Lineage (NCBI taxonomy): Eukaryota > Metazoa > Chordata > Chondrichthyes > Orectolobiformes > Hemiscylliidae > Hemiscyllium > Hemiscyllium ocellatum. The sequence goes on from NC_083404.1 coordinate 75,370,052, forward strand.
AGTTTCCTATTTTTGTATTCAATTTTTCTTGTGATAAATTATAATATTCTATTAACTTTCCTAATTATTTATGACTTGTACACTAATCCTGTCTGACTTATGCTAAAGGACAGCCAGTTCCCTCTGCATATAAGAGCTTTGCAATCTCTTACTATTTAGATAAATGCTTCTTTCTTATTCCTTCTACCTAAATGGACAATTTCAAACTTTCCAAATGTATATGCTATTTTTCAATCTTTTCCTACCCCCTGGAACAATCAATTCTTTTTGTATTCTCTTTGTGTCATCTTCACAACTTTTTTTCATCTTCACAACTCTTTGTGTCATCAGCAGACTTGGTAGCCATACCTTACTTGCCTTTACAAAAGTCATTTATATAAATTGTAAATAGTTGAGGCTTAATCATCAATCCCTGCGGCACAACAATTGGTGTATCGTGTGGAACTGAAAAAAAGAAATTATACATATTCTCCGCTTCCCATAACCAACCAATCTTCTATTCTTACTACCCCACACTGCAATCTTTATCTTCCCACAATAGCCTTTGATGTGGTTAGAAGTCTATGTACAGTACAACCATAGGTTTGCCTTTATCTGGAACCATGTGTTACTTGCTTAAAGAACTGCAATAGATTGGTCAGCCATGAATGCCCTTTCATAAAACTATGTTTACCTTCCCATTAAATGCCACTAAATATTAAAGAGCAATTGTTAGATTTTTTACTTGCTTTACACTTGTGAAGTAATAATGTTATTGGCCACTAATCAACCCAATCCTGAATAATGTTCAGGTCTTTCTGAATATGAACATGATCTGCTTCAGTGTCTGAGTAGGTCAATAAATTATAATTGCAGGTCACTTGGGATATTTAGTAAACACAGGTTAAAATATTAAAATCTTTCCATTGGGCAGGATTACACAAAGAGTAGGCCATTCATCCCGTAAAGCCTGCTCTGCCATTCTATAAAACTTTGGATGAATATCATGTAATCCCATATGCTTGCCTTGGGCCCACATCCCTTCAAATGCTTGCTTAATTGCAAATAGCTTATCTCAGATTTAAATTTAACAATTGACTTAGCACTGACAGCTCTTTGAGGGAGAGAGTTCCAAACCTCCACTACTTTTTGAATGTAGAAATACTTTCCAACATCTCATCTAAATGGCCCAACCCTAACTTTTAGATTCATTCCCCTTGGTTCTAGAACCTTCAACCTGTAGAAATAATTCATTTTAATCTACCCTGTCTTCCCCTGTTACTATCCTGAAGACCTTGATTAGATCACCTCTCAACCATCAAAATGTCTAAGCCCTCCTCATAATTTAACTCCTGAACTCCAGGCATCATCCTTGTAAAATTACATTGGAGCCCTTCCTGAGGTATGGTCCCCAGGTCTGTTCAGTGTACTCAAAAGTGGGTCTAACTATGGTTTTGTATAACTGTAGCATAATGCTAACATTCTTACAGTCCAGCCCTTAAAATGTGAAGACCATTCCATTCAGCTTCTTGACCATTTTCTGCACCTGTTTATGTCATTTTAAGGAGTTACTGAACCTTTACATGTTATTGGGCATCCACTGTATTTAACCTTGTGCCTTCTAAAAAATACCCCGATCCATCCTTTTTCAATTTGAAATGGATAACTTACATTTGCCTTTATTAAAACCCACCTGCCACAGTTTTGCACTTTCACGTAATCTATCAATATCTTGTTGGAATCTTATGCTGTTGTCAGCAATATCTACAATACTGCCCAACTTGGTGTGGTGAGCAAATTTAGATATTTGATATTTTATGCTATTATCCAGGTTGTTAATGAATATTGTGAATAATTGAGGCCCCAACATTGATCCTTGCAGGACACCACTAGCCACATCCTGCCAATTTGAGTACTTGTACAGATCATACATGTCTGTTAATAGGAAAACCTCAACTCTGAATTAAACTCGTACCTTCATGTTGACTCTGCTCATTTACCTTGAACGTATTCAAGTGCACTGCTATAACTTCTTTCACAATAGTTTCTAACCTTTTCCCCAAGACAGATGCTAAGCTAACTGGTTTGTAATTTCTGCCTTCAGTCCATCCATTTTTTAAATAAACGAGTTACATTCAATAGCTTCAAAACTAATAGGACTATCCCTGTATTAAAGAAGCTTTACAAATTAAAGCCAATGCATTAACTTTCTCATTAGCTACTTTATTTAAGACTATAGTATGAAATCCATTAGGATGCAAGCACCTGATAAACCACAGCTTCAACAATTCACTCAACACCACTTTCTGGTGCTTGTGATTTCCATGATGTCCTTCTTCCTTTCTATTTTTTGATTTATTCCTGCTTTGCGATGTTACTTTATAGTGAAGACCGATGTAAACTACCTGTTCAAATCGCTTGCCATTTCCTTATTTTCCATTATTAATTCTCCAATTTGATTTTCTATCAGATAAATGTTGGTTAACTTTGTTAACATTTTTCTTCTTTAAATATTGATGGAAACACTTATTATTTGTTTTTATGTTTCTGGCTAGCTTTCTCGCGTACTCCAATTTTTCCCTTTTTGCTTTCTTTGTCTTTTTTTTGCATTCTGTTCATTTTTCCGACCTGCACTAGTCTTTTACAATTATATACTTTTTCTTTAAGTTGATACTATGTTTAACATTTCTTATTTACTGTGGATGTTGGGCCTATCCCTTCGAATTTTCTATAGTCATCAGAAAATATCTATTCTGCATATTGTGACGTATTGCTTAAATGTCTGTCACAGCATCTGTAATGAACTGTCCTTGAATAAGTGTCTTACCAAAACACTTTAGCCAGCTTTTCTTTCATTCCCTCTCAGTTAGCCTTATTTGGATTTTTAAAAAATAGTCTTGACTCAATACTCTCATTCAAACCAAATATAAAATTTGATTATAATATGATCACTGTTACCAAGAGACATGTTCACTGTGAGATATTAATTACTCCTATCACATTGCACAAAAATGCATCTTGTGTAATCTGGTCTCTAGTTGGCTTTGAATGTACTGTCCTAAAAAACTATCGAAAACATTCTGCAAACTCTTTGTCTAGACTTTGCTGATCTGACTTTCCCATTTGATACATAAATGAATATCTTTTATGATTATTGTCATGCTTTTCTTATTATATCTTTCTTTATGGTCCATGTTATTATATGGTTCCTGCTAGGGGAGCCTCCATGCCACATCCACAAGTGGCCTCTTGTCTTTGTCAATGATTACTTGTATTCAAACCATTTCAACATCTTGGTTTCCAGAATATAGGTCTCCTTCTATATTGTGCTTAATACCACCTTTAATTACATTCCTGCCATTCATAAATGCCCTGCTCCTTTCAAGATTCAATCCATGTCAACGCGCAGCCATTTACTACATGGTTGGCCCAGTTAAGTTTTTGGTGAATGGCAGCCCGAGGATGTTTATTGTGGGTGATTCAGTGATGATAATGCCATTAAATATTATGGGGCAATTGTTAGACTCTGTCTTGCTTGAGATAGTCATTGCCTGACATTTACATGACAATAATGTTATTTGCCACTTATCAACACAAAGCTGGATTTTGTCATATTTTCTGAATATGATCATGATCTGCTTAGGTGTCTAAATGGCTCACTAAATTACCAAGGCAAGTCATGTGGGTATTCAGAAAACACAGGCTAAAATATTTAAACCTTTCTCTTGGGAACAGGATTACATAAAGTTGTTGTCAAATTTTTGCCAGCTATGTCAGGTAGCATGTAAACCTCAACTCTCAATTAAGCCTGCAACTTCAGTTCTGAAATCAACTTCTGAAGAACCATTTAGTAGTGTCTTAATAGATTAGGACCTCTACCTAAACCAGGAATGGGAATCAATGTATTTTTAATTAATATGGATAGTTCCATAAGATATCCTGGAGCTTTGCCTGTAGGAAAATAATACTTATTTTTAACATATGCATTTGTGGGATGTAGGCATCACAGGTGAGCCCAATTTTATTGTCTGACCCTGGCCACCCTTGAGAAGGTGGTAGTGAGATGCTGTCAGATCTAAGATAACGGTGCTGGCAAGGTAGACAATAATTGGGCCCTTGGACCTGTCTGCCCCAGGTGGCCAATTCTTCCATTCTTTCCTTATTCTTTTTGTCTTTTTTTTCTTTTTCTCTTTTTCTTTGTCTTCTGCCTGTCATCAATCAAGCTGGTTGCATTTTCCTGGATTGATGTCAAACTTCTTGAGTGTTGTTGAAGCTGCACTCATCCAGGAAAATGGGAAGTATTCCATCATACTCCTGACTTGTGCCTTGTAGATGGTGCACAAACGTTGGGAAGTTAGGAGGTAAGTTACTCACCACAGTATTCCTAGCCTCTGACCCGCAATTGTAGCTACTATGTTTATGTGATGTGTCCAGTTGTTTTTCTGGTCAATGGTAATCTTGGGATGTTGATAGAGGGGATTTCAATGATCATAACACCATTGAATGTCAAGGGGTGGTGTTTAGATTGTTTGTTATTGGAGATGATCATAGCCTGGTATTTCTGGGGCATGAATGGCATGCGTCAGCTCAAACCTGGATGTTTTCCAGATCTTGATGCATTTGAACATGGACTGCTTCGGTAGCTGAAGAGTTGCGAATGATGCTGAATATTGTCCAATCATCAGCGATCATTCCCATTTCTGAGCTTATGATGAAGGGAAGGTCATTGATAAAGCAGTTGAAGATGGTTAGGCATAGGACACTGCTCTAAGGAACTCCTGCAGAGATGTCCTGGGGCTGAGATGACTGACCTTCAACAACCACAACCATCTTCCTGTATGCCAGGTATGACTCTAACCAGTGGAGAGTTTGTCCTCTGATGCCCATTGATTGCAATTTTGTTAGAGCTGTTTTGATGCCACACTTGGTTAAATGCAGCTTTGGTGTCAAGGACTGTCATTCTCATCTCACTTCTGGAATTCAGCTCCTTTGTCCACGTTTGAAGCAAAGCTGCAATGAGTTCAGGAGCTGAGTGGCTCTGGCAGAACCCAAATTGGGCGTCACTGAGCAGGTTTTGCTAGGCAAGTGCTGCTTGATTTCACTGTTGATGACATCTTCTATCACTTTACTAATGATTGAGAGTGGACTGATAGGGTGGTAATTGGTAGCATTGGATTTGTCCTGTTTTTTTTGGTACGGGACAATTTTTTGCATTATAGTACAGAAGCTAATATTGTAACTGTACTGGAAGAGTTTGGCTAGGGGAGTGACAAGTTCTGGATCTTGAATCTTCAGTACTATTGCTGGAATGTCATCAGGACCAATAGCATTTGCATTATCCATGCCTCTAATGCTTCTTGATATCAAGTGGAGTGAATCAAATTGATTGAGTCTAAAATGCTGGGAACCACTGGAGGAGGCATCGATGCAAGCATAATTTTGCAATATTGCAAAGGTTGCAATGAGAAAGTTAATATGATTTATTTTTACAACATGTCAAAGAATTATAACCAACTCATGGTTAAAATTATAGGTTGCAGATATTACAGAAATGATGATTAGTTTGGGAATAAAACAGTTTACCTCTCTACTTATCATTCACAATCAAAAATTGCATTGGAAAGATGGCAATTAAATTCCCAGGAATTAGAAATTAAAAATAAACAGTTAAGTCATGCTTGTACATCTGATGAAACAGATTTGCTGGTGGGTTGGCTATAGAAGGCAGCAATGGACACCTGGGAACTTGTGAAACAACTCTTAAAAAATATCATATAAGGCAGTTTCATGAATAAGATGGATGTTGACTTTATGCAATACAGTGTCAATGGTAATGTCATGGCTAAATGCGACATGGTATTTAAAATAAAAGAAACTCAGCAAGTCTGGCAGAATTTGTGGAGGTAAAGCAGAGTTAACATTTCAAATCCAAATCTGTTCTGAAGAAGGTTCATTTGACTCAAAATGTTAACTCTGCTTTCTCTTCACAGCACTGTCCAAACTGTTAGGTTTATACAGCATCTTCTATTTTCGTTTCACATCTGCACTTCTTTGTTTTATTTAATCAACATGTTGTTTGCCTTTCTTTCTGTCTGTCTCTCTCTGTTTTCTGTCTGCTACCATCACTATCCCTGACTGATCCGAACCTCTATTTATATCTCTGCCACTTTCAATGCCCCCCTTATTCTCTATGCCTGTACTTGTAACCACGATCAAAATACGTCAAATTAAACTGTGATTATCACCTGTGACAGTAATAGTAAAAGCTAGCTTTGGCACTTATCCAATATATCATCTTCAGAAGTAGTCACTGCCACTGTTTTATTGAACCTCTTGCTCACCATTCGTACCTGATCTTATCTCATGCCTTGCACACACTTGGCCTTGAGCAACACTTTTTTGGTTGGGTAATGGGATAAATAATATCTGAACAGTTGTGTAACTTCCAAGTTTAATGCTAACTGAGCTGAAGGATATTTAGTCATACCAGATGACTGTGATTTCAAATTTCCTCCTCAAGGAGCAAAGTTGGACTTCAGACTAACCTTTAAAACTGTCTAAAAATCTGATATTTGTTCTTGGTAGGCTCAAGCTTCAACAGATTGAAACACAATGTCCCCACAGCACTCAGTGTAGCCACAGGCCAAAAGCTGCTTGCAAAGTGCTGTGAGAAAGATATTATACAGTTAAGAACACTCATTATTCCCCTATAAATCCAACATAAATATGTCAACTAATGTGGGCTTAAGCTGTATGCAGTAGGAGTACAATTGTTCTGACCCCACTGATATCATCACCATTACTTAAGGAAGAACATTGTACTTTATAGTAACAGAAAGGTGGCAATATTTGATTCTCACTTGCCACAGAACAATAGCTTGAGCAAATATACGGCTTTGCATGAATTGCGTTCTTCCCTTTGGTGCGACAGACCTTTGACCACTGACACCTTGCTTTCTTAGGGCAGAGACCCCGTTCATCAAATACCTGCTTTCTATCAAAAGGTCAGAATTGGAGATTTTTTTGACAATTGCACAATGTTCACCATCATTCGCAACTTCAATAGAATGAAGGACAAAGAACAATATGGCATGGGAAGAAGCTCTTCAGCCCTCCAAGCCTGTGCTGCCACATGTGTCCATCCATACTGAAACTGTCTTCACTTACAGGATCTGTACCTCTCTATTCCCTTCCTATTCATGTTTTTGTCCGGGCGCTTCTTGAACACTTTCATTGCATCTACTTCCACCACCTCCTCTGGCAATGTGTTCCAGATACTCACCACACTTTGTGTGAAGCACTTGCCTCACATTCCCCTTTTCAACATTCCCATTGCACCCCCCCCCACCACACCTACCACATATCTTGAACCTGTGTCCCCTAGTAATTGACCCCTCCTCCTCAGATTTTCCGCTCTATCTGTGCCATTCACAACCTTATAACATTCTATCAGGTCAATCCTCATCCTCCTGCATTCCAGTAAAAACAGACCCAGTCTATATAACCTTGCTCATAGCTAAAATCTCCATACTAGGCAATATCCTGGTACTGGTTAAAGCACAGCAGGTCAGGCAGCATTCAAGGAATAGGAAATTCGACATTCCGAAACGTCGAATTTCCTATTCCTTGGATGCTGCCTGACCTGCTGTGCTTTAACCAGCAACACATTTTCAACTGTGATCTCCAACATCTGCAGACCTCATTTTTTACCCCAATATCCTGGTACTCTCCTGTACTCTCTTCAAAGCATCCACATTCTTCTGGTAGTGTGGTGACCAGAACCGTATGCAGTATTCACAGTGTGGCATAACTCAAGTTCTAGAAAGCTGCAGCATAACTTGCCTATCCTTATACTCAATGCCCTTTTCAAAGAAGGCAAGCATGCCATAGGCCTTTTTCACTCTTTATCTACCTGATCTGCATCTTTGGTAATCTGTGGACCTGCACATCCAGATTCTTCTGCATATCAATAATACTAAGGCGTCTGCCACTCAATAATAGCAGTCCGTGTTCTATCCAATAAAGACATGGAGAACATTTGGCTTCAAATAACCAGTGGCAAGTAACATAAAAGTCACAGGAATTTGGCAAAGGCCCATCTTCAACAAGAGATACCTGTAACATGAGTGATCTAAAAATCTTCAACTTACATTCAATTGTATTGTCATCTCTGAAACATACTGCCAACAAAGGGCATTGCTATGGATCTGGAGCAACATATTAGCCAGACCATTATGAGGTTTTAACTCCAGATTTATCAATTAAATTTACATTGCACCAGATGCTGTGGAGAGATTTCAACTCAAAACTTCAGAATATATCTGCCTTTACTTAGGGACAGCCCTAGTTGCTGTACTTGTAGGCCTTACTCTCCCTAGCCTGTAAGGATGCTCCCAGTCTTTACAGGATAATCTCTGTACGTATCTTCTAAATCAGAGGAGTTTGTGAGTTGAGGGGTATATAGGAAGTGAGGATGAGGACTATATATGAAGATTCTATCATCATCTATTGTTCCACTTCCACTTTGGAGATGAATTTTATTGGAATTATTATGTTGAATTAGAGCTAAAGTAAAACATTCCTGTTTCTTTTCAGGTCAAAACATTTATCTTCCAACTCCAACTACAATGCACTTCCTGTAGTGCCATAGTATGGCTTTAATTATTCAGGGTAGCTTTAGTTTGTGTTAGCCTTTCATAATGTTGGGCCCCTGTTAAAGTGTGCAGTACATCAAGCTCTGGCTGCAAGTTGCAGTAATGTTAATCAGTAGGTAGTATGATATTATAATGTGGTCTGCATCAGGAGCATTTTGATGTGGTCCTAATCCTGTTTTTGGGAAGACTATCAGATCTAGACCTCAAATTCTCTCTTGCTTTTGTCAACTACATATCAGTTAAACTTACTGTGACAGAATGTATGGAAGGAATCTTGTGGCAGTAATGGAGTCACAACTGCTGGCTGAAGAACTTGAGGACCCCATGTTGTCTCTTACCATGCCCACTGAATCATATGCCACTCAGATACATAACAGGTCATTGGTGGTCTTCTGCAAAATCAAAGAGCTGAGGGGCAAAAGTCCTGCCTCGTGACAGCTGCCAGCAAATCAAAGACCAGTAGTTATTCTGTAGTCAATAGTGCTACCAGGAGGGTGATGAGCACTGCAGGGACTGTTGTATCATTGGCTCTTAACACAAACTCACAAATCATTGACAATCTAAATGATGGATTCTTTATTCAAGGTCAATACAATTAGGAGAACTCTCTATACGCATCTTTCCTGCTGATCCATAATACTCCAATTATTGGACACAATATCACAAATGAACTTGAATCACTTCCTGCACTGATGTGTATTAAATTATTTACATGTTCAGTACTATGATAATCAGTCTGTTAACCAAAAAAAAATGAACTGCGGATTCTGGAAATGAGAAACAAATTAGAATTTGCTTGAAAAACTCAGCAGGTCTGGCAGCATCTGTGGAGAGAAAGCAGAGCTAATATTTTGGGTCTAGTTCTGAAGAAGGGTCACTGAACCAGAAACATCAACACTACTTTCTCTCCATAGATGCTGTCAGACCTGCTGAGGTTTTTGAGCAATTTCAGTTTTTAAACCTGTTAAACTATGTGTGCTGTCACTCAGGCACTGCACCCATCCACCGCCTCAAATTAAAAAGGAACCTAGGCACAGGGCAAGTTTGGGAAGAGGGGAGTTGTGTGGTTAGAATCATAGGAGAGGGGGTATGTAAGGCACATCCCAGATGCCAGCAAGCAGTTGGACAGGATGTAGGTAATAAGACCACAAGATAGAGGAGCAGAATTAGGCCATTCGGCCCATTAAGTCTGCTCCGCCATTTGATCATGGCTGATATGTTTCTCAATTGCATTCTCCTATCTTGTTGCCATAGACCTTGATCCCCTTACTGCAACTATGCATCTCTTTCTTAAAAGCACTCAATGATTGGCCTCCACAGCCTTCTCCAGCAATAAATTCCATCAATTAACCATCTTCTGGCTGAAGAAATTCCAGCTCATCGCATTTCTACAAAATTATCTCTTCACTCTGATGCTGAGCCCTCAGGTCCTAATCTCTCTGACTAATTGAAAAGCTTTCTCCACAGCCAGTCTCTCCAGGCCTCTCAATATTCTGTATGTTTCAATGAGATCCCCACTCATTCTTCTAACCTATGTTGTGTACAGATCCAGAGTCTTCACTGCTCCTCTTGTGACAAATTCTTCATTCCCGGTATCGTTCTTCGAAACCTCCTCTGGACCCCCTCTCGCACCGATACATCCTTCCTTAGATACAAGGCCCAAACTACTCACAATATTCCAATGTGGTCTCACCACAGCCTTATAGATCCGCAGCAGTATATCTCTGCTCTTGGTTTCTAGCTTTCCTGAAATGAAGGCTAACATTGCAAACCTACTGCCAACTGAACCTGCATCTTAACCTTAAGATCATTCTGAATGAGAATCTCAAGTTGCTTTCTGCTTCAGATTTCTGAAGCTTTTCTCCACTTAGAAAATAGCCTACATCTCTATCAAAGTGCATAATCTTACACTTTCTCACATCAAATTACATCTGCCACTTCTTGGCCCACTCTCCTAGCCTGTTCAAGTCCTTCTGCAGTCTGCCCACTTCCTGAACACCACCTATTTCTCTACCGACCTTTGTGACATCTGTAAACTTAGCAACAATGCCCTCAGTTCCTTAAATTGTTAATATGTAATGTGAATAGTATGGTCCCAACCCTAACTCCTGTAGAACTCCACTAGTCACCAGCTGCCATCCTAAAAACAAGAGCCCTTAAGGCTCACTCCCTGTCTTCTACCAGTGAGCCAATCCTTTATACATGCACATTCCTACATTCCTCTAACACCATGTGCTCTTTCTTTATTCAACAACCGTCTGTGTGTCACCTTGTCAAAGGCTTTCTGGAAATCCAAATACATCATGTCTACTGACTCACCTTTGTTTAAAGCATTACTACTTCAAAAAATCTGAGCAATTTGTCAGGCATGACGTCCCCGTGATGAAGCCGTGCCTTCTCAGCTCTGTTTTATCATGCACTTCCAAGTATGCTGCAATCTCATCCTTAATAATAGACTCTAAAATCTTACAATGACTGAAGTCAGGCTAACTGGCCTATAAATTCCTGTCTTCTTCCTCCCTTCCTTCTTAAATAGGGACATTACATTACCTATTTCCATGTCTCTGGAGCCCTCCCTGGCCCCAGTGATTCCAGAAAGATTACTGCCAATGCCTCCACAATTTCTTCAGCTATCTCCTTTTGAACTCTGGGTGTTGTCTATCCAGTCTGGATGATTTATAGACCTTCAAAACTTTCAGCTTCCTCAAAACTTTCTCTTTAGTGATGGCCACTGCACTCACCTCTGCTCAACTGGGCGGCACAGTGGCAAAGTGGTTAGCACTGCTGCCTCACAGGGCCAGAGACCCGGGTTCAATTCCCGCCTCAGGCGACTGTGTGGAGTTTGCACGTTCTCCCCGTGTACGCGTGGGTTTCCTCCGGGTGCTCCGGTTTCCTCCCACAGTCCAAAGATATGCGGGCCAGGTGAATTGGCCATGCTAAATTGCCCATAGTGTTAGGTAAGGGGTAAATGTAAGGGTATGGGTGGGTTGCGCTTCGGCGGGTCAGTGTGGACTTGTTGGGCCAAAGGGCCTGTTTCCACACTGTAAGTAATCTAATCTAAAAAAAAACTCCCCTCTTGCTCCCCCGACTTCCTTGAAGTTCTGGCTTGCTTGTTGTGCTTCCTGCATGGCACATCCCTGAATGCCAGTGGTGAATAATGAAGCCCTTGAAAGGGCACATAATATCCAATATAATGAGTGTTGGTGGGAGAGATAGGGCTTCCCATCCTAGACTTAATTACAATAGAGGTGGGAAGGTGTTAGGGTCCCCCACTCACCACACTCTCATTGAATTAATTGTTGCCTGCCACCAAACACACAAATGCACAGGATTTAGCCGTATATCTCCTTCACCCAGATAGTTATTGCTACACATTAAAAAGCTTCTCTAATTTTCATTGCAGTAATCTGAATGAGTGAGTGATTTGTTTCATCCAATGCCCCAGCAGTTCAGGCAAATTTTAATTACTCAAATCTTTTGGGGGCTTCTGCTTGAAAGCAGACCAGATTAAATTTTTAGCAAAGTCTTTCATTCAGTTTACTGAATCACCAAATTACAATGAAGCACAAATATGCAGCTTATGATTAATCCAGATGTTGCTTATTTTCTGTGTTTGATGAAATTCATACAGATTTTTTGGTATGAAAAAGCAGGCACTGAATAACTGCTTTACCAAGGCAGCATTACATCAATACTAAGCAGCATAACATTATAGTGTGTATAATTTCTTCTATGAAGACAAAGCTTTCTGTTTTACAAGCTTTAAAAGGCTAATTTGTTTATAATAATTAGTTACTTATTTGAAAAGATTATACCTATTCAGACATTTGTGAACAATGTGAACCCAACAGGAGTCACAGTTAAAAGACCACTCCTTACCTATGTACTTTCATTATTTTTGGAGATTGCTATCAAATAATTAACAACTGAAACAAAGACAATCGTTTAATAAAATATGATAGACTCAAATAATAGATGATGAGACATGCAGAAAGTAAACATTCACAGAATGGACTGAAACTTGCAGTCACAGAAATTGAAAAATAGTGAATGTTTATCACAAGGAACACGCATTTACATTTGCATTTACAAATGTATTTGATGTATTTAATGATTTTTTAAAAATCAATCCTGACAGAATGGACATGTTGTTACCTCCAACACTTGCAACTTTGATGTATTTTATTATAGTTGTACTTGGAAATTATGGTCACCACTAAAATGCAAAGATGTAGCAGAATCTTACTGTAATTAATTTTTCATGCAGTCATCTCAGTTTGCCAGAAGGTGGCAATGCAAGACAGCACTTTAACAGTGGGCAAAATTTTGTGGAATTCATTCCTGGCAGAATGGAGCACCATTTTTAGACTAGGAACCTGATTTCATAATGGGTGGACTTTGGTAACAGTCTTTTCCAGATAAACTGCATTGAAATTAAATTTTCAGTATCCCCCAGAAAGTTGCAAGTGTTGGAAGTGACACATATCCATTCTGTCAGGATTGATAAAGAAAGATCATGGCATAGGTCACAAGAGCTCATAAACTGTTGGAGTTTTGAGGTTTCAGCAACCAAAGGAATAGAAAGGAAACTTGGGAAGGTTGCATTCTGGGTCTCTCACTCTTAATTTGCTGTCTGGCAGAGGGATTTGAAGGGTTGCAGCAATGATACGACATGAATCTTACAAATGACAGAAGGAGGAAGACAACTTCCCCAATGAAAGAGGTATCAGGGTAATAGCTGAAGAAGTCAGCAGCATATGAGTCCCCTAAACACAGAGCCAGTGCACTTTCTTTCCAAGAAAGAAGGAAAGATGAATAGTTTAATACTTTCAGGAACCAATCTCACATTTTAACATTCCCAGCAATTTCTTGCTCACCAATGCTCATAGTAATTCTCCATGCAATTTGGAAGGTGTTGTTGAAAGAACTTTGGTGAGTTTCTCCAAATTCGTCTTGTTGATGTATTTTTGTGTTGGTGTTTTAGTGAGTGAATACTGGAAGTGGTGGATGGGTTGCCAATAAAGTGAATTACTTTACGCAGGATCCAGCTGAGATTCTTGAATGATTTTTGAAGATGCACTCATCCAGGCAAATGGAGAACATTCTATCACCCTCCTGACTTGTGGATGGTGGATAGGTTTTGAGTTAAGAGGTGACCTACTCGCTGCAGGACTCTTCGTCCCGACCAGTTCTTGTAGCCACTAGTCCAGTTCAATTTCTCAGCAATAGTAACTTCAAGGATGTTAAAGTAATGGTGTCAATGATGGTAATGTCATTGAACATGAGGAGAAGATAGTTAAATTCTCTCTTGTTGGAGATGGTCATTGTCTGGCACTTGTGTTACTTGTCACATGTCAGATTGAGCCTGGACTTTGTCAAAATATTTCTGCTTATGAACACAGATTGCTTCAGAATCTGAGGAGTCACAAATAGTGATGATGGTGTGCAGTCATCAATGAATGTCTCCATCTCTGACCATAAGAGGGAGGTCATTGATAAAGCACCTGGAGATGGTGGAGCATGGAAACTACCCTGACGAATTCATGCACAGATGTCATGGGACTGAGATGACTTCAACAATTGTACTCCAACAACTGCAACCATTTTTTTTTGTAGTAGTTATGACCATAATCAGTGAAGAATCTTCCCCAATTCCCATTGACTTCAATTTCTCCTGTCAAATGCTACTTTGATTTCAAAGGCAGACACCTCATCTCATATCTAAAGATCAGCTGTTGTGTCTGTGCTTGGACTGAGGCCATGATTTGGTCAGGAATGAAATGGCCCTGGAGGAGCCAAATCTGAACATCAGAGAGCAGGTAATTGCTGAGTATATGCTTCTTGATAGCACTGTTGATTACACCTTCCATCAATTTGCTGGCAATTGAGAATACTCTAAAGTAGTACATTGACTGAGTTATACTTGTTCTGCTTTTTGCATACAGGTCATACCGAGGCAATTTCCCACAGTGCCTGTTGGATGCTAGCTTTGCATCTGTCCTGAAAGAGGTTGGCTTGGGACACAGCTAGTTCTGGAGCACAAGTCTTCAATATGCTTATTGGATAGTTAAGGAATCTTTAGCCTTTTAGTGTCCAGTGCCTTTAGCCATTTCTTGATATTATATAGAATGAATTAAATTGGCTGAAGGCTGGCAGATTTGGAAGAGCTAAGAAGAGAGGTGAGATGAATTAACCACTTGATACTACTGGATGATGATGGTTTTAAATGCTTCAGCTTTGTCTTGAGCATTGCTTAACTGACAACCACATTCATGATGAAAATAGCAGAATGTCGCCAGGATTGGAGGGTTTGAGCTATAGGGAGAAGTTGAATAGGCTTGGGCTTTTTTCTCTCGAGTGAAGGGTAACCTTATAGAAGTTCATAAAATTATGAGGGGCATGGATAGGTGAATAGCCAAGATTTGTTTCCTAGGTTAGGGTATCCAAAACTAGAGTGCATAGGTTTAAGTGAGAGGGGAAAGATTTAAAAGGGACTTGAGGTGTATCTTTTTCATGAGGAACATGGTGCGTGTATAAAACGAGCTGCCAGAGGAGGTGGTGGAGTCATCTGGATGCGTACTTGAATGGGCAAGGTTTAGAGAGATATGGTCCAAATGCTGGCAAATGGGCCTAGTTTAATTTAGGAAATCTCGTTGGCATGGATAAGTTGGATTGAAGGGTCTGAATTACTCTATGACTCTGACTATAGAGCATAGATCTGGTCCATTATATGGGGATTGCTTAGCTTTTTCTGTTACAGCTGCTTCCATTATTTGCCAGGCAAGTAATCAGTTGGCACCCAGTTTATCGGGTATGCATTTTGCTGCTCCTAACAAGCCCTCCTGTACATTTCATTGAGCCAGGATTCATCTAGCTGGATGACAACGGTAGAATAGCAGATATGCCAGACCATAAGGCTACAGATTGTGGTTGAATATAGTTCTGCTGCTCACAGTGCCTCATGCATACATGCTTTTGAATTGCTAGATCTGTTTGGAATATGTCCACTTGGCAAGTGAGAGTGCCTGACACACTGCAGAGGGTTCCCTCCATGTTAATAATGTAATGAAGGTTTTATACTTGAGTAAGCAATAGATGACAACGAATAGGATTCAGCAGTGGATGCATGAAATGCCTTTCACAAGGTATCAGCCTAACTTCACTGGTGTTGGATAATTTGTTGCACTTATTCATAGATCAAACTGCATCTGCAGTAAACAGAGCATAAAACAGTACAGAACACGAACAAACCTTCCAGCCCCCTATATCTGCACACCATGATGCAATTCTAAACTAATTCTATCTGCCTGTACATGGTCCATGTCTCTCTATTCCATGCTTGTTCATTTATCTGTCCAACCACCTGTTAAACTTTGCCAATGTTTCTGCTTCTACCACCCTCTGTGTAAAAAAAGCTTTCCTCACAATGTTCTCCTTCTCACCTTAAACCTATGAATCCTAGTATTTGACATTTTCACTCTGATGATCCATCCTGTCCAGGTCTCACATAATTTTATATACTTCAATCACATCATTTCTCAGCCTCCTATGCGCTAGAAAAAATATTCCACGTTTGTCTAATCTCTCCTTATAGCCAATACACTCCATTTCCAGGTAACTTCCTAGTAAACCTCTTCTGCCCCTTCTGCAAAGTCTTCACATTCTTTCTACAGTGGGACAACCAGAACAGAACATCTTACTCCAAATGTGGCCTGACTAAAGTCCTACAGAATTGCAACAATGAATTGCCAGCTTTTATACTCAGTGCCCCAACTGATGAAGGCAAGTGCACTGTATGTCTTCCTTCATACCTTATCCATTTTTGTTGCTAATTTCAGGGAGCTATGGATTTGATCTCTTGTATATCAATGTTCCTAAGGGTCTAGCCATTTTTACAGTATACTTTTTTCCTTGCATTTGACCCCTTAAAATCATACTTGTCCAGATTAAACTTCATTTGTCATTTCTCTGTCCAACTGTCCAGCTGATCTGTATCCTGCTTCATCTTGTGGTATCCTTCCTCACTATCCAGAACTCCACCAATTTCTGTGTCATCTACAAACTTACTAATCAGACAACCAACACTTCCATCCCAATCATTCATCTGAATTACAAACAACAGCATTTATCCTTGCAGAACATCACTGGTCACAGACTGACAATCAGAGAAATATCCCTCCGTAACTACCCTCTGTCTTCTATGGACAAGCCAATTTTGTATCAAAATTGTCAACACACCACAAATTCCCTGCTATTGGATCTTCTGGACCAGCTTGCCAAATGAGGGATCTTGTCAAATGCTTTAGTGAAGTCCATGTAGACACCATCCAGTTCCTTACTCTCATCAATCACCTTTGTAACTTTCTCAAAAGCTCAATCAAATTTGGAGACAAGACTTCCCCTAAATAAAGTCACATTGACTATCCCTATTAAGTCTTCTCCAATCCTACTGCTGCTCCATTGTTGCAGCCGCAGCGGGAGCGGTGAGAATGTGGACCAGAGGGCTGCTAGGAAGATAAAAAAAAGGATTGCTGAGTAAGTGAGGTAATATATTTGGGTGGTTGCTTTTCCAAAGCACTACTTCGATAGTATCTTCTACCCATCCTCCTTCACTAACCAAAAGAAAAGGTTCTGCGTGCCCGTTCAGTGATGTCACTAGTTTTTTCAATAGTCTCTTTGGGAATTCAGAACAGTGGGGATGGATGTTAGGGCAGTTGTAAGCTCCTCCATAGCATGTGGAAGGTAAGGATCATTACGAGTGTCCTCACTGACTTCATCTGCAGGAAGTGCACCCAACTCTAGCTCCTTGGAAAATATGTTATGGAACTGGAGCTGGAGCTGGATGAACTTTGGATCATTCAGGAGTTGGGGGGAGGGTTTAATAGAGAGGAGTTACAAGGAGGTAGTCTCACCTCAAGTACAAGAAAAAGGTAGATGGTTATAGTCAGGGGACGGAAAGGAAACAGGCAGACAGTGCAGGGATGCCCTGTGGCTGTTCCCTCAATAATAAGTATATCATTTTGGATATTGTTGGAGGGGAGCGACCTACCAGGGAAAGCCATAGTGGCCAGATCTCTGGCACTGAGCCTGGCTGTGTGGCGCAGAAGGGAAGCGGGGGGAATAGATAAGTACTAGTGACAGGTGAATCAATATTTAGAGGAATGGACAGGAGATCCTCTGTTCATGAATGGGACTCCTGGAAGATATGTTGTCTCCCAAGTGCCAGAATCTGAGGTGTCTCTGAAAGTGGATTATGAGCAGCCAGAAGTCATGGTGCACATTGGCACCAATGACATAGCTAGGAAAAGGGATGAGTATCTAAGAAGTGATTTCATGGAGTTAGGTTGGAAGCTAAAAAGCAGGATGACCAGAGTTGTAATCTCACGATTACAGTGAGGCAACAAACAGGGAGCAAGTACAGCCAAACACGTGGCTTCAGGACTGGTGGAGGAGGGAAGACTTTGGATATGTAGATCATTGCGGTACCTTCTGGGGAAGGTGGGACCTGTACATGAAGGATGGGTTGCACTTAAACTGGAGGGGTACCAATGTCCTCGGTGGGGGATTTGCTAGAGCATTTTGGGAGGATTTAAACTAGGTTGGCAGGAGATGGGAACCAGAACTATAGACCAGAGAAGAGAGTAGTTGTTGAACAGGCAGAAATAGTCTGTCAGGAAGGATTCAGAGTTGATAGGGCAAAGGGTTGGGTTAAAGTGTATCTGTTTCAATGCAAGGAGTGTCAGGAATAAGAGTGATGAACTTAGAGCATGGGTCAATACTTGGAACTACGATGTTGTAGTCGTATTGGAGATTGAATTTCACAGTGGCCGGAATGGTTGCTCCATGATGTTTTAGGGTTTAGATCTTTTAAGAAGAGGAGGGGGTTAGTATTGTTAACTAGAGAGTGCATCACAGCTGCAGAAAAAGAGGTTGTTGAGGAGGGTTTGTCTACTCAGTCAGGATGGGTGGAAGTCAGTACCAGGAAAGGAGCAGTCACTTTATTGGGCATTGTCTATAGACCCCACAATAGCAGCATAAAGGTAGAAGAACAGATTGGACAGCAGATCTTGGAAAGATACAGATATTACAGAGTTGTTGTTATGGGTGACTTCAGCTTCCCCAATATTGATTGGTGCAGATGGTCAGGATGGAACCGATTTTGTCAGGTGTGTCCAGGAAGGATTCATTACTTAATGTGACAGAGACCATAACTGCCTCATCTTTACCATAGCCATGGAGAGGGATAGGAACAGACAGTATGGGAAGGTATTTAAATGGGGGAGGGGAAATTATACTGCTATTTGACATGACCTGTGGAGTTTAATTGGGAATAACTGTTCTTTGGGAAATGCGCAACAGAAATGTGGAGGCAGTTTAAGGACCACTTGTTGCGAGTGTTGGATGACTTTGTCCCACTGAGACTGACAAGGAATGGTTAGGTGAAGGAACCTTGGATGACAAGAGAATAGGAGCTTCCTGTCAAAAGGACGAAGAAAGCTTACTTATGGTTGAGGAAGCAAGGCTCGGGCACAGTTTTAGAGGATTACAGGGTAGCTAGGAAAGAACTCAAAAATGGACTGAGGAGAACTAGGAGGGGCATGAACAAGCCTTGGCAGGGAGGATTAGGAAAAACCAAAAGGCGTTCTACACTTACATGAGGAATAAGAGAATGATCAGACAGAGGGTAGGGCTGATCAGGGATAGTGGAGGGAACTTGTGTCTGGAGTATGAAGAGGTAGCGAAGGCACTAAATGGGCTTTTGCTTCAGTATTCACTAGAGAGAGGGACCTTGTTGATAGTGAGAAACCTGTGGACCAGATTATATTAAGAAAGTGGGTGGCTGGAAATTCTGGGAAGCAACCAAGATAAATAAGTCCGCAGGGCTGGACCAGATATATGCAAGGTTACTATGGAAGTGAGGAATGAGATTGCTGCACCTTCGCATCCTCACTCTTCATGCATGTAGTATCGGATGATTGAAGGGTGGCAAATGTTGTTCTTCTGTTCAAAAAAGGGAATAGAGAAGACCCTGGGAATTACAGACCAGTCAGTCTTACATCTGTGGTAAGCAAGGTACAGGAAAGGATTCTGAGACATTTGATTTATGACTATTTGGATAAACATAGTTTGATTAAAATAGTCAGCAAAGCTTTGTAAGGGGCAGAGCTGAAAATGTGTTGCTGGAAAAGCGCAGCAGGTCAGGCAGCATCCAAGGAACAGGAGATTTGACGTTTCGGGCATAAGCCCTTCTTCAGGAATCCCGGGCTTATGCCCGAAACATCGAATCTCCTGTTCCTTGGATGCTGCCTGACCTGCTGCGCTTTTCCAGCAACACGTTTTCAGCTCTGATCTCCAGCATCTGCAGACCTCACTTTCTCCTTTGTAAGAGGCAGGTCATGCCTCTGAAGCGTCATTGAGTTCTTTGAGGATGTGACAAGACATGGTGACAAAGGTAGAGCAGTGGATGTGGTATATATGGATTTCAGTTCAGCATTTGATAAGGTTCTGCATGGTAGGGTCATTCAGAAAGTTAGGAGGTACGAGATACAGGGACGTTTGGTTGCCTGGAGACAGAATTGGCTGGCCGAAAGAAGAAAGCGAGTTGTAGCAGTTGAAAAGCATTCCGCCTGGAGGTTGGTGATCAGTGGTGTCCCACAGGGAGCTGTTCTTGGGCCTCTGCTGTTTGTAATTTTTATAAATGACTTGGATGAAGAAGTGGAGGGTGGGTTAGTAAGTTTGCCGATGACACAAAGATCGGTGGTGTTGTACACAGTATCAAGGGCTGTTGCATGCCACAACAAGACATTGTCAGGATGCGGAGCTGAGCTGAGAAGTGGCAGATGGAGTTCAACCTGGATAAATGCAATATGATTCATTTTGGAAGGTCAAATTTGAATGCTGAATACAAGTTTAATGACAGGATTCTTGGCAGTGTGAAGGATAAGTGGGACCTTGGTGTCCATGTACATAGATCGCTCAAAGTTACCACCTAAGTTGATAGGGTTGGTATGGTGTTTTGGCTTTCATTAATGGGGGGGTTGAGTTTAAGAGCCGTGAGGTTTTGCTGCAGCTCTATAAAACCCTGGTTTAGACCATATTTGGAATATTGTATCCAGTCTGGTCACCTCCTTATAGGAAGCATGTAAATGATTTAGAGAGGGTGAGAGGAGATTTACTAGGATGCTGCCTGGATTGGAGGGCATGTCTTATGAAGAGAGGCTGAGTGAGATAGGGCTTTTCACACTGGAGAGAAGAAGGAAGAGTGGTGACTTGATAGAGATGTACAAGGTAATGAGAAGCATAGATAGAGTAGATAACCAGAGACTTTTCCCCAGGGCAGAAATGGCTCACAAGGACTCATAATTTTAAGGTGATTGGAGGAAGGTATCAGGGAGATGTCAGAGGTAGGTTTCTTTACGCAGAGAGTGGTGGGTGTGTGAAATGCACTGTCAGCAGTGGTAGCAGAATCAGAGGCATTAGGACCATTTAAGCAATTACTGGATAAGCACATGGATGACAGTAAGTTGAGGGGTGTGTAGGTTAGATTGATCTTAGATTAAGATAAATGCTCGGCACAACGTCGTGGGCCAAAGGGCCTGTACTGTGCTGTACTGTTCTATGTTCTATGTTCTATGTTCCATGATGTACTGCTCACCAACTCTGTAATTTCCTGTGATATCCTTATTGCCCTTCTTGAAAAAAGGAACAACATTGGCTATTTTCCAGTCTTCTGGGACCTCACTTGTGTTAAAGAGGAGGCAAAGATCTCTGTCAAGGCCTTGAAATCTCCTCTCTTGCCTCCTTCAATATCCTGGGATAGACCCCATCAGGCCCTGAGGATTTATCTACCATTAAAACATTCAACAGCTCCTCTAATGTTTTAATATCAACATTCCCCAGAGTATCACAAACATTTATCTATACTTACCAGCATCCATATCCTTCTCCTTAGTGAGTACCAATGTAAAATGCTCATTAAGGGCCTCACCCACTTCCTCTGGTTTCACACATAAATTCCTTCCTTTGTATTTGAATGGACTTACACTTTCCCTGTTGCTCATGACATATATATATGAAATGCCTTGGAATTCTCATTAATCTTATCAGTCAAGGGCATTGCATAGCCTCTTCTTGTCTTCCTAATTAATTTTCCATTTCCTTTATGCTCCTCAAAGGCCTTGTTTGATTTTTGTTTCCTAAACTTTACATCTGCTTCCTTATTCTTTTTAGTTAAACCTAAACATTCCTTGTCATCCAAGGTTCCCACGTCTTACTATCCTTATCTTTCAACCTTATAAGAACATGCTGGTCCTGAACTCTGGTCAACTGCCTTTTAAAAGACTCCCACATGTCAGATGTGGATTTACCTTCAAATAGTTGACCCCAACCCAATTCTTCTAGTTCCTGCCTAATACTGTTGTAATTAGCTTTCCATCAATTTAACACCTTTACCGGAGTACCAAACCTTTCCATAACCATGTTAAAACTTTTGAAATTATGATCACTTTTCCAAGAATGCTCCTCCAATGAAACTTTGATCACTTGGCCAGGCTTAATTCCTCTATACAATGTAGTATGGCTCTTCTCTCATAAAACTGTCTATTTATTGTTTTAATCATTCCTCCTGGATGTACTCATAAATTCTGCCTCATTTGAGCCCCTGACACTAAGGGAGTCCCAATCAATAGTGGGGAGATTAAAATCATTCACTGCAACAACCCTGTTGTTTTTACATCTTTCTACAGTCTGCTTACATGACTAGATATATCCAAGGACGCGGTTACAGGCTAGAGAAGAAATTGCTGGGACCCTGGATGATATTTTTACATCATCATTAGTTACTGGTGGGGTTCCGGAAGACTGGAGGGTAGCAAATGTTATTTAAGAAGGACTGCAAAGAAAAATGAAGGAACTATAGACCAGTAAGCTGTAACCTGTGGTGGTTAACTAACTTGAGAAGATTCTGAGAGATAAGATACACATGCATTTGGAAAGGTAGGGTTTGATTAGGAGAGGTCAGTACAACTTTGTGCATGGCAGATTTGCCTCATAAATTTGTTTGAGTTCTTTGATTAAGTGACCAGGAGGATGGATGTAGTCTATGGATTTCAGTAATGCATTTGATAAGGCTTCATGTGGCAGGTTTCTCTGGATGGTTAGATTGCATGGAATCCAGGAGAAGCTGGCAAATTGGATACACAATTGGCTTGATGGTCAGAAGCAGAGGGTAATAGTGGAAGGATGTTCAGACTGGAGGCCTAGTGTGACTAGTGGAGTGCCTCAGGGGTTGGTGCTGGGCCCATCGCTGTTTGTTATCTATATCAATGATTTGGATGAGAATGTACAAGGCATGATTATAAGTTTGCAGATGACACTAAAATTGGCATTATTGTGGGCAGTGAGGAAGGTTCTCAGAAATTGGAGCAGGACCTTGATTAGCTGGGGAAGTGTGCCAAGAAACAGTAAATGGAGGTTAATATAGATAAGTGCGAGGTCATGCATTTTGAAAAATCAAATAAAGGTAGGAGTTTCATGGTGAATGGTAGGGCCTTAAGGAGTGGAGTGAAACATAGGTACCTTGGGCTCCTTGCCTCCATTCCTGATTAAGGGCTTTTGCCTGAAATGTCGATTTTTCTGCTCCTCAGATGCGACCTGACTTGCTGTGCTTTTCCAGCACCACTCTAATCTAAACATAGGTACCTTGGAGTTCACGTGTACAGTTTTCTAAAAGTAGAATCACAGGTAGACAGGGCAGTGAAGAAGGCTTTTGGCACCCTGACCTTCATCAGTCAAGGCATTGAGTATAGAAGTTGGGAAGTTATATTGCAGTTGTAGAGGACATTGGTAAGGCCATACTTGGAATATTGTGTTCAGTTTTGATACTTTGCTATAAGAAGAATGCTATTAAACTGGAAAGACTACAAAGGAAATTTACAAAGATGTTTCGAGGACTCAAAGGCCTGAATTGTAGGGACAGGTTGGACAAGCTATGACTTTTTTCTGTCGAACGTAGGAGACTGAGAGGGGATTTTATAGAAGTGTATAAGATTATGAGAGGCATGGACAGGGTGAAAGCACTCAGCCTTTTTCCCAGAGTTGGGGGATCAAGGGCTAGAGGGCATGAGTTTAAAGTTAGAGGCAGCAGGAATAAAAGGGAACCAGATGAGCAACATTTTACACAAAGGGTGGTGTGCATATGGAATGATCTGCCAGTGGAAGTTGTTGAGGTGGATACATTAACAAAATTTAAAAGGCATTTGGATAAATATATGGTTAAGAAATGTTAAGAAGGATATAGGCCAAGTGCAGGGAAATTGTGATAGCATAGGTGGACATTTTGGTCGGCATGGACTAGTTTGTGCCGACGGGCCTGTCTCTGTGCTGTAGGACTCTATGACACTATAACTGTTCCTCTACCTCCCACAGATTATTGGGAGGCTTATAATATAACACCATCGTAGTAATTGCACCTTTCTTATTCCTAAATTCTACCCTTATGGCCTTGCTGGATAGTCCTTCGAGATGACCTCTTTTAGTGCAGCTGTGACATTCTCCTTAAATCAGTAATACACCACCCCTTTTACATTTCTCCCTGTCTCTCCTTATGCTGCAAACATGAATATACTATAATTCAATTATCAGTAGGCACATCACATCAAACAGAATCTTCTTTATAATTAAAATACTTGGAAAGCAAATCTACAAAGGAAAGAGACCAATGATAGAAGTAAACAAAGCATTGTATACAAAGAGTGAACAAGTCAAACCTATTTTGTCAAGAGTAGTGAAGGTCATTATCGAAATTGAAAACTCAGTCAAATTTGACAGACCTGCAAAGTTATGATTTGAATCCCAAAATATTCTGTGTATAATTCTTTCTCATGCTTATGAACAGTTTTGCAGCAATTTTAATATAAGCATAATCCAGGGTTGTAACATTTAGCATTTGCTTTTTAGATTTAATTGCGTTGGAAATACTAAAAATGCCACTGACAGATGCTGGTTTCCTTGTTCGCATGACAAAGCTTCACCTGACTAGGGAGCAAGGCTCTAAAAGCTTGTGATTTCAAATAAACTGGTTAGACTACCACTTGGTGCCATTTGAGTTCTAACATATAAGTATGGATTATAAGAACAGTTGTCAGAAATATAAATACAATTGTGATACATTAACATTTCATTAAAGCAATAAAATATCCTACTACAAATGTCAGTAAAAGCATAACTGATAAATTTTGACTTTTTGATATGTAAGTAAGTTACAGTACTTTGTAGGTCAGGAAGTCAAATACGCCAAACCCCATGGAATTTTCCCAAATATTCTTTTAATCAAGCCTCTTATGACTATGCACAATGACCACCCATCAATCCTTTCATCTCAGCTTTAGTGGCTGCGTCTTTATAATCTCAGTGCCACAATCTGAAATTTAGTATGTAAAATCTGTCTCTCCAATTTTATCTCCAATTCTTCCTTTAAAACTCTTGATTAAATCAATATTGGTACAAAATATTTTATTACCTCATCCACAATATTTCCTTTAGATTGCAACCATTCTTTCAGATGCTTGGGATACTCTTCCTAAGGTTCAGAGTACTGTATAAATGCAAGTTGCAGTTGTCATAAAGCTGGCCATGGATATACCAGGCTGATCATATCGCCATTTGTTGTATGCATTGTTTTTACAATAATGTTTGTCATGTTTTAATGAGCATTTACAGAATCACAGAATTGTTTTGGAGCAGAAGGAGGCCATTCAGCCAAATGTACCTGTGCTGGCTCATTAAATGAGCATTATTACCTAATATCATTGTCTTGGTTCTTCCCCATACCCTTACACATTACTTTTACCTATTCAATCATTCAATGCCCTCTTGAATGACTTATGAAATGAATTGGCCTTCACCTCACTTCCAGACAGTGCATTGTATATTACAACTACTTGCTGTGTGAAAAAGTTTTTCTCACATCACACTTTTTTTAAATAGATTCCTCTTGTTCTTGTTCCTTTCATAAGCAAGAACAGCTTCTCCCTATCTATTCTATCCATTCTGCTCATAATTTTGAAAATCTCTACCAAATCTCCTCTCAGTCTTCTTCTCTCCAAGGAGAATAGTCTCAACACCTTCAATCTATTTTCAACAGAATCACAGGTGTTATGGTGCAGCAGGAGAGATAAATTGTTATGGATAAATTTCTACGTGGAGAAGCTGAAAGAACTGCAAATGCTTGAAATCAGAAACAAAAACATAAATTGCTGGAAAAATTCAGCATCTGCGGAGAGTCAGCAGAGTTAGCATTTTGAATCCAGTGACCTTTCTTCAAAAAATTGGCATTGATTACATGGCACAGATATTCAATAGACTGTCTTTTTCTTTGCAGGCCCATATCCCTCCAAACATTTCTTATTTATATATTTATCCAAATATCAGCGAATCAGATGTGGAAAGATACTTGGAACGACTTGGTGGATCTAGTACTAAGAGGAAGGACCTGTCATAGTAATCAGCCAGAATTATGCCCTTTGGATTAAATACATAAAGGGGGATGTGTGTTATGTATGTAGTTGGGCATGCCTGCTGCCTCTTTAAGAGAGAGGGAGCTTTGGGTCAGTCTAGGCCTGACTGTGTACGTATAAATGTAATAATTTATTCTCTGTTCAAGTTCGACCAGTTTACCTCCTGATCTTTTTATAACTTATAAATTGACCTAAACATAATAAGTCAAAAAAGATTAAAGTGTAAAAGATGGATATACAGATCAGTCTCTGAATTGTTTGTGGAAAGCTAGTAAGACAATGTTGTGTTCATTAATGGATTGCTCCAGTGGCGTTAACATTGACACTAACTGTGTGCACGGTTTGGGACATAATTTGCAGAGAATGGCTTGAGTGTGGGGATAGGGGCTTGTGGGGAGGATGGGGATTATGAGGGAGTGATTCACCAACTCTTTGTTATCTTTGTACTCTTTGTACTCATAGGTGATCACATTGTAGTCTGTTCAAAGTTTCTTTGTCAATTTAAAGTGTATCATCCCATTAGTTTCACTTAGAGTCTTCTTCAGATTTGTGGTTATCTTGTTTTTACTGTAGTCCTTGTTTTTAAAGCTAAGCATATTTGAGATTAAATGCTAAAATGGCATTTTTTGCTTCTGATCTATTGTCAGACCACATCTGCAGGATGAGTTATTTCACTCAGGCTTTGGCTGGGAGCTCAATAGCCATGAAGTTACAGGTAGCCTCATGTCTGGAAGACATGACTGGATTTTATGTTGAGCAAGGAGTCAATTGAATGCAGTCACAACTCAAGCCTGCTCCTCGAGCGGGTGTAAAATCCCTGCTTTCGCGTTCTTATGTGAGAATTGACAGCAGTTTCACTCTGTCATTGCTTGATGTCTATAACCATGCTAAAGCTGGTTAACTTCCCACCCTGCAAGTTACAGCTGGAAATTATTGTGTGACTATGGAACCTTTATAATATGACTTATATAATTTTCAGACAAAATATGGAGCAAATTTATTGATTCACTCACATTGTGAATGAAAGGTGAGCTCTTGGCTTTTGATGTGATTGAGACTTCAACATCATAACTTCTCTCCTTGCAGTACAAATTGGTTTATTGGATGAGAGAGCAAAAGCAAACAAAAGAAATGTCTTAAAATTTCAGTTATTAAAAAAACAAATCTGAATGTAACTGAAACTGAGAGCATAGTAGAGGGGTGGGTTGGGTTATGGTAGGGAATGAAGTTGAAGTTGCATACTGAAGTCTTGTGTCATCCTTTTCCTTATTTCTTCCTTATTCACTCTGTAATATACAATGAGGTACAATATATTGAAATGGAAGGTTAATTTGTGTGGAATCTTATAGCCAAAAGATTAATGTATGTTCTTTTTTAGCTAGTGTAGTCATTTTCAACAAAGCTCTTCGATTACCAGGGAATTAAAAGAAAGCAGCACCTCATATAACCCTTCATTGCTTACTTGACCTGTCACAACAGATAGCAATCCTGGAGTAAGAAAACAGTTAGTTGTTCCTCTGCAACTGGATGCAGACAATTTGCAAAGTGAAAATCACAGTGATGGTAATGCAAAAACAGGAAACTGTTGATTGCAGATGTGGTGTAGTTGGAAAGTTTCCAGACCAGGGTGACAGTATACTATTCTAGCCTCATCATATCGCATGCCAGAACATCTCACCACTCACCAGATATCTTTCAAAAGACCAGCATCCATGGCACTTTTGCCATCTTTAAAAGGCCACTGTGTACCTGGACAAATACTGACATTCTGAAGCTGCCCTGTTCAGTCACAGACAGTTTTGGTACACATTGCACAAAGAGAACATTGCACCATGATTCCCAGAAATGGGGCAAAGGAGGAGTATTGGCCATTGTAGACTGAACATAATGTAATGAGATAGGAATAGTTTAGCTGTACAAGATTCCCTGGGGATGAATGACGATAATATGATAGAATTCCTTATCAAAATGGAGAGTGATGTAGTTGATTCTGAAACTATGGCCCTAAATCTATAAAGAGGAAATTATAATGATATGAGGCCTCAATTGACAAAGATAGATTGGGGATCATTACTTAAAGGGATAATAAGACCATAAGACCATAAGACATAGGAGTGGAACTAAGGCCATTTGGCCCTCGAGTCCACTCCGCCATTCAATCATGGCTGATGGGCATTTCAACTCCACTTACCCGCATTCTCCCCGTAGCCATTAATTCCTCGTGACATCAAGAATCTATCAATCTCTGCCTTGAAGACATTTCGTGTCCCAGCCTCCACTGCACTCTGCGGCAATGAATTCCACAGGCCTGCCACTCTCTGGCTGAAGAAATGTCTCTGCATTTCTGTTCTGAATTGACCCCCTCTAATTTTAAGGCTGTGTCCACGGGTCCTAGTCTCCTCGCCTAATGGAAAAAATTTCCTAGCGTCCACCCTTTCCAAGCCATGTATTATCTTGTAAGTTTCTATTAAGTCTCCCCTTAATCTTCTAAATTCCAATGAATACAATCCCAGGATCCTCAGCCATTCCTCGTATGTTAGACCAATCATTCCAGGGATCATCCATGTGAATCTCCGCTGGGCACGTTCCAGTGCCAGTATGTCCTTCCTGAGGTGTGGGGACCAAAACTGGACACAGTACTCCAAATGGGGCCTAACTAGAGCTTTATAAAGTCCATGGTAGAAAAGCAATAGCAAGCATTCAAAGAATGCATTCATTCCTGTCTGGTGCAAAGACAAAATGAATACAATGGCCAAACTTGAGTTTAATAGGGAAATTAGAGATACATTAGCTCCAAGGAAAAATAATTGGCAAGGAAAATCCCTGAAGAGGGAAGCAGTTCAGAATTCAACAAAGGAGGACAAAAGAATTGATTAAGGAAGGGAAAGTAGAGCAGCATGGTGACACAGTGGTTAGCACCTAATGGTGCCAGTGACCTAGATTCAATTCCAGCCCTAGGTGATTAGCTATGTGGAGTTTGCACTTTCTCCCCGTGTCCATATAGGTTTCGATTGGGTGCTTTGGTTTATTCTCATAGTCCATTGATGTGTAAGTTAAGTAGATTGGCCAAGCTAAATTGCCCTGTAATGCCCAGGGATGTGCAGGCTAGATGGATTATTCGTGGTAAATAGGGGATTACAGGGATAGAGCAGGGAGGGGTGTGTCTGATCAGAATGCTCTTCAGAGAGACAATGGAGACTTGATGGGCTGAATCGCCTCTTTCTGCACTTTAGGGATTCTAGAGTGCGAGAGTATGTTTGCATCTGTAAATATTTCTATACTTACAAAAGAGAAAAAGATTGCTGAAGACAAACATAAGTCAGAAACAGGGCAATTTATAATGAGAACGAAGAAATAGCTGATAAACAATGAAGGCATTGGTCTTGTTTTCACAAAGGAGGACACAAATAGTATATTTAGCACTGCCCATGTCTGAAGCAGCATATAGTGGCTGAAATTGGTTCTCAGTTGATATAAAATGCATGAGGAAAATTTGTAGCTGAAACAGCAGCTTCCATAGTCTAATCTTTGAAGCTAATCTATAAACGAGAGCAATTGTAACCTTCAGACGAGGAGCAGAAAAAGAAGTTACAGAAGTTTGTTTTGAAGTTCGACAAAAATGAAATACTAGAAGTTTACTGTCTTATAACACATCTCTATGGTAGTCAGTTGAGGATATGAGTAAGAAGACTCTCTGCCAATAAGTTTTATTTAATGCAAAATTGTATTGTTATTCAAGTGATTTATGCGGTAAACAAAGTGAGGCTTATTACCTTTTGCATTAAGTTTTATCACTCCGTGTGTGCTTTTACATTGATTATGTGAACCTCTTGATCAACTGGAATATTTGATCAACAGATGCATTTCTGGTCCCATTGGTGCTGGTTAATAAAAACTTTTCTGTACCAAGTAATTAGGTTGTGACATGCATATAAAAGAGATTTGATAGTCCAACAGGTTTATCTGAAATGACAAGCCTTTGGAGTGCTGCTTCTTCATCAGGTAAAGACTTTGTCCACTCCAGTTTAATACCAGCATCTCCACATCATATTGACCAGTAGGCCTGACATTAGTGGAGATAATGCTAGAGTCCATTATAAAAGCTCTAATAGCTAAGTATATAGACCTTCAGACAGCTTTCAGCGAAGTTTTACCAGACTAATTATTGGGATGGCAAGACTGATGTATGAGGAGAGGTTGAATTAATTAAGGTTATATGCTGATGAAGACTTGGGATCTCATGGAAGCATAAAGTTCCAACAGAACTAGACAGGGCAATTCAGGCAGGATAATCCCAATAATGGAGAAAGTGAGGTCTGCAGATGCTAGAGATCACATTTGTCAGTGGGGTGCTGGAAAAGCACAGCAGGTCAGGGAGCATCCGAGGAGCAGGAGAATCGACATTTAGAGTGTAAGCCCTTCATCAGGAATGAGGCTTGTGGGCCAGAAGGCTGAGAGGCTTGGGGCTGGGGTGATGGTGGGGTGGGGGTGTGTGGTGCGGGATGGTA
This sequence comes from Hemiscyllium ocellatum, assembly GCF_020745735.1. Lineage (NCBI taxonomy): Eukaryota > Metazoa > Chordata > Chondrichthyes > Orectolobiformes > Hemiscylliidae > Hemiscyllium > Hemiscyllium ocellatum. The sequence continues at coordinate 75,400,709 of NC_083404.1, forward strand.
ACTGGGAATTCACTAGGTAGATGACGATGGGGGAGAAGGTGATAGGTCAAAGAGGAGGTTGGAGCAGATAGATGGGAAAAATGATGGACAGGTCAAGAGGGTGATGCTGAGTTGGGGGGGGGGGGAGGGGAAATGAGGAATCTGGTGAAATCCACATTAATCCCATAAGGTTGCAGAGTCCCAAAGTGGAAGATGAGGTGTTCTTCCTCCGGGTGTTGAATGGTTAGGGTTTGGGCAAGTCCATAACCAGAGGTCATAGCCCAAGAATATGGGGTAAACCATTTAGGACTGACACAAGAAATTTCTTCACCCAGAGAGTGATGAGCTCATGGAATTTGCAACCACAGAAAGCAGCCAAGACCAAAACACTGGATGGAGTTGGATATAGCAATTGGGGACAAAGGGAACAAAGGATATGGGGGAAAAGCAGGAAGAGGCTATTGAGTTAGATTAACAACCATGATTAAAATGAATGGTTGATCTGACTGAAAGGGCTAAATAGCCTATTCCTGCTCCTATTTTCTGTTTTCTATGACCATTCCTGTGGGGATCATGAGACTTTCATGTTCCACCACTGAGTCAGTCCCCCTCTCAGATTCATAGATTTATACGGTTCAGAAAAGGCTCCTCAGACCATTGAATGTGCACTAATATAGCTATCATTAAGTGCACTATTCCTAATTTCTTGCAGTTGACCAATTTCTCTGAATGCTATGACATTTGAAGTGCTCATCCAAATATTTTTAAATGTTGTATGATTTCTGACCTTTGCTACCTTCTCAAGCAGTGTAGTCCACGTTCCTACCACGCATTGAGTGAACATGCTTTTTCTCCGAATCCCCCTCTGAAACTTCTGCCCCTTAACCAAAAACTATGCTCACTCATGACTGATCCCTCAAACAATGGGAACAGCTGCTGTCTATTCACCCTGTCCATACCCCCACCCCCACCCCCCCTCCAAAATCTTATATACCTCTATCATGTCTCCACCTCAGTCATCTCTGCTCTAAAGAAAACAATTCAAGCCCATCTAGTTTCTCCTTTCATTGAGCTCAATTTTTCCCATCCCAGGGAACATCCTGGTGAATGGCCTCTGTACCCTGTCCAGTGCTTTCATACTTTTCCTTATAGTGAGGTGAGCAGAACTGCACGCAATACTCTAGTTGTGGCCTGATGAATGCTTTGCACAACTCCAATATTATCTCCTTGGTCTTGTACTCTATGCTACAACTGATGGAAGTAAGTGTCCCTTATGGCTTCTTAATTATCCTATTCACTGGCTCTGCCAACTTCAGGAATCTGTGAATAATTGCCTCTAAACTATCCAGTGTCGTGCATTCATTAAATATCCCTTATCTTGTTTTTTTCTTCCAAAGTGCTTCACTTCGCACTGATCAGGTTTAAATACCATCTGCCACTGGTCTGCCTTTCTGACCAGCTCTTCTGTGTCTTCCTGTATCCTACAACCATCTTCTTCACTATTACCCATGACATTCCATTTCAATTTCTTCATTCCACTATAACTGTCACTAATTATGCTGTCAGTTTAATTCATTACACACCACTTCCTACCATTGGCCATGAAGTATTCTCTCCTTGTGCCTCATAGGTACCAGCAGACCATCCACTATCTCCGTGAGGAAACAGTCAGCTCTGGTAGAATCCATCTTCTTGATCTCTGAAGACAAGGATACTGAAGACTCAGAGGAAGCATTGGAAAGACAGTTCCTGCACTCTCCAGATTTTAGAACATAGAAATAGAACATAGAACAATACAGCGCAGAACAGGCCCTTCGGCCCTCGATGTTGCGCCGACCTGTGAACTATTCTCAGCTCGTCCCCCTACACTATCCCAAAATCATCCATGTGCTTATCTAAGGATTGTTTAAATCTCCCTAATATGGCTGAGTTTGACTACATTGCAGGTAGTGCATTTCACGCCCTTATCACTCTGAGTAAAGAGCCTGCCCATGACATTTGTTTTAAATCTATCACCTCTCAATTTGTAGTTATGCCTCCTCGTACAAGCTGACATCATCATCCTAGGTAAAAGACTTTCACTGTCTACCCTATCTAATCCTCTGATCATCTTGTATGTCTGTATCAAATCCCCTCTTAGCCTTCTTCTTTCTAATGAAAACAGACCCAAGTCGCTCAGCCTTTCACCATAAGACCTTCCCTCCAGAGCAGGCAACATCCTGGTAAATCTCCTCTGCACCTTTTCCAATGCTTCCACATCCTTCCCGAAATATGGCGACCAGAACTGTACACAATACTCCAAGTGTGGCCACACCAGTGTTTTGTATAGTTGCATCATGATATTGTAACTCCAGAACTCAATCCCTCTACAAATGAAACCTAACACACCGGATGCCTTCTTAACAGTACTATCCACCTGGGTGGCAACTTTCAGGGATCTATGTACATGGACTCCAAGATCCCTCTGCAAATCCATACTACCAAGAATCTTACCATTGACCCAGTACTCTGCCTTCTTGTTATTCTTCCCAAAGTGCATCACCTCACATTTAGCTGCATTGAACTCCATTTGCCACCTCTCAGCCCAATTCTGCAGTTTATCCAAGTCCTGCTGCAACCTGTAACATTCTTCCAAACTGTCCACTTCTCCACCGACTTTAGTGTCATTGCAAATTTATTAATCCATCCACCTATGCCTGCGTCGAAGTCATTTATAAAAATGACAAATAGCAGTGGTCCCAAAACAGATCCTTGTGGAACATCAGACTCCAGGCGGAATATTTTCCATCAGCCACCACTCGCTGCCTTCTTTCAGAAAGCCATTTTCTAATCCAAACTGCTAAATCACCCTCAATTCTCATGCCTCTGCATTTTCTCCAACAGCCTACCATGTGGAACCTTATTTTAAGGCTTTACTGAAGTCCATGTATACAACGTCAACTGCCCTTCCGTCATCTACATGCTTGGTCACCTTCTCAAAAAACTCAATTAGGTTTGTGAGACATGATCTGAAATCAAATTGTTGCTTGCTAGATGATTATAAATCTTATCTCTTATAATCCTTTCCAAAACCTTTCCAACAACAGAAGTAAGGCTCACTGGTCAATAATTATCTGGGTCGTCTCTACTGCCCTTCTTGAACAAGGGCACAACATTGCAATCCTCCACTCCTCTGGTACTAAACCTGTAGACAATGACAACTCAAATATCAAAGTCAAAGGCTCTGCTATCTCCTCCATAGCTTCCCAGAGAATCCTCAGATAAGTCCCATCTGGCCCTGGGGATTGACTACTTTCACTCTTTCTAAACTTGATATAACCTGTGCGTAACTAACCTTGATCCTTTCTCGTTTAATATCTCGTACCTCATTCTTCTCCTCTAAAATATTCTCCTTTTCCTGAGTGAAAACTGATGAGAAATGTTCGTTTAGCACCTCTCTGATCTCCACAGGGTCCACATGCAACTTCCCACTTCTGTCTTTGACTGGCTTATTCCTATCCTAATCATCCTTTTATTCCTCACATATAAATAGAAAGCTTTAGGGTTTTCCTTTATTCTATTTGCCAAAGAGTGCTCGTGTCCTCTCTTTGCTCTTCTTAACTCTCTCTTTAAATCCTTCCTAGCTGATCTGTAACTCTCCATCGCCTCATCTGAACCATCTTGCCTGATCAACACATAAGCCTCCTCCTTCTTCTTAACAAGTGATGCAATTTCTGTAGTAAACCACGGTTCCCTTATCTTATCACTTCCTCCCTGCCTGACAGGGACATACCTATCAAGGACATGCAATATCTGTTCCTTAAACCAGCTCTACATTTCCATTGTCCGCATCCCCTGTATTTTGCTACCCCATTCTATACGTGTAATTCTTGTCTAATCCGCATTATAATTGCCCTTGCCCCATCGATAACTCTTGACCTGTGGCATGTACCTATCCCTTTCCATCGCTAAACTAACCATAACTGAATTAGGGTCACTGCCTCCAAAGTGCTAAATCAACTAAATCAAACACCTGGCCTTACCAAGCACCAGTGTGGCCTCCCCTCTTGTTGTCCCTTCGACATACTGTGGCAGGAAACTCTCCTATACACATTGGACAAAAACTGATCCATCTGACATACTAGAGTTATAGCATTTCCAGTCAATGTTGGGGAAGATAAAGTCCCCCATAATGACCACCCTGTTCCTTTCACTCCTACTCAGAATAATTTTGCTAATCTTCTCTTCCATCTCCCTGGAACTCTGCGGAGGCCTATAAAGAAACTCCAAGCAGTGTGACCTCTCCACTCCTGTTTCTAACCTCAGCCCACACTACCTCAGTAGACGAGTCCTCATCAAAAGTTTTCTTAGCCACCATTATACTATCCTTGACTAACAAGTCCACACCTCCCCCTCTTTTACCACCTTGCCTGTTCTTAATGAAAGATCTAAACCCTGGAACCTGCAATATCCATTCCTCACCCTGCTCTATCCATGTCTCTGAAATGGCCACAACATCGAAGTCCCAGGTACCTATCCTTGCTGCAAGCTCACCTACCTTGTTTCGGATACTTCTGGAGTTGAAGTGGACACACTTCAAACCTTTGCTGTCTGCCAGCACATTCCTATGACCCTGAAATCCTGTCCCTGTCCTTCCCACTCTCATCCTCCTGGGCATTGCAACTATACCGCCAGTTCCCATCCCCCCGCTGAGCTAATTTAAACCCACCTGAATAGCACCAGCAAATTTCCCACCCAGGATATTAGTATCCCTCTAGTTCAAGTGAAGACTGTCCTGTTTGTACAAGTCTCACCTTCCCCAGAATGAGCCCCAATTATCCAAGAACCTGAAACTCTCCCTCATGCATCATCCTTGCAGCCACGTGTTTAGCTGATATCTCTCCCTATTCCTTGCCTTGATATCACATGGCACGGGTAACAAATCAGAGATAACAACTCTGTTTGTTCTAGCTCTTAGCTTCCACCCTAGCTCCCTGAAATCCTGCCTTACATCCCTATCCCTCTTTCCACCTATGTCGTTGGTACCTACATGAACAATGACTTGAGGCTGGTCACCCTCTCCCTCAGGACCCCAAAGACATTATCCGAGACATCACGGACCCTGGCACCTGGGAGGCAACACACCAACTGCTAGTCTCGTTCTTTCCCAACAAACCTTCTATCTAAGCCTCTTGGGTCCTCAATGACTAACACTCCACTCCTATTTCTCCTTCCCTTCTGTGCAACAGGGATAGGCTATGTGCCAGAGACCTGGGCCCCACTGCATACCCCTGGTAAGTCATCCCCTCAATAGTGTACAAAACAGTATACATGTTTTTCAGGGATACACCACAGGGGATCCCCCCAGTGACAGTTTTTCTCCCCCTTTGAAAAGTCACCCAGCTTCCTTCATACCTAAATTTTACAAATTAACAACTCAGCGACCGTGTTAGTCTTAGACCATGTGGTACAAGAATTTGGTGATCACCTCACTGACAGTTCTGTAGCTGGCCAAAGAAGCACTCCACATTACTGACACCAGGAAGACTACCTCAGACCAGGCAGTCAAGGACTCTCTTTAGATTCATGGATTCATATGATGCAGAAAATTATGAATTCACTCACATGCACAGGGAGGATTGTAGTGGCAGACAGTCTACTGTGACATACTGATCTTAATTCACCAGAAGTTGCAGCTGTGCAGTGAATCATGTGAATGTGTGTCTGCCTCCATGGACATATTGGTCACTGCTTTGGAGTGACAGGCACTGAGCCCTCAAGTGACGGCTGGAGTGGCACACATGTCTGCACTTCACTCATAATGATGTGGGAACTGAAAACCTGGCGCCATACCAAGTGACCCTTCCTCACAAGGAGGCAGGAAGGTAACAGGAGGCACCTAGCTGGAGGAGGAACCCCATATAGGCTCCTCAGAAGACTCTTTTCAGGACATTCCAGTGGTGGCCATACCCTCTATATTGATCTTTGTCCCTTTCAGATTAGATTCCCAACAGTATGGAAACAGGCCTCTTGGCCCAACAAGTCCACGCTGACCCGCCAAAGAGTAGCCCACAACAGACCCATTCCCCTACCTTATACTTACTCTTGATTAATGCACCTAACAACACTCTGGGTAATTTAGCATGGCCAATTTACCTGACCAGCACATCTTTGGATTGTGGGAAGAAACTGGAAAACCAACAGGAAACCCATGCAGACAGGGGGAGAATGTGCAAACTCCACACAGACAGTCGCTTGAAGTAGGAATCAAGCTCGAGTCCCAGGCACTATGAGGCAGCAGTGCTAACCACTGAGCCACTGTACCACCCACCTGAGCCACCGTGCTGCCCCTCTTGCCCTCTACGAACTTTGAAGGTCAAACTTGAGGAAGTTTCAAATGCCTCTGTTCAGAAGACCTCTAGAAGACTTTCCAGACACATGCTTATTGGGATTGCATGACCGAACCTCCAATGACAAGCAGGTAACTAGAGAAAGGATTTGTCCACTAAAGGATAATGAAGGAAGGCTGTGTGTCGAACTTGAGAGAATGGGTGAGATTCTGAATGATTACTTTGCACCAGTGTTCACTGAGGGGAGGGATATGATGAATGTTGAAATTAGAGATAGAAGTTTGATAACTCTGGATCACATTGCCATAGGTAGGGAAGATGTATTGGGTAGGCTACAGGTTATTAAGATGGACAAATCCCCAGGACTGGATGGGATATATCCCAGGTTGCTGAGGGAGGCAAGAGAGGAAATAGCTGTGGCCCCAGATATCTTTGTAGCATCCTTAACCACAGGTGAGGTGCCAGAGGACTGGAGGGTTGCTCATGTTGTCCCCCTGTACAAGAAGGGTAGTAGGGATATTCCAGGTAACCACAGACCAGTGAGCCTGACATCAGTGATGGGAAGGTTACTGGAGAAGCTACTGAGGGATAAAATCTATTTATATTTGGAAAAGAATGGGTTTATCGGTGATAGGCAACATGGTTTTGTGTGGGGGAGATTGTGGGTGGCACGATGGCACAGTGGTTAGCATTGCTGCCTCACAGCGCCAGAGATCCGGGTTCAATTCCCTCCTCAGGTAACTGACTGTGTGGAGTTCTCCCCATGTCTATGTGGGTTTCCTCCAGGCACGCTGGTTTCCTCTCACAGTCCAAGTATGTGCAGGTTAGGTGAATTGGCCATGCTAAATTGCCCGTAGTGTTAGGTGCAGGGGTAAATGTAGAGGAATGGGTCTGTGTGGGTGCGCTTCGGCAGGTCAGTGTGGACTTGTTGGGCCGAAAGACCTGTTTCCACATTGTAAGTAATCTAATCTAATCTTTACCAACTTAATAGAGTTCTTTGAGGAAGAGACCAAATTGGTAGATGAAGGAAGGGCTGTAGATGTCATATACATGGACTTTAGTAAGGCATTTGATAAGGTTCCCCATGGTAAACTAATCGAGAATGTGAAGTCAGATGGTGTGCAGGGTGTTCTAGCTAGGTGAATAAAGAACTGGTTGAGCAACAGGACACAGAAAGTAATAGTTGAAGGGAGTTTCTCAAAATGGAGAAAGATGACCAGTGGTGTTCCACAGGGTTCACTGCTGGGGCAACTGTTGTTTGTGATATACATAAATGATCTGGAAGAGGGCATTGTTGGAATGATCAACAAGTTTGCAAATGACACAAAGATTGGTGGAGTAACAGAAAACGTAGGGGACTGTCAAAGAATATAGATAGACTGGAGAGTTGGGCGGAGAAGTGGGAGATGGAGTTCAATCCAGACAAATGTGAGGTAATGCATTTTGGGAAGTCTAATTCTAGAGTGAATTATACAGTAAATGGAAGAGCCTTGGGAAAAGTTGATGAGCAGAGAGATCTGGGAATTCAGATCCATTGTACCCTGAAAGTTGCTGCACAGGTGGATAGAGTGGTCAAGAAGGCATATGGTATGCTTGCCTTCATTGGACAGGGTGTTGAGTATAAGAGCTGGCAAGTCATGTTAAAATTGTACATGACGTTCGGTTCGGCTGCAGTTAGAATACTGTGTACAGTCCTGGTTGCCACATTACCAAAAGGATGTGGATGCTTTGAAGAGGGTGCAGAGAAGGTTTACGAGGATGTTGCCTGGTATGGAAGGTGCTAGCTATGAAGAGAGGTTGAGTAGGTTAGGTTTGTTTTTATTAGAAAAAAGGAGATTAAGGGGGTCCTGATTGAGGTTTACAAAATCATGAAGCGTATAGACAAGGTAGATAGAGATAAGCTTTTCCCAGGATGAAGGATTCAATAATGAGGGGTCACGCTTTCAAGGTGAGAGGTGAAAAGTTTAAGGGAGGTGCACATGAGAAGTACTTTACACAGAGGATGGTAGGTGCCTGGAACGCATTGCTAGCAGAGGTGGTAGAGTCAGGCACAGTAGATTCATTGAAGATGTGTCTGGACAGAAGCATGAGGAGGTCGGGAGCAGAGGGGTACAGATGCTTAGGAATTGGGTGACAGGTTCAGACAGTAGATTTGGATTGGCTCAAGCATGGAGGGCCAAAGGGTCTGTCCCTGGGCTATAAATTTTCTTTGTTCGTTGTTCTTTTGACAATGGGGTTTAATACTGAGCAGGTTCCCTCTACCCTAACTGCAGAACCAGAAGTATGGTGGGAAGGAGAAAAAGAAGAAACCTATTGAAGACAATTAGGTGCATGCGTGATATTGTATTGTTTACGAAGTCTGTATACGTTTTCTTTTTTTACACGATATCTGTTTGAGTTTCTAGTCCCATATGTAACTGTGCCAGCATAATGCCAAATTTCATATCTAGACGGGGTGTCTCATGGGATGTCTGTGCTGAGACCATGGAACAAGTTAATCAAGGTGTAGTCAGGCAAATGGGTCTTGTTGGCACCATTGTCCCTCACCCTAAAACTTCTCTATTCTTTCCATAGCCTCTATGTCCAGAAGTGCTTATTTCCCGAATTTTGAGATATAGTTTCTTGCTTGCTGAACTTATAGTACGTTTTCCATTTAAGCTGTTGGCAAATAGCTAGAATAGTGACTTAGCACACTGCCCTAAAACAAGGTATCCAACCTTTTTACTGAAGATGAATGACCAGCAAAGCAAGCTCCTTGTTTGTGTAACTGGGCTAATTAGCATGGTGAGGCAAAGCAAGACAAAATGAGACAGGGATGGTGTGAGTATGCAGGTAGGCTTTAACTAAGCAAGGGTTAACACAATAAGTGAGCAGCCCTAAGATGCAGCTTAGCCCAATCTATGAGCTGGGCGCCTGTCCTTGGGCACAAAATGTCCTTGCAGTAGCTGTTCAATGCTAGTCATCAGTGTACTCTGCAATACAAGTCTGCGGTAGCCTGCAAGTGAGTGAGAGAGGTACCCTTATGGTTGTGAGAGGCTGGCAAGTATCAGATGCTAAAGTCTGTGGACAAGGGGTGCAGGTAACTGGTGACGATGGATCATGCCTGAGATCCTGTTTGATGCTGACCAACATGGAGACTGGTCACAGTTTGTTCAGCACAATTGGTAAGATGGGAAACTGAACATTAATGAGGTAAGCTGCAGCACTCAAAGACATTTAACAAGCAATAATTAATATTTCAGCACTGCCTCGTGAGAAACCTATCTCACTGTTCAGTGAAAACATTAACCACTAGTATCACTAAATATGACAATCTATTTTGGGTGATTATTGTGAAGACACCACAGCTGATATATCTGGAAACAAATATTTTTCCATGTTTAATAACAGCAGAAATTTTAAACTGTGTGTCTTTAAGTATGGCCAATCAGGTTAACTTGATTAATTTGGAAATTTCTCGAATGTGTTCCTGCAACTAAAAGATGTATTAGGAATGAATCGCTATAATATTTAACCCACTTGTCTGCCTCTCATTTGGTAGAAGAATTAGGGACTCATGGAAAAATAGTACCAATGTTCTTTTCAGCACAAAAAAAGAGATAAACTGGAATGTTAGATTATCCAGGGACTTGCAGCATATGTTCTGCCCAGTACAGTACGAACATGGTAATTGGGCTCTCATTAATGCTGATTTATATATTGGAAGGACCTTAACTGATTCAGGCAGATTCAGCTGTTCAGTGTTAGAACATAAAACAAAGAACATAGAAAAATACAGCACAAAACAGGCTCTTTGGCCCAAGATGTTGTGCCAAAGGATTATTCCTAATCTAAAACAAAATAACCTAACCTATGCACCCCTCAACTCACTGCTATCCATGTGCATGTCCAGCAGTTGCTTAAATGTCCTTAATGACTCTGCTTCCACCATCACAACTGGCAACGCATTCCATGCATTCACAGCCCTCTGCATGAAGAACCTACCTCTGACATCTCCTCTATACCTTTCTCCTAATATCTTAAACCTGTGACCCCTCATGCCAGTCAATCCTGCCTTGAGGAAAAATCGCTGGCTATTGACTCTATCCATGCCTCTCATTATCTTGTATACCTCGATCAGGTCACCTCTCTTCCTCCTTCTCTCCAGAGAGAAAAGTCCAAGTTTAGTCAACCTCTCTTCATAAGACAAGCCCTCCAGTCCAGGCAGCATCCTGGTAAATCTTCTTTGCACCCTCTCCAAAGCCTCTGTATCTTTCCTATAGTAGGACGACCAGAACTGGACACAAGATTCCAAGTGTGGTCTCACCAGGGGCTTGTAGAGCTGTAGCAAAACCTCGCAGCTCTTAAACTCAATTCCTCCTGTTAATGAAAGCCAAAACACCATATGCTTTCTTAACATCTATCCACCTGGGTGGCAACTTTGAGGGATCCATATAGATTAGATTAGATTAGACTTAGATTTTTTTTTTAAGATTAGACTTACAGTGTGGAAACAGGCCCTTCGGCCCAACAAGTCCACACCGACCCGCCGAAGCGCAACCCACCCATACCCCTACATATACCCCTTACCTAACACTACAGGCAATTTAGCACGGCCAATTCACCTGACCCGCACGTCTTTGGACTGTGGGAGGAAACCGGAGCACCCGGAGGAAACCCACGCAGACACGGGGAGAATGTGCAAACTCCACACAGTCAGTCGCCTGAGGCGGGAATTGAACCCAGGTCCCTGGCGCTGTGAGGCAGCAGTGCTAACCACTGTGCCACCGTGCTGCCCACCGTACTTGAACACCAAGATCTCTCTGATCCTCCACACTGCCAAGAATCCTTTCTTTAATCCTATATTCAGCATTCAAGTTCAACCTTCCAAAACACATCACTTCACATTTATCCAGGTTGAATTCCATCTGCCATTTCCCAGCCCAGCTCTGCATCCTGTCTATATCGTGCCGCAACTTACAATAGCCCTCGATACTATCAACAGCACCTCCAACCTTTGTGTCATCGGCAAATTTACTAACCCACCCGTCAACCTTCTCATCCAAGTCATTTATAAGAACTACAAAGAACAGAGGCCGGAGAACAGAGCCCTGCGGGACCCCACTCAACACTGACCTCCAGCCAGAATACTTTCCATCTGCAACCACTGTCTGCCTTTTGTCAGCTAACTAATTATGAATCCAGATAGCCAAATCTGCCTGTATCCCATACCTCCTGACTTTATGAATGAGCCTACCATGGGGAACCTTATCCAATGCCTTGCTGAAGTGCATATACACCACATCCAATGCTCGACCTTCGTTGATCTGTCTCGTTACCTCCTCAAAGAACTGAATAAGATTAGTTAGGCATGACCTGCCCCTCACAAAGCCATGCTGACTGCCTTTAATCACACTGCGCTTTTCCAAATAGTCATCAATGCTATCCCTCAGAATTCTTTCCCCAAAACCTTGCTGACCACTGATGTAAGAGTGATTAGTCTGTAATTGCCAGGGATTTCCCTATTACCTTTCTTGAAAAGAGGAACAACATTCATCTCCTTCCAATCCTCCGGTATGACTCCCGTGGAGAGTGAGGAAGCAAAGATCTTCACCAGCGGCTTAGCAACCTCCTTTCTTGCTTCCCGGAGCAACCTGGGATAAATCTGGTCTGGCCATGGGGACATATCAATCTTAATGTTTGGTAAAATTTCCAGCACATCAACTTAATCAATCTTGATCTATTCAAGCCTGTACCCGAGCTTCTCAAAGTTCTCATTCACAACAAGCTCCCCTTCCTGAGTGAAATCCGAAGCAAAAAAACTCATTTAAAGCTTCCCCTATCAGCTCAGACTCCACACACAAGTTTCCAATCCTATCTCTGATGGACCCTATCTTTTCCATGATCATTTTCTTATTCCTCAAGTATGAGTAAAATGCCTTTGGATTTTCCCTAATCTTTCCTACTAAGCCTTTCTCGTGCTCCCTCCTGGCTCTCCTCAATCCATTTCTGACCTCCTTTCAAGTAAGAGCTGAAAATGTGTTGCTGGAAAAGCGCAGGAGGTCAGGCAGCATCCAAGGAACAGGAAATTCGGTGTTTCGGGCATAAGAAACATCTGCAGACCGCACTTTCTCCTCCTTTCTAGTAAGCCTGTAATCCCGTAAAGCTGTGCTAGATCCTTGTTTCCTCCACCTTACATAAGCTGCCTTTTTCCTTTTGATGAGAAGCTCCTCTGTGCTCACCAATACAAACCTTCCTCAACAACCTTCGTTTCTGTAGCTGTGATGCACTCTCTAATTAAAAATGCTACACCCCCTTCTTTTTTTCCATCCTCCCTGTGCTTTTTAAACGTTCTAAACGCTGGAACATTGAGCAACCATTCCTGCCCCTGTGAAACCCACGTCTCCGTTGTGGCTACGACATCATAGCCCCAAGTACTGATCCATGCTCTAAGTTCATCACTCGTATTCCTGAGACTCCTTGCTTTTAACTGATCCCTTTGTTCATCACATGAGAAACCTTCCCAATAGCTTCACTACATTCTGTCACTGCCCCATCTGAGGGGAACAGCCACAGAGGATCCCTGTCCTATCTGTTGGTTCCTTTTCCTCCCCCTGACTGTAACCCAGCTGTCCTTATCCTGTGTCTGAGGAGTGACCAGCTCCCTGTACATCCTCTCAATTTCTCCCAGATGACTCACAGTTCATTCAGCTCCAGCTCCAGTTCCCTAACTCAGTTTTCGAGGAGCTGGAGTTGGGTGCACTTCCCGCAGATGTAGTTGGCAGAGACATGTGTAGTGTCTCTCACCTGCCACATTCTGCAGAAGGAACATGTGACTGCCCTACCGGCCATAACCTGCTAGTCTGAAAGCCCACACAGGACTAAACAAAGGAAGAGAAGAAAAGAAGAAAAAAAGAGAAAACCTGAAAACTTACTGAGTTTACAGACCCTTAATAGGGTCTCGGGTTTAGATCTCACCACTTAAAATCTTCCTGGCAGCCCTCGTTTCTCTCTGTCCTCTCTCCTCACCACTCTGTTGAAAAAGTTTTGTTTTTTTAACACAACTTCCCAGCAGTCCTCCTCTCCTCCCTCACACCTGTCGACAAATGGAGGCCCCGATGCCTGAGGTAAGCTTTTTAAACCATTCTACTCACCTTCCCAGCAGTCCTCCACTCCTCCCTTGCGCCTCTCAACAGAAAAAGATTTTCATGAAAGATATGATCCTGTAATATTGTTGGTAGGAAAGGTGTGGTCAACCTCCACACATTTCAAGCCAAATGGTCATGAATTTAACTGAACAATTGTCCTCTGAATCCAACATTTTAGGGAAGAACATACAGAAGGAACATATTGGGAAAAATGGTAGTTTTTTTTGTAAAAGTGTTGTGAGGTAAAAGCTAAAAGTGTAACATTACAGAGGTTTTCCTGCAAAAATGTTCAGTATTGTTTTGAAAGATATTTCCAGAAAGGCAGTTGATAATAAAGAAAACTGCAAATGCTCAAAATAAACTAAGAAAATAGAATATAAGACATTCGCAGATTTCTATAATGGGAAAATTACAGTTTTGAACCAGAGTTGGATAATGCAAGACAGCTGGATATTTTGATGAGGTAGGACAGACACATCGAAATAGAAAAGGGGAGGCGGGGAGGGAGGGTAAAGAATCAACAGCGACAGCAATCACAGCATGATTGCTAATAGATAAATTACATGAAACTACTTCACAGTCTCTCCACAAACACATACTGATTTGAAGAAAGTGAAAGGTGCAAGTAAAGTCTGAATTTACTTAAGTCAGTATTCCCAACAACAGTTTCTTTGCAGCTTTTATTCACAATGGAATATCCTATCCCGGAATAGTGCACATTTCTTATAAAGAAAATGTTGCGAAAAACCTCAGTTGATTTAAACATTTGTTTCCCTCTGTTTTGCTAGAGCTGTTGCAGAAGGTTTAAATTAAGTTGACAGGGGGTGGGAACCACAGCGTCAGGTCAGAAAATGCAGCATTGGTGTAAAGTTAAATGCAACACGCAGAGAGACTGTGAGGAGGGGTAGACTAAAATGCCAAGAGGATTGGAGTCCAGACAGAAAGGCAGAATGAAGCAGAGACCAGAGCAAATGTTAGAAAAGAAAAAAGTAAAATTGGGTAACAGAATCAGATGCAAAAGATTGCTAGATTCCAAAGAGATAATGAGTACAATGGTTCTTTATCTGAATGTCTGTAGTATTCAAAATAAAGTCTATGAACTTGTGCAAATCAGTACAAAAGGGTATGATTTAATTGCCATTACAGAAATGTGGTTGCAGGATGATGATGACTGGGAATTAAATATCCAAGGGTTTCAGGTAATTAGGAATGACAGGCAGGAAGGTAAGGGAGGTGGGGTCACACTCTTAATTAAGGATGAGATTAGGGCGATAGGGTGAGACGAGCTCTAAGGAGAAAAATGTTTAATCCATTCAGGTAGAGATCAAGAATAGCAAAAGGAAGAAGTCACAGGTAGGAGTAGTCTATAGGCCACCCAGTAATAACGCTACAGTGGCACAGACGATGAATTAAGAAATGTCTGACGCATGTAAGAATGGAACAGCAGTAATCGTGGGGGACTTTAAATGCATATTGATTGGCCAAATCAAGCCAGTAGAGGCAGTCTTGAAGAGGAGTTCACAGAACTCATCTGTGACAACTTTCTTGAACAGCATGCTACTGAACCGATAAGGGAGCAATCTTAGATCTGATCCTATGTAATGAGATAGGTAAAATTAGTGATCTCATAGTTAAGGATCCTTTCAGAAAGAGTGATCACAGTATGATTGAATTGCAGATACAAATGAAGGGTAAAATAGTATCATCTAAAACCAGGGTGTTCTGCTTAAACAAGGGAGAGTATGATGGGATGAGGAAGGAGTTGGCTAAATTAGACTGGGAACACAAGGTATATGGCAGAACAGTTGAGGAACAGTGGAGGACTTTCAAAGAGATTTTTCACAGTGCTCAATGAAAGTATATTCCGGTCTAAAACAAGGATAGCAAGGGCAGGAAGAGCCAGCCTTGGATAACCAAGGAAGTAAAGGAAAGCATGCAAATAAAAGCTCAGGCTTAAAAAGTAGCCAAGAGTAGTGGGAAACAGGAAGATTGGGAAAATTTAAAAAGCAACAAAGAACCATGAAGTAAGCAATAAAGAAAAGGAAGATAGATTATGAAAGCCAACTAGCACAGAACATAAAAACAGGTAGGAAAAGTTTTTATAAATATATAACATGAAAAAGCATGGCTAAAGTGGACATAGGTCCCTTGCAGGATTAGAAAGGGGAATTAATATTGTGAAATGCTGAAATGGCCAAAGCCATGAATAACTATCTTGTGTCTGTCTTCACAGTGATGTGTGTAACACGTCAAAGACTGATGTTAAGGATACAATGGGAGGTGAGGATTTCAATTCACTTGTTATTACTAAAGGGATAGTGTTGAGAAAATGTGAGGGGCTAAAGATAGATAAGTCCCTTGGTTCTGATGGAATGCATCCCAGAGTGCTGAAAGAGATGATGGAAGTTATAGTAGATGCGTTAGTGTTAATTTACCAAAATTAACTGTATTCCAGGCAGAAAAAGCTGAAAAATGTGTTGCTGGAAAAGTGCAGGAGGTCAGGCAGCAGGTCAACAGCATCCAAAGAGCAGGAGAATCGACGTTTCGGGCATAAGCCCTTCTTCAGGAAAATTTAACCTACTGTGAATCCTCTTGCAAAGATGCCTTCCTTGAAGAAGCTCTCTTCCTCCCTCTACAAGGATTATTTTTCAGCTCTGATCTCCAGCATCTGGAGTCCTCACTTTCTCCTGTATTCCAGGCAGGTCCCGGTGAAAGGAAGACAATGAATGTCATACCGCTGTTTAAAAATGAGTGTAGGCAAAAGGCAAGTAATTGTAGGCCAGTTAGCTTAACATCTGTAGTCAGGAAAATGCTGGAGGCTAACATTAAAGAAGAAATAGTGAGATATCTGGATGGAAAGGGCTCCATCAGGCCGACACAGCATGGATTCAGGAATGGAAGGTCGTGTATGACAAACTTACTGGAGTTCTTTGAGGGTGTAACAAACATGGTGGGTGGTGGGGAACAGATAAATGTTGAATACTTGGATTTCCAGAAGGCATATAATAAGGTGCCGCATAAAAGACTCATCCATAAGATAAGAATGCATTGAGTTGCAGGGAATGTACTAGCATGGATAGAGGACTGGTTAACCAATAGAAAGCAGAGAATTGGGATAAATGGGTGTTTCTCTGGTTGGAGATCATGGTGAGTGGGGTGTTGCAGGGGCCAGTGTTGAGCCCAGTTTTGTTCATGATATATATAAATGATTTGGGAGGTTCTGCTGCAATTGTGTATGGTGTTGGTGAGGCCGCACTTGGAGTATTGTGTGCAGTTCTGGTCTCCTTACTTGAGGAAGGATATACTGGCTTTGGGGTGGTTCAAAAGAGATCCACCAGTTTGATTCCGGAGATGAGGGGGTTATCCTATGAGGAGTTCAAGCTGCCAGGGAATGTATTCACTGGAACTTATAAGAATGAGAGGGGATCTTATAGAAACATACAATATTAGGAAAGTGATAGATAAGGTAGAGGCAGGCTGTTTCTGCTGGTGGGTGAGACTAGGACTAAGGCATATGGCCTCAAGATTATGAAGAGTAGATTTAGGACAGAGATGAGGAGGAACTGCTTTTCCCAGAGAATCTATGGAATTCTCTGCCTGAGGAAGCAGTAGAGGCAGTTCCTTAAAAATATTCAGGACACAGTTGGATGGTTTTTTGCATGGCTGGGGAATTAAAGGTTATGGAGATAATGCAGACAGGAGGAGCTGAGAAGATAGAAAGATCAGCCATGATCTTAATGAATAGTGTAGCAGGCTCCATGTGCCAAATGGCCTACTCCTGCTTCCAAGGCTGTTACTACTACTATTACTTTTCTAATTTGCATTGCTCTCTCATTTGGGTTCCCCATACCATCCATTTTTCTCATGTCAATAAACAATATATGACACAAAGATTTTGATATTAATCTTGCATATAAAGCATTGTTCTAACTTACAGCCTTCACAATTTATGTCCTCATTTAAATAAGGACTAATGTCAATGAATAAGTTAATAATGAAATTGGGTCAAAAAGGCATGATTTTTCACAGAAATAAGATTATAAGTGACAATTATTTCATTGGGATAGTATTGGAACCTCTGTTTGTGATACATATAAATAATTTGGATAAAAATGTCAGTGGTCTGTTTAGTAAGTTTGCTGATGATATAAAAATTAATGGAGTTGTGGATAATGAAGAAGGTTATCAAAAGATACGGCAGGATATAAATCAGTGGAAAGTTGGACAGTGAAATGACAGATGGAGTTTAGTCCAGACGAATGTGGGGTCATGCATTTTGAGAGATCAATTTCAAGAGAAAAATATACAGTAAATTGCAGGACTCTTAGATACATTAATATACAGAGGGATCTTGGGTTCCAAGTCCATAGCTCCCTGAAAGTGGCAACACAAGTGGATAGGGTGGTAAAAAAGGCATACTTGCCTTCAGCAGTTGGCATATTGAGTGTAAAAGATGGCAAGTCATGTTTCAGCTGTATAAGACTTGAGGACACATTTGGAGTATTGTGTACAGTTCTGGTAAGTATACACGACAAAAGATGTGGAGGCTTTGGAAAGGATGCAAAAGAGATTCACCAAGATGTTGCCTGGATTGAATGTTATTAGCTATAAGGAGAGGTTAGACAAACTTGATTATTTTTGCAACATTGTTGGAGGTTGATGGGTGACTTGATCGAAGTATTTAGAATTATGAGAGTCATGGCTAGGGTGGATATTCGGAGTCTTTTTCCATGGGGTGAGAACATCAAATACGAGGGAACGTAGTTTTAAAGTGAGAGGGTCTGTTTAAATGTGTGCAAGGAAAGATTTTTTTTACATGGAGAGTGATAGCTGCCTGGAATGTGCAGCCAGGGGGGTGGTAGAAACAGAGACAATAGCAATGTTTAAGAGGCGTTTAGCAGACACACGAACAGACAAGGAATAGAAGCATACAGAATATGTGCAGAGATTGGGATTAGTTTAGAACTTCAGTGGTTATGAAGTGCTTTGAAAGGCCGATCATGGCATTAAGCACCTCCAGCCTCCCCACTACTCTTGACCCACTCCAATTCGCCTATTGGACCAACAGATCCACATCAGATGCCATATATCACTTGCCCTTCACTCCCCTAGAACATCTTGAAACCAAGAACAGCTACATACAAATTCCTATTCATTGACTACAGTTCAGCGTTCAACACTATTATCCCCTCGAGACTGATTACTAAACTTAGTGATCTCAGACTAAGCCCCACTCTCTGCAACTGGATCCTCAGTTTGCTGACCCACTAGCCACAGTCAGTGAAGATTGGGGACAATATTTCATCCTCACTAACAGTCAACACTGGAGCCCCCCAGGGGTGCGTACTCATCCCTTTACTGTACTCACTGTACTCACTCATGACGGCCTTTGTGTGGAGCTGCAGAAAATGGGGGAGATACAAAATGAGTACTTCACATCAGTATTTACTGTGGAAAAAGATATGGAAGATATAGAAAGTAGCGAAATAGATAGTGACACCTTGCAAAATGTCCGTATCACAGAGGTGGATGTATTGAAATGCATAAGGGTGGATAAATCCCCAGGACCTGATCAGGTGTGCCTGAGAACTCTGTGGGAAGCTAGAGAAGTGATTGCTGGGCCTCTTGCTGAGATATTTGTATCATCGATAGTCACAGGTGAGGTGTCAGATGACTGGAGTTTGGCTAACGTGGTGCCCCTCTTTAAGAAAAGTAGTAAGGACAAGCCAGGGAACTATAGACCAGTGAGCCTGATGTTGGTGGTAGGCAAGTTGTTGGAGGGAATCCTGAGGGACAGGATGTACGTGTATTTGGAAAGGCAAGGACCGATTAGGGATAGTCAAAATGTGTGGGAAATCATGTCTCACAAACTTGATTGAGTTTTTTGAAGAAGTAACAGAGGATTGATGAGGGCAGAGTGGTAGATGTGATCTATATAGACTTCAGTGAGGCATTCGACAAGGTTCCCCACGGGAGACTGGTGGAGGCTGGTACAATTGTGACATTTAAAAGGCATTTGGATGGGTACATGAATAGGAAGGGTTTGGAGGGTTATGGATCGAGTGCTGGCAGGTGGGACTAGATTGGGTTGGGATATCTGGTCGGCATGGATGGGTTGGACCGAAGGGTCTGTTTCCATGCTGTACATCTCTTTGAATCTATTAATATGTCACCAAATACCAGACTAATGCCATTTACAAGTTCATTGATGACACCACCATAGTTGGTCAAATCTCAGAAGACGATAAAACAAACTACAGACGGAAGGTGGAAGACCTGAAAAAATGTGCATTGAGAACAACCTAGCGCTCAATGCTGGCAAAACCAAGGAACTCATTATTGATCTTTGGCAAGATGTCACCTATGTCCCCCTACACATTAATAGCACAGAGATGGAATGAATGGAGAGTGTCAAGCTTTCTTGGACCCTTCATGTGGATGCACCAGCCCAAAAATGTCTCTTCTTCCTCAGGCAGCTGAGGAAATTTGGCATGATGGCAAATACCCTTACCAACTTTATAGGTGCGCCATCTGGAGCATTCTGTTTGGATGTATCACGATTTTACCATTCAAGATCGGAGAGAGTTACAGAGAGTGGTGAACTCGGCCTGGACAATCACAAAGACCAACCTCCCATCTGTAGAATCCATCTACCAGGCCCACTGTGTGCCAGGAAAGGCTGCCAGCATTCTCAAAGATGCATCCCATCCTGGCAATGTTTTTCTACAACCTCTACCATCGGGCAGTAGGTACAGAAGCCTGAACACACACAAGAGCCTACTTAAAAACAATTTCTACCCTATTGCTACTAGAACATTGAATAGACTCACAAACTCATAACATTTCCTTGTACTTGTGTTTTTGTTTTTGCCACTGTTTACCTATTATTTACTATCTATGCTACTTTTTGGGGCGGCACGGTAGCACAGTGGTTAGCACTGCTGCCTCACAGCGCCAGGGACCTGGGTTCAATTCCTGCCTCAGGCGACTGACTGTGTGGAGTTTGCATGTTCTCCCCGTGTCTGCGTGGGTTTCCTCCGGGTGCTCCGGTTTCCTCCCACAGTCCAAAGATGTGCAGGTCAGGTGAATTGGCCATACTAAATTGCCCGTAGTGTTAGGTAAGGGGTATATGTAAGGGTATGGGTGGGTTGCGCTTCGGCGGGTCGGTGTGGACTTGTTGGGCCGAAGGGCCTGTTTCCACACTGTAAGTAATCTAATCTTAACTATGTGATCTGCCTGTATTGCTCGCAAGACAAAGCTTTTCACTGTGTCTCGGTAGATGTGACAATAAATTCAATTAAATTCAATTCAGTTCAATTCAATTCAATTGAGAATAGCATCACGATCAGCACAGCCATGGTGGGGTAAAGGGCCTCTTTTTGCGCTGTACTGTTCTATGTTCTGAGTTCTAATTTGAACTGCCAGTAATGAACACTTGAACCGACAGATGACAATGCTAATAATGACTGCCAGTTAGAATTGGGACAACAAAATATTTTGATGGCAGCTGGTATTTTAGGCAATATTTTATATCTTAAAGATGTTGTTCGATCAGCTATAAAATATGTCCTTAGAAGGTTCAGTGAACTACAAAAATTATACAAGAGGAAACAAACATCTTACTTGGCTAGTCATTCAGTGAATCCTTTTAAGAATCCTTATTAGTATTCCTTACACTGAATTGATTGATAGAATTTTATCTGCGCTGAAAATGTGTTGCTGGAAAAGCGCAGCAGGTCAGGCAGCATCCAAGGAACAGGAGATTCGATGTTTCGGGCATAAGCCCTTTATGCCTGAAATGTCGAATCTCCTGTTCCTTGGGTGCTGCCTGACCTGCTGCGCTTTACCAGCAACACATTTTCAGCTTTGATCTCCAGCATCTGCAGACCTCACTTTCTCCGAATAGAATTTTATGTCAAGATTCCTGACTCAGTCATTCTATATATTCAATGTTTATATATTTCAGTTCACAACTAGGCACCTTTTCTAAATGCTTGTGATTTACATTTCTGAAAGGAATTGAAAAGGTAAACGAATAAACATCTGACCTTGATGATGAGAATTTCCTTCATTAGTCCTTTGGTATATTAGAATAAAAACAGAAAATATTGACTATATCTGGCAGCATATAGAGTCATACAGGAATGAATGGTCCTGACAGTAGCCTCACAAGGGCATGAGCAATAGTATTAAAGAAGGATTGTGTCCTGTTTGGTCACAATCCCATTTCCAATCTCACATTTTTGTTCTATAGAATTTTTAGTAACTTGGTGCTTACAATTGGATACTTAGACTGCATTAAAAGGAAAACCCACAGCGTGATTTACAGTATCCTATTTGTATTAAATAACAAATGGGAGACCCATTATTTCTTGATTAGGTTACCCCAATTTGTGAGAAAGCTATTGTAATTCTATTGCCACCCTGCACCTTCCCCCACATCCATTGCATGTTACATTTTGATTGTACTGCTGAGTGATTTGTTGCTATGGAAAACAATAAGGTCAGTACTAGTCTTTCCAACTGACAAAATTATTTGATAATACAAACCTTGCAAAATTGGAATTTCATGTAAAATTGGAATATGCTGCATAATTCATATTATCATTGCAGCTTTGAAATAAATAATGGCATTATTGAGGGTGAAAACATTGGGCTGAAGTAAATATTCTCCCTCTGTTTCCTGGATGTAGGTCTAGAGGCAGGGGAGCTGTGTGATTTAATGAGAAGGTACAGTATGGAGATCCTCCTACCCTGAGGACAAGGTGGGAAGGCACCTAAAGCTGTCCTCGGTGGTGTTTAGCCAGTAGGGACCATTTCACATGGGTCTATAATCAGGAACAGTCTGATAAGTAAGCAAGCAGCATTGCAGAGTACCTTGCATTCTATGTCAATGGAGGACCCCACCAATAGGAATGGAATGACATAGAGGCATTTGCATCAGTCTTATTTCCCCCAAACTTCAAAGTGCCTCTTTTTCCAGTCCAAACCTAATGTAGCTGGTAATGGAAAGATGTTGAAAATGTGCTGCTGGAAAAGCACAGCAGGTCAGGCAGCATCCAAGGAGCAGGAGAATCGACGTTTCGGGCATAAGCCCTTCTTCAGGATTCCTGAAGAAGGGCTCATGCCCGAAACGTCGATTCTCCTGCTCCTTGGATGCTGCCTGACCTGCTGCGCTTTTCCAGCAACACATTTTCAGCTCTGATCTCCAGCATCTGCAGTCCTCACTTTCTCCGGTAATGGAAAGATGTCCCTTCTGATTGGTAACCGGTCTCAAGGACAAGACATTCTCCCTGCACTAGGTTTCTGGCAGCACCACCCAGGAAACCTGACAGTGGAAAGGGAAGTGCCCAGTCAAGATTGAGATAGCTGAGTGGTATTATTGCTAGACTATTTATCCAGAGAACCAGGCAATGTTCTGAGGATCTGGGTTTAAAACCTACCATGGCATATGGTAGAATTTGAATTCAATAAAAATCTGGAATTAAGGGTATTATAATGACCATGAAATCTTTATTGATTGTCAGAAATAAACTGCATCTGGTTCACTAATATCCTTTAGAGAAGAAAACTGCAGTCATTATCTGGTCTGGCCCATATGTGAATCTAGACCCACAGCGATGTGGTTGACCTTTACCCTCTGGACAGTGAGAAATGGGCAATAACTGCTAGCCTAAACCAGTGCTACCCATATCCCATAAATTAATTTCAAAGGACAGAAACCTTGCCGAGGTCATTGATTCCAAAGCTTTGGATGGATTCTCCTTTGCTGCAACCAATACATTTTTATCAAGTTTCTGTTTTTATTTGGCTTTGCTGTTGTACAAAAGCACAGGCAAATTAGACAAAGGAGTTTGTTAATAAGGCACTCATATCAGGAAAACAGCAAATAGCAGATGTTGGATTTCTGAAATAGAAACAGAATGTTCTGAAAAAATTCAACAGGTCTGAAAGTATCTATGAAGAGGAAAACAGAATTAATGTTTTGAGTCTAATATAAGATTTCTTCATAGGTGCCCAGTATGACTGATTAATTGAATTGAATCATGGTGGCCCTGAGGGAACAGGTTATGAAAGCACTAAAGTAATGTGACATGGCACCGTCATGTTCCTGCCTCCCAGCAGTCTTGCTGGAGATGTGTGAACATCAGCAACAATTACCTACACAGTCTTTCAACAGGACCACCTCTCTGTCCTTATGTATATGCAGTTATGCTCTAAATTAAAACACAATTTCAAGGATAATAATATGTACAAATTGGCAAAAGAGCAAGCAGATTGTGGGAAACAGCAAGTATCTAAAGGTCTGTTGTGAGAAAGATGGGTTCCTTTCATGGGACAATTGTACCAGCTCTGGGAATTAAGCATCGTAGGTATAACATATTGCTTAGAAAACACAGGAAAGGAAAAGAGGAAGTGTATTAACCCAAGGTAATGTAACAGTTGATAAAGGGGATGCAACTAACTGCAAAACTAAATAAGAAAACTATATACACAGATGAAAGATAATAACAATTCATGTTAATAAGCAAAGCCTACAGAATACCCATTAAAAGAAGAAAATGGAGGAATAAATAGATAAATTATAACCTAGACAGGGGACGAAACGTCTGCAACACAAATTCCCAGCTCGGCGAACAGAACCACAACAAACAAGTTATGGAATTGAATTGAAAAACACACACAGAATAATAAGTATGAGGCATTTCATTCACTCTAGTATTAATTGGACAGAAGAATCAAGTAAAAGGGAGAAGGGATCAGAGTTCCTGCAAGGTATAGAGTTATCCTTTCTAAACCAATATGACTGTTGCCTAGCTGGACAGGATTCGTGGTGGACCTAATAATAGGGAATGATCCAGAGCATATCAGAGAAGTAGGAGGAAGGGAAAATCAAGACAACAATGGTCATAATATAACACACCTTAAGGTGTTAAAATAGAGGGACAAAAGTAAACCAAGGTTCCTAAGGATGTGACAGGGTAAACACTGAGAGGAGGTTTCCCTTAATGGCATAGTCCAGGACCAAACGGCATAGTCTCAGAACTAAAGGGCACCAATTTAAGATTGAGATGAGGGGGATTTCTTTCAGATGATTGTGAACTATTTAAGCTGAGATAGATTCTTGGTCAGTCAAGGAATCAGGTTACAAGGAAAGGTTAGAAAGGTAGGTGTGAGGAAAGTCAGATCAGCCATGATCCTATTAAATGGCAGAATAGTTTCAATGGGCCAAATGGCCACCTTCTTATGGTCTTGGGTCTTAGGTCTTATATTGTAGAGGAACAGTTTTTTTTGGTCTGAGGGTAAAATTTGGGAAAATAAAGTGGGCAACTATATTGGCAAACAATGGAAAGACCTTGGAAAGCCCTCTAGTGGAAAATATCTGTAGAGATATTCAACAGAACACTGGACACTAAAAAGAAAGAACAAATTACCAACTTGTGAAGTTACATGAACAAATACACAAGTAAAGAAATATCTGAAGGTTAGAAAAGAAGCATACATTAGGTTTATGGTCAGGAGAGAATATATGGTATACAAGAGATAAGGAGAGAAGTTAAAACAAAACAATTGGGAAGGCAAAGAGAATCTATGAAATTAAATTAAATTTTCAAGGAACTTAACAAAATAGAAAAAATTGTTATAGGCGCATCAATTAAAAAAGGAAAGTTTAATCAAAACAAGCTTGTGAAGAATCAACAGATAATAATTTAAAGGAGAATATTAATAAAGTTGAATAAACAATAAATTGGCAAATGAAGTACAGTTAAGAATAATGTAAAGTGGGACATTTTGATAGAAAGAATAGAGAGATCGTTTATTATTTGTAAGGTGCAAGTCTAGATGAAGTAGAGGAACAAGTGGACTTCAGAGTAAAAACACATTAGCCAATAAGATTTGTGTTGCAGATTAGCAAAGTCATAAAAAAACCATGTAGTAAGTTTTATTTCAAAATTATAGAATTGCAAATTAGTGAAATTCTGTCAAATCTTCATTTGGGCACAATTTGAGTACTATGTGGTCAACAGATGAATGAAAAAATAAGCAGGATTTCTTCGGGTTTAAAGGGGCTTTTTCTGCAGTCACTGGTCCACAAACCAATCAGATTATTGTTGCAAAACTAAAGCGCCATTTGTATACAACCCTTTGTTGCCAGTTCATCTGCAACCATTGCTATAATCCACAGAGTGGACAATGAGGAGCTATAAAATCATGCAGCAATCCTTGTCACCCAAGTTTTAAAATATTTATTTTGTCATTTCACTGTACAATTAAAAGAAGCACAAAAAGATATTTTGTCTTTACCCCTCGAAAGGCACTCTTATGCATTTGTGGGCTGTTGCCTGTGAGATTCTGCAAATATCTCCAGCAGATCCATAGAAGGGTCAGTCAAAAATGTTGAGGGAAGTGGGTAAGTTTGAGAATCAATGGTAAGAATGATCAACAGGTCCAGCTGCTAGTGGACAGGAAGTGTCTACCCTTCTTGAAATGACTTTTCGAGCCATTTACTAGACTGCATCACTGACATGTCAAGGAAACCGATTCTTCTGCCTGGTAGATCTAGTGTATCAAGTGCACTTTCTTGTACTCACACTTTCATGCTATTTATCGATCCGCTGGTCCATTCTCTCATTTAATTTTCTTTGCTGTCCATCTCTCTCCTGTGGAGTTTCAAGTCTATAACCAGTAGGCTGCTGCTGTTTCTGGTTACCATATTCATTTTCTGCAGTCCAATCTCAGCCAACCTAAGTGGCACTCAGACTGATCTAATAAATCAAGCCTCCAAAGTGTGGATCAAGAATGTCTTAACATGTAGAAAGTCACAGCTCAAGAACACACTTAACCACTTGCATGTAAATAAACAGTTGTGGATACTAAATATGCAGTGCCATATTTTTCTGAGGTTGTGCTCTCACTTTGCTTTCACGGCTGTCTTTTAGAAAATCAGGAGGCAGATTGCAAAATAAACTTCAAAATCTGTCCTACTATAGCTCTAACTGAGTTCTATACATGTGCTAACTAGTTGTTGATGCAAAAGCCTAACAAGTATCAGGTTGAAGTTGTATTCCTGACATGCCATCAATTTAGCCAGACTTAAGATCCCCATTCCTAAACTTATAGACCCCTCCATATTAAAGCTCCCTTCTTATTGTTCTGCAATAACAGTAGTGGCTCCATCTTTGTACTAAATTGCATATTTAATATCAAATTTTGAGTAGTTATGTACCAGGGATGTAATGCCATAACTTGGCCATGGTTCATGTAAAATCTTCATCTTTTCATTATATGGATTCAATTCAAGTCAGAAGTTCAGAGGTGAAGGATAGAGTGTGAGCTGTTATGATGCTGTGGCTTGAAAAGGTTATTTTGTCCTTTTGTTTTGAAGACAGTTTGTAAGGCAGACGTGCCAAGCAACCTACCAAAACCACGAGAGTAAACAGCATTCAAGATGTAGTGTTTTTTTTCCAAAAGTTGGAACAATACAAAGAGCCTGGATGGGTGTGGCCAGCTCTCACAGACCAAGATTTCTAGCTTTTTTTTAGTTTCTACATTTAATTTTAAGCAGTTGCTATTGTGGGCTTGAAGAAGTAGAAGTTATTTTTCCCTTTTTCAATTACAGCCAGAAGCTGTTTATGGGACGTTACTATATTGGAACAATTAATTAGTAATAGCTACAGTATCTATTATTCTGTCAAGTTTTCCAATAGAGTTACGTTACTTGAATTTGTTTCCTTTTGTTGTATTTTAACTATAGTGTTAAAATATATTTTTTTTGCTTTCTGTCAAGTAGTTTGACCAGTTAGATAGCATGGCACTTTACATTTACTTTAAAAATAAGAAAACGTTAGGGTCTAAGCAACCTTCTAAAAATATTTTGAGGGGGTCTGGTCAAGTCCATTACATCACAAAACCTGTTCTTCTCAATAACTGAAAGTATAGGTTTATTGAATTGAATTTATTGTCACATGTATTGAGGCACAGTGAAAAGCTTTGTCTTGTGAGCAATAAAAGCAGATCACAGAGTTAAGTAGAAGAGATAAGTAAATAATGGATAAACAGTGGCAAAAACAAAAACACAGGTACAGATGAATGTTAAGAGTTTATAAGTCCATTCAGTATTCTAACAACAGTAGGATAGAAACTTTTCAAAACCAGCTGGTGCATGTGTTCAGGCTTCTGTACCTTTGTCCTGATGGTCGAGGTTGTAGAAAAGTATTTCCAGGGTGGGATGGATCTTTGAGAATGCTGGCAGCCTTTCCTTGACAGCGGGCCTGGTAGATAGATTCTACGTATGGCAGGTTGGCCTTTGTGATTATCTGGGCCAAGTTCACTTCTCTCTAACTGTCTCCGATCTTGAATGGTTCAGTTGCCATACTAGATAGTGATACATCCAGGCAGAATGCTCCCAATGGTACAGCTATAAGAGTTGGCAAAGATATTCGCCGTCATGCCAAATTTCCTCAGCTGCCTGAGGAAGAAGAGACGTTGTTGGGCCTTTGTAACCAGTGCGTCCTCATGAGGAGTCCAAGAAAGCTTGTTGTGGATGTCCATTCCCAGGAGTTTGACACTCTCCACTCGTTTCACTGCTGCACTGTTAATGTGTAGGGGGACATGAGTAACATCCTGCCGAAAGTCAATAATGAGTTCCTTGGTTTTGCCGGCATTGAAAGCTAGGTTGTTCTCAGTGCACCATTTTTCCAGTCTTCCACCTCCCGTCTGCAGTCTGTTTCCTTGCCATCTGAGATTCGACCAACTATGGTGGTGTCACCAGTGAACTTGTAAATGGCATTAGTTTGGTATTTGACAGTGGGTATGCAGTTATAATATGGTAGCAGTGATATTATTCAATGTTACATTTCCTTGAACTTCCAGTAATTTTAATAACTTTATAAACAGGTTTGTTAAACATTCAAATGACAACTGATTCATATCTTTAATACTGCTGTTCTTCATAATCCAATAAATGATTTGGGGCAAACAATACAAACAAAAATAATTTATTACTTCAATCAAGTTTTACTGTAACAATATTCTCAGTAGCTGCTGGCAATTACTAACTAAAGATACAATATGGAGGAGGAGAAAGTGAAGTCTGCAGATGCTGGAGATCAGAGCTGAAAGTGTGTTGCTGGAAAAGCGCAGCAGGTCAGGCAGCATCCAAGGAACAGGAAATTCGACGTTTCGGGCATAAGCCCTTCCTGATGAAGGGCTTATGCCCGAAACGTCGAATTTCCTGTTCCTTGGATGCTGCCTGACCTGCTGCGCTTTTCCAGCAACACACTTTCAGCTTCAATATGGAGGAGCCAATGTTGGACTGGGAATGCACAAAGTTAAAAATCACACAATGCCAGGTTGTAGTCCAACAGGTTTATTTGGAAGTAACTAGCTTTCGATGCGCTCCTCCTTCATCAGGTGGCTGTGGAGTATAAGACCAGAAGATAAGAATTTTTAGCAAAAGATTACAGTGTCATGCAACTGAAATGATATATTGAACAATCTAGGTTTGTTCAATATACCATTTCAGTTGCATGACACTGTAACCTTTTGCAATAAATTGTGTCTTAAGGAAGGGCAGCATGGTGGCACAGTGGCTATTGCCTCACAGCGCCAGAGACCCGGATTCGATTCCAGCCTTGGGTGACTGTCTGTGTGGAGTTTGCACATTCTCCTTGTGTCTGTGTGGGTTTCCTCCAGGTGCTCCGATTTCCTCCCACAATCCAAAGACCTGCAGGTGAGGGTGAATTGGCCATGCTAAAATGCCTGTAGTGTTAGGTGCATTAGTCAGAGGGAAATGGGTCTGGGTGGGTTACTCTTCGGAAGTTCAGTGTGGACTGGTTGGGCCAAAAGGCCTGTTTCCACACTGGAGGTAATCTAATCTTATACTTTATAACTACCTGATGAAGGAGTAGTGCTCCAAAAGCTAGTGCTTCCAAATAAATGTGTTGGACTATAATCTGGTGTTGTGTGATTTTCAACTCTATTAAAGATAAACAGTATAGCAAAACAAACATACATATTTCTCAAGCTCCTCCGAATTGCAAGGCTATTTTGAGCAAAAGATTAAGACTTGACAGTTTCAGCATGTTTATTCAAATGTGCATACTATATCTTGTTACAAACTGATCCCAATTTTGATTATCTTTTAAGTCGTAGAGTCACGCAGCACAAAAACAGATCCTTCTGTCCAACTCATTCATGGTAACCAGACATCCCAATCTAACTTAGTTGATTTGCCAGCATTTGGCCCATATCCCTCTGAACCCTTCCTAGGCTTAATATTCTTCTGGAAGATATTAAAATGAATGAAAATTTCAGGTATAAAGTGGTCAATAAATTGTAGCAATTTAAAGCTGTCTAATGTTTTTATACCTCGCAGATTGTATAGTATTTTGCATCAAATTCTTCTGCTGAGATCCGGATAGATAAACTAATATTTGCACTAAAAAGTGTGTTTAGTTATATTTATCCTGCAATAAATTATTCATTCAGCATAGAAAATTATACAAAGCAATGCATGTTGTATAAATCCAGCCTGCAATATTTCAAATAAGTATGGGGAGGGGATGAAAATTGCTCAGGCAGAAACAGAATGAGAGTAACTCTGATATAAATGAATTTCACCTCAAATTACAGCTACATGCTGAAACTGAAAGGTCTTGCCCTTCAAAACGGAATGTTTCAAGGTCTAAAAACCAGCATGCCCTGGCCTGCTGCATAATTTGACAGTGGAACTTAGGTCTGCTGACTGCTAGAGGAGAGATTTAGGAATCATAGCTTCTGCAGTCGTTGTCTGAGTTGAAAGTTGAATTTTAAGGGACAGGTTGAGCAAAAGATTCTCATTCCTGTAGCAACCTACTAAGGTTGATGATCTGGGCCATACTTGAAGGCAATCAGACAGCACAATATTCGCAGCCAGCCTTCAGCCTTATTAGCACCTATGCTTGTCACCCAAATCTCACCACTGTTCTCCCAAGTCTTACAGAAGGCAAAAACTGGTCTTATTTTTCAATGATGCCTTATTAGAGGCTTTGGTCTATGATTTCTATAAAAGAAGTCTACTTTCCCAAGGAATGCAGGAAACTCCCCCGTCAGACCAAGGGTTAAAATTAAGGTGGCAGTACAGATCAACAATTCTGGGATACTCAAAAGAATCAGCATCCATTACAGGTAGAGGATGAGCAATCTCCATTAGTGCAGATGTCACTGTCCGCTTGGTGACACTCAAAGGGGCATATCTGAGTAGAATTGTGCCTGAGTAGAATTGGGGTGACGTGGTGGCTAAGTGGTTAGCACTGCTGCCTCACAGTGCTAGGAATCTGGTTTCGACTCCCGCCTTGGGCGACTTTCTGTGTGGAGTTTGCATGTTCTCCCTGTGTCTGCGTGAGTTTCCTCTGGGTCCTCCAGTTTCCTCCCGCAATCCAAAGGTGTGCTGGCCAGGTGAATTGGTGATGTTAAATTGTCCATTGTGGTCAGTGCATTCGTAAATATATAGGGTAGGGGAATGGTTCAGAGTGGATTATTCTTCGGATGGTCGGTATGGACTTGTTGGGCCAAATGGCCTGTTTCCATACTGTAGGGGATCTAATCTCATCTAACCTGTGCAGAGGGGTGTCAAACAGAATGACTGCATGCAAGCCTCAGCGCTAGAGGGATTATGTGCATTGTATGGTTGACACCATTGAACAATAGTCCTACAGCCACTCACATCATGGGCAATATGTATGCTGCTAAAATTAGTACATTTCTGCTCTTCAGTGTTGAACCTTAGGCTGCACTGGCTACTATCATTGCAATGCTGCAGCAAGGAAATTGTGCACTCAGAGAAATGCTCCCAGATGATGGGCTGGACCAAACTGGCTCTTGGCCCACTATCATAGTGCTCACTCATTTTCAGCCTAACTGGATGCTCAAATTTCAGCCTTCATTAAATGGATTGCCTTTACACATTTTCCCCCTTCAGCAAGATTATATTACATCTGTCTTGTGGTGCAGTTTTGCACAGACACAGATGATGGAAGTTTATCTTACTTATCGGCAGGCTTCAGTCAAGGCAAGGGATAAAGTCTTCACTTAGGGAGTCCCAGCACTGTAAGTCATGGATACCCTCTGATACTGGTCTAGGACCTCCATCAGTCAGCCACTTAGAGTGGTCATAGTTTTGTTGCTCTCCATATAAGTGACGAAGAGATGTATATCAGCTAATTCCTCACTGGTGTTGACACATTCTGCCCTGTTGAGGATTGTTCTGTGAGACTGAGAGAGGCAGGTATTACACAAGATACTTTCCCATACAGGTGTCTCAAATGAGTGGGACACCGGACAGAGGATATGCAGAATTAGAGCTGGATGTAGGTTTGCTCGCTGACCTGGAATATTCATTTTCAGATGTTTCGTCACCATACTAGGTAACATCTTCAGTGAGCGTCCGGCTGAAGCATTGCTGATGATTCCTGCTTTCAATGCCGGCAAAGCCAAGGAACTCATTATTGACTTTCAGCAGGATGTTACTCATGCCCCCCTACACATTAACAGTGCAGCGATGGAACATTTGGGTTTCTTTGGGTTGGTGATGTAATTTCCTGTGGTAATGTCATTTCCTATGTTGATGTCATTTCCTGTTGTTTTACTCAGGGGGTGGTAAATCGGGTCTAAGTCTATGTGTTTGTTGATAGAGTTCTGGTTGGAATGCCATGCTTCTAGGAATTATCGTGAGTGTCTCTATTTGGCTTGTCCTAGGATGGATATGTTGTCCCAGTTGAAGTGGCATCCTTCCTCATCTGTAGATAAGGATATTAGTGAGAGGGGGTTATATCGTTTTGCAGCTAGTTGATGTTCATGTATCCTGGTGGCTAGTTTTCTGCCTTTTGTCCAATGTAGTGTTTGTTACAGTCCTTGCATAGTATTTTGTAAATGACATTAGTTTTGCTTGTTGTCTATACAGGGTCTTTCAAGTTCATTAGCTCTTGTTTTAGTGTGTTGATGGGTTTGTGGGCTACCATGATGACAAGGAGTCTGAGTAGTCTGACAGTCATTTCCGAGATGTCTTTGATGTAGGGGAGAGTGGCTCTGTTTCTGGACGTGTTTTGTTTACTTGTTCGAGTTTGTTGCTGAGACATCTGCAGACTGTGTTCATTGTGTACCCGTTCTTTTTGAATACACTGTATAGGTGATTTTCCTCTGCTCTGTATAGTTCCTCTGTGCTGCACTGTGTGGTGGCTCATTGGAATAATGCTCTGATGCAGTTTCATTTGTGAATGTTGGAGTGATTGCTTCTGTAGTTCAATATTTGGTCCGCATGTGTTGTTTTCCTGTAGATGCTGGTTTGAAGTTCCCCATTGGCCATTTTGCTCTACTGTGACATCTAGGAATGGCTGTTTATTGTTGTTTTCCTCCTCTTTAGTGAATTTATTGCCTGTAAGGGTATTACTGATGGTCTGGAAGTCGGTCTTATTTTTGTCTCCAGATTTCTGAAGTTTCTTGAGTAGGGCTGTGATTGGGTTCTCTAGTTGTGGGGTCGGGTCAGGGTTAGTGCTGTTAAGGGTTCGGGAGGATAAATGAAAGTGAAGGAAGAAGTTGCAGCCAGCAGTGACAGTGGTAGAGTTTGATCCTTGGTGAGAGGTAGGTATAGTAGTGGAGAGAGAGTATGAAATATCAGAGAGACAATAATGGGCTGATGCTGACAGAGTCATTTGACCTTCTGCGTGAATTGTTGGGCACTCCTTCAGATGGCCGAGACTGTTCTAATTCTGGTGGCAATCTTAGATTAGTCTGGCATGGTCTGTTTCATCGCCTCTATTGCTAACCTTGGGGGAAGGAGAAGACCTAACATCTAACAGGACCTCCAGATCTCAGCCTGCAAGTGCCATGTCTGGGCAGATGTCAGGAACCATGCTGAGCAACTGTGGACTCAAAGAGCTTGTCCAGGTGCGCAATGGGTTTTTATATTTGGTTTGGGTGCAATAGATGTTGGCTAGTTGCAGAATATCCTGGCACAGATGAGTTTTTCCAGAAACAGTGCAAAGTAAGATGGGTCTGTAATTGTGATGGACAGCATAGGTGTAGGTAGTTAGTTGAAGGATAAATTTGGTAAGATACAGAGAGAGATCTTGCTAGGCTTGAAGCAATAAAACCTCCAAAAAACCTTGATTCAACTTGTTTCCAGGTAAGGAAACGTAAGGTTCAATCCTAAGAGCACCTATAAATATTTTTAAAAGGGAAGGATGTTTCACAATAAGTGTTTGTCTCATCAATGGTGATTCTGGGGAAACTAATGGTGGAAAGTAAGGAGATGGCACATTAATTCAACAAATACTTGCATTGATCTTCACTATACATGATATAAATATCCATAAACAGTTGTAAATCAACAAAGGAAGGAAGGAAACAACTCAGGAAAATTCTTATCACCAGGAATATGACATTAAGCAAGCTATTGGAACTTTGAGCCGACAAATAGAAATACAAATATCAAACAGAGTCAGCATGGCTTTATGAAATCATGCTTGAGAAGTGTCATAGAATTCCATGATAGGGTAATAAGAAACTTAGACAACGAGAAAGCATTGAATGTATAATACAATAGGCTATTTAATTTTTAACCCATTGTGTTGAAAGTAGTATATTAATATAGATAGAGGATTGACATAGTGTTGGGATAAAAGGGCATTTTCTGAATGGGGGCCCATAATTAGTGGAGTGCCTCAGCAATCCAGTGCAGGGGCCCCAATTATTTACAACATGTCTAATGACTTAGATGAAAAAAATGAATCCATGTAACTAGGATTGTGCACGACAAAAATAGAGAGAAGGCAAATAGTGAGGATGACAAAGAGAGTCTGCACAGGAATATAATCAGATTCGTGAATAGGCAAAATGTTGACAGATAGATAATGAGGAAAAATGTGAGGTTACACATTTTGGCAGGAAGGATAGAGGAGTGCATTCCTAATAATGTTACTAATTGTAAACTGATCTTCAGTGTTTCCCAGGGCCCTATGTGTTCATCATTTATGCTCCTATTTTGTTTATCCTGATTGAATTCCATTTGCCAAAGATCAGCCTATCTAACCAACCTGTCTATATCCTCCTATATCTGTCCTTCACATTATTTACTACTCCACCAATTTTTGTGTTATCTGCAAAATCAGCAAAGGTCACACTGATCCCTGTGGAAAACCATTGGATTTAGGTTTGGAGTCATAATACCCTCTGTTTCCACTGAGCTGCTTCTGGACCGAATGAACCAATTTTCCTTGGACACCAAGGGCCCTTACCTTTGCTATTCATCTCCCAAACAGGATTATTGATTCCTGAAACATTTAAATCAAGTTTATCATACATGACCTCTCCTTAATAAAATTATGCTGACTGTTCTTTCTTAACCCCTGCCTCCCCAAATACAGATGAATTCTGATGCTCAGAATTGTTTCCAAAAGACTCGCTACCACTGAATTTATACTGACTAACCTATAATCTTCTGGATTATCCCTTGCTTCCTTCTTGAATAGTGGTACTACATTGATTATTCTACAGTCTGAGGTAGGAATTTGGATTTGAGGTTCCAGAAAGATCAACTATGATCTAATTTGTAGAACTGAAATGAGGAGCTGAATGGCTATGCCCTGTTTCTATGTTTGTACATTCATCAATAAATGATAGAGTCATAGACATATTCAGCATGGAACCGGACCCTATGGTCCAACTTGTCCATGCCATCCAGATATTTTAAACTAATCTAGTCCCATTTGCCAATTCCTCTAAATCCTTCCTATCCATATAACCATCCAGATGCCTTTTAAATGTTGTAATTGTACTAGTCTCCACCACTTCCTCTGGCATCTTATTCCATAAGTGTCACCCTTTGCATGACAAAGCTGCCCCTTTTATATCTTTCCCCTCTCACTTTAAACCTATTCCTTCTGCTTCAGGACTTCCCACCCTCAGGAAGGACCTTGTCTATTTATCCTATCCATGCCCCTCATGATTTTAGATTAGATTAGATTACTTACAGTGTGGAAAAAGGCCCTTTGGCCCAACAAGTCCACACCAACCCTCCGAAGAACAACCCACCCAGACCCATTCCCCTACATTTACCCCTTCACCTAACACTAGGCAATTTAGCATGGCCAATTCACCTAACCTGCACATTTTTTAGACTGTGGGAGGAAACCGGAGCACCCAAAGGAAACCCATGCAGACACGGGGAGCATGTGCAAACCTCACACAGACAGTTGCCTGAGGTGGGAATTGAACCCGTCAGCCTCTGATGTTCCAGGAAAAACAGTCCCAGCTTATTCAACCTCTCCCTATAGCTCAAACCCTCTAACCCTGGTAACATCCTTGTAAATCTTTTCTGAACCCTTTCAAATTTCACAACATCCTTCCAATAGGAGAAAAACCAGAACTGCATGCAATATTCCAAAAGTGGCCTAACCAATGTCCTCTACTGCTGCAACATAACCACTCAATTTCTCTTCTCAATGCTCTGACCAATAAAGGAAAGCATACCAAGCACCTTCTTCACTGTCCTACCTACTTGTGACTCCACTTTCAAGGAACTATGAACCTGCATTCCATGGTCTCTTTGTTCAGCAACACTCCTCAGGACCTAACCATTCAGTGTATAAGTCCTGCCCTGACTTACCTTTGCAAAATGCAACAACCCACATTTATCTATATTAAACTTCATCTACCATTCCTCAGCCCATTGGCTCATCTGATCAAGATCCTGTTGTAATCTGAGATAACCTTCTTTGCTGTCTGCTACATCTCCAATTTTGGTGTCATCTGCAAACTTACGAACTATACCTCCAATGTTCCCATTCAAATATAATATGATAAATTTAAGAAATTATAATTCTGAAATATATCAAAGAATGTTTTTAATTGAAGAAAATTATGTTTGTTCTGAAACACTGTCCTGTTGGACTGATTGACTTAATATTTTATATGTTTGTTTATGAATATGACTTTATCTGGAAATTGAACCATAAAATCAATCCAGAGAGGTAGTGCAGATTGTGTGTCATTTGTACCCAGGTTGCTGATTCCACTGAGAGTGTAACTTTCTGGATTGCTAGTCAATTATTATAAGTACAATACTTTAAACTACTGTATAATTGAATTCTCTGCTGTGCTAATTTAATTTTATTTCAAATTAACATTTGATCATCGCTTGTTAAATTATTTCTTTGTCAGACAATATTTATATTTTTTGGTATTTGCTAAGCATGTGATCATCAAAGATTGTAACATAAACTCCAATTCTTGTCAAGTTTGTCCCTGTCATTAAAGTTGAGCTTTTCGAAATATCCCATTTATAAAAACTTGCCAATAAGTTAATTGCATTACCAGATCACAATTAAATAAATAGACAAACATTTTAACTTAGATATTTTTGCGTCATTGAACCAGAGGAGATAAACCTTAAAAAGAAAACTTAAGCAGGCTAGGCCTATGTCTTCTGGAGGATAAAAAAGAAAGCAGCAGTTTGTCTGCAATACTTAGAATCCTAAGAAGCAGTGACAGGATAATATGCACTTATGCATTGCACACTGGGAAATTCCATACAAATCCAGAGTGGATTTCTGGAATGAGCTATTTTCAAGAGGTTCAGGGCCACTACATTTTCAAAGCCACTGGGATTGGACGGTCTCACAATTCTTGGAGGTGCAGATATTTGTCCAACACTTGTCATATGCAGCAAGCAATCATCTGGCGCACCTTGAGGCTTATTCTACATTGAGTGTTAGTTGGAGGCAGCTGTAGCAATCCATGAAGACTTTATTTTTGGACAATGCTTCTTGCTGATGGTGTCCTTAGTTTCTTGCATTTTACTCATCTGCAGGTTTGTCTGCATCCTGTACCTGCTATTTCTGGCCCAAATCCGTCTATGGAGATTTAGCATCAGCTGCAAGATGGCCAGAAGAAAAGCAACATTCTTTTGTATCATTGTACTATCAGTTTCAGAACAATTCTGAATACAGTTCATTGGTGCAAAATCTTCAGCATGTTGCCTTTGCTAAGCCTTCAATCTACTAGTTTTTCTCCCCTGGCTTCTTCCCCAACCAGAAGAGGTAACACTCAATATATGAAGAACGAATTGTCAAGATAGCATAGTAGTTTAAGGTACAAAACCCAAAGATTTCATTCCTTGCCTTGCAGAAGCCTGGTGAATTCTGGTCCATTAGTAGGGGTATGGGTTCAAATCACATCCTAAAATGTCTGAATTGTGTTGACTAAGCATGTCTCAAAAGAACAGATGGGATAAATTGGAGTTGAAAATTCAACTTAAAGGGCACAACACTGTAATGGTTACTGAAACCTGGTGAGGGCTACATGCCATAGAGATCAAGTTATAACATTTACAGGAAGGAAAGGATGAAGATAAAAGATGAAAAAATGGTCTTGATAGTTAAGGATGAAGTTACTTCACTGATAAGAAAGGGTATAATAAGAGGTAAACAGACCATGGAGAGTTGATGAGTTAAATCAAGAAATAGAAGAGGACTGAACATTGTCATTAATGTTAAGCGTAAGTCCTCTCAGCAGTGAAGAGGCAGAATGCATAAATACAGGGATTATGGCATAAATGCATCTGTTCTTAAAGGGGAATTTTAACTTCTGCATTGATTGAGATAAGCTGATGAGCTTATATGAAAAAGGGTCAACTGATTAGAGCAGTGAAGAGATAATGAATTCAGGCTGGTTTAGGCAGCAGCTGGGTTTCAAAGAAAAAGCTTGGAGAATGAGGCAATGCCAGAGCTGAGGAATGAAATGGTGTGCTGACTAACCCCAGGCCGACAAGAGTGTATATTGTATTACTGAAGGTATAAATCAGAATCCTTCTCCTTCTGATGACAAAGAATAACATTTTGAAGATGTTTTGTCGCCACTTTCGTGTTGTCTTTCGCACTACTAGTTAGGCTATTGAAGACCTGGTATAACTAGAGAGAGCTTATATAGTTTAAGCTAAGCCCCATCTACAATTGAAATTTGTTTTGAGGTCCTACAACATATCCAGTTATGATAAAATACAACATCTAGGGAATGAGGGTGTTAATGGAACAGCAGCGATTGCCTCCCATTTTCAATTTTTGCCTGCTCAGATTTTAGGTGCAAAATCAATTGCCATCAGTTAAATTCTTCTCCCAGCATCTGTGAAAATTGTTTTTTTTGTTGTAATATGCAAAATAGTTTCTCAAGAGTATATTTTCCAAATACCAGGTGTGATGTAGCACTTTAAACATCTCCTCATTAACTGTCTTTTCATCTGTACATTGCATGGTGCTACACTGCTGTATTTAAGCTAGTCAACAATGATTAATAGATTAATTTGAGGTTTGTAACAATGTAATCATTAATTTGGTATCAGCATTTATAGTTCCAATACTCAGTCACACACAGGATTTAACAATGATCAGATGTGTGACTAGAAAATAAGAGCAGAGTAGGTGTTAATTGTCAAAAGAAAATCCTTAATCTATGCAAATACATTCACCCCAATACCCTGAGCTCATATCTTGTGGAATAACCTTTTATGCAGCTAGAAATTATCGCAGCATGTGAGCATGGTAATGTAAAAAACCTTTAGTAATGTTATTAGGAATGCACTTACAGATGGGATTCAAAAAATAGCTGCTGTGGCCCTTGGCTCAAAATGAGTAATTGGTTGTAAATGTTATTAATTTTCCTTAGATTGCTTGGGGCCACTGTTTCCTCTCTTGAGGTAAAATTGGCTAAATCCATGTAATTCACACTAGTTCACATAATTAAGAGATCAATTTCTATTAATAAGATATTTTTTATTCATTCATGGGATGAGGATGTCGTTGGTTAGGACAGCGTTTATTGCCCATCCTGAATTGGCCAGAGGGCAGTTAAGAATCGACCACAATGCTGTGTGTCTTTTTGTTGATGTTATTTTTAAAATTGGCAGAATAAAATAATTACTGTTGAAATAAAGATTATTTAATGATTTCAATCAACTATGGCTTCACTTAATAGGCATTTATTTGAAAGATTTACTAATGCAACTGTAAAAGAACAATTATTTCAAGAATAGCTGAGCATTCATAAACAAAAGCACTTTTAGTGACCTGGTCCAGGAAGATATTGAGTTGCAGAGAGTTCAAATTTATTTCTTGAGGGGTGTAGTGGATCTGAAGCGGAACTATTAAAATACTTGGAATAAAAGTGAGGCAGGATTAACACATAAGTACTGGAACTTGCACCCTCTTCACTGACACCAACTATGCTAATGCAAAGATGACCGATGAAAATTTATCAGAGAGATTTTTAAATTGCACTCAAACAACTGCCAAATATCATTTAGAAACAAGAACAATAATGTGAAAATTTATAAAACAACAAGAAGTTATATTGTTATTATATAACAAGATCACATGACATATACATACGTGAAGGAATGCCATGATTTGCAAAATATGGTAGTCACATAGGGGTATTTTAACAGTAATAGAGCAACTATAATGTACATACAAATGTAGGAAGGATTACTTCAATCACACAGTACTGTAAACAAAATATACTGAAGGAATGAATTCCAATGGACTAATCATCTAAATCCATGATGCTCTTACATTAAAAGCAAAATTAGTACATATTGCCCCACAAGTGAATAAAAAAAACGTATACAACATAATGTGGATCAAATAATGGACTCTGTCAAGGCATACAAGCCGTAAAAATGAATTTATTCAGTGGGATACTCCAAAGATTTCAGTGCTTAATTTTCTCAGTGATAAATATTGGATTATAGCCAGGAACTCAGTGAAATTGCTGATGAATTTCTAATGAACGTTTTAAATTGCAACTTAAATCATGTGCTGTTTGTTTGTCAAATAGAGAAACACAGAAATTAAATGGTGGATAAAAATATAATGTAGATGCTCCTTGACTCCTTGCATGAGCACTCTGCCTTGCTGCCAACACTTCAGGACCATCGATTACCAAACCATGAAAACGCAGGTTGTTATGTTATAATGCACTTTCCTTCAACACAAATTTGCTGTAACATGTTTGATGAGTTGGCGATGCTGTTTCTATAGCATAAACCTTTAAAACATGTTTGGCTGTATTGCGAATACAGTGCCAACACTTTAAGCATTGTTTCTAAAGTGGGGTTTTTTATAATGTGGGGTTGCACAAGAACGCAACCATCATGTTACAGAAGAACTGACTGTAAACTTCAATATCTACAGTCTTTAACATAACCAAAATGTTGGTTTTGTAAGGCTTGTTTGCAGACCTTTTCATATCCTTGATTTCTCTAGTACTGTTAATATTATATTATTCCACTATTGTGGAAAGTCAACTTATTTGGATGCAGATGGGATCAATGGACAATTTCCAATATTGAGACTACATTATCATCTCCATAATATTTCATCTGGTGACTGTACAGAACACATATATTTCTGCTGCTGTAATATAATCACTAGCACTACGATCTGAAGTTTTAACCTCATAAATATTTTCAAATTCTTTCACTGTTGTGATGTACCATCATTAGGTTTATTAATAGAACATAGAAAATAGAAAAATACACCGCAGTACAGGCCTTTCGGCCCTCGATGTTGCGCCGATCCAAGCCCACCTAACCTACACTAGCCCACTATCCTCCATATGCCTATCCAATGCCCGTTTAAATGCCCATAAAGAGGGAGAGTCCACCACTGTTACTGGCAGGGCATTCCATGAACTCACGACTCGCTGAGTAAAGAATCTACCCCTAACATCAGTCCTATACCTACCTCCCCTTAATTTAAAGCTATGCCCCCCCTGTCATGTCAAGTGTGATCTGAAGTAAAAGCTTCACTTTACTGTTATCTTCCTCAAATGTCTAAATATGTATAGATTTTCATTATCAACCATAAGAAGGCTTGAATAAATGAACAGTTCTAGTTACTCATGTTCATGAAATCAGTCAGAATAACAAAGAATGCTCAAAGTTGAACTAAACCCAGGCAAACATTGTTAGATTTTTCTATCTACATTACACTACACTGTCCTAACTTTACTGTTGAAAGAAAACTATGACACTAAATAGTCACCAGACCACTAACATCTCCTTTACTAGGCCACAGTTTACTATAGCTCACTGAGTATGTCCTCCTTTTTCTGGTAAATATACACGTATATTCATCTCAAAGAAGTCTGAGAATGGTCAACATAAAATATTGCGTGGATTGGTAATTTTATTGGGTTCAAATAAATTTGACTATATAGCTATGTCAAAAAAACTTTATCATATACAAATCACGTAAATGTTATTGACTGATAGCATCTCACCGCTGGATTATTTAAGTGGTCTTACTCAATATTTACCTTAAGTAGCTGTAGT
Source organism: Hemiscyllium ocellatum (assembly GCF_020745735.1). Taxonomy (NCBI): domain Eukaryota; kingdom Metazoa; phylum Chordata; class Chondrichthyes; order Orectolobiformes; family Hemiscylliidae; genus Hemiscyllium; species Hemiscyllium ocellatum. The sequence goes on from NC_083404.1 coordinate 75,442,510, forward strand.
CCTTCATTTCTCTGCTCATTTTCGATTTGGATGATTTCTGTTGCTTGGCAACCTTCAGCATAGTGTCGAGCTCTGCATCGAGTGAAGAATCTTCTCCTCATTGGGGAAAGTTAGAGGTATTCCTGGTCTCCAGGTAATATTTTAATTGATAAGAGGATATTTATTTATGCAATACTTTAACATTAATTTTCATTTGTAGATAGCTGTTTATATATTCTTTACTCTGTGGGAAAGTTCATATCTGTCAAAGCTGACTCTACATAACCTGGTTATAGTTGAAGTGGCAAAATAGGATTATCCACAATCAAAGAAATTGTGCCTAACCAATGCACATTAGAATAACTGACAAATTATCTACAATTTTGTACAGCTCTTTAAATGTGGAGACGAATAAAATAATAAACCACAGTCCACCATCTGAATCTATACACTTCAGCTTTTGTAAGCTGTCTTCATATCTAGTCACAGTTTAAACAGTAAAATGATGCGGTTGTAATCTGCTTATCAATGGCTGTTCTCCATTTCTGCACTGTAATGCCTTGTGTTAGTATTAGTACATTGTAAAGAACAGATGGCCTTGTCTAAGTGATAATCCTTTGAGTAGAATTGATGGTATTCAGCTTAACTAAATAAGCATGAGTAGTCTGCACATGGCATGTTTCTTCTAAATTTAACATGCCAGCTAAAATTAACTTCTATTAATATCAGTTCACATAGTGATGAGACAAGAATCTTTTTCAGGCATATAAAGAAGAAATGTACTTCATTTGGTTTTAGAAAGGTACACATTTTTCCTTAATCTTTTGTGGATGTGGATGGTGCTGCCTGTGTAGTGTCTGTGACTAATTCCTAATTGCTGTTAAGAAGTCAGTGGTGAGCTTGTTCTTGAAACTCTACCGTCCATTTTGTTCTATGCACTATTAGAGAAAGGGTTCCAGGATTTCAGCTCAGTGACAGTGAAAGAATGTGATACAGTTTCAAGTCAGAATGGTGGTGATCCCATCTACTACACTTGTCCTTTTAGGTGGCAGAGGTCATGAGTTTCAAAAATGATGTTGAAGGAGCCTAAGTGCATCTTATATATGATACACTATTATCACTGCTTATCAGTGGTGAAGTGAACATTAAAATTGGTGGATGGGGCAATCAAATGAGCTGTTTGTCCAGGATGTGTCAAGTATCTTCTGCATGGTTGAAGCTTACATCGTTCAGGCAAGTGGAGTGTACTCCATCACATACCTAACTTGTGCCATGTAGATGCTGAACAGGCTTTGAGAATTCAGACTGTGACTTACTCTCTGCAGAACTATTAATCTCTAACTGCTCTGGTAGCTATCAGGCAAGTAGTGAGGAAATCCCCTGCATGCATTTTGCCTACAAACCATTTTTTTAAATCTTGGAGACAATAGCGATGAGAGAAAGCCAAAAGGTAGCTCAGTAAAAAGTGTTCCAGTTAAGCTGTGTTGCTGCAGAGCCTCCTGGTACTGCATAGTCGGGACTCAGGGAAAAGTTTCAAGTGCAATCGGATAGATCAATCAAATTCTGTGATAACACTGCAGGCCTATCGCTTACACTCACAATGTTGTTTGTCTGAGTTGAATTTTGAAATTGGACAATTGTGCTCAACAGCTACGATTGCTCTGGTAGATGAATAGTCAGAGGGTACTTATGTACATAGACACATTAGGCACAACAAGCCTTGGAGAGTGAGTTAAGGCTCCCTTTTTCCATTTCATTGTTTTTCACATACAGGACACTTCTAAGTTATCTAGTTATTAAAAGCAAAACATTCAATGTTCATGGAAAGCTTTCTGTTTTGTTTCTCTGTTGCCGTGCTGTCTGAGAAGGCAAGACTTATCATAAGGAGGATTTTTGAGATTCAAGAGTTTCAGTCATGTAACAACTTGGTCTTGATACAATAAAAATGATTTTAGTGTTTCCTTAAAAAGAATTGGATCTGATAGGAATTGATTTTTAAAGCATCCCGGAAATTTAGCCAACTTGTAGTTCTAGAAGTCATTTGGTCTGGGACAGCTATTTTAAAAGACCATCAATGTTCATCTTATAAAATAAGATGTAGCTTTAAGCAACTTGTAACATCATCATAATTGCTTGACCATAACAGGTAATTGACCCCCAGTAGCAGGTAGATAGAGTGGTTAAAGAAGGCATTTGGCTTCATTGTAATTAAATTAGATTCCCTACAGTGTGGAAACAGGCCCTTTGGCCCAACAAGTCCACACCAACCCTCTGAAGAGTAACCCACCCAGACCCATTTCCCTCTGACTAATGCACCTAACACTACAGGCAATTTACCATGGCCAATTCACCTAACCCGCACATCTTTGGACTGTGGGAGGAAACCGGAGCAAACCCACACAGACACGGGGAGAATGTACAAACTCCACACAGACAGTTGCCCGAGGCGGGAAATGAATCCATGTCCCTGATGCTGTGGGGCAGCAGTGCTAACCACTGAGCCACCTTGCCACCCCATGCTCAGCCCATTGTGTATAGGAATTGGAATGTCATGTTGCAATTGTACTGGACGTCAGTGAGGCCACTTGTGGAGCACTGTTTACAGTTCTAGTCACGCTGCTACAGGAAGAATATTATTAATTTGGAAATGTTGCAGAAAAAAATTACAAGGATGTTACTGGGTCCAGAGGGTTTGAGTTCTAAGGAGAGGCGGAATAGGCTGGAATATTTTTCCCTGGAGCAAAGGAGGTTGAGGGGTGACCTTATATAGATTTATAAAACAATGAGGGGCATACATATATTTCCCTTGGGTAGGGGAATTCAAAACCAAAAGTCAGGATTTTAAAGCGAGAGGAGAAAGATTTAAATGGGACCTGCAAAGTAACTTTCTCACTGAGTGTCATTCATATGTAAAATGAACTGCCAGAGGAAGTGATAGATGCAAGTACAGTTACAACATTTAAAAGACATTTCAATAGGTACATGAATAGGAAAGGTTTAAAGAAACGTGGGCCAAATGCAGGCAGATGTTATTTGGGAGTAGTGTCATTTGGGGAATCTGGTCAGCATGGATCGGTTGGACTGAAGGGTTTGTTTCCATGCATATGACTCTATAACTCTATCTTCCATTGTGTGAGGTAAGATTCACTAAAGAGAGTTCTGCTCCAGATTTCAATCGAATCTAGTTTTGCTTTGGTTCCCTTATTTCATAAGACCATAACATATTGAAGCAGAATTAGCCATTCAGTCCATCAAGTCTCCTCTACCCTTTGATCATGGTTAATGTATGTTTCAACCCCACTCTCCTGCTTTCTTCCATTACTTAGGCCACATTTGGAATATTGTGTGCAGTTCTGGTCGCCACACAGTATAGGAACGATATTGAGGCTTTGGAGATGGTGCAAAAGAGATTTACCAGGATGTTGCCTGGATTGGAATATATTAGCTTGAAGAGAAGTTTGAACAAACTTGGATTGTTTGGAAACTGAGGAATGACCTCATAAAAGTATATAAAAACATAAGAGGCATGGATAAGGAATTTTGGAATTTTGGAATTTTGTTCCCAGGGTAGAAATGTCAAATATTGGTGGGGTAGGGGGGTGGGAGAAGGATATGTGAGGTGAGTTTTTTTACACAGAGGGTGGTAGCAGCCTGGAACAGACTGTTGGGGATGTGGTAGAAGCAGAGACGATAGAAATGTATAAGAGGCATTTAGACAGACACATGAACAGTGAGGCAACAGAAAGATATAGCCCAAGGCAAATAGGATTTGTTTAGAATTGTATCATGCCCAGTGCAGGTATGGTGGGCCTAAAGGCCTTTTTATGTTCTCTACTGCTCTATGTTATTTTTTTCTATGTTAACCCTTGATTCTCTTACTAATCAAAAACCTGTTAAGGTCTCTGTCTTAAAGAGACTCAATGACATAGCCTCCACAGCCTTCTGAGGCAATGACTTCCACAGATTCAGTACAGTCTGACTGAAGAAGTTCCCCTTTGTCTCAGTACTACAGGTTGTATCAGCAGACCTCTTGGATCAGCAGACCTCTTCTTCACATCCAGTCTATCCATGGCTCAATTCTGTAAGTTTCAATAAGATGCCCCTAATATAGATCCAGTGTCCTCAACTGCTCCTCAAATGACAAGACCTTTATTCCAGGAATCATTCTTGTGAAGCCCCTCAGGACCCTGTCCAAGGCCAAAATATCCTGCCTTAGATACAGAGCCCAAACCATTTAAAATGTGGTCTGATCACAACCTTATAACGCATCGTCAAGACATCTCTACTCTTCTACTCTTGCATTCTAGTCATCTTGAAATGAATCCTAACATTCCATTTGCCTTCCAATCTGCCAACTGAGCAGATTGTTAACCTTAAGAGAATCCTGATTGAAAGCTCTTATGTTCCTTTGAGCTTCAGATTTTTGAAGTCTTTCCCCATTTTGAAAACAGTCTTAGAGTCATAGAGTCATAGAGATGTACAACATGGAAACAGACCCTTCGGTCCAACACATCCATGCCGACCAGATATCCCAACCCAATCTAGTCCCAACTGCCAGCACCCTCCAAACGTTTCCTATCCATATACCTATCCAAATGCCTCTTAAATATTGCAATTGTACCAGCCTCCAGCCTCTGGCAGCTCATTCCATACAGGAAGCACCCTCTGCGTGAAAAAGTTGCCCCTTAGGTCTCTTTTATATCTTTCCCCTCTCACCCTAAATCTATACCCTCTAGTTCTAGACTCCCCCACCCCAGGGAAAAGACTTTGTCTATTTATCCTATCCATGCCCCTCATAATTTTGTAAATCTTTATAAAGTCACCCTAACCTGCACATCTTTGGATTGGGGGAGGAAACCAGAACACCAAGAGAAAACCCATGCAGACACGGCAAAATATGCGAACTCCACATAGACAGTTGCCCAAGGTGGGAATTGAACCCAGGTCCTGGGTGCTATGTGGCAGCAGTGCTAATCCATTATCTTATAAGGAATATTTGGACAGACTGTATCTCGATCATTTTAAGTTTAGTAGAATGAGAAGTGATTATACAGGAGCATGTAAGACCCTGTGAGTTTGACAGGATGGATGCCAAATATGATATTTCCTTGTAGGAGAAATGAGAACCTGGAGACACAGCTAAATAATAAGTATTCTCCCGTAAGTTCGAGATAAGGAAGATTTTTTTCTCTCTGATGGTCACAAGTCTTTGGAATATTCTTCTGCAGGGATGAATAGAGTTAAGACCGTTGAATATTTTAAAGACAGTGGTAGCTAGATAGTTTATGAACAAGGGGCACAAACATCAACAAGATAGCAAATGTTGTTCCCCTATTCAAAAAGGGAAGTAGAGACAACCCTGGAAATTATTGACCTGTGAGCCTTACTTCAGTTGTGTGTAAAGTGATGCAAAGGGTTGTAAGAGATAGGATTTATAAGCATCTAGAGAGGAATGAGTTGATAGTCAACATGGTTTTGTGAAGGGTAGATCGTGCCTCACAAACCTTGTTGAGTTCTTTGAGAAGCAGCAGAGAGCAGCAAGAGCTGGGCAGAAGTGAAGTCGGAGCGCAGAGGCTGTTGGGAAGGTGGGTGAGTGTTATTTAAGTAGGTGTGTTCTAGGCCCCAGGTCCTAGACAGTAGGGCCTCCTTCCCATCCTCCTCCTCCAACCTCCAACCTAAATTAAAAGTCCACAGACTTGCAACAAAACACGGGGGTTGAGGGAAGTTTCTGTTGAGAAAAAAATGAGTCTTTGGCTCAGGAATCTTCGACAAGGAATTTGAGAGAAGTGATTACGCCACAGTTGAAGAGGGTAAACACATGACTGCCAACCTGATTTAGTGTACTGCGTGCATGATGTGGGAGGTCAGGGACTCTGGTGTAGCTGGCTCGTATAACTGTGGAAAGTGTGTACACATTCAGCTGCTGACAAAGCATATTGCAGCACTGAAGAAAGAACTAGATGACTTCAGGCTCATCCAAGAGAATGAGATCTTTCTTGACAGGACCTTCAGTGAGGTTATTACACTGAGCATATCAGAAGAGAGTAGATGGGAGAGGACGATGAGGAAAGCAGAGATGCGACAAGTGCAAGAGACCTCGGGGGAAGTACCTGTCAGGAACAGGCTGAATCTCTTGGAAACCGTAGAGACAGACGTCACTGCCAATCCGAGAGGCAGTCAGGTCTGCCAATCAGAAATTGGTGTGGAGGCAGAACTGAGGAGTCAGACATTACACAGATATTACACTGGTAATAGGGGACTCCATAGTGAGAGGGACTGAACAGGCTTCTGCGGCAACAGGTGGGATTTGAGGCTGGTATGTTGCCTTCCTGGTGCCAGGATTAAGGACATCGCAGACAGAGTGCAGGAAATCCTCAAGGGCGAAGGTGAAGAGCCAGATGTGGTGGTGCATGTCGGCACAAATGATGTCGGGAAGAAGAGGATGAACATTCTACAGCGGGACTTCAGAGAACTCGGAAGAAGGCTCAAAAGCAGGACATCCAGAATGGTTATCTCTGGTTTGCTTCCAGTTCCTCAGGCTGGAGTGGACAGGAACAGGGAGATAATGGACTTGAATGTGTGGCTGGGGAACTGGTGCAAGATGCAAGGATTTAAATTCTTGAATCACTGGGGTATGTTTAGCGGTAAGGATAAATTATCCAAGTTTGCACTTTAATACGTGGGGGACCAGCATTCTGGCAGGTAGGTTTGCCACTGCAACACAGCTGCGTTTAAACTAAATAGTGGGGGGAGGGGACAAACTGGAAGTTTAAGAAGGAAGTTAAAGGGAAAGTTAGAACAAGAAAAGTCAAGAAAGACAACAGAATCAATGGAGCAGAAAATTCAAAAAAGGATCATGCCGTGTAGTCAAGTGAAATAGGGATTGATAGGAAGGGTGAGCAGAGTAACAAATTAAATATATTATATATGAATGCACAAAACATTAGAAATAAGGTGGATGAGCTTGAGGCTCATTTGGAAATTGGCAGTTATGATGTTCTGGGGATAACTGAGATGTGGCTTCAAGTGGACAGGGCCTGGGAAATGAATATTCAAGGCTATATGTGCTACCGTAAGGACAGACTGACTGGCAGAGGGGGTGGGGTGGCTCTGTTGGTAAGGAATGATATTCAGTCCCTTGCACGGGGGGACCTAGAATCAGGGGATGTAAAGTCCCTATGGATAGAACTGAGAAATTCTAAGGGTAGAAAGACCCTCTTGGGAGTTATCTATAGGCCCTCAAACAGTAGCCTGGATGTAATGTGTAAGTTGAATAAGGAGCTGAAATTGGCCTGTCGCAAAAAATATTACTACAGCTGTTATGGGGGATTTCAACATGCAGGTAGACTGGGAGAATCAGGATGGTACTGGACCCCAAGAATGGGAGTTTGTGGAGTGCCTCCGAGATGGATTCTTAGTACAACTTGTGCTGGAGCCTACCAGGGAGAAAGCAATTCTGGATCTGGTGTTGTGCAATGAACCAGATTTGATCAGGGACCTCGAAGTAAAGGAGCCATTAGGAGGCAGTGACCACAATACAATAACTTTAATCTGCAGTTTGAAAGGGAGAGGGTAGAATCGGAAGTGACAATATTTCAGTTGAATAAGGGGAACTATGGAGCTATGAGGGAGGAGCTGGCCAAAGTTCAATGGTGCAGTACCCTAGCAGGGATGGCAGTGCAACAACAATGGCAGGTATTTCTGGGTATAATGCAGAACATGCAGGAACAGTTCATTCCAAAACAGAAGTAAGATCCTAAGGGGAGGCAGGGATGGCCGTGGCTGACGAGGGAAGTTAAGGACCATATAAAGACAAAAGGGAGAAAGTATAACATAGCAAAGATGAGTGGGAAATCAGAGGACTGGGAAGCTTTTAAAGAACAACAGAGGATAACTAAAAAGGAAATACGCAAAGAAAAAATAAAGTACAAAGGTAAACTGACCAAAAATATAAAGGAGGATAGTAAAGGCTTTTTTAGGTATGTGAAAGGGAAAAAAAAAAGGTTAAGACTAAAATTGGGCCCTTGAAGACAGAAATGGGTGAATTTATTATGGGGAACAAAGAAATGACAGAAGAGTTGAATTAATACTTTAGATCTGTCTTCACTCGGGAAGACACGAGCAAACTTCCAGATGTAATAGTGGCTGAAGGACCTGAACTAAAGGGAATTTATATTCAGCAGGAAATGGTGTTAGAGAGACTGTTAGGTCTGAAGGCTGATAAGTCCCTGGGACCTGACGGTCTGCATCCCAGGATACTGAAGGAGGTGGCTCTAGAAATCACCTGAAGGAGGTGATCATTTTCCAATGTTCTATAGATTCAGGATCAGTTCCTGTGGATTGGAGGGTGGCTAATGTTGTCCCACCTTTTAAGAAAGGAGGGAGAGAGAAAACAGAGAATTATAGACCAGTTAGTCTGACCTCAGTGGTGGGAAAAATGCTGGAGTCAATTATAAAGGATGAAATTATGATACATCTGGATAGCAGTAACAGGATAGGTCAGAGTCAGCATGGATTTATGAAGGGGAAATCATGCTTGACTAATCTTCTGGATTTTTTTGTGGATGTAACTCTGAAGATGGACAAGGGAGATCCAGTGGATGTAGTGGACTTTCAGAAAGCCTTTGATAAACCCACATAGGAGGTTAGTGAGCAAAATTAGGGCACATGGTATAACGGGCAAAATACTGACATGGATTGAAAATTGGTTCGCTGACAGGAAACAAAGAGCAGTGATAAACGGCTCCCTTTCGGAATGGCAGGCGGTGACCAGTGGTGTGCCGCAGGGATCAGTGCCGGGACCGCAGCTTTTTACAATATACATTAATGATACAGATGAAGGTATTAAAAGTAATATTAGCAAATTTGCTGATGACACAAAGCTGGGTGGAAGGGTGAAATGTGAGGAGGATGTTAGGAGAATACAGGGTGACCTGGACAGGTTCGGTGAGTGGATGGATGCATGGCAGATGCAATTTAATGTGGATAAATGTGTGGCTATCCACTTTGGTGTCAAGAACAGGAAGGCAGATTACTACCTAAATGGAGTCAAGTTAGGTAAAGGGGTAGTGCAATGAGATCTAGGTGTTCTTGTACATCAGGCAATGAAAGCAAGCATGGAGGTACAGCAGACAGTGAAGAAAGCTAACAGCATGCTGGCCTTCATAACAAAAGGAATTAAGTATAAAAGCAAAGAGGTCCTTTTGCAGCTGTACAGGGCCCTTGTGAGACAGCACCTGGAATATTGTGCGCAGTTTTGGTCTCTAGACATTCTGGCTATTGAGGGAGTGCAGCGTAGGTTCATGAGGTCAATTCCCGGACCAGCGGGACTATCTTACGCTAAAAGGTTGGAGTGACTGGGCTTGTATACGCCTGAGTTTAGAAGGCTGAGAGGGGAATTGATTGAGACATATAAGATTATTAAAGGAGGCAGGAAGCATGTTTCTGCTGATGGGAGAATCCCAAACCAGAAGACATAGTTTAAAAATAAGGGGTAGGCCGCTTAGAACAAAGTTGAGGAGAAACTTCTTCACCCAGAGAATGGTGGGTGTATGGAATGCTCTGCCCCAGAAGGCTGTGGAGGCCAAGTCTCTGGATACTTTCAAGGAAGAGTTGGATAGAGCTCTTAAGGATAGCAGATTCAAGGGTTATGGGGATAAGGCAGGAACAGGATACTGATTGAGGATCATAATGAATGGTGGTGCTGGCTCTAAGGGCAGAATGGCCTACTCCTGCTCCTGTTGTCTATTGACCAAAAAGATGGATGAGGGTAAAGCAAATGATGTGATGTATATGGATTTCAGTAAAGCATTTGATAAGGTTCCTCACGGTAGACTATTGCACAAAATGTGGAGGCATGGGATTGAGAGTGATTTAGCGGTTTGGATCTGAAATTGGCTCGCTGAAAGAAGACAGAGGATGGTAGTTAATAGGAAATATTCGTCCAGGAGTTCAGTCAGTAATGAGGTACTGCAAGGATCTGTTTTGGGTCTACTGTTGTTTGTCATTTGTATAAATGACCTGGATGAGGGCATAGAAGGATGGATTAGTAAATTTGTGCATGACACAAAGGTCAGTAGAGTTATGGATAATGCGAAAGGATGTTGTATGTTACAGAGAGACATAGATAAGCTGTGGAGCTCAGCTGGGAGATGGTAAATGGAGTTTAATGCAGAAAAGTGTGAGGTGATTCACTTTGGAAAGAGTAACAGGAATGCAGAGTACTTGGCTAATGGTAATATTCTTGTTAATGTAGATGAGCAGAGAGATCTCAGTGTACAGGTACATAGATCCTTGAAAGTTATCACGTAGGTTGATATGGTTGTTAAGAAGGCATATGTTCATTAGCTTTTATGGATAAAAGGATTGAGTTTCGGAACCATGAGATCATGCTGCAGGTGTACAAAACCCTGGTATGGCCACATTTGGAGTATTGTGTACAGTTCTGGTCACTGCATTAAGGGAAGAATGTAGAAGCTTTGGAAAGGCTTCAGAGGAAATTTACTAGAGAAAGTATAACAAGGAAAGGCTGAGGGACTTGAGGCTTTTTTTTAAGAGAGAAGAAGGTTGAGAGGCAACTTAATTGAGACTTATAAGATAATCAGAGGTTTAGATAGATTGGACAGTGAGAGCCTTTTTCCTAGCACAAGGGGACATAGCTTTAAATTGAAGATTGATAGATGTAGGTCAGAATCAGAGGAGTTTCTTTACTCAGAGAGTAGTAGGGACATGGAACACATTGCCTGCAACAGTAGTAGGCTCATCAACTTTATGGGTATTTAAATGCTCATTGGATAGACATGTGGACAAGAATGAAATAGTGTAGGATAGATGGGCTTCAGATTGGTTACACAGGTCAGTGCAAAATCAAGGGCCAAAGGGCCTGTACTGCGCTGGAATGTTTTATGTTCTATTTTCTATGTTCTATAATACATTGGCAAATCATTTCAAGACATATATACAAAGTGGGGAATGACCTAGATCTCTTCATTTTCCAAATATCTATTTTCAAATGGTTTAGCAGAATGTATAATGCATACTATCAAATCAACAATCATGAAATGTTGAAAAGCATAATAAGATTTTTGCATTGCATTGCTGGATTTTTATGCAACTAATGAATAAGAGATTACCATCCTCGAGACAATTTACACACAGAAGCAAGAGTGACCAGCCTTGCCAACAACCAATTGTCTAATCAGACTTGGGATATTTTTCTTCAATGATAGATTATAATGAAAGAGATAGACGGCCAGTGAGCAAATAGATAACTACCAAATATGAGCACTGGACAGAGAGTGTAACTAAGAAAAACAAATACATATGCTTTAATACTAGCAAAGGTTTCCAGATTATATATCCAACCTAGATTATACAAACTTATTAAGAGAGACACAGGTAAGCTTGATGTTCTGAAGTCTGCACTCCTCACCTCTTAACTCACAAGTAGCACTGGAAAGAAGGTTACTTCTTCCTGTCCCAATAGTCAGTAGAATTTGATCTTGATGTTTTTCCATGGTTATAAAACCTTACATTTATATAACATCTCTAATGTCATAAAGCATCAACAAAATACATAAATTTAAAAGAAATCACACAGAGCCACACGAGGAGATACCAAGATAAATAACTAAAGTCTGAATCATAAAAGTAGGATCTAAGAAGCATCTGAAGAGGAGATACTGCTAGGGCGCTTGAACAATAATAATCTACAAACTGATTTATATTTGAGTCAAAATACTGGAATTTCCTGTCTAATAGCAATATAACCTACCTACAGCAAATGAACTGCAACAGTTCAAGAAGGCAGCTCACTATTACCTTCACAAGAGAACCTACGGATAGGCAATAAATGCTGATGAGCCAGCAATGTCCACTTCCCATGAGAGAATAATAGAAACACAGCCTTTTCTATAATATTTAAATCAACAACCTGCCTCCTGCAAATGTGTTAGTTGGCCCTTACACTCCTTCTCGGAAAACTAGACAGGTTTGAGCTGGATCGGACTCTGGTTTCAGATATATAATTCTTTTCACTTAACATACAACCCAAACACATCAATTTTTTCAGGATCAAAATTATCCTCATAGAAATGTCAGAATTCAAATTAAATCACTCCCATTCTGACATGCATTCATGTCTCTTCATATTAATTTTCTTATATCAGTTAGGAAGCTAGCTTTTGGGAGATCAATGCCATTGTCTATAATTAATGTTTGAAAATATGCAATGAAACTTAAAAACAATTAGTCAGTGTAAATACAGCCATGTTTTCTCCTCAGATTATTTAACGGATGTCAACTGAAGACACTGTTATTTAAACTATTTATTATTGAGGTGCTTCCTGTCAGTGCTCAGTCCGGGTATCCAAGCTAAATTTCTATCCTTATTAATGGAAGACTGTCCAATCGCTTTCTCTGTACACTTGTTCTCAGAAGCCAGTACACTCAATAGGTATAAATAATCTAGTCTTTATGTACAGGGCATAACTTCACAATTTGCTGGATTACACAAATTGGAAATATTTTGAGTAGTGAGGAGAATAGTGTAGTATAGCCTCAAATGTACATGGACAGATTGATGGAAAGAATGGACAAGTGGCAGATAAACTTGCATCAAGTTAAATGTGAAGTGATTCCATGGTGAGAGAAATAGTATAAAGTATAATACTTTATAAAAAGATGGACATATGTGTATGTGTACGTAAGTCATTAAATATGGCAGAACAGATTGAGAACAAAGTTTTTGAAGAAGTGTTCAGTATCCCAGGTTTTACTAATAGGGATATGAAAGCAAGGAAGTAAGTTACAATTGTATAATACAGTTTAAATATTGCTTGCAAATTTGGGTACCATACTTTAATAAAGATTTGAAAGAGCTAGAGACAATGAAGAAAATATTCATGATAATATTTCCAAGGATGAGGAACTTCATTACATAGAGACATTGGAGAGTTGGGATTGTTTTTCTTGTTGAACAGAAAGTTGAAAGAGGCATTTAAAATAATGAGGGTTCTGGACAGACTTGATTGGAAGAAATTGTTTCCCTTGGTGTGAGGTCCATATTTATGGTGATTGGTAAAAGAAACAATAGAGAGATGAGGAGAAACATTTTCACATAGAAAGTGATTAAGAATGTGTGAAACTGTGGGGAACACATTGAAGATGTTGATGGAAGGGAATTTATTGATAGCAATGCCATTGAGTGTCAAGGGCAAGTGGTTAGATTCACTCTTGTCAGAGACAATCATTGCCTGGCACGTGTTTGGCTCACATATTACTTATCAATTATCAGCCCAAACTTGAATGTTGTCCAGGTCTTGCTGCAGTACCTGAAGTCATGAATGGCAGAGAAAATAATGTAATTATCAGCAAACATCTCTTATGATGGAGGGATGGTGAATGTTAAGCTGAAAATGTGTTGCTGGTTAAAGCACAGCAGGTTAGGCAGCATCCAAGAAATAGGAAATTCGACGTTTCGGGCATAAGCCTTTCATCAGGAATGAAGGGCTTATGCCCGAAACGTCGAATTTCCTATTTCTTGGATGCTGCCTAACCTGCTGTGCTTTAACCAGCAACACATTTTCAGCTGTGATCTCCAGCATCTGCAGACCTCATTTTTTACATGGTATATGTTAAAGCAACTTAAGATTGTTGAGTCTGGGACAATATCCAGAGGATGTACTGCAGTGAGATGTACTGCAATGAGTCTAAATGATTATTTGAAGATGGTAGTCTTACATAGTACAGTATTAAGCTATTTTTGATATTTATAGGTGTAAATAAAAGGGTATTACAATTCAAGACTCTTACTTGGTGATAAGGAGCAAGCAGTCTCAGGGACAATATCTGAACACCCACAAGCAGAGATAAACAGGATTAATACCTTAATGTATAAGTAGAAATGCCAGCTTCAAGCTGAAAATGGTGACAGCTCAGGGAAAAAATGCCTTCAGAACTAGGGTTTGAAATTATAATGACATTCAAAGCTGAAAATTGAAGACTCTGAAGACAGAACCTTGGGAGTATTTGGAAGGTGTTGCTGAAAGGAAAGAATCTAAAGTCAGGGCATTCAAATTACTTCGAATAGTAGGCTACAGAGGGGACAACTCCAAAGGGTGGGAAAAAGAAACCCAAAAGACTACAAAGCCTAGCTATGAATTGGCAATACTTTGAAGAAGAAAAGCATAGATTCAGAATACTTTATTGGTAAAAATGATAAATGCAAATACTCACTACGTTTGTCAGATACAGCTTTCCATTAAGATGGGAATTCTGACAAAAGTCATTTGATAACATTGAAAGCCAATATTAATTAGGTGGGGTGTGCAATATAGGAACAAAGAAATCTTGTTACAAACATTATAAAACATTGGCTCGGTCACTGATAGAGTACTGTGTGCAGTTTTGGTCTCCACAGTAACAAAAGCATGTGATTGCACTGGAGATTGCTGATTCACTAGGAAGCTGCCTGGGATTAAAGGTTCAACCATTTTTTGATTTAAGAAGATTTATCCGAGAGGCCAAAGATATTTCTGTCACAAATAAGCTCTTACTGTGAGTTTCCATAGATTTAGAGAGTAAATTATCAATTAAACCACCTACTGACTTTCTGAGACATTGGTATATATGATTGAGGGATGATCACATCAGTGTTATGTTTGTTCTTGAAATGATTCAAAGCTGTTTGGAGGATGTCAAGCATTTTTTTCTTATTGATCTGTCTTTGACATAAGGCATGATCTGATGCTTTTCCATATCACAGAGAAGTGGGCTCACCTGTTCTGCATTTGATTTGGTGTCCAATTCTGCAGGCTGTTTGAAATCTTGCATATTGGGGTTTCTCCTCTGCTGATTCATTAATCTCTCAAATCGATAAGGAAGCTTCATTTTTTTCAGATGGCAAAATTGATAAAGGTGAACTTGCATTGTTTCATTATTGTCACCTGCTTGAAGTCACTGATTATTTTCTTGATTTGGAAGAAAAGAAATATGATTTCCTTGTGTGATGCTCATTTTGTTGCCTTCTTATATTCTTTGTTGATTATGGTTTCAGAACTTGTCATATTTCTCGTTAAATTTCAGCATTGGCATCTTCCTTACAATGTGGAAAATCACCCCGGTTTGTCCTAACTACAAAAAACAGGATAAATCCACTCTGGCCAGATCAGTTTACTCTCGATCATCAGTGAAGTGTTTGAAGTTGATATCATCAATGCTACCAAGCAACCAGTGCTCAGCAATAACCTGTTCAACGATGCCCAGGGTGGGTTATAGCAGGGCCGCTCAGCTCCTGACCTTATTAAAGTCTTGGTTCAAACATGGACAAAAGAGCTGAATTCCAGAGATGATGTGAAAGTGATAGCTCTTGACATCAAGACCACATTTAACCAAGTGTGACTTCAAGAACCCAAGCAAAACTGGAATTATTGGGACTCAGGGGACAAACTCTCTGCTGGTTAGAGTCATACCTGGCACAAAGAAAGATGGTTATGGTTGATGGAGGTCAGCCCTCTCAGCTTCAGAACATCTCTACAGGAGTCCCTCAGGGTACTATCCAAGACCCAGCCATCTTCAGCTGCTTAACCAATGACCTTCCCTCCATGATAATGTCAGAACTGGGGATATATTCCAATTTTTGCATAATTCTCAGCATCATTCATGATTCCTCAGATACTAAAGCAGTCCATGTCCAAATTAAACAACATCTAGTCAATTCTTGGACTTGGGCTGACAAGTGGCAAGTAACGTTCACAACACAAATGTCAGGCAATGATTATCTCCAAAAGGAGACAATAGCCAGTGAGAAATAGAGGAACAGACATGGGTGATTTTAATTTTCCAAATATTGACTGGAAGTCTCTTAGATGGAGCTGAATTTGTTCACTGTAGGAGGAATTCTTGAAACAATATCGTCCAAACAAGCAAGGGCCCAGGTTTCAGTGGGGGATCATTTTCAAAACAGTGATCATAATTCCATCAGCTTTAAGATAATTATGGAGAAAGATAAGATGGATCTTTGTATAAAAATGCTATAATGGGGGAAGGCTAATTATAACAATATTAAGCAGGAACTGGAAAAATTGGATTGCAGGCAGCTGCTTAAAGTTAAATCTATATTTGACCTGTGGAAGTCTTTTATAAATATGGTAGCGACAAAAGCAGGTCAGAAGCTAGGTATGTTGCAACAAATAACTCAACTTCTGACTCCCGAAAACCTGTCCTGGAAGGCACAAGTCAAGAGTTTGATTAATTACTCCTCACTCGTTTGGATGAGTGCACAATACTCAAAAAGTTTGACATCATCCAGAACAATGCAGCCACCTAGTTGACACTACATCCACACGCACCCACTTCCACTACTGCTGATGTACAGTAGCTGCAGCATCAAAAATTCATACTCAGCATCTTGCAAATCCATGACCATTTCATCTTGAAGGACAAAGGCAGCAGTTACATGGGAACACCACTTCTTCTCCAAGCCACCCTGACTTGGAAATATATCACTGTTCCTTCACTGTTGCTGGGTCAAATTCCTGGAATTCCCTCCCGAATGACATTTTGCATCTATCTACAACAGATGGAATGCAGCTGTTCACCTTCTCAAAGGTAATGAGGGATGGGCAATAAATGCTGGCAGTTAGTAATGCCCACATCCTACAAGGGCTAAAAAAAAGGAGAAAAGTTTTCATTGAGTCTTTGTTTTTGTAGTACTAAAACCAAAAACTGTTGAAGCTTCTTTGTTTTACCATTTTCAGCATGAAATTTGGTTTTCTTATATGGAATGGGGTTTTCATGGAGTCGAATGAAAATGCTGGAGGTTTTTTTATTATCTTCAACCCCACATGATCAGACACACATTAGTTTCCTTTACCTAGTTTTGTTTTTGCATTTTAATTAATAAAATTGATTAAATTACTTAGTTTTAAACAAAATATTGAGTTTGTCATTGATTTCATTAATCAGATTATTAGTCTCTGAAACTTGTAATTGCAATAAAGATTTTTACTCCTGATATTGTTTTACTGATATTTGTTAACATACTGTTATAACTCTTCTCCTGAGCTTGGGTGGTTAGGTGGAACTCAAATAATTTGGTCCTTCCTTCAAGGAATCAAATTTTCTTTCAGTGTCTTGTGTTTGGCATCTTTTCATGTGTACTCAATTTGGACTTTTCCCTTTACCGGGTATTGAGCTTCTACTGCATTTTTAAAAGCTTGTTTCCCCTGTTCCTTAATATAAAAGGCTTTTTGAGATTGGACTGGGGTTTTCTCTGGAGAAGTTTTCTGTTCAAAGATGATTCCTTCATGGCAACTCTCAAGCTTTATTGTAAGCTGGTCTTAGAACTGTATTGACAATATGTTTTAAATTATTCAACATCCCAAAATAATCCTAGGTCTGTTTCTTGACTTTCACCGCAGCCTTGAGTTTGTAGCCTATAAATTCTATGGTTGCCATTATTTTTATTGCATGGTTTGATGCCACACATGGGTTTGGGTTCATGGTCTGGGGGAAGGTGAGACAAAAATTGACTTCAAGATTAGCTTTCAAGATTAGATTAGATTACTTAGAGTGTGGAAACAGGCCCTTTGGCCCAACAAGTCCACACCGACCCGCCGAAGCGCAACCCACCCATACCCCTACATTTACCCCTTACCTAACACTACGGGCAATTTAGCATGGCCAATTCACCTGTTCCGCACATCTTTGGACTGTGGGAGGAAACCGGAGCACCCAGAAGAAACCCACGCAGACACGGGGAGAACGTGCAAACTCCACACAGTCAGTCGCCTGAGTCGGGAATTGAACCCGGGTCTCAGGTGCTGTGAGACAGCAGTGCTAACCACTGTGCCACCGTGCCGCCCACTAACAATTATTATTATATATTAATCCTAAATATTGATATATATGGCAGTTTTGTGGTAAATTATTTTACAAAGTTACCTCAAAACCTTCAAGGGACAATAGTTTATTGAGCCAATGTTGGGAGAGTCTTGTCCTGAAAAAAATTCCAAAGTAGTACTCAAACTTAGGAAGGATTATGGGGCAGCAAGCTAGGTTTCTTGCACTTTAGTCAAGTGTGGAAGTGTAGTTCACATTCAATCTGAAACTTTTACGAAAGTGGTGCAACCTTAAGATGACACTCTCAAAGATCATAAATTATTGCTTTCAGTCAAGGAAAAGTTGATTAACCTTATCCCAAGCTTATTTAACTACACAGACCTTAAGACATTGCCTGAAATGATGACAAATTTTGACTTCATGTTAACTTGTCTTAATTTACAACTGTTTATAAGGGTGGCACAGTGGCTCAGTGGTTAGCACTGCTGCCTCACAGCACAAGGAACCTGGGTTCAGTTCTCTCAATGGGTGACTGTGTGGAGTATGCACATTCTCCCTGCGTCTGCTTGGGTTTCCTTTGGGTGCTGTGGTTTCCTCCCACAACCTGAAGATGTGCTGGTCAGGTGAATTGGCCATGGTAAATATAGAGGAGAAAGTGAGGACTGCAGATGCTGGAGTTCAGAGCTGAAAATGTGTTGCTGGAAAAGCGCAGCAGGTCAGGCAGCATCCAAAGAGCAGGAGAATCGACGTTTCGGGCATGAGCCCTTCTTCAGGAAGACATGGTAAATATAGAGTAGGGGAATGGGCCTGGGTGGGTTACTCTTTGGACAGTCAGTGTGGACTTGTTGTGCTGAAGGGTCTACTTCCATACTGTAGGGAATCTTTAATAACTGGGTGGACATTATTGCACTGAGAATTTGAACAATTTAGAAAAAGATAATGCAAATGGCACATTAAAAACCTCATATAAAAGGACAAATGGTAGCAGGTGAAAAGCATCCAGGCTGATAATATGTGAAATATTCATCAAGAAATTATCTATATTAACATGATCTTATTTTTGAAACAGAGGCAAAGGATCCTTGAACATGTTACTGTGAACAAGTCACTTTAAGTCACATTTCCCTTTGTTTGTACTATCAGTAATTATTAGAAATTAATTGAGACTACAGTGAGGGCTAGATTTCACAATTTATTTAAACGAAGATCACACAGGCCATTTGCTTTTACAAATGTTTCCATCTTATGTTGTCTGGATAAATCTAAAGAACAATAAAATATATTTGCTACTATATATATATATATTATATATCCCTGCATGGTTTAATTTGTGGATCACACTATCCAGCTTTACGAAATGACATTTGTCATGAACAAGTTTCAGTGGAATCATTTTATTTTCCATAAGGAAGAATCCCTCTGTGTGATGTGTGTAAAAATATTTTAAACCCATTTTTTATTAACTTATTTAAAATCTGATTACATCAATCACAAAGCAAAGTTAATTCTTCCATTTGAGTATTGCTAACATGTTCATAGATAACTTCTGACTACTGGAGAAAAATTTGTTCTAAATAATAAATGTTCCCTTAGCAACCACATTGCCACCAATTTGTCACACATTTTGATGTAACCAATCATTCTTTGGGATTATAGCCATGACAACTATGGAGCCAATTGAAACAGCACAAATAATTGGCAACTGGCTCAGGAGATTTTGTGAACATAAGGGTCATCTCTCCAAAAACATTTTTGAATTAAAATTCGATATCAAAATGGCAAATAACATAATTGTAAATACATATAAAAGCCTTCTAGCAGGAGTAAGTTCTGTCCTGATTTGGTTAGGCCATTTTTGGAATATTGTGTGCAATTCTGATCTTTAATCCAATCAGAAGGATGTTGGGAAACTTGAAAGGATTCTGAAAAGCTTTACAAAAGTGTTGCCAGGGTTGGAGGCTGAATAGGCCGGGGCTGTTCTCCCTGGAGTGTCAGAGGCTGAATGTTTTATAAAATCATGAGCGACATGGATAGGATGAATAGACAAGGTCTTTTCCCTGGGGAAGGGAAGTCCAAAACTAGAGGGCATAGGTTTAGGGTGAGAGGGGAAAAATTTTAAAGGGGCCTAAGGGCAATTTCTTCATACAGAGGGTGATGCGTGTATGGAATGAGCTGCCAGAGGAAGTGGTGGAGGCTGGTACAATTACAACATTTAAGAGACATCTGGATGGGTATAAGAATAGAAAGAGTTTAAAGGGATATGGGCCAGGTGCTGGCAAATAGGACTAGATTAAGATGTCTGGTCAGTATGGATGAGTTGGACTGAAGGGTCTGTTTCCATGCTGTACATCTCGATGACTAATAATTAAATATAAAAGCACAAGTTGTAGATGCCTTGATATGGAGATCAAACAAGTTATACTGATTCATATGAACCAGAAACAGGAAAACAAATCAATAAAATTAAAACCAAACAATGTAATATGACAATGGCAAACTGCTATTTTCTGACTAACTTCAGTAGTTACAATAAATGCGATGGAGTGCAAAACAATGATATATGTACTCTAAAACTGCTGATGAGGACAAATCCAACCCGACCAACTACCATCCCATTACTCTATTCTCAATCATCAGTAAAGTGATGGGGTAGTACCATCAACAGTGCTACCAAGCAACATCTGCTCAGCAACAAACTCAGATGCCCACTTTGTGTTCAGCCAATCCCCCAAGTCCAGTAAATTTATAAGACCCTCCCAGCCCAGTACTTATATAACTCCCCAGCCAAATGTTTATATCATCCCCAGTAACTTTATAATAACCACTACAGCACAGTGTTTACATAGCCTCGAAGTAATTTATAACACCTCGGAGCCCAGTAATGTTATAACATCCTCCCAGTCCAACATTTATATAACCCATCAGCCCAGTGTTTTTAGAGTTTTAAATCCCTCCAGTAATCTTTATGATATTCCCCAGCCCACTAAATTTATAACACCCTCCCAGCCCAGTGATTTTACTAACAATCCCTGGTAGCCCAGTGTTTTATAAAATTCCCACCCAGTTTTTGTCCTTTTATAAATGCTCCCAGACCAGTAATTCCATAAACTTCTTACTCCCCCAATTCAGCAATTTTATAAACCCACAAAGCAGTTTAACGTTTTTTATAAACTTGCCCCACCCCCATCCTAGTGATTTTACAAACCACCCTCTCCAGCCCAGAGATTTTTTTCACAATCATTGACAGAGAGTGACCAGCACAATGATGGCAACTGTGCTATCTTTCTTGTCCCCCCCCCCCACCTCCCACTCTCCTCACCCCAGACCCCATATTACTCCAGCAGGAAATGCTGCCCAGTGTTCTACAGGCAATCTAATGCCAAACAGCAGTGCCCAGTCTCCAGATGTCTTGGACCATATCCCCTACCCCGCCAATGGACCAAGATCTTGCATTGCTAAGCCCATTTGGGAGCCACGTACAATGATTACCTCAAGTTAAAAGAACTCTCCTACAGGCACCACCCACACCTTCAGGATGAAGTTTGGGATGGAATGTTCGGACCCTTATGGACAGACCCACCAGAGACAGACTGGAACGCCACACCGCCATTGTCGCCCAGGAACTCAGGCGTTATGATATTGACATTGATGCCTTGAGTGAAACCCGTCAGGCAGGGCAAGGATAGCTTAGAGAGAAAGGTTGTGCCGACACCATCTTTTCTGGAACGGCAAGACCAAAGAAGAGTCCTGCACATATGGAGTCGGCTTTGCCATCAAAACTGAACTGGTGGACCAACTCAAAGGATTCCCTTGAGAAACAAATGAGCGGCTCATAACACTCTGACTCACTCTTGCTCAGAACCAGTAGGTCACAGTGTTCAGTGCAGCAGCTGAGGACAAAGATGAATTCTGCTCCAGCCTTGACCAATCTCTCATATGAGTCCCGACAACTGTCCTCAGCAACGTCAAAGCTGGAGTCAGCAAAAGTGCTGAAATTGAGGAGATGTAGTTGGTAAAGAGGACTAGGGAAGCAAAACTCAAACTCGACCCTTCTCCTGACCAAATGCTACAAACACAACCACGTCATCACCAACACTGCCAAAGGGACAAATACAAGACACCCGCATTCCAAACACTGGCACCTCCTTAATGATGTCCTTATCAGAGCAAGGGATCAGAAAGACATGAAAATCACCTGAGCCATGACAGGAGCCGATGACTGCTGGATGGACCACTCCCGATCTGAGCCAGGATCAACACATTTATAGCCCCACTGCAGCGGAGACAACAGAAGTGCCACAAGACATTCAACATTGAGACACTCAAAGGCCCAGAAAAAATAACCTCATACAACCAACTCCTCTTCACAAACTTAGTTACCCTCAAAGATACCAAGTCACAGGATTCCAAAAGTTTCTGGTCCTCCCTCAAGACTGCCATCATCAATGCCTACAAAAACTCAGTTGGTCACTCGCCCAGGAAAAACCAATACAGGTTTGACAAAAATGACTAGGAGATCCAAGAACTAATAAGCTGGTGGTATTTAACATTTCTTCATATTAAACAACAATTGCACTTGGGGACAAAAGTCAGGCATGCAGGCAACTGAAGGCCAAGGTCCAATAACAAATCTGTGATATGAAAAACAGGTGGTAGGTTCAGAATTCATTGGATGCCCAATGAATAACTAACAGTCATGAGGGGAAGGATTTCTTCTGTGCTGTCAAGACAACATACTGACCAAACACTCAAGACCCCACCCCACTGCTGGCCAAGGATGGAGTGATTCTTATCAAAGACAAAGAAGCCATCAAACAACGCCGGAGGGAGCACATCAGAGATCTCCACAAACATGGATCTATCATCGATCTGAGTGCCCTTGAATGCATGATACACATGCTCAGCAATACCCCAGCACTACATGAAGTAGAGAAGGCCATCCATCAGTGTAAGAGCAACAAGGCTACCGTAGCAAATGGTATCTTTGCTGAGGCACAGAAGTGCAGAGTCAAAGAGTTCTTGCTGCAGCTACACACCTTTGTCTGCCTTATCTGGAAGGAGGAGAGCATTCTGGGTGAGCTCTGAGTTGCCATAGCCATGAGCCTTTTCAAAAAAGGGCACAAATCTGATTGTGGTAACTGCAGGACAATCTCCCTGCTGTCGATTGATGGAAAAGTGATTGCCAAGGTCCTCCTCAACAGTGTCCTCCCTGTGGCTGAGGAACTACTCCCGGAATTGCAGTGTGGCTTGAGGCCATGAAGGGGCTGAACTAGCACACTGGTGGCCATGCTGGATCTTTTCATCAATAGCTGCTTTGGCCAACAGGATTCTCCCAAGATATTGGACATGATTTTCCCTGCGTGACAGCTGCAGGAGAAATATGGAGAAGAGAACCTGTATATGGCTTTCTTCAACCTTATATAAGAACTTTGAAAGCATCAAACTGGAAGCATTATGAAGCATCCTTCTCCACTTTGATTGCATGTTGACGTTTGTCACCACCCCTTGTCTGCTCCACAACATGAAAGTCATGGTAATGACAAATGGCTCCACTACAGAGCCATTCCCTGTTCAGGCCAGTATCAAACAGGGTTGGGTCATCATTCCAACACTGTTCTCAATCTACCTTTTTGCAATGCTTCAACTCACTGCCAACAGGCTCCACACTGGAGTGGAGCTAACTTACAGAACCAGCAGAAAGTTATTCAAATTCCACTGCCTTCAAGCTAAAACCAAAGTCACTCCGATTGCTGTCATCGAGCTGCAGTATGCAGATGATGCTTGTGTATGTACAATCTCAGAGGATGTACTCCAAACCATTATCAGCACCGTTATAGATCATATTAGAGCATGGGTCTCACCCTGAACATCTGCAGGCCTCCACCAACCTGGCTGGTGTGGTGGATTAAACCCCTGATTATCAGTGTCCATGGAGAGGCCTTAGAAAGTTGACCATGTCCAATATCTTGGGAGAATCCTGTTGGCCAAAGCAGCTGTTGATGAAGAGATCCAGCATGGCCACAAGTGTGCTAGTGCAGATTTCGGTCGCATGAGGAAAATGGTGCTTGAGGACAACAACATCAGATCTGACACTATGCTCATACTTTACAGACCTGTGGCAGTTCTTGTCCTCCTATATGATTCTGAGATTTGGACTGACTATAGCAGACACCTCAAGGTGTTGGAGCAGTACCAAAAATGTTGCCTGTACGAGATCCTGCGAATCCACTGAGAAGAAAGGCACATCGACACCAATGTCCTCAACCAGGCTAACATCCCCAGCAATGAGGCACTGACCACCCTTGATTGACTGTGATGGGCTGATAGGTCATCTGCATGACCGATACGAGATTCCCCAAGCAGGTGCACTACTCCGAGCTCTGGAATGGCAGGTAAACCTCAGGTGGACAGGGGAAGCACTCAGTGATACCCTCAAGGCCTCACTGGTGAAGTGCAGCATTCCCACAGACACCTGGAAATCAATGGCCCAAGATTGTCCAAAGTGAAGGAGGAGCATCCTGGAAGACGTTAAGCACCTTGAGACTTGCCATTGGGAAAAAGCACAAACCAGGCGAAAAAAGCTTAACAGCACACTGCCACACCAAATCCCCAACCACCCCTTCCCGCAACCACCTTCTACCTAAAGTAAAACAGAGCTTGAGGAAGCCACATCCCTTCATACAGATATCTACACACTCACCGAGAGAGGAAAAGAGTCATTCTCATCTGCAAAGGATCACCAATGATAATGAATGATGTACCATATTTAGCACTATCCGTGACGATTCAGGTACTGAAGCAGTCCATCTTTAAAATACAACAATATCTGAAAAGTATCCATCTTAGGCTGACAAGTAGCACGTAAGATTTGTGCAACACATATGCCAGACAATGACCATCTCCAATAAGAGATAACCTAACCAACACCCTTGTCATTCAATGGTATTACCATCATTGAATCCCTCAGTATCAATATCCTTGAGTTACCATTGACTGAAACTCAACTGGACTTCATTCATAAATACAATGGATACCAGAGCAAGTCAGAGGCCAGAAATACTGCAGTGAGTTACTCACCTTCTGACTCCCCAATGCCTGTTCACTCTCTGTAAGGCATAAGGCAGGAGTGTGGTAGAATACTTCCCATTTACCTGGATGGGTGAAGTTCCAGCAACACTCAAGAAACTTGACACCATCCAGGGCAAAGTAGCACACTTGATTGACACCATATCCACAGTATCCAACCCCTTCACCAATGATGTTCAGTAGCAGCAGTGTGTTCTATTTTCAAGATGCAATGCAGAAATTTACCAAAGGTCCTTAGGTAGCATCTTCCAAACGTATGACCACTTGCATCTAGAAGAACAGGAACAGCAGATATGTGGCAACATCATCATCTGCAAATTTCCATTCGAGCTGTGTGTCATCCTGACTTTGAAACTTGGGAATCACCATTTCTGCGCTGCCGCTGGGTCAAAATCTTGGAATTGCATCCCTATGGGTAATGTGGGGCAATCACAAGGACTGCAGGAATCCAAGAAGGCAGCTCACCAACATCTTCTCAAGGGCAAATAAGAATGGGCAATAAATACTGGACAGTCAGTGTTGTTCATGTCACTTGAATGAACAAAACAAATTGAATGTTGTCTGTTTCTATTTTTCCAAAGCATTGACCTCAGGACTATGAAATATTTTGTAAGAATATGTTGGCCCTTATATCATTGTAGGGCTCAAAATTTCTGGCAGAGTCAATGGATGCTAGGTTTCTGCTGCCAAAATGTTCCAGTATACATTTCATTATATTTCGAGGTGTTACAAAGAAGTGAGATAACATATTAGACAGGCAAAAGAATTTTAGTTTGGGCAGGATTACAAGCAAGGTGGACAATGGGGATCCAATGGATGTGGTGTGCCTTGATTTCCAAAAGGCCTTTGACAAGGTGCTTCATAAAAGTCTGCTGCATTAGATAAGGTTGCATGGCATTAAGAGTAAAGTATTAGCACGGATAGAGGATTGGTTGACTAACAGGAAGCAAACAGTGGGGATGCATGAGTGCTATTCTGGCTGGCAATCAGTGACTAGTGGTGAGCCTCAGAGATCGGTGTTTGGACCACAATTATTTACAATTTATATAAATGATTTGGAGTCGGGGACCACGTATAGGTTGTCAAAGTTTGCAGATGACATTAAAATGAGTAGTACAGCAATGCATGAAGAGGACTGTGCAACTTTGCAGAGGAACATAGATACATTGAATGAGTGGGCAAAGACCTGGCAGATGGAATTCAATGTAAATAAATGTGAAGTCATACATTTTGTTAGGAGTGATAATAATAAAAAGGATTATTACTTGAATGGTAAAAAGCTGCAGCATGCTGCAATGCAGGGGGACTTGGGTGTCCTTGTGCATGAATCACAGAAGGTTAATCTGCAGGTACAGCAAGTAATTAGGAAGGCAAATGGAATTTTGTCCTTAATTGCTAAAGGGATTGAGTTTAAAAGCAGGGAGGTTATGTTGCAGCTGTACAAGGTGCTGGTGAGACCACATCTGGAGTACTGTGTGCATGTTTGGTCTCCTTACTTGAGAAAGGATGTACTGGCACTGGAGGGGGTGCAGACAAAGTTCACTAGGTTGATTCCGGAGTTGAGGGCTTTGGCTTATGGGGAGAGACTGAATAGATTGGGATTATATTCATTGGAATTCAGAAGAGTTGTGGGGGGGGGGGTCCTTATAGAGACATATAAAGTTATGAAGGGAATAGATAAGATAGAAGTAAAGAGGATCTTTCTACTGGCAGGTGAAACTAGGACAAGAAGATACAGCCTCAAGATTAGGGGGAGCAGATTTAGGACTGAATTGAGAAGGAACTTTTTCACCTAGACGGTTGTTAATCTATGGAATTCCTTGCGTAGTGAAGTAGTTGATGGGACTTCAATGAATGTTTTTAAAGCTAAGGTAGATAATGTTTGAACAATAAAGTAATTAAGGGATACGGTGAGAGCATGGGTATGTGGATCTGAGTCCACAAAAAGTTCAGCCATGATCTTATTGAATGGCGGAGCAGACTCGAATGGCCAGAGCCTACTCTTGCTCCTAGTTCTTCAGTTCTTTTGCTTATAATGCCACTCATTGTAACTGTTGTTTCTTGAATCTTTCAGTCAGGCCTTGTGCTTGTTCACCTTAATTCATATGGCAGTTACTCAAGAGAGATTTGTCAAAATCAAGTACATAATTAACGCAATGTAGCTAACTGAGAATGTTTGTGGATATTTCATGCTATGTGTTGGTACTTACAACTGTTAAAAACAATTCTCTTATATATTCTTCATTCTACATTGAGATCTATTTTAAGACAGTTGAATAAATATTGGAGGCTGTATAACAGGTTTCCCGTTGGGAATTCTAAGTTTAATGCAGAAGGGCTAGGTTCTGGGTTTAATGCTGACCAGTAGGTAAGTTAGATTAATCAGAAATACCAGGGAGAGCTAAAGCATCTTGGTAGCATTTACTCACTAGGATGGAGAGAACCAGGCTCACTTTCTGAGACATTTTATTTGAGCTAAATTTCAAGTCGAGCTCTATTCATTGCTACCACTTGGCTTGGCAGTTGTACAGTACAACCCTTGTATGCTGAAGAAAGAGAAGAACATAGCTGCAAGCTTCTATGACAACGGATAATTTTATTGAGCCACACATGATGTCTATCAGCTCAGTTAATTTGCTGTGTGCATCTCTACCAAGCAAGGCACCAAGATCAAGAAAATTTCAATTCATACAATTCAACAGTATTACTAAACACATGCCCGAGAGGAAAGTTAGCTAGATGTTGGGCTTGACTGGACTGTGGGAGCAAACTGGAGATTTTGGCAGAAATCCACATAGACACGGGGAGAATGTGCAAACCCCGCACAATCGCCAAAGATGGGGATCAAAACCAGGTCCTGGCATTGTGAGGCAGCAATGCTAACTATTGAGCCAATGACCTGGATTTGCTTGTTTTTTTATTAACCTGTTTTTGAATCAATCTGTTCAGAGATCTTATTAAACGTCTCTAGAGCACCTGGGACTTGAAACTGGGTTTCTTGGCTCAGAGGCAGGGACACTACTGTTGCACCACAAGAGCCCTGCTTTGTAAAGCACTCAGGTGTTGAGTTCCAGCTTGGCAGGCCTGTTATCAACAAGCTCCAGAAAGAGATTAATTAGTTATTCTTCAAGAGTTTTATAGGCCTTATCATACTAGAGGGCTAGACTCATGGAGTCACACAGTATGGAAGCAGGCCTTCGGCCCAACATTCACCTGCATTTGGCCAATATCCCTCTAAGCCTTTCCTATCCATATACCTGTAAAAATATATTTTATATGTTGTAATTGTACCTGGCTCTAGCACTTCCTCGCAGCTAATTCCATACATGCACTACCCTCTGCATGAAAAAATTACCCCTGCGGTCCCTTTCAAATCTTTCCCCTCTCATCTTAAACCTGTGTCCTCCAGTTTTGATTCCCCTACCCTGGGGAAAAGACCTTGGCTATTCACCTTATCTATGTCCCTCATGATTTTATAAACCTCTATAAGGTCACCCCTCATCTTTTTATGCGCTCGGGAGAAAGTCTCAGCCTATCCAGTCTTCTCATAACTCAAACCCTCCAGACTCATGAATGTCCTTTTAAATCATTCTTGCACTCTTTCCAGTTCAATAACATCTTCCAATAGCAGGTTGATCAGAGTTGTGTAGTAATTCGAAGGCAGCCTTATCAATGTCTTATAATGGTTTAACACGATGTCCCAACTCCTGTGCCAAATGTCTTCTTCACTACCTGTGACACCACTTTCAAGGAATTGTGTACCTGCATCTCTAGGTCTCTATGTTCAAAAACACTCCCCAGGATCCTAATATTACCTGTGTAAGTCCTGCCCTGGTTTGTCTTATCAAAATACAACACCTCATATTTATTTGAATTAAACTCAATCTGCTATTCCTCGGCCCACTGGCCCAGTTGATCAAGATCCCATTGTATTCTTAGATAACTTTTTTCACTGTCTACTAAACCACCAATTTTGATAGAACGTTGAACGTTACAGCGCAGTACAGGCCTTTCGGCCCTCAATGTTGTGCCGACCTGTGAAATTAATCTGATGCCCATCTAACCTACACCGTTCCATTATTATCCATATGTATGTCCAATGACAATTTAAATGCCCACTTGATGTCATCCACAAACTTATTAGCCATGTCTCCTATATTTTCATCCAAATCATTTACATAGATGATGAACAAATTGGGCCCAGCACTAATCCTTGAGACACAACACTGGTCACAGGCCTCCACTCTAAACTTCAACCCTCTACCATCATTCTCTGTCAACTATTGTCAAGCTAATTTTGTATCTATTTGGCTAACTGTGTTTGGATCCCATGTGATCTAACTTTACAAACCAGCCTACCATATGGAACTTTGTCTAAGGCTATGCTAAAGTCCATGTATTCTATTTTATGTTTATCTAACTTCTTGGTCACCTCTTCAAAAAAACACAATCAGATTTGAGAGACTGAAGAAAACCAGGTTTTGTTTATCCCAATCAGTCTTTGCCTTTCCAAATGCATATAGATCCTTCTCTCAGAATCCCCTTCAACAACTTCCCCACCATTGACATTAAGTTCACCAGTGTGTAGTTCCCTGGCTTTTCCTTGCAGCCTTTCTTAAGTAATGGCACAACATTAGCCACCCTCCGGACTTCCAGCATCTGACCTATCTGTACAATCCCATGAAAGTGATTACACCCTTCTTATTTCTCAGTTCCACTCATATAGCTTTACTGGATTATCGCTCAGGAATATCCAAAGTATGAATGGTCTGAATGGATCTCTCAAATTTTAAATTACAATGTTGATCTTATTGTTTGTGAGCCTTTTTTGTATTTATTCTTTGCTCATTTATATTACCCTAAAACTCATTGAATGATATGATCTGCCTGAACTGCATGCAAAACAAAACTTTTCATTGTACCTATGTACATGTTGAAAAACCTGGCACTGGAAAAAGCATAGCAGGCCAGGCAGCATATGAGGAGCAGGAAAGTCAATGTTTCAGGCTGAAAGCCTTCATCAGGACTGGGGAAGAGGGGGAGGACCCCAAAAGTAAATCGAGGGAGGCAGGGAAAGGGGTGGGGCTGGTGGAAGAGTAGATAGGATGGTGATTGTTGGATTCAGGTAGGGGGTTAATGTGATTGGTCAGCAGGAACGTGAATTTACTTATTATATTTGGACTACTACTAATTTACATATGATTTTCCTGTCAGTAATGCCAGAGAATTGTCTGGAAAGTGGGCAAAGTTCATTTAACAACACAGCAAACCTTAGTCAAAACATGGAATAAAGCAAATGTTTCTTAAAATGTTGAGTTGCAAATCGGTTAATCTGTATTTTAATCCCGATCAAATATGCAGAGTTTGGTTGGGAAGTAAAGAAAAATGTGTAACAGGACATGTTAATAACTCATTTTAAAATAAATCTTAACTTGATATTGACTTGATGAAGAATGATATGACGACTTGGAATAAAATGAAAGGAGTTACAACTCCAGTAAAATTACATTAGATTAGTGGGAGTTGTTCAAAAATACTTCAATGTGATACAGAAATTGTTTATATCTTGAAAGCATAACAGTTCTATTTGCTAGAAACTCAAATATGGAGAATGAAACAGTCTAATATTGTCATTTACCTAAAACAAAGAAGCAAACATAAATATAAAACAAAAACAAAATCATGGTGAATGGGAAAAATAGAAAGAATTCAATTAGTAAGAGTTACAAAAAAAAAGTGTGATAAGCATGGAAAGGATATCAAAGTCAACATGAACTCATTTATATTCAGAGAAAGCAAATGGTCAGAAGCAATGTGAGCTCAGAAAATCTGATGATAATTGTAGTGATTGGAACAAGATCAGCTATGTGGACCTCATAAAATATGAGTTTCCTGATTGGGGCTGTTAACCTGGTCCAAACAGGGAGCAATGGTTGACAGGGGTCAGTGTCATGTACTATGTATGCATAAATAAAGGCTGACTTGGTGACAGGATACTGGACTTTGTGGAGTTATTTCAAGTGGCAATGAGAGAAAAACATGCTTCTGAAGACGCAAGCATGCTCGCAACAATTGTCTTTGAGTTAGGGTAAGCATTTCTAGCATCATGCTGCGATTTTGGATAATTTGACTCATTGATCCTGTTGTCAAAGACTGGGCCCAGAATGTGGAAAGAATGTGTTTGCTTTCCAGGCAAATGACATTAGGGCAGACAAAAATAAAGAGTAATTCTTCTGACACCTTATGGACCAGCAATTTTTTCAGTTATTAGAAGCTTAACTTTCCCAAGGCACCAGATAAAACAAAAACATTTCAAGAGTGGATGGATTTACCTGAGTAATATTATAACTACAAGCCTTCTTTAATTCTGAGATGCTATCAGTTTTACTCAGCAGTTCGAGAACCAGAGGAATCCAAAATGGAATTTTTGACAAGGTTAAGATGACTGGCAGAGGCATGTGACTTTGATTTAACTCTGAATGAGATGCTGAGAGATCATTTGGTATGTGGGATGAATGATGTGGCCAT
Organism: Hemiscyllium ocellatum; assembly: GCF_020745735.1. Lineage (NCBI taxonomy): Eukaryota > Metazoa > Chordata > Chondrichthyes > Orectolobiformes > Hemiscylliidae > Hemiscyllium > Hemiscyllium ocellatum. The sequence goes on from NC_083404.1 coordinate 75,473,944, forward strand.
GCAAAAGTGTCAATTAGCTAAACCCTAACTTGACTTCAAACAGGAACTGCAACTGGCCTTATCGGTAGAAAATATAGCAAGTAGAGCCTATGGGTTATTGGGTATTCTGACGTAAGTGGACACACTCACCAGGCTGACTGAGCTCAGGAAGAAAGTGAGGACTGCAGATGCTGGAGATCAGAGCTGAAAATGTGTTGCTGGAAAAGCACAGCAGGTCAGGCAGCATCCAAGGAGCAGGAGAATCAATGTTTCGGGCATGCTGACATGAGTTCAGGGAATTCCACTTGACTGAAGGCAATTGCATAGCCTCACTCACATTCTGAACAGAGCAGCTGTAGGTCAGCCTGCAGCAAAATCCCTTCTTATGGACCAGACCAAACCTCCTCAAAATATATTAAGAAGGCAGCCTAACGTTTTCTTATTTTAAAAGGTGATGTGTTCCAGATGCAATTTGATTGGCCAAACTACCAGAAGCAAAACACACTTTGGTTATACACCATAGTCAAAGTACAACTAAAGAAAGAAAAAAAAAAATTCAAATAACTTAACTGTATTGGAATACTCACAGAAAAACAGATTATTTAACAACTAAATAGTAACTGTTTCAAAGTAGTAACATCCCATAATCACACTCTTGGCAAAGGCAAATTCAATTAAATGGGTTGTCTCAAATGTCATTGAGTCTGGGGGAAAAACATCAACAGACAACTTTGAGACAGAGAGCAGCAGGGAGAAATGAACTGCAGCTTTCAAATCCAGCCTCAAGATCTCAGAAACTGCTACTGAAAAACTAAAACTAAAAGTGCTGGCTCTGGAGGAGCTTGACACCACCCATTCGGACTGCTTCAATTGTTCCAACATTGAAGAAAAACCCAAGGACTCATAGGTCAATTACTTTGTTTGATTCAAATAGACAGCTGGCACCTCATTATTAAAACTTCTCTTCAAAACAAAGAAGTACATTCTCTAAAGCCATAGTATCAGCACACCCAAAACAAAGCCAAATGGCTAAAAGTTTCTTGAAAATCCAAGCTAGCAGGCCATTTTCGTTGTTGCTGGTACTTGGATTTGAGAAAGCAAAAGTCCCACCAAACCTGAATTGAGTAAGAGAACTAAGAGGCCAGTACCTGGGAGAATATACACCTTAAAAAGTCCACCTATAGCTAGCTTGGAATAGTTAAATTGCTTAGCAGCTTTCAAATCAGAACCAATCAAAATAAACACCTGGTTAAATGGTCACCCAGTTCTAATTGAGGTCAATACTGGTGCAGCTGTTTCAGTGATTCTGGAAACAGTCTTTACCAAAATTCACTCTCGACTCCAACACTCTGAGGTTTGCGTGAGGCCTCAGCTACCTGAGAACTTATACCAGGGAACCCCTACAAATGAAGTGTACAATTCAGTTCCAGACTCTGATAAGAAATAACTGGTTCAGTTATCACTTATTATTGTAAAAGGCTCAGGCCCAAGCTTGATGTGGCAAATTAGTTGTGAAAAATTCAATTAGTTTGGCTCAACATTTTTCATTAGCAAAGTGCAGTTCTATTTAAACCAGAATTTTTTTCAGGAAGGTCAAGAGACAAGCATGGGGACCAAGGCCACCTTGCAGGTTGACCAAGAAGCAATTCCACAGTTGGGGTGACACAGTGGTTAACACTACCGCCTCACAGAACCAGGCACCTGGGTTTGATTCCACCCTTGGGTGACAGTCTGTATGGGGTTTGCACAGTCTCCCAGTGTCTGCATGCGTTTCCTCCGGGTACTTTGGTTTCCTTTCTCAGTCCAAAGATGCACAGGTTTGGTGGATTGGTTATTCTTAAATTGCCCATAATATCTAGAGATATGCAGATTAGGTGGGTTAGTCATGGGTAACGTGGGGTTAGATGGGTAGAGTAGTGGGTTGGGTCTGGATGGAATGCTCTTTGGAAGGTTGGTGTGGACTCGATGGGCCAAATGGCCTGCTTCCACACTATATGGATTCTATGATTCAATGAATTCTGCAAAGCCTGCCAGTGCCATTTGCCTTACAAAAATCATCAAAACAGTAGAATTTACGGAACGCTCACACTGATTACGAAGTGGGATTCCAACAAACAGTAAACTGGTTTTCACAGCTGGATACATGTCCAAACCCTTGTATTGAAGACTTATATGCAAAACCGGTGGGATGAGAGTTGGCAGGGAAGAGGGTGTGCTGTCCTTTACAAAGCTGGATGTGAGCCTGCATACCTGCAATTGCGATTAGGTGAGGATGCCCAGATGTATGCTATAATTAATACCAATATATGAGGTTGCCTTTTGAGGTATCATCAGCCTGTGCATTTTCCAGTGGCCAATTTTTAAGGCCTACCTCAGATTGCCATTTGTCTGGATGACATGCTAATAATCTGGAAGACCAATAAAGAGCATTTAGTGAACTTGGACATAGTGCTTAAGCATTTCTCCAACATGTATGCGTTAGGTGGAAAAAATATGAGTTCCAGGCACCCAAATGATTTACCTGAGCTACAGAATCATCACCCATGGTAAGATAAAGTGTGGGCAATCAAAGGTATCTGGTCCCCACATCTGTACTGGAGCTAAGGACTTTCCTTGGGTTGGTGAACTATTATGGAAAATTCATATGTAATCTGGCCTCCATTCTGGCATGCTTACGTCTAATATTCAACTAGAGTCAGTCATGGAAATGGTCTCATAGCCAACATGTAGCCTTTAGAGAAGTGAAGAAGCAGTTAACGTCATCTAACGTGTTGGTCCACTATGATCCTGAGCGAGATGTGGTGGCATAAAAGCCTCCCTGCACAGTATCAGAGTAGCGTTGGCTCACCAATGGTCCGGTGGAGTGGAATGCCAAATAGCGTATGCTTCCTGGACTTTGGCTGATGCCAAAGAGAATACACCTAGATAGAGAAGGAAGGTTTGGTGTCATCTTTGGTATGAGAAAGTATGTAAATTTGTAACAGTAACAGATCATGAATCCCTGCTAGATCTACTTAAAGAGGACAGGGACATGCAGTCCACAGCTTCAGATCAAATTCAACACTGGACTCTTATTCTGAGTGTGAAAATTACAAGTTGGAACACTGCCCAGGAGGCTTTAGCAAATGCAGTTGCCTTGGGCTATCACCCATTGATGGATACATCATTGGTGTTGCTGCCACTAGAAGGGCCTGTTTTGGTTTTAAGCTCTCGAGACACTCTTCTACTGACAATGTCAGACTGTGAATTCGCCCTGGAAAAATTAAAAGAGCTGGTGGTGATTAGGGTAACAAAAGGATCATCACAGAATTGAAGTTTCTGGAACTAGTGAGACCAGATCTCCATTTTATAATGGGAGCAAGAGTGGTCCCGAGCAAAGGTTGATGTTTGATACTGACTGTACTCCACCAGGGCCATCCAGGGGTTTCCAAAAAAAAGATGTCAGTGAGAAGTTATACCTGGTGGTCAGGATTGGATGGCAACGTAGTCGCATTGGTGGGACAATGCCCAGGGTGCTAACAAGGAAAAACATTACCGCCAGCAGCTCGCCAACATTTGTGGGAATGGCCTGGTAAACCCTAGACTTGGTTACACATTGAGTATGCCAGTCTTTTTATGGCTCTATGTTTTTAGTCATTGTGGATGCTTACTCCAAGTGATTAGATATGCATTGAGTTCATCTGTCAAACCCAGGAGTGATGATTGAAAGGTTACGAGCATCTTTTTTAATACACAGAATCCCAGAGGTATTGGTCACAATGGGTCATCATTCTAGTATTTCCTGAAGTTGAATGGCATTCAGCATGTAAGGACTGCTCCATGCCAAACGTTGTTTAATGGTCTGGCGGAAAGAGCAGTCTAAACTTTGAAGGCAGGCTTAATGTAACAGAATATCACTTCATTCAATATCAAACTGTCTTGGTTCCTGTTTTATTATAGAACTAAGCCTCACTCAACTAAAGGGATAGCTCCAGTTGAATACCTACTGGGGATAAAACGCTGCACCAGGTTAAATCTAGTCTTTCCAGACCTAGTTGGGAGCGTGAAATGGCATCAGAAACACTAATAGATTCCTCTAAGCAAGAAAGGCAGTTTACTTCAGGAGCCAAAGTTTGTTGTCGAAACCACAGGAATGGCCCTGCATGGTTAAGAGTGGTTGTCACAAAATCAAGCCTCATCGCGTACAAGGCTCAGGCAGGAGAAGCGATCCTGAACAAGCATGTGGACCACATCAAGGCTCCAACCTCGCAAATGGTGCAGGAACAAAACATACCAGACCCTCAGATCATCTGGCATGGCTCTCAGAATCCAGCTTCTCTCCCCCTTCCTAGTGTTGAAGAAACTTCTGAGGATCAGAGGGGCATGGCAGATGTCACAGCCTCAATATCATTATTGCCTAAAGAAGAAGATAAATTTCAGCTGAGATACTCTGGACATAAGAGGTAGGCTATGGTCCAATGCACAGTGCTAGTATCCAAGGTAGAGTTGGAGAAGGAGAAGCCCACAGGAAAAGGAATGAGCCAATATCCCAGGATTTTGGGGTGTGGGGGTCAGGGGGGGAGGTGGTCTGGAATATTGATTGGATGAGTGATTGGATTGTAGTCAGCCAGGTGGAACTCATAGAATATGAGTTCCCTGAATTAGGCTATTAATCTGGTCCAATCAATAAACTCTAGCTGACAGAAATAAACAGGAGTATCTCCTATCTTCCTGGTGGTGGAAATTGAATAAAGATTCATACACCTTGTGTCTCTCACTGTGTCTCACACCTGCACACACACACACCATAAAAAAAAACAAGAAGAAAAAATAAACAGGAGTATCAGAGGTTCTGTTCACTCTAGGAACCAGCTCTGAGCTAGCTGGGTCAGTGGTATGTACTATATGCTCTAAATAAAGGGTGACTTGGGGAATGGGATACTGGCCTTAATGGATTTATGTCAATAATCTTGTGAGGAAATGATTAGTCATTACTTTCAGTTGATACTTACCATAAAGGAAGAAATCAAAACAGCAGACATTTCAGAAAAGCTGTGAACAGACATTATTCATAGTCGAGAACAAACACTCATAAAATGTCAGTAGAAAAGCAGTAATGGAGAAATTTGATGGCACGAAAGAATAACATCCAGGATCAGATGTCCAAGTTCATGCTGGTTGGGTTTTCTCTCCACAACCTTGCTCCATTGGGGATTTGGCACTGAATACTTGACCTTTAGAAGGCATCTTGGGAGGAAGAGGAAGGGAGAAGGCATCTGACACATTCTTGGATTTCTTCAAAGTTTCCTCACCTTTTTATACACCTTCAGAGAATTCTTTAAGTCAAAATTTTGAAATAAAAGTTAGCAAACTTATGCGTAGAATTGAACGAGATGGGGGAGATACTAAACAAGTAAGTTGTGTCAGTTGTTACTGGGGAGAAGGATCTGGAATGTAGAGAACTAGGAGAAATAAATAGCGATATCTTGAAAAATATTCATATTTCAGGAGAGGAGGTGCTGGATGTCTTAAGATGCACAGAGGTAGATAAATCCCCAGGACCTGATCAGGTGTATCCTAGAACTCTGTGGGAAACTTGGGAAGTGATTGCTGGGCCCCTTGCTGAGATATGTGGATCATCGATAGTCACAGGTAAGGTGCCAGAAGACTGAAGGTTGGCCAATGTGGTGCCACTATTTAAGAAAGGTGGTAAGGAAAAGCCAGGGAACTATTGACCAGTGAGCCTCACATCAGTGGTGGGCAAGATGTTGGATGGAATCCTGAGGGAAAGGATTTACATATATTTGGAAAGGCAAGGACTGATTAGGAATAGTCAACTTGGCTTTGTGCATGAGAAAACGTGTCTCACTAATTTGATTCAGTTTTTTGAAGAAATAACAAAGAGGATTGACAAAGGCAGAGTGGTGGACATGATCTATATGAATTTCAGTTAGGCATTTGATGAGGTTCTACATGATAGATTGGTTAGCAAGGTTAAATCACATGGAATTCAGGGAGAACTAGCCATTTAGATAGTTCTGCCTTGAAGGTAGGAGACAGGATGGTGGTGGAAGGTTGTTTTTCACCCTGGAGGCTTATGACCAGCAGTTTGCCACAAGAATTGGTGCTAGATCTGCTGCTTTTTGTCATTTAAATAAATGATTTAGATATGAACGTAGGAGATATGATTCATAAGTTTTCACATGACACCAACATTGGAAGTATAGTGAACAGTGAAGACAGTTACCTCAGCGTATAATGGGACCTTGATCAGATGGGCCTTTGGACCAAGGAGTAGCAGATGGAGTTTAATTTAAACAAATCAGGGCAGGATGTATATATTTAATGGTAAGGGCTTGGAAAGTGTTGCTGAACAAAGAGACTTTGGAGTGCAGGTTCACAGTTCATTGAAAGTGAGTTGGATAGGATATTGGATATAGACAGGATATTGAAGAAGGCATTTGGTATGCTTGCCTTTTTTGATCAGCACATTGAGTATAGGAGTAGGGAGGTCATATTGCAGCTGTATAGTACATTGGTTAGGTCACTTTTGGTATATTGCCTTTAATTCTGGTCTCCCTGCTATAGGAAGGATGTTGTGGAAATTGAAAGAGTTCAGAAAAATATTTACAAGTATGTTGCTAGGGTTGAAGGATTTTAGTTATGGGAGACGCTGAATTGGCTGGGGCTATTTTTCCTGGAGTGTCGGAGGCTGAGGGATGACCTTATAAAGGTTTATTAAAACCATGTGGGGTATGGATAGGGTGATAGGTCTTTTCCACAGGGTAAGGAAGTCCAGAACTATGGGCATAGATTTAAGGTGAGAGTGGAGAGATTTAAAAGAAATTTAACAGGCAACTCTTTTTACACAGATGGTGGCATACGTATGGAATGAACTGCCAGAGGAAGTTGTGGAGGCTGGTACAACAACAACATTTAAAATGCATCTGAATGGGCTCCTGCCTGAAACGTCAATTTTCCTGCTCCTTGAATGCTGCCTGACCTGCTATGCATTTCCATCACCACTCTAATCTTGACTCTAATCTCCAGCATCTGCAGTCCTCACTTTCGCCCATATGAATAGGAAGTGTTTAGAGGGATATTGGGCAAATCCTGACAGTGGGACGAGATAACCTTAGGATATGTGGTTGGTTTGGACGAGCTGGGCTGATTGGTCTGTTTCCATGCTGTACAGCTCTATGACTTTATAACAAGAAACATTCCGCAACAACGCTACTCAACATTTCCAATAGTCCATATTAAACTGTACAATTCACCATCTTGTCATGATGGTGACAATGTATTGAGTAGTGATTTTCAAATTTATCATTTGATTTTAATTCTTTTGACTTTCATGGCCTGAAATTGTTTTAAAAGGGACAAAATACTGACTTAAAATGACCAATCACCTGACCACATAGACTAGCTAATATGAAATAAAGAAATGAAAGCAAAATACTGTGAATATTGGGAATCTGAAATAAAAGCAGAAAGTGTGGGAGAGTAACAATGTTGTGAATATGTCATCCTGAAGAAGGATATTAGGTTTCTGCAGTAAAGAGCCATTTATTTTTGTGAGGCCCTACTTTAGACAAATTGCAATGTTGATGCAAAGTGACACTTGATCCATTCTGCCTGATTTTCATTCCCATGTACTTAAAAGACTCTGAAGCCTGACTTCCAAATTTGAATTTTGATGCAAGTCCCTTTATGACAATGTTTTCAAATTCACTGCTTCCATCCCTCAAAATATCATCCACATGCATCATAAAGGTATTTGAAAGCTGCTTCCATGGTGCCAGTAAAGAATGCTTGGGTCTGCTTTCAGCTGGAAACAAACAAAATGACATAGGCTGGACTCTGAGAAATACCAAACTCCTGATATATCATTTCGGACATATACATAAGTATTTGACTTCCAGGGTGTTCTCACTGTTGTTTGCTTCTTTTGGAAGTCCAAGAAATATTTCTCTTTGAAGCAGAAATGCAGTTTTAATATCAATTGATCTACAATCACAAGTAGCTATTAGAACAAAGAACATAGAACATTACAGCGCAGTACAGGCCCTTCGGCCCTCGATGTTGTGCCGACCAGTCATACCAATCTGAAGCCCATCTAACCTACACAATTCCATGTACGTCCATATGCTTGTCCAATGACGACTTAAATGCACTTAAAGTTGGCGAATCTACTACCGTTGCAGGCAAAGCATTCCATACCCTTACCACTCTCTGAGTAAAGAAACTACCTCTGACATCTGTCCTATATCTATCACCCCTCAATTTAAAGCTATGCCCCCTCGCACTCGCCGTCACCATACTTGGAAAAAGGCTCTCCCTGTCCACCCTACCTAAACCTCTGATTATCTTATATGTATCTATTAAGTCACCTCTCAACCTTCTTCTCTCCAATGAAAACAGCCACAAGTCCCTCAGCCTTTCCTCATAAGACCCCTCCTCCATACCAGGCAACATCCTCGTAAATCTCTTTTGCACCCTTTCCAAAGCTTCCACATCCTTCTTATAATGTGGTGATCAGAACTGTAGACAATTCTCCAAGTGCAGCCGCACCAGAGTTTTGTACAGCTGTAGCATAACCTCATGGTTCCAGAACTCTATCCCTACATTAATAAAAGCTAAAACACTATATGCCTTCTTAACAACCCTGTCAACCTGGGTGGTAACTTTCAAGGATCTATGTACCTGGATACCGAGATCTCTCTGCTCATCTACACTACCCAGAATCTTACAATTAGCCCCGTAACTTGGCATTCCGGTTACTCCAACCAAAGTGAATCACCTCACACTTGTCCGCATTAAACTCCATTTGCCACCTCTCAGCCCAGCTCTGAAGCTTATCTATGTCTCTCTGTAACCTACAACATCCTTTGTCACTATCCACAACTCCACCGACCTTAGTGTTGTCTGCAAATTTACAAACCCACCCTTCGACGCCCTCATCCAGGTCGTTTATAAAAATGATGAACAGCAGTGGAGCCAACACCAACCCTTGCGGTACACCACTAGTAACTGGACTCCAGGATTTCCCATCAACCACCACCCTCTGTCTTCTTTCAGCAAGCCAATTACTTATCTAAACTGCTATATCTCCCACAATCCCATTCCTCCGCATTTTGTGCAATAGTCTACTGTGGGGAACCTTATCAAATGCCTTGCTGAAATCCATATATACCACATCAACCAGTTTATTCTCATCTACTTGTTTGATCACCTTCTCAAAAAACTCAGCAAGGTTTGTGAGGCAGGATCTACTCTTCACAAAACCGTGCTGACTATCCCTAATCAAATTATTCTTTTCTAGATGATTATAAATCCTATCTCTTATAGCCTTTTCCAACACTTTATCAACAACTGAAGTAAGGAATAAAAATAAAATCATTGTACTTCCTTTTCCTGCTGTTCATGAATTTACTCTTTCATCTTGGTCATCTAGGTTTCCTCCAAAAACACGTGTCATTAGCCTTAATTTAACTCTGAGTCCCATCACCTCTGTGAATGCTCTGAATTCCCTCCAACTTCATAAACTTTGCTATTTCACAGCTTTTTTTAGCTTCTAATATTTTGCAGCCATTAACATTTTCTGATCAATTCTGCTTTTGCTCCTGGTGGTATTCTTGGTTTATATCATATTCTTTAGCCTAGTTAAGCTCTATTGTGTCTTTTTTGTTTGAGTTTGTTACTATTCAAAGGACACCTTTCAATGGTTTGTGAACTCTTTTTGAAAACATATTCACTTCCAGAGCCATTGTTCAAGCTTACACTATATGTTTTTGCCTTAATTTTTGTATTTCATGTCCAAGAGACTTAGCCTGTTTCTTCTCGTCCAGTACATTCAACCTGCTCCTATACATTCTAATGGCCTTCTTTTTATGAGGTTTTAGCTTTAAGGAAAGCCTTTTTACCTGAGTGCAGTGTATTCAAAAGCTTAAAAAGATGTAGTTAATGATAATTCCTTCCCAGACTTATTACGAATGAAACTTTTGGATTTCTGTGATAAACTAGCTGATGTGGGTTATATCTTCTGACCATCTATTTTGAAGTCTTAGCATAGAAATCCCATATTCGTGCAACTACTAATTTACAATTTGGCGATCTGTCAAAGATTTTTGACCTATTCTGTGTATTACTGCAAGGCTCCCGTCACAACACTACTGATTAATGGGTTTTCAGAATCCAAATTCATAACTATTCTGTTTATAATTCACACACATAAACCTAAATTCATCATTAGCAAATTCTTCCTCATGATCAGTGACAAATTATGCCAATGGTCCAAGTCTAGTCCCTGTCCATCTTCCATTAGTTATTTTATCATTGTTATGCAAGTTACTGTTGACTGTCTGAATCTGGTTGCATAGACTACAAAATGTAAAATGGATATTTTTTCTTTATTTCACAGCTTAAAGTCTTGTTGTAATCCTCTCTAAGGGCAGGTTTACTACAGGTTATGAAGCTTTCCTTTGGTATTTCTTACAAATGTCACATCTATTACTTATCTGTTTTACATTATTCAAGAATATTTTGCTAATTTGTTTTTATTTTTTGGAAGTTGAATGGGCAAATTGCCGATGTAATTTCAATACAATTAACTTCTTGTCTTAAAAATTCTCACTCTGTTATATTAGTAACATTTCATTAACTTCTTTAGAAGAGAGGTATGCTATATTAAAAGAATGCAAGCATGTTCAGATTGTGTGAAATGCAAATTCATAGATTTTCCAACCATTTTAGCTTAAGTGTTTTCCATATTGAGTTTCATCTGCACTCTTTTCATTTATCACTTACTCATTAACAGGCATTTCACTGGATATTACATAGTGCTCATAAAATGATTGATTCTGGCTATTTTACAATGAATGCCTGTTCTTTTTAAAGATTTTAGCTATCACTCCCAAATCTCAAACTGGTGGAACTCTCAAATTCTTCAACTTTGGTCCAATCCTTATTACAAAGACAGACTAGGTAACATTTCACAATCTATGCCACACATGGTATATATATCTATTGTCTAATGTTAGAGACAGGTGATAGCAGGGCAGTAAACATCACTGGATTGGGAATCCGCAACCATAGGTTAATGTCCTGAAACGAGGATTTGAATCCTACTATGGCAAATGGTAAAATTTGAAATCAGAAAATAATGTGAAATTAAAAGTTAGGCAAATAGTTGTTGAATTGTTGTAAAAAGTCATCTTATTCACTAATGCTTCTTAGGAAAAGAAACCTGTCATCCTTAAGTGGTCTGGCCTACATGTGACTATCAACAGTTTTGACTGATCCTGGGCAATTATGGGTAGCCAATACATGCCACCTTAGCCAGTAACGCCCAAATTTCATGAATAAATAAAAAAGAAATGAAACTGAAGGATTCGGCCACCAACACATTCATTACTGGACTGAAACTTCTTGTGACCAAAACAATGCTCTGTTTTTTGATCCATGTCTCCATTTTTTCTGAATTTTCTGCATTATGCTTAGTTTCAAATACAGTTTATGGCTTAATGGCATTGTGAATCACAACTAAAATATTGACTAACCAGAGCCTGGACATTTCTGGGACTCATTATTTTATTGTAAGTCTGAAATTCTCTTTGCTACTCAAAATCAACAAAACATTTTTGTTCTCATTTCTCTCAGTTAAAATTCTTCTTTTGTACTGTCACCAGTAATCCGTACCTAGTCAGTCTTGCCAGCAGTAAATCTTGTGTTCTCTACTTACTGTTACATTACTGATTGCCCATTTGTGACATGAGTGCTGCTGGAGAAAAAGATGTTTTCCAAGCAACTACTTCTAATGTTTCCAACATTTATTCCAGTAGAGTTTTCATCTGAAAGTTAAAGTCCTGTCAAAATTACAAGTCAATCTGATCTCAATGTTTTGCACCATCTAATAACTTAAATAACAAATGTTGCCTCCTTGTTCAAGTAGGGAAGTAGAGATAACCCTGAAAATTATAGACTAGTGAGTCTTACGTCAGTTGTGGGTAGAGTGCTGGAAAAGGTTATAAGAGATAGGATTTATAATCATCTGGAGAGGAATAAGTTGATTAGGGATAGTCAATACGGATTTGTGAAGGGTAGGGCGTGCCTCACAAACCTAACTGAGTTCTTTGAGATAGTGACGAAACAGGTGGATGAGGGTAAAGCAGTTGATGTGGTGTATATGGATTTCAGTAAGGCATTAGATAAGGTTCTCCATGGTAGGCTATTGCACAAAGTATGGAGGCATGGGATTGAGGGTGATTTAGCGGTTTGGATCAGAAATTGGCTAACTGAAAGAAGACATAGGGTGGTGGTTGATGGGAAATGTTCATCCTGGAGTTCAGTTACTAGTGGTGTACAACAAGGATCAGATTTGGGGTCACTGCTGTTTGTCATTTTTATAAATGACCTAGATGAGAGCATAGAACGATGGATTAGTAAATTTGTGGATGACACTAAGGTTGGTGGAGTTGCAGACAGTGCTGAAGGATGTTGCAGGTTACAGAGGGACATAGATAAGCTGCAGAGCTGAGCTGAGAGGTGGCAAATGGAGTTTAGTTCCTTTTGGAAGGAGCAACAGGAATGCAGAATACTGGGCGAATGGTAAGATTCTTGGTCGTGTAGATGAGCAGAGAGATTTTGACGTCCATGTACATAGATCTCTGAAAGCTGCCACACAGGTTGATAGGTTTGTTAAGAAAGCATGTGGTGTGTTAGCTTTGATTGGTAGAGGGATTAAGTTTTAGAGCCACAAGGTCATGCTGCAGCTGTACTTGGCATACTGCATTTAGTTCTGGTCACTGCATTATAGGAAGGATGTGGAAGCTTTGGAAAGGGTTCAGAGGACATATACCAGGATGTTGCCTGGTATATAGGGAAGGTCTTACGAGGATAGGCTGAGGGACTTGAGGCTGTTTTCATTAGAGAGAAAAAAGTTGAGACATTACTTAATTAAGACAGTATCTTATATCAGAGGGTTAGATAGGGTGGACCGTGAGAGCTTTTTTCCTCATATGGTGAGCACAAGTGGACATCGCTTTAAATTGGAGAACAATAGAAGTAGGACAGACGTCAGATGTAGTTTCTTTACTCAGAGAGTAGTAGGGTCGTGGAATGCAGTGCCTACAACAGTAGTAGACCTGCCAACTTTAAGGGCGTTTAAATGGTCTTCGGATAAACATATGGACAAAAGTGGAATACTGTCGGATAGATAGGCTTTGGATTGGTTCCACAGGTTGGTGCAACATCAAGGGCCAAAGGGCCTGTGCAACACTGTAATGTTTTATATTCTAAATGCTGGCATCAATTGGAAATATTAAAAAGTCATTTGCAAGATGAGGGTATCACTGACTGGGCCGACAATTATTGCATATCTTATTTGCCCTTGCAAAGGTGATGGTGAGCAGGCTTCTTGAACCACTGCAGTTCATGTGCTGTAGATAGACATACCCTGCTATTAGAGAGGGAACTCCAGAATTTTGTCCCATTGACACTGAAGATTTGGTGATATATTTACAAGTCAGGATGGTGAATGGCTTGGAGGGGAACTTGCACATGGTGCTGTGTCCAAGTATCTGCTGTCCTTATCCTTCTAGAGGGTATTGGTCATGGATTTGGAAAGTGTTGCCGAAGGAACCTGAGTGAATTTCTGCAGTATAACTTGTGGATGGTGCACACTTCAGTCAAGCAGCTGCTTTGCCTTAGATAGTGTTAATTTTCTTGAGTGTTGTAGGAGCTGCACAAACCCAAGGAAGTGGATAATATTTTATTAGACTGTTGAATAGTGTTTGTAGATGATGGATAGACTTTGAAGAAACAGGAGGTGAGGTTTTTGCTGCAGGATCCCTAACCTTTGATGTGCTTTGATAGTCACTGTGATCATCTGCCGAATCCAGTTCAATCTGTGGTCAATAGTAACTCTTAGAATGTTTATCGTGGGGATTTAGCAACAGACATACCATTGAATGTCAATGAACAATGTTTAGATTTTCTTTTGTTGAAGATGGTCATTGTCTGGCACTTCTGTGGCATAAATATTACTTGATATTTGTCTGCTCAATCCTGGATATTATCCAGATTTTGTTGCTTTTGACATGGATTGCTTCAGTATTGGAGATGTTGTGAATGGCACTGAATAAACAATAGTAAGCATCTCCACAGCTGACCTTTTGAAATAGAATTTCTGCTGTCTTGTGTACCAAATGAATTCCAACATGCCATCTTCCACCAGAGCCATCTTCACTATTTTAGAACTTGTCAAAATTTGACAAGGCCTTATCGGCAGTTAATAAGTAAGCTTTTTGATAAATTTTATCCTTGGAAGCTAATACTTTGTTGATACCCTTATCCATGTCATCTATTTTCAATTCTGAAACACTATCAGTCTTCTGCTAGCCGTGATGAAATGTCAATGACCTGATGGTAATGTGAAGTACTGAATGTAGCAGCTATGTCTATGTTTTATGTGCGAACCTTATCAGAGGTGCAAGAGACAATACCACCATGCTGCCATTAATGCTACACTAATGGCTGCAATTGACAGTGATTGCCCATGAAGCATGAAGTGGAGATACCTAGCACCCAAATTCCTGTGTGACAGATCTCTGCAGTAGGAACCTTATAATGTTAGCTCACTCTCACAGGAGCATTGAATAGACAGTAGCATGTACCCTGACAAAGTGTAGCTGTCCATTCATCCTCTTGAGGCACTGGGGCCAGTTTCTCTTCAATCGCTGATAGAGCACATCCCATGTCCAGGCTGCCTTCATCATTTGGGGTGGCATGCTATTGCCATTCATTCGCAATAGTGTTTTCCTGCTCTCATGGACAGCATGGACATCATGGAAATTCTAGGGAGGCATTGTTAAAGTATGGAGCCTGATCTCTTCTCTCCAAGGGTGGGTGGAGGTGATGAACAGATGATAAGTAATGCCCCTGAGTTACAGAAAATGAAGTCCTATCCAGGAGTGTTTTAAAAATGGCAGCAGCTAGTTAAAGCCCAGAAGTTTCTGGCAGATTTCAGAATATATTGTGCATTAATTTTGGCATTTTATCCCCGAAGGCATATGGAATGAACTGAGAAAAATGTATTCACGCAAGAAAACCTAACTTCTCTCCCATGTACAAATCCTCCTGCTATTCAGGTAACATCATAAGTGAACCTCCAGTGAAACACTGGTGGCCTGGCCAGCTTTTTATTTATGTGTTTAAGTTTCCTTCCATTGGTGATGCCATTTCCTGTTCTTTTTCTTGGGGGTGGTAAATGGGATCCAAGTCAATGTGTTTATTGATTGAGTTCCGGTTGGAGTGCTATGCTTCTAGGAATTCTCGGAATTGTTTCTGTTCGGCTTGTCCTTGGATGGATGTGTGGTCCCAGTCGAAGTAGTGTCCTTCCTCATCTGTAAGAAAGGGTATTAGTGAGAGAGGGTCATGTCGTTTTGTGGCTAGTTGATGTTCATGTGTCCTGGTAGCTAGCTTCTTGCCTGTTAGACCCATGTAGTGTTTGTTACAGTTATTGCAAGGTATTTTGTAAATGACATTAGTTTTGCTTGTTGTCTGTAGAGGGACTTTCAAGTTTATTAGCTGCTGTTTTAGTGTGTTGGTGGGTATGTGGGCTACCATGATGCCAAGAGGTCTGAGTAGTCTGGCACTCATTTCCAAGATGACTTTGATGTAGGGGAGAGTGGGTCAGGTTTTTGGACATGTTTTGTCTGCTTGCTTGGATTTATTGCTGAGAAATCCACGGACTGTGTTCATTGGGTACCATTCTTTTTGATTACACTGTATGGGTGATTTTCCTTGGCTCTTCATAGTAAAAAGAGCCATTATCACAGTGGCAGGCTGATTTGTAGTGAGGTGCCTTAAGGATCAGTATTTGTGCCCCAGCTGTGGTCAATATACAACAATGGTTTAGGGATGGAAATTTGCAAATGATAGGTATGACTGTGTCTTGTCAGGAAGATCTTAAATGGCTTCAGGAGATTTTCAATATACTCAATTCAAACTTGATCGGAAATTGTTATTTTTTCAGGGAATAATTTAAACTGATTGGCCTAATTCAAAACTGTTTTTGCCGTTTCCAGGCAACCAGTTAACACGTTATATTGTGTCTCATTGAGAATATTTGGTGCTGTCACTGCTAGCCTTTAACTCTCTTAAAAGGTATAGTACACCCACATCTTCGTAATACCCCCCACATAAGAAAAAAATGAACAATCATAATGAAAAGATGGCTTCATTTTTTTCTCTACTTTTAAAACACATCACCCTAACATAGAGATAACTTTAATATAAGTTTACCTTAACCTCTTCCCATATACATGAATATATATAAAACATTAAATAAAGACAAATCTCATCTAGACTCTATCAGTTAAATATACGATAATGCATCTGTGATTACATTCTTCTGACACGCAACATATTTGATTTTTAAATTAAACGTCTGTAACATAAGACTCCAACAAAATAGTCTTATATTCTTATCTTTAAAATGCTCTAAGAATGTAAGCAGATTGTGGTCAGTGCACACAATTGTCTCCGACACATTGTTCATGACATACACATTAAAATGTTGTAAGGCCAGTACCAAACTCAATTGTTCCTTTTCGCTTGTGAAGTATTTCCGCTGGTGGATATTGATCTTCTTCGAAAAGTAACCAACTGGCAGTTCAATCCCATCCTCATCTTCAAGTAGGAGTACAGTTCCATCTCCATTTTCCTCAATTGCAATTTAAGTTTTCTACCTCTATTGCACTTGTCTGTTTCTTTGACACACCTAAGTGTTTGAGTAACCCCTTTACAACTTCAGCCTTACTTTTGTCCTTGGTTAAACCCAAATGTAATTTATTTGCTAATTCTTGTGGTATGGCCTTTTTGTTTCCTTCTAAATT
This sequence comes from Hemiscyllium ocellatum, assembly GCF_020745735.1. NCBI lineage: Eukaryota > Metazoa > Chordata > Chondrichthyes > Orectolobiformes > Hemiscylliidae > Hemiscyllium > Hemiscyllium ocellatum. The sequence goes on from NC_083404.1 coordinate 75,490,797, forward strand.
TTCTTGGCAAATTCAGGAATCATCTTCAAATCCCAGAACCTCTTTAGCAATTTTAGGAGCCATTTCTCCCACTTTTAATTTAATCAACCACAAGTCAGCGAAATTAAACAAATTATCTCACCTATGTTTTGTTTAAAGATTTAGGACATTAACCTGCAAGCGTTTAAATCTGGGATTTTTTTTGTACCCAAACTCTATTCAAAACTGTCCAAGCCAGTTCAGATCATTGACCTGAGCCCCCAAACTATCACGGCATTGGGTAAACTCTCCTGCTTAATTTAAAACCAGCAACACAGAAAAGATTTATCCCATGCAGTAATCTGTAAAGATTTGAGTGGCCAAGAACTATTTAAAGTAAAAAATAACAACTTTATTTCTTAAAGTATGACAGAGAATAATTAACTAACAATTATTCACAAGTCCTTACTCTACCCTGTCTTTTACCTTCCCTCCTATAATATTAATCCGATAAAACTCCCAATTAAGATTTACAAAACAACACTTCCTATCTCAAAACCAGCCAGCTTTTGGTTCTTCTATTTGGATCTTCCAGTATCTTCTTTTCTACTTCTTAGGGATTCTGCTTCACAGGTTACTGATTGAAAAAGGTGCCTTTAAGAGAACTATTTTTCAGGCAGTCTTTTACCCTCTTGGGCTTGGCAGTTCTCCTCCAAACTGTTAATTTCCTCCCCCCCCCCCCCACTGTCTTATACCCCAGAACATTGGATTGTGTCATTGGCTTTTACGACTGTCAATATACTGTATTCAAAGTTGATTGGAAATTGGTACCTTTTCGGGAAATAATTTAAACTGATTGGCCTAATTTGAATCTGTTTTTGTCATTTCCAGGCAACCAGCTACTCCAGTAGCTGGAGCACATGTTACGTTGTGTCTTATTGAGAACACTTGGTACTGTCACAGCTTTTAACTCTCTTTAAAGGTATCGTTCACCCACATCTTCATAACAGCAGAATATTTCTTAAATTGTAAGACTGGTAAAAGGCGGTGTGCAAAGAGACTTAGGTGTCACTAATTCATTGAGGACTAACATGTAAGTTATTAGGAAGGCTAATGGAATATTAGCCTTTATTGCAAGAGGATTGAAGTACAGTAGTAATGAAGTCTTGCTTAAATTTTATCAAAGCTTGGTTAGATTTGTTATGAAGGTGTGGGTGTACTGGACCTTTAATAAAGTTAAAAGCTATCAGAACTACCTGTAGCATGTGGTCTAGCAGTTAGTGTGGCTGGTTGCCTAGAGACAAAAAGAGATTTGAATTAGGCCTATCAATTTAAATTATACCCTGAAAAATACCAAATTCTAATCAGGTTTGAATTTAGTATATTGACAATCTTAAAAGCCAATGGCTCGGGGGGGGGGGGGGGGGGGGGGGGGAGGTGGTATAAGACCAGGAAAAATTGAACAGTTGGGAGGAGAACTGCCATGCCACCAGCAGGTAGAGACTGCCCAAAAAACGCTCTCTTAAAGGTAACTTTAGCGATCTGTGACCTGTGCAGCATAATCCCAAAGAAGAAGTCACAGCAAGATCCAAATAGAAGATTTGACAGCTGGCTGGTTTTAAAAACTTGAATTTTTGGTAATTCTTAATCGGGGTGTTTTATTGGATTAGTATTATAGAAGGGAAGATAAAAGACTGGTCAGAGGAAGGAGTTGTAAATAGTTGTTAGTTAATTATTCTGTTATACTTTAAGAAATAAAGTTGTTAATTTTTACTTGGCCTCTCAAATTTCCACAGATTACTGCACAGGATAAATCTTTTCTGTGTTGCTGGTTTAAATTAAGCTGGAGGGTTTACCCCATGTCATAAGACTGCAATTGAAGTATTGTTTGCAGTTTTGGTCAACTCATGTCAGGAAAAATATTATTCTTTCAGAGGAAGTACAACAAACTTCACCAGATTTGTTTCTGGGAATGGTGGGGCTGTTCTATTCAGAGATTGGGTAACTTGGCCTGTGTTTTCTAGAAGCTTACAAAATAATGGAAAAGATAGATGATACAAGCAAAATGTTTCTCTAGTTTAGAGAGTCCAGGCAACACAATTTAAAAGTTGGGGGGTGGGGAGCCACTGAGGTCTTAAATGAGAATTTCTTTTAACTCAGAGGGATCTGGGGGAGCTCAGTCTTTTAATATGGTTTAGGTAGAGCTTGATAGATTTCTGATAACTGATGGTGTACAGAGAAATGGGCTGGATAAAGGACATGGAAGTCTTTGATTAGCTATGATCATATTGAATGGCAAGACAGGCCTGGTGGACAGAATCTTCCCCAGAATCTCTTTCCACTTACTTTGGTGTTATTGACAAATTTGGAAATATTACTTTATCCCCATCTCCAAATCATTGATATATATTGTGAACATCTGGTACCCAAGTACTGATTCTTCAGACACCCTCCATGCGGACAATGTGAGAATGGCCTAGTTTCCTACTTTTTGTTTACTGCTCTTTTAGACAATCATTAATCTGTAGCAATACATTATTACTATTCCTTAAGCTATTGATGGAAAGCGCTGCCTGAAAGGATGATGGAATTGCAGATTCAATGGTGCTCAAAAAGCTGAAATACCTGTAAGTGAAATAAAAATGTTCAAGGAAACAGCAAGGATGTACCAACTAAGTGCCTTTTTATTTCACGGATTCCCATAGATATGGTCTGCTGAATGGCCTCACTATGAACTAATCAGCCACACTGGGGTGACTCCATTAGTGGCATCCTTGCAAAAAAAACCTTAAAGCAGCGACCACTATTTCTGGTCCCGCGGATTGGACAATATGTGGCATCGCCATCTGTAAACAACCGGATGAATGGGTCTGTAAGGAACAGTTAAAATAACTTGACAAATTACGAGAATATAGATCCACGGTACACAACATAAAACAAAGAGCTGCGGTTTCTGGAGATCGAAAACAAACAACATAAATTGTTGGAAAGCCCAGCACTCTGACAGCATCTGCAGAGAAAACACCGTTAACATGGTCACGTCCAGGGATCCTCCCTCAGAACCAGCCCCTTAGAGAACGGCAGGGTCACGTGATATATCACATGACCTTTCACATGACCGCGGTACGTTCGGAGGTTTTCCCATCTGCTGCTGTGGGAGGTTGTGTCGGAGGCATTCGCCTTCACCTTCACCGATCGATGTTGGAGCAGCTGCTCGTTCTCGGTGTGTAACCAGCCCCTATCCACTTCCGCGCGGCTTGTTATTAATGATATAGCGGCTGTTAGTGTCTGTATGAGGCTGGGCCTAATAATTACAACCCGTGTCAGTGCCTGTGTCCCATATCCCCCACCATTGCCAGTGCCTGTACAAGCCTGGGACCTATCACCCCACCACCGGATAGTACATGTACCAGCCCAGACCTTGCTGCCCCAACCTCAGGCCCTGTTGTCTGTATCAGCTGAAGTTTCATCTCCACCCCCCCCCCCCCCCCCCCCCCAGCCCATGTCTGTGTGGGTGTGTACCAGTCTATGTTCTGGATTAGTGGTGCTGGAAGAGCACAGCAGTCCAGGCAGCATCTGAGGAGCAGTAAAATCGATGTTTTGGGCAAAAGCCCTTCATCAGGAATAAAAGCAGAGAGCCTGAAGCGTGGAGAGATAAGCTGGAGGTGGGGAGAAAATAGCATAGAATACAATGGAGGGGGGGGGGAAGAAAGAGGTGATAGGACAGGGGTGGGGTGGAGTGGACAGGTGGAAAAGAAGATAGGCAGGTAGGACAAGTCATGGGAAAGTGCTGAGCTGGAAGTTTGGGACTAGGGTGAGATGGGGGAAGGGGAAATGAGGAAACTGTTAAAGTCCACATTGATGCCCTGGGGTTGAAGTGTTCTGAGGCGGAAGATGAGGCCTCCTTCCTCCAGGTGTCTGAAGGAGGGAGGGAGTGGTGAATGAGGCCCAGGGCCTCCATGTCCTCGGCAGAGTGGGAGGGGGAGTTGAAATGTTGGGCCACGGGGCGATGTGGTTGATTGGTGCGGGTGTCCCGGAGATGGTCCCTAAAGCGCTCTGCTAGGAGGCGTCCAGTCTCCCCAATGTAGAGGAGACTGCATTGGGAGCAATGGATTCTATAAATTATATTAGTGGATGTGCAGGTAAAACTTTGATGGATGTGGAAGGCTCCTTTAGACCCTTTGATGGAGGTGAGGGAGTAGGTGTGGGCGCAGGTTTTACAGTTCCTGCAGTGGTAGGGGAAGGTGCCAGGATGGGAGGGTGGGGGGTAACGTGGACCTGACCAGGTAGTCATGGAGGGAACAGTCTTTGCGGAAGGCGGAAAGGGGTGGGGAGGGAAATATATCCCTGGTAGTGGGGTCTTTTTGGAGGTGGCGGAAATGTTGGTGGATGATTTGGTTTATGCGTAGGTTGGTAGGGTGGAAGGTGAGCACCAGGGGGGTACTATCCTTGTTACGGTTGGAGGGATTGGGTCTGAGGACGGAGATGTGGGATGTGGACGAGATGCGTTGGTGTGCAGGGAAATTGCGGTCTCTAAAGAAGGAGGCCATCTGGTATGTTCTGTGGTGGAACTGGTCCTGGGAACAAATATGTCTGAGGCGGAGGAATTAGGAATATGGGATAGCATTTTTGCAAGAGGTAGGGTTGTAAAAGGTGTAATCCAGGTAGCTGTGTGGGTCGGTGGGTTTGTAAAAAATGTCAGTGTCAAGTCGGTCGTTATTAATGGAGATGGAGAAGTCCAGGAAGGGGAGGAACGTGTCAGAGATGGTCCAGGTAAATTTGAGGTCAGGCTGAAATGTGTTGGTGAAGTTGATGAATTGCTCAACCTCCTTGCGGGAGCATGAGGTGGCGCCAATGCGGTCATCACTGTAGAGGAGGAAGAGTTGGGGAGTGGTGCTGGTGTAATTATGGAAGATCGACTGTTCTACATACCCAACAAAGAGGCAGACATAGCTGGGGCCCATACGTGTGCCCATGGTTTGGAGGAAGTGGGAGGATTCAAATGAGAAATTGTTAAAGGTGAGGACCAGTTTGGCCAAACAAATGAGTTTGTCGGTGGAAGGGTACTGTTGGGGACGTCTGGAGAGGAAAAAGCAGAGCGCTTGGAGGCCCTGGTCATGGCAGATGGAGGTGTAGAGAGATTGGATATCCATGGTGAAATGAGGCATTGGGGGCCGGGGAAATGGAAGTCTTGGAGGAGGTGGAGGGTGTGGGTGGTGTCTCGAACGTATGTGGGGAGTTCCTGGACTAGGGGCAATAGGACAGTGTCGAGGTAGGTAGAGATGAGTTCAGTGAAGCAGGAGCATGCCGAGACAATGGGTCGGCCAGGGTGGTCAGGCTTGTGGATCTTGGGAAGGAAGTAGAACCAGGCAGTGCGGGGTTCCCGGACTATGAGGTTGGAAGCTGTGGGTGGGAGATTTCCTGAGGTGATGAGCTTCTGTATGGTCTGGGCGATGATGGTTTGGTGACGGGGGGGTGGGGTCATGGTTGAGGGGGCGGTAGGAAGAGGTGTCCTCAAGTTGGCATTTGGCTTCAGCGGTGTAGAAGTCAGTGTGCCAGATTACCACTGCATCCCCTTTATCTGCTGGCTTGATGGTGAGGTTGGGATTGGAGGGCTGTGCGTTGTGAGGGTGAGAGGTTGGAGTGGGGAAGCGGGGTAGACAGGTTGAGGCGGTTAATGTCCCAGCGGCAGTTGGAAATGAAGAAGTCGAGGGCAGGTAATAGGCCAGCGCGGGGTGTCCAGGTGGATGCAATGTGGGCGAAGGTGTCCTCGGAAGGTGGGCGGGAGTCCTGATTGTGAAAGTAAGCTCGGAGGCGGACGTGGCGGAAGAAGTGTACCAGTCTATGCCCCATCGCCTGGTTACAGTGAATAGCAGACTGGTCTAGGCTTCCTACACTAGTCTGGGCCCAGTCTCCCCTGTCGATGTTAGAAACAGACTGAACCTTATTGCCTTCCCCACAAGAGCAAGAGGACAAAGATTAAAGTGATGTGTGAAAACATTGAATAGATGTGGAATGTGCAATCAGATGCTGGCATGATGTAGGCAGGTTCAGTTGAGGTATTCAAGTGGGCATTGGACAGAAATAGTGCATGGATATGGACGAAAGCTGGAGATTGTCATAAGTAATGACACTTGTTTGAGGAGCTGGTTTGGCTATGATGGGCTAAAGGTTTCTTGTATCAGTTTGGACTCTGCACTTACCAGGGCTCCAATTTATTTTCTTCTTGCCTTGAATGCCAGTCCAGGCTTGTACTCACTGGGCTGCTTGTGTTTTTACTTCTCTTAGCTTGCTTCAACCCACCTTCTGTTGAGCCAAAATATCTTATGGTGTTTTGACAACGCTACTGTCTTATTCTTTGAATAAGGTCACCAGTTATTTTTTTTTTCTCTGAAATAACTGATTGTAACTGGTATGGGTAAAATTGCTTAATAATATTAATGCTAGAATGGTTCCATTGTGGTCCTCCAAAAAGGAAACCTATACCTAATTGCACAGCATTTAATTTGCATATTTCTAGCCTTTCTTCATAGTAAGGCTTTTTTTTGGTCCCTCAAGAACTCCAGCATCCCTAATACGAGTGCTGAGAATTGTATATGTTATTTTAACTAATATTCAGTATTAGTTAAGTGTGGTCTATTACAAATGCAGGTTATGCAGTTGCTTTTTGCTGAGGTATGTAATTGAGAATTATCAGGGTATAATGCATGTGTTTGATAATATTAATTCACAAACTAATATCTTATGGTGTTATAAGTGATTTGTTAGCTTGGATAGTAAATTGGCTAACCAACAGAAAGCAGAGAGCATTTTTCCAGCCAGCAATATGCAACTAATGGTGTGACACGATCCTCAGGACCACAACTATTTACAATCTATAATCTAACGATTTTTAGACGCAGGCACAAAAAGTACTGTATTTACTGATGGAACTAAAATAGGTGGGAAAGTAAATTGCAATGAAGAAATAAGAAATTTACAAATGGATGTGAATAGATTAGATGAATGGGCCAAAAATTGGCAGATGAAGTTTAACATTGCTAAATGTGAAGTTATCCGTTGTACAGCAATAGAAAGGCAACTTATTATCTAAAACAGAGAGAAACTTCAGAGTGCTTTGGTGTAAAAGGATCAGGGTGTGTTCAAGTATGTATTGCAAAAGGAACTAGTATGCAGGTACAGCAGCTAATAAAACTGATCTGAATTTTGGCATTCATAGCTATAGTAATAAACTTACAGAAATGGTGTTGCAATTACATAAACCATGAGTGAGACCACACCTGGAGTACTGTGAAAGTTCTGGTTCTCTTACTTGAGAAGGGTTGCACTGGAGGCGATTCAGAGAAAGTTCACGAGATTGATTCTGGACATTATTCTTTTTGTGCATCTGTTGATTAAATGGCAAGAGGAAAAGTGTGCATCAGTCTCTTGTGTTTGTTGTTAGTTATCTAAAATAGTATATAACACTAATGAAACATTAATCACTGTGGCAACACCACCAATGTTGTAGTGAAGGGATTATTCATGGTTAACCAATCTCAATAATGACTTCATTTTAGCTGAAGAAAGCAAACCCCACCAAATATTACCTTCTCCAATATGACAATGGGCAGACATTGTCTAGTTGTATTCTGAATGCAAAACTGTGTAAGTCTGTATATTGTTTAAAAAATTGCTGAAATTTAGAACCTATAAACTGCATTTAGGTATACTGTGTGTGAGAAGGCTAGGCTAGAGTCCTAAACTTTGGTTTAGAAAAATAACTAGAAAATCTCCCAGTAAATAACAATATGACAAGAATTCTGTTTAGACAATAGCATCACAAGGCATTCCAAAATGTGTTGTAATAAATGAATGAATGTCCTTAAAGTAATCGTAGGGTAGACCAATTTGCATGAAAGCTTCCACAAGCAACATAATGAACACTGAGGAATGAGGAATTAAATTGGACGAGATTTGGGATTTCCCCACTCTTGTCCAAAATAATGCTATTTGGTCTTGCATATTTTCTTGAGGCAAATATGTTTTTCATCCAAAAGACTACCACTAGTGTTGCATTAATGCCTAGCTTTTATTTCTGCGCAGAAAGTCCTGAAATTGAACTTGAATCCATAAACTTGAATCAGATGAGAGCTGGCAACTGAGTTACAACTGTCACGTTAATAATATATGCAATTTATGAAGAACAAAGCAATACTTTGCATATGCTTTATTGCTAAAATTTATAAATGGTGTTCAATTGGTATAGTAGCTACATCTCTGGCTTGTCAGCAATTTTTAGTACGCAGCAATAGTCTCAAAAGTTTCTTCAACGACTTTGATATCATTTCCTCTCGTGTTCAATGCTATTATGCTGTCTACAAAGAGAAAGAAACTCCCATTTAATACAGTGCAAGATGTTTGTATGTTGAGCATAATTCATCACCCAGTTTGTACTGGCATTTTTTTTTCCCCCGGTGTTTATAAACTTCAGTCTGACTGTGGTGGCTATACGGTTGCATTAGCTGTATTGCAAATATCTATGATTCATGTGTTTTAGTATAAATCTTTCCAAATGTTAGAGTAAAAATAGGATAAATGCAATTGCACATTGAGGTCCAGTGCACTTTAAAAGGTTGGGACTTTTTTTTTGCTTTAACACCTGGGAAGGTAGCACCCGTACAAACAATTAAAATATTGGACTTTTGTGATTGTCAGAACAGCTAAAGCAAATAGTTCAGAAAGTTGCCCTTTTTTTAAAAAAAAGTGATTATACTATCAAACAGTGGCTCGAAATGTGTGCAGTGTTTGGCTCTCAGTACTTCAGGACTACCTTAAGAGCTTTCAGTCATTGCTAAAGGCCAGGTTAAGGACAGCCTGGAACAGGCTGTGTTGTCATGTGCCAAAAATAGGCCACTTGACCCGTTAAGCCTGCTTTGCTGTTTGATAAGATCATGATTGATCTGATTATTCCATATGCCCACCTTCCACTGAGAATCTTTCACCCCTCCTTGTGTATTAATTTATTTCTGGCCTTGAAAAAATATTTACAGGTACTGCTTCTACCACCTTTTTCTGGAAGAATATTCCAAAGATTCATGACCCCGTGTGAATAAACACCTGTCCATCTTCAATATTTTTCTTCAATGGATGAGCTTTTTTTTTTGAAAGCATTGGTGCCAATTTCTACTTTGCTGTAAGTGCTTCGCAATTATATCCCCAATGTTATGGTTCTAATGTGTTCTCTGTGACAGAAGCTAAGCAACTTGGTTTGTAATTTCTTGCCTCCTGCCTACATCCCTCTTTGAATAAATACAACATTTCTTAAATCTAGGAAATATTGGAAAATTAATACCAATGCATGAACTGTTTTACTAGCCACCACTTTTAAGGACCTTAGGATGAAATTCATCAGTACCTGGGCAGTTAACAGACTAGAGATGCAACAGTTTGCTTAATATCACTTTCTGGTGATTGTAATGTTCTTGACTTCCTCCCTCCCTTCAGTTTCCTGCCTTTACTGCTCTTCCTGAAATGTTATGTCAATTTTTGTAGTGAAGATTAATGCAAAATACCTGTTCAGTTCATCTGTCATCTCCTTATTTTTCCATTATGAATTCCGCAGGCTTTCCATAGGATCAAAGTTTGTTCAGTTAATTAGAAGAAACCTATGTATACTCTTACTATCTTTTTACATTTCTGGCTAACTTTGTTTCTAATATTTCCTCCCGTATTAATCCTTATGCATTCATTGTTTTTAAAAAAACATTCTGTTCAATCATCTGACATGCCAGTCAACTTTGAGCAATATTATGCTTTATTTTTAAGATTGAAATCATATTTAACACTTTTTAAGTAACCACAGATGGAAGATCTGCTCCTTAGAATTCTTCTTTCTTGTGATTATGCCTATTCTATGCTTTCTGAAATATTCTCTTCAGTGTTGGTCACCGCATTTGACGTAATTTGCCAGTTTACTTTCAGTAGCTCTGCTCTCGTAACTTGTAATTGTTCTTATTTAAACTGAAAATATTAGAGATTGGTGGAGCTTTAGCTTCTTTGGTTTCAATTTAGCTTTGTGTTTGAGGAAGTTAGTTGCAGTTTAGAACTGAATAGTGAAGCAAAAGAACTAACTAGTTGTTAGCAGATTTCACATGTTTTGATTTTCAGGAGAAGCCCCAGGGATTGGTATCTTCACACCATGGAAGAAGGTTAGGGCTAAAAAAGTCCTTGGAAATCCTTTGATAGCTCAGTGCTGCTGCGTGTGGTGAAGGAAGCCTGTAGGCAACTTTTTGCTTAATGCAGGTGAGATAGATTAGAGATTGATGAAATTCAGCAGCAGGTGATGAAATTCTAAATTGTACCAGCCAAGCAGCAGTTGTTTGGCAGCAGACTTTGGGAGCCTTGGATAGTCTGGTCTTGGAGAAGAAATGAAGCTAATGTTATTGAAAAATCTTGTGATAACAATGCATGATGTACATTGACTTTTGTCCCTTTTGATTTGTACTTCATTTTGCTAAATAAAGTTAAATAATATGTAATCATAAATGCTGATTGTTATTGCCAGATTCTTGTAATTTCTGAAGTTCAAATTCTTTTGAATAGTGAAGAAAAAAATTCTAGTCAATAAGATGTATTGCTAGTAAGAACTTCACAATTAATATGCTAGTTTTTAATTCTTTTTCTGAAATCATTTAGTTAACCTAATTATGCAAAAGTTAAGTATTCTACTGATGGAGTTTGGTAGTGAAAAGCCAGACTTCAAAAGATTGAAGTGGTCTTATGGCATGTACTGTTATTATGAACAAACCTGAGACTGAAACAAAAACAGAAATTGTTGGAGAATCTCAGGAGGTCTGACAGTATCTGTGGCGCTAGTTTTGAGACCACCGATCTACCTTCAGAACTGATAGCCAGGAAAAGGCTGTACATATGCTGAAGGTGCTGGAGAGAGCGATGGAGACCAAGGAATGGATTGGTAGAATAGATTGTATTCAACTAACAACTTTTAAATTCTTGATGAAGGGCCATGGAGAACCAAGATCCTACAGTGTAAGATTATGTAGAGTAAACTAGAAAGGATCTCTTTTCTTTTAGCTTCTATAGATCTTGATCATTATTGGCTTGCTGTAACATCCAGAATATGAAATAGAAATCTTGATTTCTTAAAACATTTAATTGGTTAAATTCTTCAAAAATGGGCATTTACCAGATTTTGAATTGGCTGCTATTGATCACAATGAGCAAGTTGATGGTTTCTACTAATTACCAAATCAATGAAAACTCATCACTTTCTGAAATGTGGCACTGCTTGCATTGTAAGAACATTCCAGACAAGACACCATTAATATGTATGTGCAACACAAAATGATTTTGGATGAAAATGTTAATGGTCTATTTAGGTTCTACAGATGACACAAATTTGGAGTTGCAGTAAAGATGATGTTTGGAGCATGGTCTCTCTCCAGACTGAAGAGATTCTCTTTGACTCATTAAGTCCACACTGACCCTTTAAAGAGCATCCCACCCAGATCCAGACCAACCCTGTAACTACACGTTTAATATTGCTAACCTACCTAGCCTGCATATCCTTGGACATTATGGACAATTTACTTTGGCAAATCTACCTAACCTGCACTACTTTGGACTGTGGGAGTAAATCCACACAGACTGAGTATATCCAAACTCCATACAGTGACCCAAATCTGGAATCAAACCCCAGGGTCCCTGGTACTAAGTCAGCAGTGCTAACCACTGAGCTACCTGAGCCTATGGCATGCTCGCCTTTTTTACTTGGGGCACTGAGTATAAAAGTCATGTTGCAACTGTATAAAACTTCAGGTAGGCCATATTTGGAGTAGTATATGCAATTAGGTTTGCCACATCATAGGAAGTATGTGGAGGCTTTGGAGAGGGTGCAGAAAAGGTTTGAGGAAGTTGTATGAATTGAAGTGTATGAGCTATAAGGAGAGGTTGGACGTACTTGGATTGTTTTTGCTAGTGCGCTGGAGGCTGAGGGGTGACCTGCTAGACATAAAATTGAGGGGTGGATAGTCTGTCTCTCTCCCGTGGTGGAAATATCAAATACTAGGAGGAGTAGCTTTAAGGTGAGAATGGAAAAGTTTTTAAAGGAGATGTACAAGGAAAGGTTTATTTACATAGGATTGTAGGCACCTAAAATATGCTGCCAAAGAAAGTGGCAAAAGTGGATATGTTAGCAAAGTTCAAGAGGCTTTGAGTCAAACATATATACAGGCAGATGTGATCAGTTTGGAATAGCATCATGGTCAGCACAGACATGGTGAGCCGAAGGGTCTGTTTCTGGGCTACATTGTCCTGTGTTTTTCAATATACTGGTAGATTAAGTCTATCTCGGCCAGTTCTGAAGAAAGGAGACTATAAAACCTGTTATTGTTGACTTAACGTGCATGTTTCCACAGTTATCTGCTACAAATTGCAATGGTATCTGACAAGAGTACAAAATCACTTCCTATTTGAGTCTTCACTTTGAGACATTCAGCTACATGCCTGAAGCTATGTACTGGTTTGTTTCATTCACCTTTTAACTATACAACTTTGATTAGTATTAGAGTATTCTGGTAACACCAAAACAGTAAGCAGCCGAGGTTTAGCTCACCACATGCCTCTGATGCTGATATCACCAAAAATTGTTTAATTCCAGAAAAGCCTGTGTTGCACCCACGAAGTCAGCAAGTTCCTATTTTACAACTTCTACGTTCGTTAGCAAATCAACTGCATCTCCTACAAAGCTGATTATGCACATATCATTTAACAGAACTGGACATTGACTTACTGGATTCTCCATTTGACACAAACTAGTTCTGATATCTTTGATTTTAAATAATTTGCAACTTCCCACTTTTGCTTTCTCTTCATGTCTTGGGATGTGTGTCTTAAATCTTTTACCCAGGTCTTGAATGCAACGATAAATTATACTTTAACCTTGAATGTTTTTTCTAATATGTGAGAAGTGTGCATTGCTGGTTGACCAGCATTTATTGCCCATTTCTGGCCCTCTTGAGAGGGTGTTGGTGAGCTGGTTTATTGAAATGCTGCAGTCCACCGGCTGTGGGCTGACCCACAATGCCACTAGGGAGGAATTCCAGGATTTTGACTCTGACAGTGAAGGAACAGTAATTAAATTTCCAAGTCAGGGTGGTGAGTCGTTTGGAGGGGAACTTGAAAGAGGAGGTGTTCCATGCATCAGCTGCCCATCCCCTTCTAGATGAAAATGGTCATGGGTTTGGAAGGTGCTATCTGATGCATTAGTGAATTTCTGCAGTGCCTTTTGTAGATACACTCAGTAGCAGTGTACTATGTGGGGGAGGGAGTGGATGCTTTTTGATATGCCAAACAAGCATGATACTTCATGCTAGATGGTGTCAGGCTTCTTGTGTTATTGAGCTGCTCTTGCCCAGGCAAGTGGGGAGTATTCCATTACGCTGTTGACTTGTGTCGTAGATGGTAGACAGGCGTTGGGGAGTAAGGAGGCAAGTTACTCTCTGCAGTATTTCTACCCTCTGACCTATTCTTGTAGCCACTGCGTTTGTGGTGAGTCCAGTTGAGTTTTTGGTCAGTGATAATTCCCAGATGTTAATAGTGGGCCACTTGGTGGTGGAAAAAACAGACTGTCAAGGGGCAGTGGTTAGGTTGGTGATGCACAATCATGCCACGAATGCCAGGCAATGTTACTTGCCACTTGTCAGCCTAAACCAGGATATTGTCTAGATCTTGTTGCACTTGAATATGGACTGCTTCAGTATCTGAGGAGTTGCAAATGAGATTCTCACTTCTGCCCTTATAATGGGGGGGGTGTGGGGGAGGGGTGAGTTAAATGAAGCAGCTGAAAATGGTTGGGCCTGGACACTATCCTGAGGACCTCCTGCAGAGATATCTAGCAGATGACATGACTAATTTCCAGCAACCCTGACCATGTTCCAATGTGCTATGTATGACTCCAACCACCAGAAAGTTTGCCCCCAATACCATTTGATTCCAATTGTGCTATGGCTCCTTGATGCTGCACTTTGTCAAATGTAGCCTTAATCTCAAAGGCTGTCACTCTCTCTTTATCTCTGGAATCTTTGTCCACATTTGAAGCATACCTGTGAGGAGGTCAGGAGATAAGTGGTGCTGATGGAACCCAAAGCCTGGCATTGCTGAACAGTTATTACTGCACAGGTGCTACTAGATAGAACACTTCATGGCACTTTCCATCACTTTACTGATGATTGAGAGGAGACTAATGGGGCGGTAGTTGGCTAGATTGAATTTGTCTTTCTTTTTACTTTGTGTACCTGGACAATTTTGCACATTGTCAGGTAGATGCCAGTGTTGTGACTACTGGAAGCACTTGGCTGTGGGAGCGGCAAGTGTTGGAGCACAAATATTGTGGAATGTTGTCAGGACCTGTTGCCTTTGCATATCCAGTTTTGCCAACCTTTTTTGATATCACATGGAGTCTGTAATGCTGGGGACCACTGGAGGAGGCTGAGATGGATCAACCAATCGACACTTCTGGCTGAACATTACTGCAAATGCTTCAGCCTTGTCTTTTGCACTGATTGTACTGGGCTTTTCCATTACTGAGGGTGGGAATATTTGTGGAGCTTCTTCCAGTGAGCTGTTTAATTGTCCACCATTCACCACTTGATGTGGCTGGACTTGCAGACTTGATCTGATCTGTTAGTTGTGGGATCGCTTAGCTCTGTCTATCGCTTGTTTATGCTATTTGGCATTCAAGTAGTCCTGTTTGGTAGCTTCACCAGGTTGACGACTCATCTGCAGGTGTGCCTGGTGCCACACCTTCACTCTCCACTGAACCAGAGTTGATCCTTTGGCGTGATGGTAATGGTTGAGTGGGATATATACCAGACCATGAGAATTTGGATTGTGGAGTATAATTCTGCTCCTGTTGATGGCCCACAGCACCTCCATGGATGCCCAGAGTTGAGTTGCTAGATCTGTTCAGTCAGTCCCATTTGGCACAGTGATAGTGCCACACAACACAATGCAGGTTATTTTCATTCTGAAAATGGCACTTCGTCTCCAAGTTCTGTTTGGTGGTTGCTCTTAGCAATACTGTCATGGACTGATGCATCTGCAACTATCACACTGGTAAAGGTGTGGTTAAGTATGTTTTTCCCTCTTGATTCCTTCCTCACCTGCCACAGACCCAGTTTAGCAGTTATGTCCGTTAGAATCTGAGCAGTAATACTACTGCTGAGCCACTCTTGGTAGTGATGATGAAATCCGCCACAGTAAATTTTTATGCCCTCATCATCCTCTATGCTTCCTCCAAGTGTTGTTCAACATGGAGTACCAATCATCAGCTGAAGGAGGATGGTAATTATGTTTTCTTGCCCATGTTTAACCTATAGCTGCAAGACTTCGTGAGGTCCACAGTGCATATTGAGGACTCCTAGGGCAAGACTATAAGACAAAAGCAGAAGTTAGTCCAGTTGACCATTGAGTCTGTTCTGCCATTCTATTATGGCTGGTAAGCTTTTTTTTCAACCCCATTCTCCCGCTTTGTCTTCATAATCCTTTGATCTTCTTGACAATCAAGAATCTGTCTATCTCTGTTTCTCTTCCTGACTGTATACCACTGTGCTGCCACCTCTACTGGGACTGTCCTACCGATGGGACAGGACATATCCAGGGATGGTGGTGGTGTCTGGGACATTGTAGGTAAGTTTCCATGAGTGTGATTGTCAGGCTGTTGCTTGACTGGTCTGAGATAGCGCTCTCAATTTTGGCACTAGGTCCCAAATATTAATAAGGAAGACTTCGCAGGGTTGATAGGGCTGTTTTTGCTGCTGCTTTTCTGGTTTCTAGATTGATGCCAGGTTACCCATCTGGTTTCATTTCTTTGAGATTGCCACAACTGTCTTGCAAGGTTGTTAAGAGAGTAATTGAGAGTTGACTGCATTGCTGTGGTTCGAGAGTCACATGTAGGCCAGACAAGGTGAAGATGGGAGATTTCCTTCACTGAAGGACATTAGTGGACTAGATGGGTTTTTCTGAAAAACCATCAATAATTTCATGGGTCATCATAGTCTTAACTCCAATTTTTAAAAAACTGAATTCAAATTCCCTTTTCGGATGTGGCTGGAATCAAACCTGGGTCCTTAGAACGTAAGCTGAGTTTCTGGATGATAGTGATTATACCATTTGTCACTTTCAAATTGCACTTCACAACCAGTGTTTTGGGAGCGCATCATAATGGAAAGGAAAATTAAAATACTTCCTGTTATGGATAAAACAGGAGGCCATAAACATTTTTCATTTCATTTATCACTGGTGATGCTAGTTGATTGTTGGCAAAGCCTTGAATTGAGAAACACATTGGATATTTTCCAGAGTCTGTTGTGGATGGCTCACCATGTTTCTGATAATCCACTGTTATTTTGCAACTGGCTGGAACTGAGATCCCACTTTCTAACCTTGGAAGAAAGTTACTTTGGGTGTTAATGAGACAAGGGATCAGTGAAACTTTGAGCCCTCACTGGATAGCAACACACATTTCAAAATCGGCTTGTTTAAATTGACCAAATTAGTTTGTAGTCTTTTTCTAGAGCATGTTGAAACATTGTAAATGCTAATCCCACGGTTGAATGACTTGTGCTAATAATGTGGTTGTGGGGGTTGGAATGGTGTAATTGACTTGCTTTTTGCAGTTGTCAGTGTAATTGCAGAATATTTTTCCAAATTCCTAAATGCTTTGGAATGTTTAAAATTACTTAGAATCAATTTCTGTACTCGTGAGCACAGACATGTAAAATAGGATATGTTACTGTTGTGCTGCTTGTTGTCTTAAACATGTTCAAAATAAGTTTAACGGTTTACTGTGGCTTCAACGGTCCTGCAAGTGATTCTGCCTTTGCAGTGAATGTACGTGAACATATAATCAGTTTTGCCCATTTTATTAAAAAAAGGGATTCTGTATGAAATGCTTTCATAAATGTTACCCACAATATTCACATCTTCCTTGCAGCATTAATTTGAGCAGGGTGAAATTCAGTGTGGACATACACTAGAACAACTAGATAGCTATTTCCAATAATTAGTTAACTTGTGAATGATGATCTGGAGTCTAAGACTGCTGTCAGTGAAGTTGTTCATACTTTCTTCCAGAGAAACTGTTCGTCTTCTAACTATTCAAACATCCACTCATAACTTTGAGCAAGATGGACATCAGAGGTGCTGTGGATGCTGCAGTTCCTACCAATATTATTGCTGCAAAGGCTGCAGAGGTTCGAGCAAATAAGGTCAACTGGCAGTCCTATCTTCAGTGAGTATAAATAAATGGTTTAGTTTAATTTTAATTCACAGCAATGTCCATCATGGGCAAAAACGTGGTAATTAAGAATTATGGTGCAGAGAGGGGCAACATTATTCTCATGTGGCAACAGAAACCTGGCATAGATAGGGATAACAAGGTGCTACAAATTGCTGGGTATGTGGTGTTCAAGCAAGTTAGGGAAGGATGAAAAGCTTGAAAGGTGATGGTAATAAATTAAGAACAGCATTGCAGCCATGGTGAAGGAGCGTGACCTAGGGGTCAAAGATTCTGGCTCAAGCTATCGAATAAACAATGCATAATTTCATTGCTTATGTAGCATCTAGGCCACCAGTAAGTGGAAAAGATGCAGAGAATACATTTTCTGGGAAATTAGAGGTTCAATATTATGGTAATATGATGTACCAAGAAAAGATGCACTGGCAGACTTGGGACTGAGTCAGTAATTAGATTTAGGTGACAGCGATCATGATATCGTAAGTTTCAGGTTGGCTATTGAAAAGGATGATGAACAAGCCAGACTAAGAATTATCGGAGGGAAAGCTAACTTCAGTAAGATAAGAAATGGGTCTAAGCCAGAACTTAAAATATAGAACTAGCTGGACCTATACGTTAGGCATTCAAAAAGTTTAAGATATCCTTCGCAGAACATGTGGGAGTTACCATTCAGTTTAAAGGCTCCGTTTGCATTAAGAGGTTTGAAGATATATCAAGTTTGTGCTTGGAGGAAAAAAAAATCTGTGGTGTAATCCCACAACCCAGAGTTGTTTCTGGGCCTTAGAAGTAAACCAGTTATGGAAGTATAAAAGAAGCAACCCACTGGAAATTGGGCAAAGCTGAATTTTTTTTTATTAACAAGGTTTGTAATTCTGGGAAGGGTGGCATGGACTAAATTTTATTTCCTTAGTTTAAAGTAAATATCATATACAAAATAACATTTTGTCATTTGATGCTGTAAGCATTATTTTACAAAAGTAAAATCTTTTTGTTGTCATCTCACTTAGTTGGAAGTATCATTGGAGGGATCATAAAATTACACATTAATGATAATTCAGAGCATTATGTGCTGATATTTGTGCTTTTTTATAAGAGGACAGATGATTTCAGGTGAAGTTTGTGAATTCATTAAAAAGTTTGAAGCTGCTCGTTCAGAAGATAAACAGCGGATACTGGATAATGAAGGCCATCAGGTAAAGTCTGGGATTGGTGTGTATTTATTTATTTTCTGTTTTAAGTTTAATGTTTGGACGACTTCAAGTAGATGACTTTCACATTGAGTGGAAGATATTTTTACTGAGTAATCTTTGATAATGCTGGTGAATTGCAGTGAAATTTTGAGTTCTTTGTATTATAGTGAGTTTCCCATTTTTAATCCTTTATTTCCTGAGTTCCCCATTCCTTCATAACTATTGATTGTTTTCAAAAATAAAACAAATTCATGTCTGTTATTCAGCTGCCAACCTGGATCTAGTAAAGTTTTAGGAATTAATTTGGATTTCATTGAAAAATTTTCATATGGTCTGGATGATTTATAATTGTTTGAATTACAAGCTAATGTAGAATGCTTGTGTATAAAAATAATGATCACTTTTTTGATGGCTGTATTAATAATTTTCAGCTATTAGGGTGGCCCATTTGAAAAATTATCAGCTATTCTGTTTAGAACATGCAAAAATTCTGTCTTTGAATATTGACAATTTTGGTGACTAATATGTTAAAAATCCCCTTTCAGATCTTTTTCTGAAGCCAGGTCTGACCCAAAGTACTGTGATCTCCCCTGGCAAGCCAATCCTGAGTGCATCCCAGCCAGCTGAAAGTCTGTTCTGTTAATAGAAACCTGATCTACACCAATGACCCGGCTGGATTAAAATTTAAACAAAGCTTAGTTAACTATCAGTTGTCATAAACTGGCAAACTTACTCATAGAGCACTGCCATGGACAAAGCTCTACTTGTCAACTAGTCATCAGTCTCATCAGTCTCCTTTTCTACCAAATTTTTTTTGTCTCTTCTTTGGTTATTTTTGTGAACTGCCCTGATGAGTGCAAGAAAGGCTTTGGCAAAAGGTTTTTCCAGCAATACTCTGGTTTCTTTACTATCAAACTACTACATGCACATATCTACATGCTGTGAATTGTGATGGCAGTGGTTCCAATCTTTCTTCGCCAACGCATAGCTGATCAGAATCTCCTCTTACTGTCTGCTATTGGCCTGTATTGGAAAGATTTACAAATTTGTATTCAATCTGTTTTGATTACGTTATAAATGCATCTTCCTTGGCCATCAAGTCCTGGAGTGAATGTTAAACCTGGATCTTCTGACTTTGAGGCAAAGTCATTACCACTGTTCACGAGATCTTCTTTAAAATAAAAATGAGATCTGTCTTATTTCGTGTTGCAAAATTTGTAATTTTGAGGAACACTAATTGGGAAGTTTTTTTTCAAAAAACCAGTAGAAAGCAACTTGTATTTTTGTACCGTGGGCAATATAAATTCTTGGAGTCTTTCACACTACAAAAGTACACAAAATTCCTGTTTTACCCCTTTGCCAGTTTGTAGATTTCTAAGTATTAAAGTGTATTCCATCTACTAATAGGAAAAGGAAGTGTGTTTTTAGTTTTTAGATTTTGCCATTCTGTTAGTGCAATAAATAGCTGTTTTGATTATTATTCTTTCCATAGGCCCTAATGTTGAGGGGCAGGGGGTGAGAAATCCCAAGTTCATAACTGAAGGCAGATGTAATTCATGATTACGCAATGTCATTGGGGCCAACATTAAGTGTATTTCAGAAGAAATGCACTGTCACTGTTTATATGGATTAGATGTATTTTCAGTTGTGTACAAGTGAATGTGCTACCTCAGATTTGAAAGTAGTTGAAATTGTGTGTAAAGGTTATCAATGTTTGTTTTATTTTAGTGTGCTAAAACCTTTTTGAACTTAATGGCCCACATATCCAAGGAGCAAACGGTGCAGTACATTCTGACAATGATTGATGACATGCTACAGGTATGTTTACTGTTGCTGAATATGTTTGAGCATTGTCTGTTTGTTTCAAAATACTCAAGGACTCTGCTTACACAACTTTCAGGAAGTGATCCAAAGACTTATGACCCTTGAAAATGTCTCTTAATCTTTACCTTAAGTGGGTGTCCCTTGGTTTATAAACAGTCATCCTTAGTTCCATGTTCTCCGATAAGAAGAAACCTCCTCTTCACATTTATCTTGTGAAGACTCCTGAGGGTTTCTTTTTATTTCAAAAAGTCACTTTTTCATCTTATGTGCAATACATAGTCTGTTCAACCTTTCCTACTAAGATAACCCTTGCATAAGGCATTATTCTGGTGAACCTTCTGTACACAAGCAGTTCACTATCGTCTGCGTATGAGAATTAGAATGAACAATAAATATTGATCCAGTCAATGGTGCCCACATCAGATTTAGTAAAACAATATTAATTATTGTTTAATCACTCTGCTCCCTTAAGTGATCTTGCCTTTATTATTTCTTAATCATACCTGAATTGTTTGCTTATTTTACTGTCCTGAACTTGCACTTTAGAGAGAACAATGACAAATACCATCATTAACAGAGCTCCTGCTCCATTTATTCCTAGCTTTGTCTTTCCTAAACATCGTATACCCTTCAAGATTTGTGTTCAAATCATGTCATGCTGTACTCATGCCCCTGTAATAGCTATAACTTTGTATTTGTGGAAGAATCTATTGCTAAGGATGGTAAAAGAGAAAATGAAATCAATAGAGCACCTCTTTTTTTTTTAATTTTCCCCCCCCCATTAATTATCCTAACTGTAGGACTGTATTGTAAGTCACTCTAAGTTTATAGATTTATGTCTTGTAAATAAAAGGCCTAGTTGACTTTTGATGAGGGTCCAGCTTCAGTTGCTTCTTAATTAAACCCATATGTGCTTTTACTTGACACCTTTAAAGGCCTTGCTTTAGGCTGTGACTTGCAGGATTTAAACTGAAGAACTTCGGCACGGTGGCACAGTGGTTAGCACTGCTGCCTCACAGCGCCTGTAGACCCGGGTTCAATTCCCGACTCAGGCGACTGACTGTGTGGAGTTTGCACGTTCTCCCCGTGTCTGCGTGGGTTTCCTCCGGGTGCTCCGGTTTCCTCCCACAGTCCAAAGATGTGCGGGTCAGGTGAATTGGCCAAGCTAAATTGCCCGTAGTGTTAGGTAAGGGGTAAATGTAGGGGTATGGGTGGGTTGCGCTTCGGCGGGTCGGTGTGGACTTGTTGGGCCGAAGGGCCTGTTTCCACACTGTAAGTCTAATCTAAAAAAAAACTCCCTTTATAATGCCACTTGCGGTACTTAAAAAAAAAACAACTCTGGTTAGAGTGAATTAGTTATCTGGTCCAGATGGCTAACATACAGCAAGAGAGTATGGATAAGTAATCATTCTGTTCATAATTATCAGTTCCTTATCATATCTTGCTATCAACTTACTAAGCTGTTATTTGTTGAATGCTGCAGAGACTAGTGCAGGTGTTAGGTTCTTTACCTGAGGTTTCACACATGAAATGCAATTCGCATATTCCAACTTCTGCAAACAGTTAGTTTATTAAAGCTTATACAAGCTAGATGACTCCCCTGACACACACTGCTGGTCATGTGAAAGAGTCAAAGTGAGGCACTGAACAAAGGAAACACATTCTGTTTATTCAGGTGAGTTGGTAATGCTCACAGGTACTTCAGCCACTCTTTCACTCTCGCTCTCACTCCCCTACACATGCACGTAGGATGAGGTCATCCTCAGAGATAATGTAAATGCCCTAATCCTGGTAAATTGTTATACAAACGATTTTCTGACTCGGTGAAGGTGTCATAATTCCAAACTTCGGAGTGGCCCTGCAAATGAGGTCTGGCTCCATTACTTCCCCAGACGATGTAGAATGTGATCTACTTCAGTATCGGGGGATGATCACGCAAATGAACCTGATTGGCTGGGAGATGGCTATAAAAGTATTACAAAATGGAAGGGACTGAATGAGAGTTTAATTTGATAGTAAGAGAGTAGTAGTAAATGTTTGCCTAAATGAAGTGGGAGTCATTTGCATTCCTGCATGAATGTCATCCCCATGCACTTCCAGCATGTTCAAGTTCACGGTGGCTCAGTGGTTAGCACTGCTGCCTCACAGCACCAGGGTCCTGGGTTCGATTCTAGCTTCTGGCGACTGTCTGTGTGGAGTTTGCATGTTCTCCCAGTGTCTGTGTGGGTTTCCTCCTGGTGCTCCAGTTTCCTCCCACAGGTGAATTGGCTATGCTAAAATTGTCAGGGGTAAACGTAGGAGAATGGGACTGGGTGGGTTACTCTTTGGTGAGTCGGTGTGGACTTGTTGGGCCGAAGGGCCTGTTTCCATACTGTAGGGAATGTAATCATCGGACAGTTTAACCCTTTTTTTAATATTACGTTAATGTCTAGAGAGATCAACCAATTTAACCTTTTAACGTTACATTCCACCCTTATCATTCCATGATAACTGCCCTAGTTGGGGGCTGAGAAGGGCCTTAACAACTTATTCATAATGATCCTTCAGCCACTGTTTAAGCAAGCTATTGAGATGCAGTGTACAATAAGTAGGACAGCAAAAATTAATAGCTGGAGAAGCAAGTAGGATCCCCCAGGCAGCCATCCAAGTCAATTTTCGAAATTCCGAGGGCCCTGTTTGATATCATCTAATTGATACTGTATGGAGTAAATGCGTGTTGTTATGGATGTAGGTTTGCTTGCTGAGCTGGAAGGTTCATTTTCAGTCTCCAGATGAAGCACTGCTGGTGTTTCCTGCTTCCTATGCAGTGCTTCGCCTGGAGGCTCACTGACTATGTTACCTAGTATGGTGATGAAACGACTGAAAATGAACCTTCCAGCTCAGTGAGCAAACCTACATCCAGAACCTCAACCTGACCTACAAATCTTCTCGAAACTTGCTAATGTTTTGTATGATTCATCCATAGCATGAGTAGTGCATTCATTTCCCACAATTGTACAGACGCCGTCCTTGTTGGGCAAATAAATAGTCAATGGCATGTCTGGTCTGTTGTGGGTAGAGCCTTGCAGGTAACTGCATTTAATGCCCTTCTGGTACTGTTTCCAAAAATTGTTCACCCACAAATGAGGTCATTTCTGTTCTTTGCTGTGATTGTCCGTGCCGATCCTCCTTGGGACAGCATCCCCAGGAACCCATAGCCCAGGGAGGATCCCAGAGTTACTGGGTCCCTCCAATCTACACACAATCTTTCACTAGCAACTTAGGCTACTATTCTGTGGTGGGTAAGGACCTTCTGTGGACACGGGACAGTGAGTGGTCCTGCTGTCCCTACAGCGAATAGGATAGGGAGCATCTGTGCCCGTTGTGAAGGTTCCATTGAGAAGGAACGCTAACCTTGTTTTGGCCTGGGAGCGCATAATTGCTGTGCAGCTGTCAGTCGTGAACTACGTTTACCGCCAGCTCCTGTCCTGGCTGGAGTTCCCCCGATCAGATCATCTGGT
The DNA here is from genome assembly GCF_020745735.1 of Hemiscyllium ocellatum. NCBI lineage: Eukaryota > Metazoa > Chordata > Chondrichthyes > Orectolobiformes > Hemiscylliidae > Hemiscyllium > Hemiscyllium ocellatum. Next base: position 75,514,568 of record NC_083404.1, read on the forward strand.
AATCAGAAAAAGGATATGACCTAAAAGCCGAGCTGACTTGGGTACCATTGCAAATGAACTGCCGTCCTGAAGTATAATTTAAGTGCCATTGCTTGTCACAGGTGCAGGTGAATAGTCCATGGCTAGCCTGGTGAAGTCTGTGGGTACATTATCTCTGGGCACAAGAGGTATTTGTGGGGGCCAAGGCGTAGGTACAACCCCACCCCTGTCCTGAGAAGCAGTGCCTTCTCTCTCCTGGATCCCGTGTAGTTAGGGGACTGAGTGTTACCTGAATTCATCAGCTCTATGCGCCAACCTGAAGCCATCCTTCTAAGCCACCCCACTCTGGCCTACACAGATATCTATCGTGTGCAGGTTAAGGGGATCCCACCTGGGAATGGCAGCAAACAGTGCATCGACAGACTGGAGGAGTGGATAACATACAGTCCGATTACCGTGCAAATGCATAGGAGTCTTTAAAAAAAACCAATTTGTCCTCTAGGCCAAATACTGCGATGGCGGCTAATACAGTTATTAGATTGTTTGAGGGGGCCATTGTTTACAGTCACTTAAGTGGACTCAGCTGCTTTGTCCGTGGGCTTTGACTGCCATCGATGCTCATAGGAACATCTGGTACGGTCCTTTCCATCTGTGTCCGAACTTTGGGATGTTCAGTTTTTGGTCAGCCTGAGCTATCTTGTCTGCAAGTTGGAAAGTCTGTCCGGGTCATTTGAGTCCTGGTACACTGTTTGTGGTGGTGATCTGAAGGCGTTCCTGACTTGAATAAAGGAACTTGAGAGACTAGGTTAGCTGCTGAAAGTATGCCTGCATTTTCTCTCCCATAGCATTTAGGTCTGTGCGGGTGGGTGGGTTCCCAAGGGGTCCTACTGGATAGCCTATAGATTATCTCAGTTGCCTACAGCCCAGTGGTTGCGGCTAGGGTAATCCTCATGTGACACAGGGCAAAAGGCAAGAACCACTGTTGAGGCGGTGTTACTAGTAGTTGGAAAAGCCTCGATCCATCTACTAAATACATCAATAACAACAAGGCGATACTTATAGCAAAATACATGCGGAAGTTCAATAAAAGCAAGCTGAATACATTCAAATGGACCCGCTGGCAAGGGAGTTTTTCCTGTTACACACTGCACCCCTTGACCTGCATTATCTTACTGATGCATCAAACATGATCTGATGCACTTTTGAACTGCCTTGGCCAGTGGGGGTGCCACTAGCTATACAACATGATACTACTCATTCCCCCCTTGCCAAGGTATGTATCAGCATGAGGGCAATTGATGAGCATTGGTAACATACATACTCGACTGACTAGTGATCCAGAGGCCTCTTGCCACAGCGTGCGAGCACCCATGCGTCTTCCATATCTGCTTTTCTGAATCGGGCCATCCCCCTGTAAACTCTACATCATGACAATGTATGGGAATGCCTTTTGTTTTTGAGGCAGGTTTTCCTTTGGGTGCCTGCTGGCTGAAAGTGGACACAATTGAATTGTGAGCCCTTGCTGCATTATTGGCGGCTCGATCAGCTCTGGCATTGCTATGGCTGACACATATATTGTCTGTGACAGGAGCAGCACATATGATTATGGCCAATTGCTTGGAGGAGGATGGCCTGAAGGAGATTTTGGACATAATGTGTTGTGAATAGGGGTACCTGAAAAGGTTAGGAATCCTCACTAAGACCAAAGTTGTTAAAGTCATGATCCATGCCAGAGGCATACCGTGAATCTCTGTAGAGATTGACTGTTTCCCCTGTGGCCCAGATACAGGCTCATGTCAGTGCAAAACGTTCTGCTTTCTGGGCAGAAATCGGTGGGTCGAGGGAGGCTGCTTCCAATATGTCCATAAGGGTTACTTTTGCATATCCTGAAAGAAACACTCCTCAGGGTGATACTGACAAGCGACCATTCACAAAGAGGGCTAAATCTGGTGTGGGCAATGGAGTGTTTGAGGAATCTGGTGGGGGGAGGTGTCAAGAAATGGCTGCACCAAAGGCAGTCATGGGGAGGTTCAGAAAGCTCCTCCTGGAGAGGCACTGAGGAAAGTGGCCGGGTTAACGGTTGAGTAGAAGGAGGAGGTCAGAAGAGGATTGTTAAGAAGGACTGCCTCGTAACAACTAAGTTGAGCCTGTGTAAGGTGTTAGTTCTGGTGGGAAGTCTGGAGGACTACAATCACGTGTGACAAATACAGTTGAGGGTTTCTGGAGGGTTATATTGGATGTGGCTGTCATAAGGGAGGAGATAGCCGGCAGAATTTGTAAGCAAGGTGGGATTCCCGGTGACCGGGTCAAAACGAATTGAGTAATAGGCCACTGGCCACTTGCGTTCTGAGTCTGGGTTAAAACAACAGTTGCTCGGTCCTCTAGCCTAGTGGCATACAGGTAGGAGGGTCTGTCATACAGTGGTCTCCAGAGGGTTGGGGCATTGGCGAGGGCTGCCTTTAATTCGTTGAAAGCTGACTTCGGGTTTTCTGTTAGAATGGAAGTTCCTGAGGCCTTATTGGAAGCTAAAGGGGTTACCTGCTTGGTAAGCAATGTTACATTGGGGAGCCACTGTTGGCAGTAGTTCACCATGCCGAAAAAGGCATTCAACTGCTTAGTGCTCATGGGTGGAGGGGTTGCCAGGATGGATGTGATGCAGTCTGGGGTCAACTGCTGGTCTGAAGCACTGAGCAACGTCGCCAGAAATGTAGCTTGCTGCTGGGTATGCTGAACCTTAGATAGTATTACATATTCCCAAGAGTGAAAGGTGTTTTGGAGACAGTTGGTATCTGCAATGTTAGCAGATTCTGAGGGGCTAGCTAGGATTAAGTCATCCACATATTGGACGACTGGGGCCATCTGAGAGCTGAAGCTCAGAACTGCCGGTGCGATACCTGGGAGAATAAAATGAGCGAGTGGACAAATCCCTGGGGGAGTTGCTTCCAGGTATATTGCTGACCCTTAAAGGTCAAAACAAACAAATACCGAGGCTCTGCTATCAGGAGGAGAGCAAATAAAGCATGATGTAGGTCAACGATGGTGAAAACACAGACGCTGGCAAGGATATTGCTGAGAATGGTCACCGGTTCAGCACGACTGGATATGGTGGCTGGACCATTCTGTTGATCTGTTGGAGATCCTGTACTAACCTCCACTCTGGGTGTCCTTGCTTCGGGACAACTGGAATGGGGGTGTTACGGGGCAATTGGCAGGGAACTAGAACTCCCTGTTGGAGGAATGAGTCTATCAAAGCTGATATCCCTTCTGTGGCTTCTGGTCTTTGGGGGGTACTACAACAAAGGATTACATGGGGATCAGGGGCTTACGGAGGAGGGGTGAAATCCTTTGGCTGCAATTCAACAGCCTATCATAGGGAGCATGCAATAAATCCAGAACTGTCTTTTGGTAGAATTATGTCTAATTGTAATGCTGTCATCGAGGCAGAGAATCTCGACTTGAAGGGCACACAACAAGTCCCTCCTTGCTCGGTTAATCCCTAAATTAGGGTTTGGAGTGAATTGGACCATACAAGTTTGGATTCCAAACTGACCTGAGTGATTCTGTTAGGGGATACTCCCTCTCCTGCCCAGTTACTCCATTAAGGTGTTTAAAGGTGGGTTTGCCAGAACTGTTCCTTGTTCTGGGGGTCATCACTGCATAATTGATGCAAAGAAGTTCCAGCCCCTGACTTATCTAAAGTTTGCCCCATGTTATTATATATTTTCTTTCTCTCTTTGACTTTTTTTACAGAATCATACTGGCAGTCTCTGCACCCACTTCAGGTTCCTGACCTTCGCGTGGGGGATTTCCCCTCTTAATTGGTGTTAAGGCAAGGTGCTGAGACAGACATAATGACTCCACTTTACCTGGTGTACTATACCTTAGGGCTCCAAACTTCTGTTGGGCAATTCTAGCCTCTGAATCCTGGGGTGGGTGGGCTCCAACCTCCTGGCTTCCTAGGGGACTCTAACCCAAATCAAAAACCCTGAGGACTCTAATCCTAATCAAAACCCTTTCAGGTGCAAAGTGACTCGGTGTGCAAGTGTGTGGGTTGCCTCAAAGATTTTGTCACCACTGAGTCCCTGGAGATGTGGGATTGATTGAATGTTAAGTTTTAGAGAACGAGATCAAGATGAATCCTACTTTGTGACCCATCCATCTCTCACAACCAACACTTGGACGATCGCTTATTTAGTTCACCTGGAAGCTCCGTGTATGTTGGAATCCCACTGCTGCCACCTGAGGTTTTATACACGAGATGCAATTCTCACTCACCAACTTCTGCAAACAGTTAAAGTTTATTAAAGCTTGTACAAGCTAGGTGACCCCTCTGATACTCTTCGTGGTCGTGTTAAATCAAGTCAAAATGAGGCCTCGAACAAAGGAAACACATCCTCTTTATACAAGTCAGTTGGTAATGCTCACAGGTACTCTGGCCACTCTTCCCACGCCATAACCACATGTTACCCCAGGTACGATGGTAGGATGAGGTCATCCTTGGAGAGAAGGTAAATGTAGATGTCCTAATCCTGGGGAATCGTCATGCAAATGATTTCCTGTCTACATGATTCCCCCAAGACAATGTAGGTGTGATATGTCTTAGCTTTTGAGCAGTCCTGCAAACGAGTTCTGGCTTCATTACTTCCCCAGGCATTGTGGCTGTGATATGCTTCAGTATTGGGGGATGGTCACACAAACAAACCTAATGGGCTGGGGAATGGCTATAAAAGTATTTCTGAATGGAAGGGGCTGAATGATGGTTTAATTTGATAATAGTAGGAGAGTAGTAGTAAATGACGGTCTAAATGGTGTGGGAGTCATATTCATTTCTGCATGAACATTGTCCCCACCCACTTCTACCATGTTCACGTTCTGGAGGAAGACAGTACAGCTAAACCCTTCAAGATTACATTAATGTCTAGAGAGAGAGAGTCCAGTTTAATCGTTTAACATTACAGTGGGCTCTGAACTATTTACAATTTGAGATTTTAGGTGAAGGGACTGAATTTGCTGCTGATAGAGCTGGGTGGAAAAATAAGTTGTCAAGAGGAGTTAGGGAAACAAGTGTAATAAATAAGTGGACAAATTTGGCAAATGGTGTACAATATGAGAATATGTGCATTTGTTTGTTTTGGGTGGAAGAATCGAAAAGCCAAATGTTTGTTTAGAGAGGAACTGTAGGAAATATTGATTCATTTAATATGTTACCCAGATCATGCTACTTCACCTGATTAGAGAGAAAGCCAGTTATTTGTATTCTTTACAAGCAGCCAAGTTGTTTTAAAGCTGTTCTGACTTTGGTTAGATTACATATGGAGTACTCTGTGCATTTCTAGCCTCCTTGTTTGAGGATCATGTTAGATGAGGTTCTTTCACCTGTTTCTGGAGCAGAAGGAGCAATCTTGAGGAAATATCGAGCAGAGTGGGGCCACATCCATTGGAGATAAGAAAAAAAGGTGATCTTATTGAATCATAAGATTTTGAAGGTAGTCGTCAAGGTGGATCCTGAGAGAATGTTCCTCTGTTTGAAGAGCTTAAAGCCAGGATATGTAGATTTAAGGTCTCTTTAAGACTGCGATGAGTATAATTTTGAGGGTAGTTAGTCTGTGGAATTTTTTTCTGCAGAGAGAATTGTTGGCTGGGTCTTAATGTATTAAAGCTTTTTGATTACTGGTTATGAGGAGCACAGCTAGGGCCATAATCAAATGTCAGGTTATGTATGAAGAGTTAAATGACCTACTTCTGCAACTTTTTGTCTTTCTTTCCATGTTGCTGAAGCATGGACATAGCCAATGGATCTTTAGATGTGAGTCAGGTTGGCTCCAAAACGTTTCCAGCAATGAAGTAAGAATGTTTGGAGTAAATACATTTTAACATCAGTGATTGTTTTACAACAAATAATTGGGGTAAAAGTTAAGTAGATAGGTACTTCAAGAGCTTTGAATTCATTATGGTGAGTCAATATAGATTTGTTAAAGAAGATAGTCCTTGAGAACCAAGTTTGATGTAGGAACAACAAGTTGAAGAAGGAATGGATAGATTTCAAAAGAGAGATTTTGAAGTATTGTAAGCCTTCTTTTATATGATCAAGATTTGTGGAATAGAAGAGGAATTAATCAGCTTGGATGCAAAATTAGTTAAGGACAGAAAAAGCAAATCAGTGCAAGTGTTTATTTTTCACAATGCTATTGCCTAAGAATCATTCGGACATTTTCTGACTCGATAATGGAATAGGGAGTAAAATTTCAAACTTAAATTTGGAGGTGAGGCAGACTGTAAAGACAACAATTGACTGCAACAGGAATTATGCTAACGATGGTGGTTAGATAGGTGACAGATCTTAAGATAAAAGTGAGGCTTGATGTACTTTGGCCAAAAAAGGTAGGCTGAGGAAATATGGACTTAAGAGCACAGTTCTAAATTGTGTCGGAATAAGGGACATTTGAAAATAACAGGATGTATTGAATGAACAGGAAGCAGAGTATGTGAGCTCTTGGATGTGGTCAATAGCATTGAGTACAAAGCATGGAGGTGATTCTGCACCCTTAAAGTTCTGGTTTGGCTACACAGCATCACATTCCATTCTAATGGCCATGTTTTTGGAAAATTGTTCTCATCTGCACAAAGAAATTTTGAGGTAGTTGTTGTTTAAAAAGTACAGGTTTTATGATGGGTGAAGTGAAAAGCTGTTGCCATGAGTTGGTTGTATTCCCAGTCTCTGCACAGATTTAACATTTTGGGGATGTAATATAGGAAGAGCACTCTCGAACTCCCTGCCTGCAATGTTTGGAGAGTCTGAGGCAATCAGTGATTTTAAAGGGTGCTTGTGGAGGCAGGTGAGGGAAACTAACAGAGCTGTCTATAAAGATTAGGGAAATGAGAATGACTGGATTGCTTTACAGTCATTGACTGTGGATGAATGTCCTCCTTTTATGCTTTAATGACTGATTTTAACTGAGTGTAGATGTTTAGTGTATATTGCTGATTAAAACAGAGCTTGTATACCTATGATCTTTAGCTTTCTTAATCCGAGAATGATTTCTGATTTTTGTTCATCAATATTGGAGTAGACTGCAGGTATTTGAGAGCATGTGCGATAAAGTCCTTTTGATCAAACATTAGAAGTGAGTGTACATAAAACAGAGATTGAAGTGTAAGTTGACTGTTCAGTCTTGTCGTGAAAGTATGTCTCAAAGTTTATAGATGATACCAAGTTGGGTGGAAGAGTGAACTGTGACTCGGTGCAGAGATCCTTCATGATCTGGACAAATTGGGTGAGTGGGGAATTCAATACCAGATGCAGCACAATTTGGATAAATATGAAGTTAGTCACTTTGGAAGCAAAAGCAAGAAGGCAGTTTACGGTCTGAATGGCTGTAAATTGGGAGATGGGAGTGTGCAGCAGGACTGGGTGTCCTTGTGTACCAGTCACCGAAGGTAAGCATATAGGTGTAGCAGGTGGTAAAGAAGACAAATGGTATGTTGCCCTTCATTTTGAGGTTTTGTGTACAGGAACAGGGATGTGTTGTTGCAGTTATACAGGGCCTTGGTGAGGCTATACCTAGAATATTGTCCATAGAGATGTACAGCATGGAAACGGACCCTTCGGTCCAACCCGTCCCGACCAGGTATCTCAACCCAATCTAGTCCCACCTGCCAGCACCCAGCCCATATCTCTCCAAACCCTTCCTATTCATATACCCATCCAAATGTCTCTTAAATGTTGCAATTGTACCAGCCTCCACCACTTCCTCTGGCAGCTCATTCCATACACGTACCACCCTCTGTGTGAAAAAGTTGCCTCTTAGGTCTCTCTTGTATCTTTCCCCTCTCACCCTAAACCTATGCCCTCTAGTTCTGGACTCCCTGACCCCAGGGAAAATACTTTGTCTATTTACTCTATCCAAGCCCCTCATAATTTTGTAAACCTCTATAAGGCCACCCCTCAGCATCCGGCACTCCAGGGAAAACAGCCCCAGCCTGTTCAGCCTCTCTCTATAGCTTAAATCCTCGAACCCTGGCAACATCCTTGTAAATCTTTTCTGAACCCTTTCAAGTTTCGCAACATCTTTCCAATAGGAAGGGGACCAGAATTGCACGCAACATTCCAACAATTCCTGTATAGCCGCAACATAACCTCCCAACTCCTGTACTCAATATTTTGACCAATAAAGGAAAACATACCAAACACCTTCACTAGCTTATTTACCTGCGACTCCACTTTCAAGGAGCTATGAACCTGCACTCCAAGATCTCTTTGTTCAGCAACACTCCCTAGGACCTTACCATTAAGTGTATAAGTCCTCCTAAGATTTGCTTTCCCAAAATGCAGCACCTCACATTTATCTGAATTAAACTCCATCTGCCACTTCTCAGCCCATTGGACCATCTGGTCAAGATCCTGTTGTAATCTGAGGTAACCTTCTTCGCTGTCCACTACACCTTTAATTTTGGTGTAATCTGCAAACTTACCAACTGTACCTCTTATGCTCCCATCCAAATCATTTATGTAAATGACAAAAAGTAGAGGACCCAGCACCGATCCTTGTGGCACTCCACTGGTCACAGGCCTCCAGTATGGAAAACACCCCTCCACCATCACCCTCTGTCTTCTATCTTGGAGCCAGTTTTGTATCCAAATGGCTAGTTCTCCCTGTATTCCATGGGATTTAACCTTGCTAATCAGTCTTCCATGGGGAACCTTGTCAAACGCCTTATTGAAGTCTACATAGCTTACTCCCACCACTCTGTCCTCGTCAATCTGCTTTGTTACTTCCTCACAAAGCTCAATCAAGTTTGTGAGACATGATTTCCCACTCTCAAAACCATGTTGACTATCCCTAATCAGTCCTTGCCTTTCCAAATAAATGTACATCCTGTCCCTCAGGATTCCCTCCAACAACTTGCCCACCATCAATGTCAGGCTCACTGCTCTGTAGTTCAATGGCTTGTCCTTACCACCCTTCTTAAATAGTGGCACCACGTTTGCCAACCTCCAGTCTTGCGACACCTTACCTGTGACTATTGATGATACAAATGTCTCAGCAAAGGCCCAGCAATTACTTTTCTAGCTTCCCACAGAATTCTAGGGTACACCTGATCAGGTCCTGGCAATTTATCCACTTTTATGCATTTCAAGACATCCAGCACTTCCTCCTCTGTAATCTAGACATTTTGCAAGAGTCACCATCTATTTCCCTACAGTCTATATCTTCCATATCCTTTTCCACAGTAAATACTGATGCAAAATATTCATTTAGTATCTCCCCCATTTTCTGTTGCTCCACACAAAGGCTGCCTTGCTGATCTTTGAGGGGCCCTATTCTCTCCCTAGTTACCCTTTTGTCCTTAATATATTTGTAAAAACCCTTTGAATTCTTTTAAATTCTGTTTGCCAAAGCTATCTCATGTCCCCATTTTGCCCTTCTGATTTCCCTCTTAAGTATCCTCCTAATTCCTTTATACTCTTCTAAGGGTTCACTCGATTTATCCCGTCGATACCTTATATACGCTTCCTTCTTTTTCTTAACCAAACTCTCAATTTCTTTAGTCATTCAGCATTCCCTATACCTACCAGTCTTTCCTTTTGTCCTAACAGAAATAAACTTTCTCTGGATTCTCATTTCTGAAGGCTTCCAGTTTTCCAGCCGTCCCTTTTTTACCTGTGAGCATCTGCCTCCAATCAGCTTTCAAAAGTTCTTGCCTAATACCATCAAAATTGGCCTTTCTCCAATTTAGAACTTCAACTTTTTAGATCTGGTATATCTTTTTCCATCATTATTTTAAATCTGCATGCTGTCCCAAAGTGGGCTCCCCCACTGACACCTCAGTCACCTGCCCTGCCTTATTTCCCAAGAGTAAGTCAAGTTTTGCACTTTCTCTCGTAGGTACATCCATCTACTGAATCAGAAGATTACCTTGTACACACTTCAGAAATTCCTCTCCATCCAAACCCTTAACACTATGGCAGTCCCAGTCTCTGTCTGGAAAGTTAAAATCCCCTACCATAACCACCCTACTTTTCTTGTAGATAGCTGAGATCTCCTTACAAGTTTGTTTCTCAATTTCCCTCTGACTATTGGTAGGTCTATAATACAATCCCAATAAGGTGATCATCCCTTTCTTATTTCTCAGTTCCACCCAAATAACTTCCCTGGATGCATTTCTAGGATTATCCTCCCTCAGCACAGCTGCAATGCTATCCCTTATCAAAAATGCCGCTCTTGCCTCCCTTTCTATCCTTCCTGCAGCATTTGTATTCTGGAACATTCAGCTGCCAGTCCTGCTCATCCCTGAGCCATGTTTCTGTAATTGCTATGATATCCCAATCCCATGTTCTTAACCATGCCCTGAGTTCGTCTGCCTTCCCAGTTAGGCCCCTTTCATTGAAATAAATGCAGTTTAACTCATTAGTCCTACCTTGTCCCTGCCTGCCCTGACTGTTTGACTCGCTTTTGTTCTCAACTGTACCAGTCTCCGATTGATCTCTCTCCTCATTATTTCCCTGGGTCCTACCCCCGCATCTTACTAGTTTTAAATCCTCCTGAGCAGCTCTAGCAAATCTCCCTGTCAGTATAATAGTCCCTTTCCAATTTAGGTGCAATCTGTCCTTCTTGTACAGGTCACTTCTACCCAAAAGAGATTCCAAAGATCCAAAAATGTGAATCCTTCTCCCATATACCAGCTTCTCAGCCATGCATTCATTTGCTCTATTCTCTTGTCCCTGCCCTCACAAGCTCGTAGCACCGGGAGTAATCCAGATATTAGTACTCTCGAGGTCCTCCTTTTAAAATTCCTGCCTAACTCTCTGTAATCTCCCTTCAGAATCTCGATCTTTTCCCTTCCTATGTCTTTGGTTCCAATGTGGACAATGACCTCTTGCTGGCCCCTCTCCCCCGTGAGAACCTTCTGTACCCACTCTGAGACATCCTTGATTCTGGCACCAGGGAAGCAATACACCATTCTGCTTTTTCGTTGCTGGCCACAGAAACGCCTGTCTGTATCTCAGACTAGAGAATCCCCTGAAACAATTGATCTCTTGGAACCCGATGTACCCCTCGTTGCATTAGAGCCAGTCTCAATACCAGAAACTTGGCTGTTTGTGCTACGTTCCCCTGAGAATCCATCACCCCCCTGCATTTTCCAAAACAGCATACCTGTTTGAAATGGGTATATCCACAAAAGACTCCTGCAGTAGCTGCCTATCTCTCTTACCCCTCCTGGAGTTAACCCATCCATGTGACTATCGGAGACTTTCTCCCCTTCCTATAACTGCCATCCGTCTAATACTGTTGCTGTTGCAAATTTCTCATCGCTTCTCCCTGTCTCTCCAACCGATCCATTCGATCTGATAAGATTCACAGCCAGCAGCATTTATGGCAGATATAATTTGCAGTAACCCTTAAACTCTATTTCAACTCCCACATCTGACAAGAAGTACTTATCACTCTATTAAAGATGATTTTTGCTCCTTCAAAATCTACAGACCCAGAAAATAACTCCGTCTTATTCCTCTACAAACACTGCCCCAGATTAAATTAATAGTTATGGCTTATATTTTAAGTTTAATCAAGAGACATATCTCCAAAAACACATAATCAAGAAAGAACCTACTCTACTCACTACTGCAGATTGTCTATCTGTAGGCCACACTTAAAACAACAATAAACTTATCTGATTCTGTGCTGTGAACTTCGCCCAACAGTTCATCCAAGATCAGTTGTGATTTTCACTGTTTGATAATTTTCCCAGATGCACTCCTATGTCCAGCAATACTTGAATTCAAACATCAAAGGCAGGAACTGTGCAGGTGTTCTCTCTCCTGCAATGACCTCACTATGTGCTTCCCTTGTCTGATCTTCTCCCTTTTAAAACTGCTGTTGTTTTGACTTTGTTTCTTGTCAAAGTTCCAAAACAATGCAACAGCATATGAAACAGTAATTGCTGCTCCTGCAATTTGAGGAAATCACCTCCATCACCTAAAATATCTCAAAAAAAAGAAGCAGCTGTTACAGCCAGAAATTTTTCCCATCTTGCAGTTTTGATCTCCTTTTCGGGGGATGGATGTTCTTGCTTTTGGGAGTGCTGCGAAGGTTTGCCAGGCTGATTTTTAGGGATGGCAGGACTGATGCACGAGGAGAGTTTGACCAGATTAGGATTGTTTTTCTGGAGTTCAGACTAATGAGGGGGCATCACATATATACTTAAAAGTTTAATAGGACCAGAGAATGTAGATGCAGGGAGGATGCTCCCAATAGTGGGTATGTCCGGATTCGGGGTGGACCATGTGGATGGAGAGGAAGAGATATTTCTTCACCCAAAGAGTGGTGAGTCTGTGGAATTAATTACCACAGGAAGTAGTTGATGTCAAAACATTGAATTCAGGAGGTGGCTAGATATAGCACTTGGGGCGAATGGTATCAAAGGTTATGAGGAGAAAACAAGGTTAAGCTATTGAGTTGGATTGTTAGCCATGAAGGGCAGAGCAGGGCCAAACGGTTTCCTCCTGCTCCATCTTCTATGTTCGCATTTCCCTTCATGCGACAAGATATCAAATAAATAGTCTAAATTTTTCTTTTGGCATTCTGACTGTAAATATTTTATGGTAAATAGGTACTGATGTTATATAACCTGTTTGTTTTAAACAGGAAAACCACAACCGTGTCAACATCTTCTTTGATTATGCTAAAAAAACCAAGAATACTGCGTGGTCCTACTTTTTACCTATGTTGAATCGACAGGATCTGTTCACTGTTCATATGGTGAGTGAAGAGTGTAGTATTCTGACTGCATTTTTAAAAAGAAAATTGAGTAAAATAAGATTAATGTTATAATTAAGAATTTTGTCATATTTCTGTTTGAGGTCTTTCTGCGACTGTATGATGTTATCAATGCAGGCAATGGTCATTGCAGCAACATTGACCAGAGTTGTTGATGTGGAGTCCCAACAGAACTGAAATTTAATGGAGTAATTACTCAGTTTCTCAAACGCTCTAAAATCACTGACTCGAAACAGAATCAGGAACATTTTCAGAGTTCTAACTCATTTAACCTTCATAGCTAACCAGAGAAAGTCTGAAATCAAAACCAGCTTTAACATTTGAACCCAGATACACATCCTGCTCACTTAGCACTTGTGATCCTAAAATTGACAATCTCCGATTCTGATCATGTTTGAAAAATTTGGGGTAATATTTATCAATTTGAAAGTAGTGTTCCATTTTCTGGGAAGTCCATCTGTAGTAATCTTCCAGACAAAATGTATTGAACTGCAATATTCAGAATCGTTGTTAGTTGCTGCTGTTGGGTATGTTCCTGTTCAGAAAAACAAGTTTTTGTTCAAGTTACTCTGCATTATTCAAGAACACGTTTTCTATGTGAATTGAAAGTTGGGATGAAAAGATGTAGTTAGGACATTAAATAAAGTTTGGAATGACAATTTAAAGTTGTAACAACTGGATCAGAAACACTGGAAGCTACCTTGGATCCAACAGAGTGCAATAGATTTCCATGCAAGGTATTTTCTTTTAGCTTCACACTGCTTTGGAACTCTCGAGTATCACTTTCCTCAGGCAAAGATTGGTTTTATCATTGTTTTATTATCTTTGCTGATTAGTGATAGGACCCTGCATTGTCAACCAGATAGAGCATCTGCTGGTACCCTACTAGGAACTTTGTCCATAGTCTCTTAAGCTGTTTCCTGTGCAGGCTCATTGTAGGTGGTGAATTGCACTTTTTTTTAAGCAAAGACCATATTGGTGTATGTTCGCTAAGTAATTTTGATTTGAAAATATCATCTTATAATGCGATAAATAGCTTTGCATCCTGTCAAATTACATAATTTCCTTTAAGATGATTTTCAAGTTAATGGTGTGGAGTGGCACTGTTTACTACAAAGTGTTCCTGTTTGAGCAGGTATGGCTAGTTTTCATAGTAAGGTTGAGTTTTGACTGCATTTTGTCACTCTACATTGTTGGTCTGAATGGTCAAGGTCGTTTGTAGGTGGTTTTATTTAATGAATCATCTGTCAGAGATCCAGTAATATTTCTGTTTGGAGAGAAGATTGCCCATGTTCTCTCAAATTAAATTCTTTATTTCAGAATGCTTTTTCTTAAAGTACTTGGCTATCAGACAGGTTTTAAAAATGTTTTTTCTCTTTTTTTTTGTTTCCAAATTTCTTTTGGGTTACTTCTTTTTTCTTTGATTTTGCATTAATCTTTTATTAATTTGTAAAAAAGGACGTGGGCATTGCTAACCAGGACAACTTCATTTCCCATCCCAAATGATCCTTCAGGTGAACCTCTAATTCAAGGGTGTAGGTGCACTGTGATGCAAAGGAGTATCTGAATTTTGACTCACTGACAGTGAAAGAATGGCGATATAATTCCAAGGCAGGATGATACGTGGCTTGGAAGGCCTTGAGCAGACTGTTAATCAACATGATATAGCTGATGCTCCATCTCACTTCCATATCCAGCAAGACATATTAGCTTCTAGAAATGTATTTTGTTATTTTTAAATATTTTCAGTAACGTGACCTTTTCAACCTTCGGTGGTAGAGAATTTCATAGGTACATCACCCTCAGGAGAAATTTCTCCAATCTCTGTCTGAAATGGCCATCCTTTGTAACCTGAAATCGTGATCTCTGTCCCGGAACCTCTGGCCAGGGGGAAATATCATTCCTGCATCCAAACTGTCCAGCTCTGTCAGAGATTTGTGTGTCAAAGCAATCACCATTGTTCTGAACTCCAATGAATACAGGATCATTCAACCTGGCTTCTCTTTGTATGACAAATCTACCATCTCAAGAATTGGCCTGGTGAACTTTTGTTGCTTTGCTTTGGTGCAAATGTATCCTTCCTTGAGTAAGGAGACTTAAAACTGCATGCAGCTGTTCAGGTGAGGTTTTACTGAGGCCCTGTACAACAGCAACAAGCCCTCATTACTCTGCACTCAAATCCTTTCCACTTTGAAAATGATTCATTCATTAAGTACACCATGCCCATTGATTCTCCCCTTGTATTCTACTAAATACATCCTGCAAAAACTTGAAGTTTATCCACCACGTTTTCCATAATTCTATTGGTTTGTGTAATCCGTTGGTAATCAAGTGTCCTGTTATCACATCGTGTATAGTGCATTTTTCTCAGTACTGATGTTCTGCTAGCTAGTCTGTAATTTCTGGTTTTCCCCCTCCTTCCATGTTGGGGGTCCTGATCCTGCTGGGTTGCAATTCCTCCAGCTTGAACAGGTCCCATCTTCTCCGGAACTGGCCCCAATGAAGAACCATATCCCTCCCTTCTGTACCAGTTCACTTTGTTCTGGACTACTTTGTTCAGACTTTGTGCTCAATCAAGGAAAATGGGCTGGGAAACACTCCAGCGAGGTCAGATAACTACCCTGCATGAATACAGTCTTGCTCTACTACTGTTGTTTTTTGAAGAAAATAAAATTCCCCTCATTTCCCTGTGCATGTTAGTTTCACATTTTGTAAATAAAAACATTGCAGCAAATATTCAAGATGCTAATGTTTGATTTGAATTGATGCCACTAGGATAAATAAGTCAATTTGTGCATTGTCTCTGTAGTTTTTGACTGGCATGTGTTTCCAGCACTTTCCATTGTTTGATTTCAAACATGTAGTAAACTATTACTTGCTGGAATAAATAAGGCCAGAAAGGCTCAAATTTTTATCTGTGACAATGTTTCTGACATTTGATTTTTTTTTAAAATTTCAGGCTGCAAGAATTATAGCAAAACTAGCTGCTTGGGGGCGTGAATTGATGGAAGGGAGTGATCTAAATTACTATTTCAATTGGATTAAAACCCAACTAAGTTCTCAGGTAAATGTTGGGCCAGTTAAACACTTTAATAATGGGTATAATGCGTATAAAATATGAATGTTAGTGAATTGAATCTTATTTTCCTTATCACTTCATAGTGTTACAAATCATTGGAGTAGCATGCTGGTATCAAGCCCTGCTATTTTTTTGAATCATTACAAACGTTAGACTTTCTGAATGTGCATGCAAAATTCACAATTTTTGTTTTGTTTTAGACCCAGGTTGCTAGAGAGCATAGATCATGTTTCTGTACTTAACAAGAATGGTGATTTTACTACAAATGAATAGATTGACTATAGATGAGGCATGAAGAATTGTTGACATCAACTCTACTAGTTAGAACTCTGAAGCTCTTGTTGAAAACCCTCCTACATATGCACAAACAGTGGGGATTAAGGATCCACAAGGGAGGTGGTTTACTGGTCATGTTCTCGAAGTTTGTTGAGATTGTTTTGCTGATCATGATGCTACTTCTCAATTTATCTTCTCCAAGTACTTTAACTTGATCTCTTCTGAAGTACTGTATGCAGTTGTGGTTGCCCTGTTATAGGAAGGATATTATTAAGCTGGAGAGGGTTCAGAAAAGATTTATCAGGACGTTGCTGCGAATAGCGGGTTTGAGATACAAAAATAGATGGATGTTTTTCAAAGCAGTTTTGGAGGCTGAAGGGTGACCTTTTTATTGAGGGTGATAAAATCATGAAGGATATATAGATAAGGTGAATGCCAAGAGTCTGTTCTCTGGCGAGGGGGAGTTTGAAACTAGGGGGCATATTTTAAAGGAGAGAGGAGCGATTTTAAAAAAGACATGAGAGGCAACTTTTTTTTTAAAAAAGAGATTCAAGTGTGGAATGAACTGCCAGAGAAAGTGGTGGATGCAGGTACAGTTACAATCTTTAAAAGACTTTCATGAACAGGAAAGGTTTGGAGGAATTTGGCCAAATGGAGGCAACTGGGATAAGTTTTTAGGTTGGGAACATTTTCAGCATGGCGAGTTGGGCCAAAAGATTTGGTTCCATGCTGTGTACCTCTGATTCTGTGATTGTGCCTCGATGTACAGAGTGACTGGGGTGCATGCTTGTAAAGGTCTCTGACTTATTAAAATTCATGGCTAGCAGCAACTGATGAGAGGAAATAAACTGGCTATCTTCAGTTGAAGATGCTTTTTACTGCAGAGCTGAAATGGCTTCTGACCTGAACGTTTGCACTCCCAAGCTGCTTAGGTACGTGGAAACCAATCCGTGTTGGCAGGCCTTTGGTCAGTTGTCCACAGACCAGTTTTTGATGATTAACCACAACCATTCGTACACTACTCTCGCTGATGTGTAACTAGTTTTTCTACATTGCTTAAACAAACAACTGTAAGTAATATTTCATGAGTGGCAGGTTACTTGCTTTTTAAGAAATGAAGCAACCCTTCCCGACTCAGGCGACTGACTGTGTGGAGTTTGCACATTCTCCCTGTGTCTGCGTGGGTTTCCTCCGGGTGCTCCGGTTTCCTCCCACAATCCATAGATGTGCAGGTCAGGTGAATTGGCCATGCTAAATTGCCCGTAGTGTTAGGTAAGGGGCAAATGTAGGGGTATGGGTGGGTTGCGCTTCGGCGGGTCGGTGTGGACTTGTTGGGTCGAAGGGCCTGTTTCCACACTCTAAGTAATCTAATCTAATCTAATTGGCTTTTAAAGTAGTCGTTCCCCATTTTAGTTCACAATCAAAAATGTAAAAAATGAAAAGACATGGTCATTACATCAGGGTGAGGTAAATTTACTGATGACAACATCAGTTCCATTATTAGCATATGCTACAGATGCAACCACTGAATAAAATGGCAAAATTCATATCTATGACTTCCAAACTGCAGCATGTGCTGGATCATTTTAAGAAGACAAAACTTAATTTTCTTTATTGCCAAAGATGTAAGTTTTGGGTATTTTACCACTTCAGTGATGTGATTTTGGTGCATTGTTATTTTGTTTTAAGCAAGGATTGATACCTGTTTTTGCCAGAATAGGTGTTTGTAGTTTTTAATGAAAATTAGATCATTTGTGCTATGCTAAGTATAGTCCCTGATCACTACTTAGAGGAATCATAAAGGATGCTGCTTACTTTTATTTTGGATTTCTCAATCACTCTCACCCTAGTCTTGCCTGAGATCCTCCGATTGGCCCTTGACTTTAACCAACAAGGGATTTGCAATTTTGGAAATTTAATTTTTTTCTTCTATTGCCAGATCCTCTTCCAAGGTCAGCCCTTCCTTTCTCAATTGCTGAACAGCCTTACTCCTATTACTAGTTTTTTTTTAAGTGCAATTTTTGACAGATACAATCTGAGAAAGAACATGTTTGAGGAAATACCCCAATTCTCTGTCAAAGATGATTTTGTATACTCAAGTGTGGCAGAAGTTGAAGCTGTTACCTCCAACTGTTCTTGAACATTTGGGACAGAAGAATTCCTTGCCAATCTTCAGCATTCGACCATTGCCAATGACCTCAAGAAAGATAAAGTGGACTTCAGATATTACCAAAGAATTACTGTACTCCCTATTGCTAGGGAGATCACCCAAGTTCTTGTCAATGCCTTTTTTCAGTCTCTAAGGAAATGTCTCTTGAAAGCCTGTGACTTCTAACCACACCACGGGGCCATCAATGGTGTTTACTACTTGGCATCTCCGTTGCCAGGCTAGAATGCCTCCCACTGTATTTCAGTAATTTAACCAGTACATTTGACTCTGTCAACTGTGAAGTGCTGTAGAAGACTCTATTGATGGCTGGCTGTCTGGAGAAATTACTCAGCATCCTCCTCCTCTTCTGCGGCAAGGTGTTGGTGATGGTCCTCACTGGAAATGTGACAGATTCCTTTTGAGATCTTGACAGGGGTTAAGCAGAATTCATTGTTGTCATCCTTTTTCTCCATTTACATCGTCACCCTTCATCTTGTCAATAGCTAGCTTCCTAGTGGTTTTGGATGTTTTCTACGTATGGATGGAAACTCTTCAACCTCAACTGGCTGAAATCCAAGAAAGGAAAGCAATGGACCTTGCTAATGGAATTTCAGAACGGGAATGATGACATTGCTGCTTTGAAACAAGATATTCCAGCTTGGTTTAGTGCCTTCGTGGAAACATACTGCAGAATTGGTTTCAATGTCAACTTCAAGACTTAAATTCCTCACTGACCCATCCCAGGGCAATTGCCAGTCCATCCTATCCCCCTCAAGGTCAGTAAAGCAATCCTTCCAAATATTGAGCATTTCCCCAACCTGGGAAGCTTTTTCTGTTTATCCTATTTCTCATCTAAAGCTGAGAATGCGAAGATTCAACACTACATTCAAATGGAATGTCACTTTAGGATGCCTAAGAATGAGTGTCTTTGACTAGAGTGACTTCTGTGCTGATACTAAAGTCCTTGCGCATAAGGCAGTCATCCTTCCCACCCTTCAATATGGCTCAAAAGCCTGGACTACATACAGATGCCATGTCAGGGCCCTTGAGAAGTACCATCAAAGCTGTTTGAGAAAGATTCACTGCATAATTTAGAGGGCAGTCATATTGACATCTGCATCCTTGAAGCAGCCAAAAGAACGCTGATGGAGGCCATGATCATCTGAAACAACTGCTCTGGACTGACCAGGTGCTCCGGATACTTGAGTTCTGATTGCCAAAGCAAATCATTGTTGCCCAGTTCAAAGTACGCACTTGAATGAGAGAAAAACAAAGGAAGCATTTCAAATACTCCCTGAAGAAATACTTGCTTAAGAAATGCTGCATAGGTCTCAACGTGTGGGAGACACTTGTTCAGAAAAGACTGACTTAGAGAAAACTGTATGAAGAGTCACAAGTCTTTGAGAAACCTGTCTAAGAGTACAGAAAAGGAATGTCAGTCATCTTTAAGCCAAGGGCTATTCCATCTCCTGGAAATACCTGCCAAATGTGTTTTATGATCTAGGATCTGGCTTATCAGCCATTAAGGGTCAATAGAGCCCATGTTTGGTGATGTAGAACTGTCATTCTTGCTAGTGAATGATTATTGCCACTGATGAGATGATTTTGACATTTTATTGGGATCTAACCTGGAGGGAGCACCTGCCATTTGAGGTTGGCTGTCTTCCAGACAAAGGAAAAAGTTATAATCCATTCTTTGCCTCTAATCTCAAAGGTCAAGGGGCAGTTGAATGGTCTCTAGACTTCATAATCCTTGGTAAACCAGTCATCAACTTCTGATATTCAGTGTGTTTCCCTTAACTGCTGCTTTGAGGTTGAAGCCAGAATATCTCGTTATCTTGTATTTCTGATCTGTTTCTCAGGTCATTTGTTCTCAAGTTCCCATGCTTTGCCTTCTGCAATGTTTCTTATATCTAAATAGATTTGTATCATGTAAGCCAAAAGTTGTCGAGCACCAGTACCCATTTAGCTGTATTCTTGTTTAATTAATATGAAAAGATGAATGTACAAAGATGCTATGGTGCTAAATTATTTGTTAAATTAATCAATGTTTAATCATGTAAGTTTACAATGGGATATCCAGTATAGGTTCAGGCATTTGTTCATGAAAGCAAAGAACCTTTTGTTTGCATTTAGAGTTTGCGAATTAGATGAAATTCTTGGCTATGTCTAATTATTAGCATGCCCTTTAAAACAGCTTGAAATAGACACTAATCAGGTTTGTGCAAAAAAACCGTCAATTTTTATGTCAAGTCAGAAATCATGCCACTACTGAATGTTTCACTTTTATCCAGTGAAAGTAATAGTGCTTTGCTGCATAATTTGCCTATTGCTATTTAAAAGCAAAAGCACTGTTGTAAATCAGAAATAAAAATAAATGCTGAAATACTTCGCAGATATGGTAGCATTTGTGGAGAAAAAAGCTGTTAACATGTCAGGTAAATGACCTGGTGTCAGAACTGGGAAAAGTTGGAGGTATAGCGAGGGGCTGTGGAAGATTGTGGTAGAAGAACAAAATGTAAGTCTGTGACTAAGTGAAGGTGAAAGATTAAAAAAAGTAAAGGGAGGGGATAGCAAATGGAACAAGTGAAGAACTAAAACAATGGATCTATAGGTCTAAATGACAGTAATGTCAGCATTCCTTATTTTTTAGGGGGGTGGAGCAGTGGTAATTTGTAGACCAATATTTCTAATCTGAATTTTTGAACTCTGGAGCAAAAGGCTGTCAAGTGTGGATTTGAGTGATGTGAATATTTGTTACCCAGAATGGGTTTCACCATTTGTAATTTGAATATATCTTATGCAGAAATGTATACTGGTCAGAAAGAAGGTCTCTGAGAAGGGTGAGCACTCATGGTTAACACTGGCAATCTAGGAGAGCATCTAATCAAAAGCTAAGGAATGCAAAGTGGAACAACTGGTTATGGGCAAGAGGAGTGGGAGATTTATAAGAACCAGCAGCTGATAAGTCAGTCACACAGCAATGAAACAGACCCTTTTGGTCCAGCTTATCTATGGGTGGGAGGCTCTTTGGAACATTAGTGTGAACTTGATGGACCAAATGGCCTGTTTCCACGCTGTAGGGATTCTATCCTTTATAACTCAAGTTCTCTCAAGTCCCAGCAAAAACCTTGTGGATATTTTCTGAATCCTGTCCAATTTAATAATATCCTTAATGGCAGGGTAACCAGACTGTACAGTGTTCCAAAAGTGGCCTATTCAACATCCTGTATGACGTTAACATGATGTCTGAACTCCTATACTAAATGGTGTGAGCAATGAAGACGAGCGTGCTAAATGCTGCCTTAACCACCCTGTCTAACTGTGTGACATAACAAGCTAATAAATGGAACAAAATTGATTTTGTTTTTATATCAATGACCAATGTATTTGCCCAAGTGGCTATCTTGGTATCTGAAAGAGGGAGACGAGCTGAAGTGACTGGGACCCTGGCAGATGCCTCTGGGGGATTGACCAAGAGATCTGGGAAATTGCAGATAATTTAAGTCAATATTTTGCAGTCTTTGTTTTGGCAAATACAGTAAACATCCCAACAATAACAGATGAGCAAAGTGCTGATAGGAAAGGTCTCTAACACAAGAGACAAATATTTAACAAACCAAGTCAGGCTAGTTGCAGGATCTGATCTCTGCATCCAAGGACTTTAAGGGAACAGACCACAGTGACAGTGGAGGTATTGGTTGAAACATCCCAGAACTCAATAGGTTTTTGGCAGTGTGCGAGTAGACTGGAGAACTACTGTTATGACACTCTGCTTAATAAAGGAGGGGTACTGAAATTTGGTTTTTATTCCTATGGGAATGGTGCTTAAAAGTTGAGAATTCTTATTACAACTGTACTGGGCTTGAGGATGCTGCTGGAACACGTGTTTAAAAAAAAGCTTCATAGAACCAACTCCTCCTCAAACCTAGCAACCCTCGGTGATTCCGAATCGCGAGAATTCCAACAGTCTCTGATCTACTCTTAACTGCCATAATCAATGCATGTGAAAGCTTGGTTGGCCATTCAACAGAAAAAATGCCAAGACTGGTTTGATGAGGATGATTGATATCCAGAAACTATTAAGCTGGAAGGACATGGCATTTGAGTGTAAAAAAAACCAACTGTAGTCAAGAAAAGGCAGAGTTCAACAGGAAAACCATAACATGAAGAACAGATGGTGGCTGGATGGAGCACTGGAGCGTCATGAATGGCTGACAATCATAGATGGAACACCCACTGCCCCACCCCAATGCTGCCCAAGGATGGAGTGACTCATCAAAGATAAAGATGCCATGACAAAATGCTGGAGGAAGCACTCCAGAGGTTCCCCCCACGGCTCCCAAACAGTGCTCTGAACAGCCTTGAATGCATCCCACAACATACTACAAGCCACAAGCTCAGCAACACCCTAGCCTTGCACAAAGAAGAGAAGGCTGTCTGCCAGTTTAAGAGCAGCAAGGCTGCTGGAGCAGACTGTATTCCTGCTCTGGATTAGAGTGGTGCTGGAAAAGCACAGCAGGTCAGGCATCATCCGAGGACCAGGAAAATCGACGTTTTGGGCAAAAGCCCCTCATCAGGAATGAGGCTGGAGCCCCCAGGGTGGAGAGATAAATGGAGAGGGGTGGGGCTGGGGGAGAATGAAATGTGATCTTTTTGTGGCATGAAAGTTTCTTCGAGGGCTTGATAGGGTTGATGTTGAGAAGATGTTTTGGGTAGTTGGGGAATCTCTTAGCAGAGGATGTAGTTGCAAAATAAGGGGATAATCATTTAAAACAAATGTGAAAGAATTGCTTCTCCTGAGGGTAGTGAAGTTCTGTCTGGAATTCTGAACCCCAGAGAGCTGTGGATTACTGAACACATTTATTGAGGATGCAAACAATTTTGAAATACTGAGTATGTGGAGCTGGCATGAAAGAAGCTGAGGCCTGAGTAAATCTGCTCCGGTCATCTGAAATGACGAGAGGCTTGTGGTGATAAGTGGTCTATTCTTACATCATAAATTCTTTTACAGAATGCCTTCAATTCAACATCCCTGAACAATTCCGATGTTTGGGAGAAAGTGACGACTGCAGATGCTAGAGATCGGAATAGAAAGTATGGTGCTCGAAAAGCACAGTAGGTCAGGGCCCACCCGAGGAGTAGGAGAATAGACGTTCCGGGCATAAGCCCTTATTCCTGATGAAGGGCTTATGCCCGAAATGTCAATTCTCCTGCTCCTCAGGTGCTGCTTGACATGTGCTTTTCCAGCACCACACACTATACCCTGATTCCAATGTTCATATGCTCTATTATTTCAATTTCTTAGCTTTCTGCAGTGTTCTAATACTGCATAATAGCAGCTGAAACATCAACTAACTTGTAAACTTTTACACTTCAACCTACAAGATATAAATTTCATTAAAAGTTAAAATCCAGTACAGTGTCCAATTACAATCACATTAATGATCACTAACTGAATTGTAACAGACCTGTTCTGATACGCATGGAAAAATTTAGGAGCAACCTGTAAAGTCTGTACAATAATTCCTTCCTCAAGCAGAAGCCATTGTGACCACATGTAACCTCCTAGGGGTTGTGCGGCCACATGGTTTAGGAACATTGGAACAGGAATAGGCCATTTGGTCTCTTGAGTTTGCCTCCCCATAAGATGATATTGTTACTAACCTGGTTGTGGCGATGATTTGTTCCTATAGATAAAATAAACTGTCTAACTCTGCTTTGAACGTGTTTACTGTTTTTTAAAGTTGGTACATTTATTGAAATATTCATTTAAGTGATTTAGAGATTACCTTGGATGTGAGAGAGGTACATGACAAAGACAGCAAATTGTCTTGTAAGCTTATTTGCAATCTGTTGTGCATTCCTAGGAAGTCCTTTCTGCACCTCTGACCTGATCATCATTTAATAACGAAATACATTTGGCTGCAGTAATTTAATCATCATTGTATCTCTCTAAAACTTTAGCCAGTATATTGCACACCTTAATTCCAGGTTCAAGAAAGGATTGCTAATTTTGACTTTATAATTGAAATCAGTTTTGGGCATCTTTTTGATTGACCATAAATGTAGGAGCAGAAGTAGGTCATTTAACTCAATGAGACAAAAGTGAGGACTGCAGAATCTGGACATTAGAGTCTGAATTAGTGTGGTGCTGGAAATGCACAGCAGGCCAGGCAGCATCCGACAGATAGATAGGAAAGATCAATGTTTCGGGCTGTCAGGAATGAGGCTGCAAATCTCTGGGGTGGAGAGATCAGCCTCATTCTTGATGAAGGGCTCTGCCTGAAATGTCAACTTTCCTGTTCCTCAAACGCTGCCTGACCTGAGAATTTCCAGAACCATGCGAAACATGATTCAACCAAAGAATCTGCTCCACTATTGAATGATCAATGAGATCGTAGCTGATCATTTTCAACTCCAATTCCTGACTTTGTTTTCCCCAAATCTTTTTGATTCCCTTGCTGATTCTAACAAAAATTGGTCTTTCTCATCCTTGAATGTACTTAATGACACGGCCTTAACAATGTCCGGTAAAGAATTCCACAGATTCACTACCCTTTTGAGAAAAGAAATTTCTCCTCATTTAGGTTTTAACTGTGCAACCCATTGTGATGTTATGTCCTTTGGTCCTGGAGTCCCACAGTGGGAAACTACCTTTCTGCGTCTACCCTGTCAAATTGCCATCAAGGTTGGATCTCATTCTTCTAAATTCTAAACTCTTTAGGAAGGAAGGTTGTGTGTTGAACCTGAGAAAATAGGTGAGATTCTCAATGATTACTTTGCATCAGTGTTCCCTGAGGAACGGATGGTGATGAATGCTGAGATTAGAGAGAGAAGTTTGTTTACACTGGATCACATTGACATAAGGAGGGAAGATGTTTTGGATAGGCTAGAGGTTATTAAGTGGACAAATCCCCAGGTTGCTGAGGGAGGCGAGAGAAGAAATAGCTGGGGCCCTGACATATCTTTGGAGCATCCTTAAGCACAGCTGAGGTGCCAGAGGACGAGAGGGTTACTCAACTTGTTCCCCCTGTGCAAGAAGGGTAATAGGGATACTCTAGGTAACTCCAGATGAGTGAGCCTGACATCATTGGTGGGAAAGTTGACGGAGAAGGTACTGAGGGATAAAATCTATTTATATTTGGAAAGGAATGGGCTTATCAATGATAGGCAACATGGCTTTGTGCGGGGGGGAGATCGTGCCTTTCCAACTTTATTAAGTTCTTTGAGGAAGTGACCAAGTTGATTGATGAAGGAAGGGCTGCAGATGTCATATATATGGACTTTATTAAGGTGTATGATAAGGTTCCCCATGGTAAACTAATGGAGAAAGTGAAGTCACATGGTGTGCAGGGTGTTCTAGCTAGGTGGATAAAAGAACTGGTTGAGCAACAGGAGACTGGCAGTTGAAGGGAGTTCCTTGAAATGGAGAAAGGTGATCAGTGTTCCACAGGGGTCAGTATTGGGGCCACTGTTTGTGATATCCATAAATGATCAGGAAGAGGGCGTTGTTGGTCTGATCAGTATATTAGCAGATGACACGAAGATTGGTAGAGTAGCAGAAAGCATGGGGCACTGTCAAAGAATACAGGAGAATATCGATAGACTGGCGAGTTGGGCAGAGAAGTCGCAGATGGAGTTCAATCCTGGCAAATGTGAGGTGATGCATTTTGTGAAGTCTCATTCTAGAGCATACTATACTGTAAATGGAAGAGCCTTGGGGAAAAGTTGGTGAGCAGAGAGATCTGGGAGTTCAGGTCCATTGTACCCTGAAGGTGGCGACACAGGTGGATAGAGTGGTCAAGAAGGTATATGGTATGCTTGCCTTCATCGGACGAGGTATTGAGTATAAGAGCTGGCAGGTCACATTAAAATTGTACAAGACTTTGGTTTGGCCGCATTTAGAATACTGTATACAATTCTGGTCGCCACATCACCAAAAGGATGCGGACACCTTGGAGAGGTTGCAGAGAAGGTTTATGAGGATGTTGCCTGGTATGGAACCGAGGTTGAACAGGCTAGGATTCTTTTCATTAGAAAAAAGGAGATTGAAATCTACAAAATCATGAAAGGTATAGACGGGGGAGATAAACTTTTTCCCAGGGTGAAGGATTCAGTTACAAGAGGTCATGCGTTTCGAGATGAGAGGTTTAAGGAGGATACACGAGGCAAGTACTTTACAGAGAGTGGTAGGTGCCTGGAACGAGTTGCCAGCAGAGGTGGTAGAGACAGGCACGGTAGATTTGTTTTAAGGTGCGTCTGAACAGATGCACGAGTGTTCAGGGAACAGATGGATACAGATGCTTGGGAATTGGGCGATGGGTTTACACAGAGGATTTGGATCGGCTCAGGCTTGGAGGGCCGAAGGGACTGTTCTTTGTTCTTTGAGATTTCAAGTTGTGGTGATACATGGGCACCTGGCCCAATGTTTTGTTTTATGACCCTGCGGTGTCCATTGACTGTGTGTATTGGGTTTGGAAGGTCGTACCCTTTTCTTAATTGTTGTTTAAAAAAATGTGTTGTTCATTTTGGTTGCACATCAGCCTCCTGCTTCTGATCTTTGCACACATTCAATGGCCTGGACAACTCTGTGTAGGCCTGTAGGCTCCTCATTCCTGACTGCTTTATTTTATCCTCCAACTCCATTTTAATTTCATTTCCTTCACCACCACCCCCCCCCCCCCCCCCCAAATCTTTCCCTCACGTTTTTGCATTTGTTTAATTCATTAATGGAATATGGGTGCCACTGGCTAGGTCAGCATTTAACGTAGAAACATAGGAGAAGGCCATTTAGCCCTTTGAGCCTATGCCACCATTCATGAAAATCATAGCAGATCGTCCAACTCAGTAGCTTAATTATGCTTTCGTCCTATTCACCCCAAGTGCTCTATCTAGCTGCTTCTTGAATTCAATGTTTTGGCATCAACTATTTCCTGGTTGTGAATCTCTGGGTGAAGAGATGTCTTCTCATCTCCATCCTAGATGATCTACCCTGAATCCTTAGATTGTGATCCCTGGTTCTGGACGCACCCACCATCAGGAACATCCTCCCTGCATCTACCCTGTCTCGTCCTCTTAGGAATTTAAGTCTCCTGTCTTTGTCCTCATTCATCTGAACTCCAGCAAAACAATCCTAACCTAGTCGGTCTTTCCTTGTACATCACTTCTGTCATCCCTGGAATCAGCCTGGCAAACCTTCACTGCACTCCCTCAAGCAAAAGCATACTTCCTTGGAAAAGGAGACCAAAACTGAATACAATGTTCTAGGTGTAGCCTCACCAAGACCCTGTATAAGTGCAACAAGACTTCCCTGCTCCATACTCAACTTCCCTAAATTTAAGAGTAAAAAGTGAGGTCTGCAGATGCTGGAGATCAGAGCTGAAAATGTGTTGCTGGTTAAAGCGCAGCAGGTCAGGCAGCATCCAAGGAACAGGAAATTCGACTTTTCGGGCCAGAGCCCTTCATCAGGAATGAGGAGAGTGTGCCAGGCAGGCTAAGATAAAAGGTAGGGAGGAGGGACTTGGGGAGGGGCGATGGAGATGTGATAGGTGGAAGGAGGTCAAGGTGAGGGTGATAGGCCGGGGTGGGGTGGGGGCGGAGAGGTCAGGAAGAAGATTGCAGGTTAGGAGGGCGGTGCTGAGTTCAAGGGAATCGACTGAGACAAGGTGGGGGGAGGGGAAATGAGGAAACTGGAGAAATCGAGTTCATCCCTTGTGGTTGGAGGGTTCCCAGGCGGAAGATGAGGCGCTCTTCCTCCAACTGTCGTGTTGTTATGGTCTGGCGATGGAAGAGTCCAAGGACTTGCATGTCCTCGGTGGAGTGGGAGGGAGAGTTAAAGTGTTGAGCCACGGGGTGGTTGGGTTGGTTGGTCCGGGCGTCCCAGAGGTGTTCCCTGAAGCGTTCTGCAAGTAGGTGGCCCGTCTCCCCAATATAGAGGAGGCCACATCGGGTGCAGCGGATGCAATAGATGATGTGTGCGGAGGTGCAGGTGAATTTGTGGCGGATATGGAAGGATCCCTTGGGGCCTTGCAGATAAGTAAGGGAGGAGGTGTGGGCGCAAGTTTCGCGTTTCCTGCGGTTGCAGCGGAAGGTCCTGGCACCTTCCCCTGCAAGCGCAGGAAATGCAAAACTTGCGCCCACACCTCCTCCCTTACTTCTCTCCAAGGCCCCAAGGGATCCTTCCATATCCGCCACAAATTCACCTGCACCTCCGCACACATCATCTATTGCATCCGCTGCACCCGATGTGGCCTCCTCTATATTGGGGAGACGGGCCACCTACTTGCGGAACGCTTCAGGGAACACCTCTGGGACGCCCGGACCAACCAACCCAACCACCCCGTGGCTCAACACTTTAACTCTCCCTCCCACTCCACCGAGGACATGCAAGTCCTTGGACTCTTCCATCGCCAGACCATAACAACACGACAGTTGGAGGAAGAGCGCCTCATCTTCCGCCTGGGAACCCTCCAACCACAAGGGATGAACTCGATTTCTCCAGTTTCCTCATTTCCCCTCCCCCCACCTTGTCTCAGTCGATTCCCTTGAACTCAGCACCGCCCTCCTAACCTGCAATCTTCTTCCTGACCTCTCCGCCCCCACCCCACCCCGGCCTATCACCCTCACCTTGACCTCCTTCCACCTATCACATCTCCATCGCCCCTCCCCCAAGTCCCTCCTCCCTACCTTTTATCTTAGCCTGCCTGGCACACTCTCCTCATTCCTGATGAAGGGCTCTGGCCCAAAACGTCGAATTTCCTGTTCCTTGGATGCTGCCTGACCTGCTGCGCTTTAACCAGCAACACATTTTCAGCTTCCCTAAATTTAAGGCCAACATGCCATTTGCCTTTTTCACTGCCTGGTGCGCAAAGACATGCTCCCCTCTGCCAATTTACAGCCATTCAGGTAGTAATCTGCCACCTTGTTTTTGCTTCCAAAATGAATAACCTCTCATTTATCCAAGTTATACTGCATCTACCATTGATTTTCCCGCTCACCCAACCCGTCCAGATCACGCTGGAGGATCTCTATATCCTCGTCACAGTTCATCCTCCCACTGAACTTGGTGTCAGCTACAAATTTAGATGTTACACTGTACATTGATTTGGATGAAGGAACGAAATGTAAATGGCTGGGGCCCTAGCACTGATCCTTGTGGCACCTAGATACTGCCTGCCAATTTGAAAAAGACACATTAATTCTTTGCCTCCTCTCTGCCAACTAGTTCCTTATCCATCTCAATACACATCCCCCAATCCCATGCACTTCAGTCTTGCATAATAATCTCTTTATGTGGGACGACTTGAAATGCTTTCTGAAAGTCCAAATATATACCACATCAACTGGTGTCCCTTGTCAACTCTGCTAGTTATATCTTCATGGAATTCCAACAGATTTGTCAAGCATTATTTCCCCTTCATATATCCATGCTGACATTGTCTGATCCTGTCACTGCTTTCTAAATGTTTTGCTATAAAGTCCTTGACAATGAATTCAAGAATTTTCTCCACTACTGATATTAGACTTAAAAAGCCCATAATTCCCTGGTTTCTCTCTACCCTCTTTAAAAACAAAAGGTTGTGTTCACCTGTAGGCCAGGAGACCTAGATCATGTAATTTGTCTAAAGGCCTTGGCTCATTGACTGCTGGCGCCTTATTCAGTGCCATTTCGTTGGCACCTTTTTGTCAGTGGTTATTTGTTATTGTCTTCCACACTTGGCAGGACAAGGAATCAGGCTTAAATATGTCTCAGCTGGAGCTGGAATTGAATCAGAGTAAGCTACCAAGCTAACTAAGATAACTGGCAGCATGTGTTGTCAAAAGTGTTTTTAAAAGAAGTTGGATTTGTGTATGCATTTTCTAATTGTTTTTATTTTTATTGTCTGAAAGAGATGGATATGGTGATCAGCATTGGAGGAAATTTCATAAATGGAAACAATTTTTTTTCTTTTGAGGTTCATGCAGAAAAGGATCTGTTGATGGTCTTGCCTACCGTTTTGCTCCTTATCAATTGCTGCTTTTCACAAGATTTGTAACTCTCCACTACTCCTTTTCCCACTGCCATGGGTGTGTTGCCCTCCTGTTTGTTAAATGGTGGTAAGGGCTATTCCTCAAATGGTGGGACTGTGTAGCATGATGCTACCAATTTGAGATGTGCTCAATGAAGTATGTCTATGTTTAGAGCAATTTAGGAAGCGTAAGTATTGCTTAAGGTTATAGATGTGTTTTTTTTCTGTTGGCATGGTTTTCATTGTATGTATGTTTTATGTATGTACCTGAGTGAATAGAGACAAAAATGACAGTTGCTGGAATCCAAAGTAGACAGGCAGGAGGCTGGAAGAACACAGCAAGCCAGTCGGCTTCAGGAGATGGAGAAGTTGACGTTTTGGGTGTAATCTTTTGTTCCTGATACACCTGAACTTGAGAATGAAGGAATTGTAACTGCTATCAGAGGCTATTGGGAGGCTCAGGGACATCCTTGCCCATGACTGGATGACCTCCTTTCAGCCTTGGAAATCATTTGGAGACCTAGTCTTAAATATTTGCCATTTTAAAAAAAATCTTCTAATTTGTGTTGCAAGTTACTTTGTTGTGAATGGCATTTTTCAAGGGAGCAATTAATTATTCAAGTTGGAAAATTACACTTTGACTTCTGGGCATATTTCCTGTTTAAGTCCAGACTAGAGCTGAAGTGCATGTTTTATTTGTTGATCCCTTCTAAGTGAATTTCATTCATGAATTAGTGCATTGAGCAGGAATTATAACTGATGTAATTAAGGTGTCACCTGATAATGAGCTTCAAAGGAAATAGTGCTTTGAGGCAATGCGACACTAATGCCGTGCATGATCATTGGTTTTACAAATTAGGATTTTTAAAATTGCGAATTCTTTATGAATGTATTTTCCATTGGTTTGACATTTATACAAAACAAGTTATTTTTATTTTTTGTTAGAAGTTGCGTGCTGTGGGTTCTGAAGCAGGAACTGTCTCGCCGAGTGAGGTAAGCTGAAGAGAAAATGTTAGGAATAGTGTGCACAAAGTATAATTTGTGTAGTTTCCTGATATCTTGACATAATACTTTAGTTTATAACTCGTGGCATTGTATTTTTGGGAGTCCTTAGTGGAGGGAATAGTTGAATGTTGAATAAGTGCAAACTTTGTTGAAAAAGACTTCCAGTTCCTAAGTTGTGTGAAGAAGAAAGCCTTACTGGAAAAACTTTTTTTGCAGGACTTGGGTCCTGAGAAAAAGGTCTGGTGAAATCAATTGCAATTTATTATTTCTTTCCTTTCCCTAAAGAATCAAATGAAGGGTAAATTCTAAAATGTTTCAACTGAAACTTCACTTAAACTTACTTGACAAATCCATCCATGGATTCATCAAAAATGACATTTTATATACAAAGTACTGCTGTTTAATTTGGTTTGGTCCTTTTTTCACCTAAACCTGATGGTATTTTTTTCAAAGCAATTAGAGATAAGCAAATCCTTGCCCAGTAGCAATATCTAAGTCCTGTGTATGAATAATAAAACACACAATTAATTAGATCTCCTTCTCAACCCCTGCACTACTATTTGTCAACTGCTCAGCTAACCTTGGTCAGTAGTTCTCAAACTATTTTGTTTGAAGGATCTCATTTCAAATAAATTAGTTATCACAGACCCCCAGCCAATCTAAATGATATCTTTATAATCCCTGTAGTAGAGGTACCAGTATAGAACATCTAAAATTCTTTGTATTAATGAGGCTAACCAGATAAACCAAAGGTAAAGACTAATCATGATTCTACTAATCGGCCAAATAATTATTTCTAATGTGGTTCTATTACATAACAAACCAAATTTGATTTGTGGAGTTTTGAGATTAATACACTACTTTAGTTTGTAGAAAGGACTGATGGCAGGACAAGGCAAAATCAGCACATCTCCCATTTAGAACATGAGAATTGTAGTGAGGGCCCAATGGTTTGATTAGATTAGATTACTTAGTGTGGAAACAGGCCCTTCGGCCCAACAAGTCCACACCGACCAGCCAAAGCGCAACTCACCCATACCCCTACATTTACCCCTTACCTAACACTACGGGCAATTTAGCATGGCCAATTCATCTGGCCTGCACATCTTTGAACTGTGGGAAGAAACCGGAGCACCCGGAGGAAACCCACGCAGACACGGGGAGAACGTGCAAACTCCACACAGTCAGTCGCCTGAGTCGGGAATTGAACCCGGGTCTCGGGCGCTGTGAGGCAGCAGTGCTAACCACTGTGCCACCGTGCCGCCCACAGTTTGTTTGCTGCTAAGGGGGCCTGGCTTGACCTGAACTATTCATGCAAGGATCATTTTTGTCAAACTGTTCATTAGGCTGATGAGATTTGCAAGAGATGTATCAGTGGTTGCTTGTGGGTTTTTTCCCCTCTTCATCCAATGGATGACTGGTGATAATCTTGCTGAGGAAGATTGCTCCAGGTGAGGTACCAAGATGGAAGAGGTGTTGAACAAAGTGTTACAGTTATGATGTCACTGTTGCATTCAGTTGAGTAGCAGACAAGAAGGGTGTGCTCTGAACTTTGCAGACAGGTGCACTATAGTCTTATGTGGAGCGAAGTGGGGCAGTTGTAACACTTTGGCAGCAGCATCTCATGTAGATCAACCAGTTTCATTAGGAGGTTGTTTTTGCTTTTGCTTTTGCTTTTGCTTTTGACATTGGACCTATGTTTAATGTTGTTAAAGATTGCCTTTAATGACGCAACCAATTAGTTTCCCAGTCAGATAAAGTTGCTGATCTCATCAGGATGTACATCAGTCAGAATAACTAATCGTTAACTAGGCTAAAAGTTGCTATTTCATGTTTTTCGAAGGTTGTCTTCAGATAAGTCTGTTTCTCTATTTCCATGACAAAGTAGTCAATTGAACATGGTTTGTTATTTTTTTTTACTCATCTCTGTAAAATCAGCTTAATTTCAGTGTTTAATTATTCAAGGAAATTACGTCATGGAAAATGTAGGTAATTTAAACTGACAGCTTTTCCATGGTTCTAAGAATTTAAGGAACCAAAACTTGAGAAACCAAAACGCTTGAAGTACTCAGGCAAGACAACGTTTATAGAAACTTATGCTCACTACATTAGCCAAAATGGAACCTTTGGTATTGTTACAATACAGGGTAAGCCCCCCACTGGCTAATTTAAACCAGCAACGCAGAAAAGATTTAACCTGTGTGGTAATCAGTTAAAATTCAAGAGGCCAAGAACTATCCCAAAGATCACTGTATAAAGTAAAAATTCACAACTTTTTTTTAAAGTCTAACAGAATAATTAACAACTACTTATAACTCCTTTCTCTAACCTATCTTTTACTTTCCTTTCTATAAGATGGGTCTGGTAAAACTGCCAATTAAGATTTACCAAAAATCTCAACTTTCAAAGCCAGCCAGCTGTCAAATCCTCTCTTTGTATCATCATCTTTCGTCTTTTCTTGGGGTTTCTATTTCATAGGTTGTTGGAAGATAAAAGTACCTTTTTAAGAGAGCTATTCTGTGGGCAGTCTGCATATGTTGGTGGCTTGGCAGTTCTCTCCGAACTGTTCAATTTGTTTAATATTTATGCCCCAAAGCATTGGATCATTTCATTGAATTTGATATTTTAACAATATCAAAATCAAACTTGATTGGAGTTTAGTATCTTGGGGCATAATTATAACTGGAATTTGAATTTTTTTTTGTCTCATAGCAACCCAGATACTGCTAGCTGCTCGACCAAATGTCACATAGCAAGCACACAGAGTGCTGTAGAATTTGCAAAGTCCTTCAAGTCTCTTAAAAATGCAGCACCTCTACGCCTTCACAGCAGTATCATGGTTGCTGCTGGCCTTCTATCACCCCTCAGTGGTGACCCACTTTGCGTGACTGTACATCAAATACTGTAGGAGGGAGGTTAACTAAATGAGTAAAACAAATAGATATAGCTCATATACTTGTATATCTCATCTATTTTCACCAGCTTAATCAATACTCATAATTCTTTAAGTATATAGTCATTGCACAATGTAGACATTTGGTCAACCAGAAAAAGATCATTTGAGTTTTTTTCTGGGATAAAAGGCAACGCTGGATTGTTGGTATTCTGACCCTCCCTCTTGAGGGGTGAAAGGTGGGGGTGCTGTCAAGCGCTAGTGTTGCCTCTACAACATCTAAGTAATGATTTTCCACCTTCGGAATGTGTAGCAATACCTTTTGTCTTTAAATGTCAAGCTGCCTCCAATGTGGTGCACCTTGGTAATGCCCCTTTTTCACTTTTTGAAAGGGCTGCTACTTAAAGTTTGGTTTCATTTCAGCCCCACACTCGTGATTTATGGACACCTCGTGTGGGGAGAGACAGGCAACTTTGCGGGCCATCTCTTCGGTCCCTGGGCCTGGCCAAGGTGGCTATCAACAGGTCCAAGTAGCAGACCATAGAGGGGCTCATTGTTCTTGACTGTCTGTCCCCTTCACCTGCACATGGGTGTCGCTGGCGAAAGAGCATGTCATACTCACCGGCATGATAGAGGCCTTTCGAGACCAGTGGCAGCACAAAGGCTGGAATGCATCCATAAGATACAGGAGCAGAATTCGGTCATTCCACCCAGAGTCTCTGCCATTCGATCATGGCTGATGTTTCTCAACTCCATTCTCCTGCTTTCTCTCTGTAACCCTTACTAATCCAGAACCTATCTAATTATGTCTTAAATACATAAATGACATGGCTTCCACAGCGTTTTTTTGGCAATGAGTTCCACAGATTAGCCAATGGCTAAAGAAATTCCTCCTTGCCTTTGTTTTAAATAACTGTGCCTTTGCTCTAAGGCTCTGCCATTGGATTTTAGTCTCTCCCTTTTGTGGAAACCTTTTCTCATGTAGGTCAAACCTACATGTTAATCTTGAAAGAATCTTAAATTATGACTCCCAAGTCCAATTGTGATTTCGGAAGCCTTTCCCCTTTTTAGAAAATAGTCTATACCTTTATTATTCGTACCAAAGTTCATAACCTCAACATGGAGCCTGTGGAACTATTGGCAGCTGCCATCCTGAAAAAGACCCATTTATCCCCACACTCTGCTTTCTACCAGTCAATTAATCCTCTATTTATGCTGTACCTTGTCCCTAAGACCATAGGCTCATGTCTTAGTTAGCAGCCTCTTGTAAGGCACCTTGTCAAAGACATTCTGGAAATCCAAATAGATCATGCCCACTTGCTGTCCTTTGTCCCTGCTTGTTGCCTCCTCAAAGAATTCTAACCAGATTTGTCAAGCATGACCTGCCCTTGATGAAATCATGCTCGCTTAGTCCTCATTTTTCATGCACTCCAAGAATTCTGCAAATTCATCCGTAATGGACTGTCAAAACCTGCCAATGACAGCTTCCTAGTTTCTGCCTCCTTCCTTTTCTTAAATGAGGGTGTTATACTAGTCATTTTTTAGTCATCTGGGAAGCTCCAGATTCCTGTGACTCCTGAAAAATCGCCACCAATGCCTCCACAATCTCTTTAGCTACCTCCCTTCTGAACCTTGCGGTGTAATCCGTTTGGTCTGGGTGATTGATCTCCATTCCGAGCTTTGTTTCCTCAGCACCTTCTCCCTTGATAATGGCTACTGCACCTACCTCTGAGGATTGATCCCTTGAAGCTCTGTTATGCTGCTAGTGCCTTCTGCTCTAAAAACTGGTGCAAAGTAACTGTCCATATCTTCCCTATTACTATCCCTCATCCTACAATTTTTCAGTGACCTAATGTGCGTACTTGTCTCTTGAGCTTTTAAGATACATTTTTAAAAATATATAACCTTCTCTTATACTACTAACTAGCTTATCCTCATTTCCACACTTCCCAATTTTATTTTTAGTTGTCCTTTGATGGTTTTAAAAGCCACTCCTTTGACTTCCCACTAATTTTCACGTTGTATGCTCTTTTGTTTTTATGCTGTCCCTTCTCTTGCTCTCTGGTTGTCTGAGCAATATTATTTTAATTTGGTACGGTTTTCTTGCGTTAAATAAGGTTCTGTTCAACCGTTAATTTGGTTTGTTGGTGTCCCAACTGGGTTATCTCATTATTTTTGACTGCCTGTGGAGTGGAAGAAGTTTATCTCTATCTTGCCCTGGGCTGGTCCTGCCCTGGATGTATTTATATGGGGACAGTGTCAAGGGACACTTATTCTGTTTAAAATATTAGGAAGTGTGATCAGTGTAGGTTTCACAGAATCTAAAATGCAGCTATCATTGACAGAGTTGCAGAATCTACTGTTGGGTGTATGCACGGCTACTTTGTTGCACTGTGCATTTTCTTTAAGATTTTCATATTGTGTCTCTTGAAGAAAATATTGCTCTGTGCATGGCACATTCCCAATTGTTGTGTGACCACATGACCTTGAAGACATGATTATTAACCAAGGACAGGTTAGGACAGTGTGATGAATGGCAATTATCCACTCTCTGCTGAAGCAGCATAGGAAACATTAAAGCGATAACGTAGGAAAAGATATGTATAGGTCGAATGTTAATATCGGCATCACATTTATTTAAGCTATTTATTTTGATCACAGACATTTGTCACTTGTACCATTCCATCGTTGGTTTGAGTGCAACCTGCATAGTGAATTGGAGGAAGAACTGAGATATGTTTCGCCTGTTGAAACATCAGACTGGTGTACTGAAGGTGAAGTGACTACTTGAGAGGGGTTACTAGCTGTTATGGCTGCAGTGTTTTGCATTCTATTAGAACAAATATCTAGTAACCGCTAACCTTGCATGTCTGGCATTGCAAAGCACTACTCAGTTCAGTGACTGAGTCCCCTTTGCATAATTATTGTAGCCTTCATATAATGAAGAATTAAAAACACTGCCTTCATCATTACCCTTCCTTATAAGGAGATTGACCCGCTTCTCCAATATTTGCATAACTGAAGTTCCTTACCCATACCATTCTAATCTCTTTACATCCCCTAAGGCTTTGACCTCCTTTTGACATATGGTGCCTGAAATTAATTATTATAGTTGAGGTTGAACCAGTCTTTTGAGGGTTTAGTGCAAGTCTTTGATTTTGTGCCTTCCCTCTATCTCTATGAATAAAGCATACACACTTTTTTAAAATCTTCAGCGGTGTGAGAAGTTGTACACATGCCCATGCTTTGCTATAAATCATTGTGCTTTACGTGAAACTTTCAGCCACTGGGTATCTGCACAACTTTACAGTGCTGTCTTGCAGAAGTCAATTATTGGCTTCTTTATTTACAAGTCTCAGTAATTTCTAATTTTTGAAATTGTCCTATATCTCTAAGTTCAAATCATTAGGAAATATCAAACAAGAGGTTCCTAAAACTGAACCTGCAAGCACACGACTGTATTTCTTCATGCTTTGTTTCTTGCCAATATCATAGGTTCCTGCCACTATCCCCAATCCCATGAGGTTTGCTGTTCACAATCTTGTATAGTACTTTATCAAGCAGAGCACTGTTGATGTTGCGGTCAGGTATTGCATGTATGAACACGACTGACATTCCAGTACTTGACAGCAACCTATATTTGGCTGATTTCTGCTAGTTCTTCAGTTTGTAACCCTTTGAAATTGTATACCCTGAAATATGAACATTCTCGGTCAACAAATGTCATTAAACTTCATGAGGGATTGCAATATTTCACTTTTTTTGGCCATAAAATCTTCCATCTCGAGCCTTTCTGTCATAAATTGTGTTATTGACCACTCCTCTTATGTTGTGCATCCTTGGATTCTAAACGGCACTCCAGTACTTATCGACAGGTACAATTTTCACTTTTACCAGCAGCCAACTTTACTAAGTTAGATCTGTTGAGTTTTCCCTGAACTCTAATCTTGTTCAGTTGCATGAAGCAAATATTGTTTTGGGCTTTCAATCTCCACTTCACTTTATTGACCTAATAATGGTATTTGGCTTCATGTGAGTCACCACACCTTTTGAGATGTTTATATATTCTGACTGCAGCACTTGGCGTATATCTCCTAGAACTTTGATCTGTGTTCTAACGCATTCTAATCTTGGGACTTAACACATTGTCCCTACGTAGATCCCATGCTGTTCATTCACCTTTGCAGGATGGCTATTTTCGTGTAAAAGCTGCATTATGCATTGTGTAGTATTAGGAGGTAATGTTGTGGCTATACAAGACATTGGTTAGGCCACTTTTGGAATACTGCATTCAATTCTGGTATCCTCCTTATAGGAAAGATGTTGTGACACTTGAAAGGGTGCAGAAAAAAGTGGCAAGAATGTTGCCAGTGTTGGCAGGATTGAGTTATATGTCTAGATCAGAGTGGTGCTGGAAAAGCACAGCAGGTCAGGCAACTTCTGAGGAGCAGGAAAATTGACATTTCGGACAAAAGCCTTCATCAGGAATATTTCTGCTCCTTGGATGCTGCCTGACCTGCTGTGCTTTTCTAGCACCACTCTAATCTAGACTCTGGTTTCCAACATCTGCTGTCCTTGTTTTTACCCAGGATTGAATTATATGAAGAGACTGAATAGGCTGGGGCTATTTTTCCCTGGAGGATCGGAGGCTGAGGGGGTGACCTTTTATCGAGGTTTATAAAATCATGAGGGGCATGGATAGGGTGAAAAGTCAGATCTTTTCCTCAGGGTAGGGAAGTCCAAAACTAGAGGGCATAGGTCCCTTTTAAATCTTTCCCCTCTCACTGTAAACCCAAGGGGCCACTTTTTCATGCAGTGAGTGGTGTGTGTGTATGGAATGAACTGGTGGAGCTGGTACAATTGCAGCGTTGGATGGGTTTCTGAATAGAAAAGGGTTTTTGAGGGATATGTCCCAAATGCTGGCAAATGGGACTAGATTCATTTTTCATATCTGTTGAGCATGGGCAAGTTGGGCCAAAGGGTCTGTTTCCATGCTGTGCACCTCTGACTCTGACTTTGTATTTTAAGAACTAATGCTTTTTAAAAAGTATTCATAGTGCCCAAAAACACAATTCTTTGGATTCTGGGAAGCTGAAATAAAACCAGAAAATGTTGGAAATTCTTAGCAGACCTGGTAGCATCTGCAGAAAGAAGTGTTCTGGGTCTGAAGTTTCACCAGAGCTGGGGAAATTAGGGAGTAGATTTTGAAAGTGGAGTGGGGAGGGTGAGTTTCTTTCAGGGAAGAGAGAAGGACAAAGGAAAAGTTATGTGATTGAGGGGAGTAGAAGTGAGGAAAAAGTTTCATTGTTGTATGATCATGTGGTGCAGTTAAAATTAAGGCAAGTAAAAATTCCATGTCTACAGGTAGCATGGAGGGCAAGTAAAGAAAATTGGGGGTGGGGGTGGGAGGACAAAGCAGCAATGCAACTTCAAACAAATAAATTGAATATATTTATTCTAAAAACTTTCATTTGTGTTGACTCCAGAAAAGTTTCCTGTCACAAAAAAGTGCTGAAGCTTGTGCTTACGAAATGAGCTTCATTGGAACACTAACTGACCGAGGCTAGTAAGGTCACTATAGGAGCAAAGCGGAGAGTTACCATAGCAAAGCCTCCAGTCACATACTATGTGGTGTTATTGTTTGGTTGATTAAGCAATAAATCAAAATCTGACTAAAGACCCTTATTCTGAGTAGCATTAGGATGATTATCTTCTTTTCAATTACACGTGTGTATGTGTATGCACACGCGCGCACACAATATTTATTTATGATTTGGAAGAAGGAAGTGAATGTACTGTAGCCAAATATTTAGACAACACCGGTGAAAAGACAAGTTGCAAGAGAGATACAAGCAGCTTAGATATTAAAAAGTTAAATGTGTGGATAGGAAGTTGGCAAATGGAGTATGATGTGGGAAAAGGGAGTGTTGCCTCTAGTTTCAAAGGAGGATGGAGTACAAGGGTAGGGAGGACTTCAACTGTACAAGGTGTTACTGAGACTGCATCTACAGTACTGTGTAATATTGTTCCCTCGTGTAAGAAAAGATATTTTATTGGAGGCAATTCAGAAAAGGTTTGCTGGTCTGATTGCTAATATTAAGGGATTATCTTGAGCCAAGGTTAAATAGGCTAAGAGTCTATTCATTGGAGTTTAGAACAGTGAGAGATGATTTCATTGGAACATATAGGATTCTTGAGGGGCTTGATAGGATAAATGCTGAGAGAATGTCTCCCTTCACTGGAGAACCGTGACCAGAAAGCATAGTCTCTCAAAAATGTTAGCTAATTTTAGACTGCAATGAAGAATTTGAGGGTAGTGTCTTTGGAACTCATTGCCACAGAAAGTTCTAGGGACAGTCCCTAGAACTAGGGCTGATTAGATTCTTGATCAGTTGAGGAATCCAAGGTTGTGGGGAAAGGGTAGGAAAGAAGACATAAATAGTGTTAGATCAGCCATGATCCTATTGAATGGTGGAGCTGGAGCTGAATGGCCTTCTTGTTCCTGTTTCTTGTGGTCTGAAAAGACCTATTCAATTTAGCTGTGTCTCCTGGATTCAGGATAAGTACAGTTGACAACTCAGTTGTACCTGGTTGTCCTTAATGCACTGGGGACATTCTTAAATCCACAAGGTAGGTCTTGATTTTGGTGAACATCTCAGCAACATGTTGGCTTTCCTTTTTTAAAATAGACGATTGCAAATAGTCCACATTAAATAAAGTTTGTTCCTTGAAGTTTAAGATCATGTGATTTTACAGCAATCCAAAGATCACCTCTATGATGAACTGGCCATGGGTCACAACCTATTGGACTTTTGTACCCATGCTGCAATGACATCCGCAAGCAAGATGTGAAGATGGCTGACTCAAAAAGTTGAGAAACAGCTGTCCCTGAGGAGTTTCCACCATTCAGAAGGGCATTGGAAGGGCTTGGAGAAACAAAGAACAGCTGAATGAAAAGTGGAAGGAAAAGAATGACTAGTGAATCTGGCACATTCTCTCCCTTGCTCCCTCGCCCCCTATCTTATGTATCAGAGACCACTGTACCAGAGAGGAGATCTGAGCCATACCAGGCAATGTTCAACAAAGTCTCAAAGTACGATTCATGAGGCCGAAAGCCAGATCATAGGTCATGTTTCACCTTTTCTCTTCCTGACTTGTGTGGAGCATTCCTAAATACAGAAAAGGTAGCCTTCTAGTATCATAGGAAACTGTCTCGCAAGGATATACAAACAATCTAAATACCACCCTCCAGCTTTCAAGGAGA
Source organism: Hemiscyllium ocellatum (assembly GCF_020745735.1). Lineage (NCBI taxonomy): Eukaryota > Metazoa > Chordata > Chondrichthyes > Orectolobiformes > Hemiscylliidae > Hemiscyllium > Hemiscyllium ocellatum. Next base: position 75,556,003 of record NC_083404.1, read on the forward strand.
ATCGCAAACGTGCATCTGTTCCTGCTTCTGCCATTGTTTTTGGTCCATTTTTTTTTCTTCCTGGCTCCCATTTATACCCTTTATTCTTAAATTCCCTTGTGACTGTTAGCACAACCGCTTGAGCTGCTGTGGTCCTGTTTTTCAACTTGCACTGATGTCCTGGGCCCCAAATTGGTGCCAGATGTTGGTGTCTGCAAGTAGCCTGGCTAATTGCACCAACAATCTACTGTCACTAAATGGGACCTAGCCATTCTTAAAAATAGAGGGTAAGTGTAATTTTTAATGTTTACATTATAATTGGAAATTGCATTTTAACTTTAATCTTTTTGTGCTGAGAAACATCTGAAAGAATTAACTGTGCAATATTTTGCTGATATTTCAGCTTTAATATTGATTCCACAGAAATTATGTTTCATTAAGTCATTTCATTCGAAGTTGTGCTTTTCAGGAATGCTGTCACAGCCCTGTGAGCATTCCTTTATAATGGAGAGGAAACTGCCAAGATAACATTGAGTGGAGGAGTCTTGGAATTATAGCCAGTTTTGGGTTGATATCTGACACCTTGACAAGCCAAAATATTGAGTCTAGAGGAAAGCATTCATTAGCAGCCAAATGTCCTCCAAACAAGCGCAGGCGTCAATGAATAAGAGTTCAATCAGTTACTTTTGTGCAAGACTTGAGCCTTTGTAAGTCTCCAGAGGTTGCTGTTTGCCCTCCATTTAATGTGTACTCGATATCTTTGACTGCAATCTGCACATCAAGAATTATGTAGTGAAGAGAGCTGAAGTCATATGTACATAAAGTAACACCAAATACTGAATGGGACACATCACTCCATATCTAAATCACAGTTGAGAATCAGCTCTGAAGTGTCACTGAATTTGAAACATGAACTCAGTTTTTCTCACTCTGGCTTGTCAGCATCTGTGGATTCTCCAACACTTTGTTTTGTTTCAGCTGTCCAACAGCTGCAGTTATTTATTTTTATTTCAGATGATTTCTTAGCTGAGGGTTCCAGCAGCCAATTAATGGCAAAGGAGGTTAAAATGGATGAAGCTGTGGAGGTAGTTGATCTTGCTAATGGAATGTGTGTGTGTCCGGCTGATATGTTAGCTCAGCATTTGAGTGGAGCACAGAGCTTAGACTCTAGATGAGCCTCACACCTTGGCCGTGAGATGGGTGGAGTTGGTGGTCAGAGCAGATGAGGGCTGCAGATGCTGGAGTGTTGAAGAATGTGGTACTGGAAAAGCACAGCTGGTCAGGCAGCCTCTGAGCAGCAGGAGATCAACGTTTCGAGCATAAGCCCTTCATCAGGAATGGAGTTGGTGATAGTGGAGCTAAGTTTGTTTGAATAAATTGGTTTATAGTTTCAACTTTTATTTGGAAGAAACTTTTTTTTTTGTCCTGGATACTGGATGTCTGATAAACTGATTTACAAATTAGAGACTCTGAAGGGTGTATTTATAGCTGCTCTGCCTAAGGCTTCAAGCATGACAATCTAACAGTCCAGACTTTGTTGTAGTTTCTGTTGAAATTTACTGTTAAATGGTAAATATGGTGATCACTTTGCCAATGACAGGATTAAATCACTGGATCTGTTTGTGTGAGAAGAGTTTTCAATAATCTTGCATGACAGCTGCATAGATTCTGTCAAATAATGACTTGAGCTATGGGAGCAAATGGGTGAGGCTGCAGTTTAAGCCAACTGGCAATACAATAGTCCTTTATAACGTGGAATTTTGTTTAAACACATTACAGGTCTTGGTATTCTAAACTCTTGCTGGTGACATCCAAGCGGTCATCTGGCCTTCCTCTTTATAGATGCTAAACCAATGTATGTTCAGCATTTTGTTTCTTACGTATTTACTGTGGCAATGATTTCATTCATAGCACACCAAAAGCCTAGAGAAACAAAGGTGATTGCTAATTCATGTTAGTCTAATATTGACATCTTTAATGAGTCTATCAATAGATCTGGTGCAGGAATCAAGGTAAATTTGTTTTATTTTTATGCCTTCAAAGAGGAAGTGCCTCCAGTTAAGAAGACAAAGAACTGAGTGAGTGCCTGACAGTGTAGCTTTTTGAGTAGTGAAGAGAAAGTGGATATTTATTAAAAGGTTTTGCTTTATTATTTTGGATGTAACAGGAGCACAATTAGTGTCTAAGTTACTGTGATAAGTGATCTTAACAATATCCACTGTATTTCAAATGAAATCCAGTTTTCTGGTTAGCCTTGTCAGCATTTGTCAAGTTACCTTTCTATGATGCACTGATGAAAATGAAGTGAGTGAAAATGAAGTACTGGAAATATTCAGGTCAGGCAGCATCTGTGAAGAGAAATAGAATTGATGTTTTGGGTCAGTGACATTTTTGTTAGAATTTGCCAGCAATAGTTGAGGAAAGGTATTTGATTGGGACGTTTTGGTACAAATCTGATCGAATGTACCCAAGGAAATAAAGCAAGGCGAGTGGATTGAACTCACGAAAAATGGTGCAATTTCTGACAACCTTCCTCACTGTTCACGATTTCATCTATTTTAGTGTCATCTGTAAACTTACTAATCATGCTTTGTACATTCTCATTCAAATCATTCATTGTAGATAACAAACAGAAATGGGCCCATCACCGACCTCTGAGGCAACTGGAAATTCTGCTGGAGAGAAGAGCAGATGGGCCATTCATGGTTGAGAAGTGGCAACAAATTAAACATCTACCAAAGCAAAATGCCATAGATGCTGCAAATCTTAAAAATGCTGAAAGTACTAATAGGATCAACATCTGTAAAAATGTTAGCAGTTCACATCAATGATCTTTCATCATGACATAAGTTGAAGGCTTATATTGCCTAATCACCAGTTTTAATCCTTTTTATGCAGTGTGTTAATGTTCTCTGTTGCGCCAGCTGGTGATGTTTAACTTGAGAGTTTATCTAAAGTAAACTCAATCTGGGAAAGATACTTCAACTTAGATTGAAAATTGTGGATTGGAGGCAGGCTGAGTCATAGAGTCCTACAGTGCAGAGAGAGGGCCTTTGGCCTTAACTGGTCCATGCTGACCAAAGCGTCCATCCACGCTAACCCCACTTCTTTGCACTTGTCCCATATCCTTCTAAACCTTTCCTATCCAAGTATTTGTTCAATTGCCTTTTAATTGTTGTAGATGTACCTGCCACAACCAGTGCCTCTGGCAGTTCATTCCATATGTGTACCAACCTCTGTGTTTCTAAAAGAAAAAGTTGTCCCTCAGGTTCCCTTTTATTCCTCACCCTCTAACATTAAACTGACGTCCTCAATTTCCCAACCCTGGGAAAAAGACTAAATGCATTCACCCTACCCATACCTCTCATGATCTTTGATACTTCTATAACATACCCCCTCAGTCTCCTTTTGCTGTAGTGAAACAAGTCCTAGCTTGTCCAAACTCTCCCTAGAACTCACTCCCTTGAGTCCTGGCAACATCCTTATAAATTTCTTCTGCACTCTTTCCAGTTTAATAATATCCTTGCTTTAGCAAGGTGACCAAAGCTGAACACAATACTCCAAGTGCAGCCTCACTAAAGTCCTCTACAACTGCAGCATAATTTCTCAACTTCAATACTTAATGCCCTAACTGATGAAGGCCAGTGTGCCAAAAACCACTTTTACTGCTCTGTCTACCTGTGACTCCACTTTGAGAACCGTGCACCTGAACTCCAAGGTCCCTCTGTTCCAATACACTCCTTAAGGCCCACTTTGAAACACCTATCTTTGTTTGGCTTTCCAAAATGCAAGACCTCACTGGCCGTTTCTCTGCCCACTTCCCCAGCTGATCCTTGCTGCAATTTTGTGTGATCTTCGTCACTGTCCCTGATACCACTTATTTTAGTGTCATCTGCAAACTTAGTAATCATGTCTTGTACATTCTCATTCAAATCATTGATTATAGGTAACAACCAGTAATAGGCCCCTTACCAACCCCTGAGGCACACCATTAGTCATAGGCCTACAGTCTAACACACATCCTTCCGCTATTATCCTCTGCTCCCTACCATTGTGTATCTAATTTGCCAGCTCTCACTGGATTTCATATGATCTAACCTTCTAGAGCAGTCTACCATGTAGAACCTTGATAAAAACAATGACTGCAGATGCTGGAAACCAGATTCTAGATTAATGGTGCTGGAAAAGCATAGCAGGGCATGGAAAAGAACCCCAGGGCACCAATGTGGACTTCACCAGTTTCCTCATTTCTTCTTCCCCCACTTCACCCCAGTTCCAAGCTTCCAGCTCAGCACTGTCCCCATTACTTCTCCTACCTGCCTATCTTCCTTTCCATCTATCCTCTCCACCCTCCTCTCTGAGCTATCACTTCCATCCCCACCCCCATTCTCCTGTTGTACTGTATGCTACTTTCTCCCCACCCCCACCCTCTCATTTATCTTTCCACCCTGCAGGCACTCTGCCTCTATTCCTGATGATGGGCTTTTGCCCGAAACGTCGATTTTCCTGCCCCTCGGATGCTGCCTGAACTGCTGTGCTTTTCCAGCGCCACTCTAATCTAGAATCATGTAGAACCTTGTCAAGGGCCTTACTGAAATCCATGTAGCCTACGTCAACAGCCTAGCTCTCATCAACCTTCCTGGTCACTTCTTCATCAAAGAACTCCAGCAAACTTGGGAGGCATGATCTCCCATGCATGTATTGATGTGATGCAATTCTCAAAAAAAATTGGATGAATATCAAAAAAAAATCTAGCAAAAGACATTACTTCCTTGCGTTGCAAAAAGTACATCACTCTTAGCTAACTGATGAGCAGTGGTTTTGCAATTTAAAGCTTAAAGCTCGACAAAACTAATTTCATTATAAATGAGGTGAGAAATGTTTTCTTGATTATTTATTTTCTTTCTAACTTCAGAGCTCCCAATATGTTCAGTGTGTGGCAGGTTGTCTGCAGCTAATGCTGAGAATCAATGAATATCGTTTTGCCTGGGTAGAAGCTGATGGAGTGAACTGGTAAGAATTTTTAAGGACACTAATTATTCCTGGCAAATTGGTCAAGTAATCTGTGCTTAAGTATTCGATGTGCTTTTGAGACCCTGTATTGTAGTGAATTGCTTGATCACTAGAGACAATATATTCATGCTGAATGAGCAATTTGTTATACAAACATTTTGCGTATCCTAGAAAATTGCAAGTAAATTGAAGATGCTAGGAGAAAGTGAGGACCGCAGATGCTGGAGATCAGAGCTGAAAAAATGTGTTGCTGGAAAAGCGCAGTAAGTCGGGCAGCATCCAAGGAACAGGCGAATTGATGTTTCGGGCATAACCCTTCTTCAGGAATGAGGAGGGTGTGCCAAGCAGGAAGATTGAAGATGCTAGGCCTACTCAGCCTGTTGACATTGCTGAACAGGGAATAAGGTTTAATATATGAAATTCTGTGGCACAGTGGGGTGCCGTGCACTTTTCTACCTGCCGCTGTTGATATTTTAACAGTGTGGAGAAGGTGCTGTATGTAGTACCAACTCCAACAAATTAAGGGCCTTGATTGGCTAAACTGTAAGCCACCTGTCAATGTTTTGGTATTTCACCCTGTTCATTTGAGGCATCTATGCTGCTGTAGTGAATAACTAGGGCCTGCTAGTGAAACCTTTCCATTTACGAGTGTCCAAATCTAGTGATAGTCAGCATTAGATACTGTCTGCAGGCCCACCAGTGCTCGCCATTCCTGGTGAACTACTGGGAATTAGTGAGCTGACAGCTATTTGATTGGCCTCCATTTGTTAGCAGTCATATTTCATCCAGCTGATGAGCCATTCTGAACCAATTGACAGTCCAGTTACCGCCAAACTAATTTGGGGTGGATTGTGTCATGCAGAGATGCAAGCTTGCCCTGACTTCAAAGCCAACAGCAGAATTCCTCCTACCCTTTCAGTTTCATGAATGGGCCAATTTCGAGAACCATGGAATCTGTTCTGTATTTTCACATTTTGATAACTTTATTATATTTAATATATTTTGCTTTCACTTCAGTACATAATTCTGTCAAAAGATTGTCCATCATTTCTAACTGCTCCTGTAAGTTGCAAACTCTATCCTCAGGTACAAATCATCTATTTTGAAATTCCCTTCTATAGTTATGATCAGTGTTTAATTTTCTCTCCAATATATAGAGTACAAGTAGAAATTTGCCACTTAAATTACTTTGGACAGTATTATATTTTACAAATGTCATAAAGTGGAAATTATTTAAATCATGGAAAAATCACTGAAAGGATTAAGTGCTTACAGTGGCTAAGAGTGTAAATTTGTATTTTGGACAAATTTTTTTTTCTGTGGCTTGTAAGTGGCATTTAACTTAAATCTATAGTTATTTAAATTCTGTACCCAGCCCCATTTCCTCTAACTTCTCCAAGCCATTACATTGATCTCCAAGGTTCATGCATTCCAAAGGCTGGAGAACCCAAAAGTGAATGCATCGATGCACCAGCCAAAGTACATGGCTCCTCCAAATAACGGCACAGCCGTGCCCTTTAGAGGAAGCCTTGGTTCCCAGCGTTAAGCAAGTCCTTTAAGAAGATTTCCAGAGGAAGGGCAATTGGGTTTGCTTACAAAGCAGCTGAAAACAGTTCCTCGTGATGTGAGTCAACTAGGAGCATATAAAACTAATCAACTCTGTATGATCTATGATATATTGAGTGTTAAGGGAGGTAGAGAAAGAGATGGTCTTTCACTTTGGCCTTTTCTAACATTTCCAATCTCCTGCAATTGATTCTTGTTTTTGTAGTATGGAGAAGACACAGTAAATAACTTGCTTCAATATAGCTTTACTACCAGTTGCTATAACTAATAGAATATATAAAAATGTGAATGAACATATTAAAATAATGAAGTAGTTATTAAAAATAGATAAAAGGATAGTAGGACAGGTGATGTCACAGTTGCAATATGTGGAAGTTCCTGAATGAAAGTTTCATCCAGAGCAAAGATGTCTACGGCAAATGTTTGAAGTTCAAACAACTTCAGCTCAGTTTTATCTGAACTACAGGTATTGCAATACATCAAGGAGGGCAAAGTTACCTGTATTCTTTACACCAGGAGACAGTAAAACACCTTCGACTTGGGTAATCTGATTTTTGTTTCCTATTGACTGACAGACAGGAAGGTGTAACTGAGGGACTGGTTAAGGAACCCAGAATGGGGTTGGGGGGGGCTGGTTGATGGAGCCTGTCTTTACAATTGTCCAACATATTTGAGATTCTATAAGCTTATCTGAATGAGAGTAAGGGCTTGCAAGATGGATAAGCTAACTGGTTGTGACACAAGGAAACCATTCAAGCGGGAGAATGAGAGAAATGTGATAGTGGTAAACTTAATTTAGTTAAAGGGACAAACATAGTTCTCTGCAACAAGGAGCATATTTCCAGAGTGTACATTGCAAGTTAGGCTGCTGTTTAGAACCAATGAGGGGGGAGGATCCAATCATCATGGTCCACACAGCATCCCCACGGTCACCGTCATGGGTCACACACAGCATCCCATGGTCACCGTCATGGGTCACCGCATCCCCACAGTCAGGAAACTGGCCTTCAGTCCAACAGGTCACACTGACCCTCTGAAGAGTAACTTCCCCCAGACCCATTCCATTATCTTATTACTCCACATTTACTCCTGACTTGTGCATCTGACCTGCACATCTTTGGATTGTGCGAGGAAACAGGAGTTCCCGGAGGAAACCCATGCAGACATGGGGAGAATGTGGAAATTCCACACAGTCATCTGAGGATGGAATTAAACCCTGGTCCTTGGTGCTGTGAGGCAGCAGTGCTAACCACTGAGCCACTGTGCCAATGATGTGGAAAGGATCAAGGAAAATGTGCCAAATTTAGACTCACAAGCTCAAAAGTCAAAATCTCTAATTTGTACTTGGTTCACGTGTGTTTAGATGGGGTGATTAGAGATGAATGTGTGAACCTAAGATAAATGGGAGTAATGGATTTTAGTTCATTGGTCACTATGCCAATGTGACCACAGGATTTTTAGGAATTAACTTGAAACTTGGAAAACATGATTCTGTTAGATGATGGTATTGGTACAGTATGATGCATGTTCAGGAAGCCAAAATATGGAAATGGTTTGGGTAGAAATGACAAGAAGATACAGGATAGGGTGAAGCATAAAGAAAGAATGAGAACCTGCCAAAAAGACAATTTTAAAAAAACAATGAGCAAACAAAAAAAAGAGAAACCTAGCCATAAATATAAACACAGTTAGATCACTGCAGATGTTTGAAAAAAAGTTAACAATTGACCTTTGGTCAAATAAATAATGAGACTGGGAAATTAGTGGTGGAAAAGGTAGATACATGTACATATGCCGTAGATCAGTCATAATCTCACTGAATGACTAGACAGGATTGAGCTGAATGGCCACCTCCTCCTGTTCCTATTTTAAATAAGAAAATAGCAGATAAATTGAAACAGTGTTGTTGAATTGACTGTCATTATAAAGGATGTAGTAACATCCCAAAATCAACAAAAAAAAATCAGGAAATGGGAAGAACCAAGGAACTCTGAGGAAAATCACAATTATTGGAGGAGTATTAATAAATCAGAGTTGCAGTCTGATGGCTCCCCAGGTTCTGGTAGGCTTCATGCTTTGGCCTTAAAATGCCAAGTGCAACAGTTAATGCATTGATTTTAATTTTCTAAACTTCCTTGATTTGGGGCAGTTCCATTTAGATTGAAGGGTAGTGAATGTAAATTTTATTCAAAATGGGGACAAGGAGGGAAACTATAAGCCATTTAGCTGAACTGCCGTCAGATTGAAAATAAAATAAATTACACCAAGGCGCTCAAAAATTTGCTAATCAGGCAGATTTGACCTGGTTTTGAAAATAGACACTCTGTTTAATTCCTTGTTTTGACGACGTAGATACATGCTGTGTGGAAATACTGCATCTAGGTTTCCAGATAAGGCGTCAACTCGGGGTAAGTAAAAGCTCACTATGTAGGAATAGTACATTGGCATTGATAGAAGATTAGTCAACTAACAAGAAATAGAGTAGGCATAAATAGGACTTTAAGGTTGGCAGATGAATAAGTTTATGTCCCACTGGGATTTCAACTGTTTACAATTTGTATATCTAATTTGAATGAAGAGAAGGAAGATATGATTGTCATTTTGTCTGATGACACATATAAAGAAGAAAGTAATTTGTGTCGAAAACCTGAGGCTGCAAAAATAAAGGAAGATTAGGTGGATAGGCAAAGATGTGGTAAATGGAGCATAATGTGTGAAGATGTGAAGTTGTCCATTTTGGCAAGAAGTGTTTTTTTTTCAGATCTGAGTGGTGAGAGATGGCAGAACTCTGGAGATGTTCAGAGATCTGGGTATCCTTGTGAGTGAATCACTAAGGTTAGTCTGCAGGTCCAGCAAATATGACTTGAGTAAAGCATACAAAATTTCTTCCCCCTCTCCTCACAGAATTGGAAACTAAGGATTGCTGTTTACAATCCGGAGAACAACTATTTAAGCAGATTAAGTAGACTTTTTGGAATATTGCTTGAAATGCTCCTCTGAAAAGATAGTGGAGGCAGAATCCTTGAATATTTTTAAAGGCAGCAGTAGGTACTAAGATGAAAGATACCAGTAAGCAGGAATACAGATTTAAAGGTGTAATTGGATCTGTCAGAATTTATTGAATGGCGCAGTAAGCTTGGCTGAGTTGCGTACTCGACTCATTTGTATGTGATATAAGTTTGTGAAGCATGCTATTAACATCTAAACCTACTCTGGGTCAACTTGTTCTACTGTCTGCCTCAAAGACAGTGGCTCTCCCTTAACTTTCCCCACTCTTAAGGATTTGATTTAGTTGTACTTTAAATGCTCATTAATTTCATTGTAGGAAGGTTGAGCATTTGTTTAACTTTATAAATATGCTGTTAGCAGTGTGATAACATTTTTGATCAAACTGAACAATAAAAGTACAAAGGTGGTGATTGACCAAAGGATTGAGAATATTTTAAAAGATGCCAAAAAGAGAAGATAAACCTTCATGAGAAATTGCAAGTAATAGCAAGACAGACAGAGCTTCTTGAAGATATTAAAAGGAAGAGAAGTTAGCATAGGCATAGATAATGAAAACAAGAAAATGGTAGAATTGAATAGATGCAAGTAATAATATTCCAAAATAATGAAATAATCAAGGATGAAAAGATGCAGAAGAAACAAATACAATAATTATAGAAGTACTGGACAAACAAATGGGGATAATTCCTCAACACCTGATGGGCTACATCCTAAGGTAGGAACAGTAGCTACAGAGATGAGAAGCTTTTACATTCTGAGGAGAGTTCCAGAGGATTGGAAAACTCTGTGTAACACCTTTTTATTTATTTGACAGGGAAGTGTGACAAAAATATCTATAGGCCAATTGGCCTAATGTCTTGTTATTGGGTAAGTGTTAATCTATTATAAAGGATAAAGCATTTTGTTCCAAATGGTATGATCAACAATCAGCATGGCTTCAAGAAGGGGAAGTAATGCCTGACAAATTTACTAGAATTCTTTTGAGACAGTAGCAAGCAGGACAGAAAGCAGAAGCAGTGGATGTAACTTTGATTTTCAGAAGACATTTCAGGTTCCACATGTTAGACTATTTACAATAAGAGCTCACAGTGTTGGAGGTAGAATATTACTGTGTACAGAAGATTGGCTAACTAATAGATAAAAATAAGTAGGTGGATATCGCAACTCACCAGGACAAAGGACCCGATACTCAGCATGAGCAAAACCAACGTGGTTTACAAAATCCCATGCAAGGACTGCACAAAACACTACATAGGACAAACAGGAAGACAGCTAACAACCCGCATCCATGAACACCAACTGGCCATGAAACGACACGACCAGCTATCCCTAGTAGCCATACACTCAGATGACAAACAAAATGAATTCGATTGGGACAACACCACTATTATAGGACAGGTCACACAGAGAACAGCCAGGGAATTCCTAGAAGCTTGGCACTCCTCCACAAATTCGATCAACAGACACATCGACCTAGACCCTATATACCGGCCACTGCAGCGGACAGCTACTGACAACCGGAAGCGGCAGATTCAAACCAGTGTGAATGCCAGAGGAATCAGCACAGAAGCGCTTCACAGGATGCTCCCAAGCACTGAAGATGTCACCTAGAAAGGGGACGAAACTTTTGCAAGAAAAACTCCCAGCTCGGCGAACAGAACCACAACAATGAGCACTTGAGCTACAAATCTTCTCACAAACTTTGAATAATGTGAGAAAATATAAAGTTGTGTAATTCGGCAGGAGAAATAAGTTGGATATTACTTAACTGGAAAAAGATTGCAGAAGTTACAGGATAGTAGGATTTGCGCATCTTTGTGCACGAGTCACAACAAAAGTTTGCGTCCCACTTCTGTGGGTAATAGGGAAGGTAAATGGACAGTTTCTGCTCATCCTCCTCCATCTAGGACAATCCAACCATCCCAGGAATCGATCTGTAAGCATCGATTGCATTCCTTCAGAAAAGAGATCTAGAACTGTACAAAATACTCCAGGTGCAGTCTCAGTAGTGTTCTGTACAGATGAAGGAAGACCTTTTATTTTGCTCCTGTACGCCTATCCTCTTGCAATAAAGGCTGACATACTGGTTTGTTTCTTGTACCTGCATATAGTGTTATCATTTATGAACAAGAACACCCAAGTCCCTTGTATATCAATGTTTTTCAATTTTGCATGATTCAAGAGAAACACCTTACCTCTTGGTAGGAGAAGCATAAATTAATAATCTCTCAGCACTTGAATTTCATTTGCAATGCTCTTGACCTGCTTAAAGCTTCTTCACACCATTGTCATGGTTCACATTCAGCTCTGCTAGCTATATGCTCCCAAAAAAAACTGGTTAGACTTGCTTTCACTTCATTAAGCCATATTGATTGTATTCAACAAGACAGTTATTTTCTGAAGTATGAGATTAGTGGATATTTATAATAGATTCCAGTAATTACCCTTCTGATGTCAAGCTAACAGATCTATAGTTTACTGTTTCCTCTCTTCTTCCTTCCTTAAACATTGGGGTTAAACTTGCAATCTTCTAATGTTCAGTACCACTGCAGAATTAATAAAATTTTGAAACATTATCACCAATGCATCTTCTATCTTTATAACCATTTTTCTTAAACATTCTTTAATGTAATTGGTTTCTTGATATATTGTTCCAGAAAATACTGTCAAAACACAGCATGAAATTATTCTCCCAAAGCATAGATGCAAGGTAGATTAACTCAGTCATGCAGTGTGAAATGGCCCTTGATCACTTCATTCTCCTTGCTATATGAACTTTTGATTTCCTGATTTATGCCAAGCTCTAAATTACCACTGCTGTTTGGTGGACATTAAGTTACTTGGAGAAACATTTGATGACCCTTGCTGTATCTTGGTTCCATCCAAACAGATATTATGTCCTTTTCATCAGATTGAAGATTCTCGCCTGCTCTTCTCGCCCCTCCCCCCTCTGTTCCATGTTGTCAGCTAGCTCCTATTGCTCTTTGCCTGTCCTTCCTAAATGTTCAATACCCTTTAAATATTGATTTTCTGGTCTTAGTCACCCTGCATCCACATTTCTGTAATGCAAATAAAATCATACTCCTTTGTTGTAGTTCTGTTCGAGCTGGGAGTTTTTGTTGCAAACGTTTCGTCCCCTTTCTAGGTGATATCCTCAGTGCTTGGGAGCCTCCTGTGAAGCGCTTCTGTGCTGATTCTTCTGGCATTTATAGTGGTTTGTGTCTGCCACTTCCGGTTGTCAGTTGCTGTCTGCTATACCGGCCACTGCAGCGGACAGCAACTGACAACCGGATGCGGCAGAGACCACTATAAATGCTGGAGGAATCAGCACAGAAGCCCTTCACAGGAGGCTCCCAAGCACTGAAGATGTCACCTAGAAAGGAGACAAAACGTTTGCAGCAAAAACTCCCAGCTCGGCGAACAGAACCACAGCAACGAGCACCCGAGCTACAAATCTTCTCACAAACTTTGATCATACTCCTTTGTTTTAATCTTATGCCTACCTTATGATTTCTTTTATCGTGTCTCTTTCCTATTTCTTAATCCTAAATTTTAATTGCTTAATGTGATAGGACCAATAATCTTATCATCCACTAAGGTCCTACCTATTACCGGACTGTTTACAATCTCATCAACTTAGAGAGCAAAACTATCTTGAATTTGAAGGTGCTTGAAGGGAATCAAAAAAAAAATGTAGCAGTGTTACCTCCTTGAGCTTTAGGTTGTCATTTATTACTCTCATCTGTTCTCTTTTGAAATTTGTGATTCAGTTACTCCTAGTGGACAAGCATTGTAGGCTCCAACAGTACCCTTCACTGGAATTTTTAAAATCTTGCTCTTGTAGAAAAGATTTTGAATTGATGACACTCCATCACTGATGTCTTCCTTATATTTTATAGAACATCTCCACTCAACCTGACATTTATCTTCCTATGCCACTGCAGAAGTATTGCTACTATCTGAGGATTGGATTTTGACAGATGAATTGCAACACTGACATGATTGGGTTAAGAGAATTCCTTGGGAATCTTCCCATCTGCATTCTATTAACATATTAGACAGAGCAAGTGCCAAGTAATGAATGTAGTCGAAAGTCCTGGCAAGTCCATGTTTGAGGGTCCAATTCAAGTTAATAAAAAAAAACTTGCAGCGATGGAGTGCGAAATGCTTTGACAAGTCATCTCATTAAAGTAATTTTGAAAATCAGAATAGAAATACATGTTTAGCACATTTGAAGCAAAGATTGGTGGAGATCTGAACATTGATAATTATCTAGAAATATGTAGCATTTTATTGTGTTTGTTTGTGTATATCACACTTTTTATTTTGGATATGTTGCTAAAGAGTGACATTGACTGGCAAGATAAGATTTACTGACACCACAACACTATATGCAGACTGCAAGTAGAGCCTACAAAATATTTTAACCAATAAAACCTAAAATTTAGAATATGGATTAAGAACAGAAAAAGACACCATAAAACAACGGTAACTAAAGGAAATACAGTCGGACAAAGTAGCATCACGATTAAAATAGGCACATTGAAACAGTGCCTGAGTTTCTCTCTTTAGGTCATTTGGTACTAATGACAAATTGTGGTGCAGCAACAAGGATAGATAACTGGAAGTAATTTTGTGAAGATGTGTTCACAGCAAGAAAACTCAACTAATGCATACTAAGATTGAATGCTAAAAGTTCCATATGTAGGCGATAAGATAAATTTGAGGTACTTGAAATTGCAAGCACAAAAGAAAGTTTTGGTTTAAAAAACAAGTAACACCAAGGAAAGGTGTATTTTGGATATTTCATCAAAGCTGAAAAGCCACAAAGTGGAGTGTAAAGTGGAATGGGGTTAGTAAATGATTGATGTCTTTGCTAACAAGCAGCAGCATCTGCTGACTCATTCAAGAGTCTTCAAATCCTAAATATTTCTACCCCTCCACGCCCTGCATTATGGAATTATTAAGCTTATATTTTTTCCTTGCTTTTCTTCTGAAAGCATAATTTCACTTCCTTTTTCTTTGTAACTATAATCACGCTGCCAATTTCACTTTGTCCTGTAGAAGTCTTTTAGTCTTCAATGTACCCTGAATACCCTACATTTCATTGTGAAATAAATTTAAATATATCTAAAGCTTGTTTTTATTTTTTTGTGGGATGTGGGTGTCACTGGTTAGCTATCTTTTGTTGCCTTTGAGAGGGTGTTAAGCTGCCATCTTGAACAGCTGTAGTCCATCTACTGTATGTAGACCCTCAATTATGTTAGTGAGAGTTCCAGGATTTCGATCCGTGGCACTGAAGGAATGGCGATCTGTTTCAAAGTTAGGATGGTGAATTGCTTGGAGTGGAACTTACAGGTGTTCCCATGTATCTGCTGCCCTTGTTCTTCCATCTCGAAGTTATTTGGAAGTACATCTTGCAGGTGGTACAAGCTGCTGCTGCTGACTTGGTGGTGAAGGGAGTGGATGCTTATAGATTTGATGCCAATCAAATGGATTGATTTGTCCTAGATTATGTCAAGCACAGCATTGTTGCACTCCAGACAATTGGGCAGTCAGGAGTGAGTTACTGTCTGCTAGTATTCCTAGCCCTTGACCTGCTATTGCAACCATTATTATGTGTGGAACCTAATGGAACTCTACCTTTTTTTGAGGGAGGGATCAAAATGGGGAATTAACGGTGGGTTAGCCTGACATTGGTGGGAAAAATGCTGGAACTGTGCAGGAACAGAATTGGTCCTAGTCAGCATGGATTCATGAAGGGGAAATCATGCTTGACAAATCTAGAATTTTTTGAGGATATGACTGGTAAAGTACAGTCTTTTGAAGCAGTGGATGTTGTTTATCTAGACGTCCAAAAGACCTTTGACATCTTCCACAGAAGAGATTAGTGTGGAAAATTAAAGCTCTGTTAACTGAGGTAATGTATTGACGTGGATAGAGAACTGGTTGCAAACAGGAAGGTGAGAGTTGGAATAAATGGGTCCTTTTCAGAATGGTAGACAGTAACAAGTGGGGTGCTGCAGGGTTCAGTGCTAGGAGCTTAGCTGTTTACAATATAAATTAGCAAATTGGGTGAAGGAATTGGAAACAATATCTCCAGATTTGCAGAGGGCACTAAGCTGGTTGGCAGTGTGTGCTGTTAAGAGTTTGTTGAGTGGCTGCAGGGGGACTTAGACTGGCTGGCTGAGTGGGCATATATTTGGCAAATGGAATATAATTTGGATAAATGTGAGGTTATCCACTTTGATGACAAACAGGAAGGCAAATTATTATCAGGTGGCAGTTTAGGAAAAGGTGAGATGCAACGAGATCTGTGTATCATGGTAGAATGGTCACTGAAGGTTAGCGTGCTAGTGGAACAGGCACTGAGGAAACCTACAGGCATGCTTTCCTTCAGAGCAAGAGAATTTGAGTATCAGAGTTGGTGAGGCCATACCTTGAGTATTTGTCCAGTTTTATTTGGAAGTACATCTTGTAGGTGGTACAAGCTGCTGCTGCTGAGTTGGTGGTGAAGGGAGTGGTTGCTTATAGATTTGATGCCAATCAAATGGATTGATTTGTCCTAGATTGTTAAGCACAGCATTGTTGCACTCCAGACAATTGGGCAGTCAGTGAGTTACTGTTTGCTAGTATTCCTAGCCCTTGACCTGCTCTTGCAACCATTATTATGTGGCTTGTTCAGCTTAATCTGAGGTGCTGGGGCCATACAGAACTGTACTCCAGTAAACTGCAACCTCCTGGCTCAGCAGATCCCCCATTCAAACATTATGATCAGATGAGGGGATTAACCTTGATTCAATAGAGACTGCAGGAGACAGTGGTGAATTGCAACTTTCCTGAGTGTTGATAGTGGAGAAATCAGTGATAGTAAGGCCATCATGTTTGATAGCATCACCAGGTTGACATTGCCTTCTGCAGTCACCATTGAATCAAGGTTAGTCTCCTCATTGAATAATGTTTAAGTAGGGGATCTGCAGATTATTGGAGTACAGTTCTGCTGTTAATGGCCCTAGCACCTTGTGAATGCCCAGTCTTGAGCTGCTAGATCGATTTGAAGTCTGTCTCATTAGCAAGGTGATAATGCTACACAATATGATGGAGGGTATTTTCACTGTGGAGGTGGGATTTTGTGTTCACGAGGATTATGCAGTGGTCACTCTTCCTGATATTGCCATGGACTGATATATCTGCAACAGATGAGTGAAGATGAGGTTAAGTATGTTTTTCCCTATTTGTGATTACTTGCCACCTGATGCAGACTCTGTTTCACAGATCCTTTAGGACCCGAGTGGCTCTATAAGTAGTGCTGCTGCCAAGCCACTCTTGGCCTTGAAATCTCCCACCCACAGCACATTCTACACTGCCCATTCTCTGTGCTTCCTCTAAGTGTTGTTCAATGTGCGCTGTTCTGATTCATCAGCTGAGGGAAGTAGGTATGTGATCATCAGCAAGAAATGTTTTGTTTCTTGTCTTCGGGTTAAACACATGTTATTCATGGAGTCTGGATTCAATTTTGAGAATTCCCAGATCAACCCTATCCCAACAGTATACCACTGTGCCACCACCTCTGCTGGATATGACAGGTCACAACCAGGAATGCTAATGGTGGTGTCTGGGAAGTTGTCTGAGGTATGTTTCTGTGAACAATTAACTAGTCAGGCTGGTACCTGACTGGTCTGAGACAGCTCTCCTAGTTTTGACATTAGTGGAGTGCATTGCAGGGCCAACAGGACTGTCATTGTTACAGTTGTGTATGGTGCTTAGGTTAATGCCAAGTGTTTTGTCCTGTCTCATTTCTTTAGGACTTAATTGATACAACGCTTGCTGGCCTTTTCAAAAGGCAGTTTAGAGTCTACTACATTGCTGTGGCTCTGGAGTTGCATGTAGTAGAATGGCAGATTTCTTTCTCTGAAGCACTTGAGTGAACCTGATGAGCTGTTCTGACTATCAGAGTCATTGTTTGATTCTTCATTCCAGATTTGTTTTTTATTGAATTCAAATTCCACTATCTGCTGTGGTAGGATTTTGAACCCAGGTCCTAAGAACATTAGCTGAATTTCTGGATTAATAGTCTAGTGATAACATCAATGGATATTCATGCATGTGATGAATGCACTTTATAGTAATTGAGTCATTGAGGTTGTAGTGGCTGTTCCTAAGTTAGGGAGGGGCTGGTTTAGTGGACATTGCCAGTTAAAAACAGGAACACCACCTATTAGTGCAAGTTATTACATGGGCTAGCTCTATGGAAATGGAATCTGCTCCATGTCAAAGAAACTAAGAAACAGTTGACAGTTGTTCAGCCCCATTTTCCTCCATTCCCATGTCAGAGGTACTGCGTAGTGGCTGATCATGGTTTTGTGACCCCAACTTTTAAAGATGGCTGCCTGCCATTCCAATTTTCAGTCTAAATTGGGTGAGTTAGGTTGAGAGTTGGGCTGGTGACTAGGCAAGAGGCTGCCTCATGCTCAACTAATTGATTTTCAATAGTACATGTTTTGATTTTTTTTAATAAATGTAAGAAGTTTTGCTTTGAATCCATTTTGGTTGCATTATACACTTCAGGAAAGTCTGGCAAAGATCAGATTAAAAGGTTCATAATTGCTTTGTCTGGATTATTGTCTTGGGTTATTATTTCATACCAATGGCAAGAAAATGATGTAGGATGTGAATAGACATGTTAGTTAAAGGAGACACACGATTCAGAAATATGAGCTGATAAAATAGTTTGATTCAATTTTTCTGCAGCATTTTAGATTCAAACTTCAGTTCTGTTTTGATTTCCAGTTCAGTACAGGGGAGGGTTGCTCACTGGGTTGAAAAGCCATTCTGAACAGATTTTTACTTGTTTTAGATCAAAGATTCTATTTGATAATGTGTCAAGAATTATTTCAAATTTTTCTTTTCACTCCCACTCCTACCCAACACAGCATTATAGCTGTTATAAACAACAAATGTGGCTTCCAGCTGCAGTATCAGATGATCTTCT
The DNA here is from genome assembly GCF_020745735.1 of Hemiscyllium ocellatum. Lineage (NCBI taxonomy): Eukaryota > Metazoa > Chordata > Chondrichthyes > Orectolobiformes > Hemiscylliidae > Hemiscyllium > Hemiscyllium ocellatum. Next base: position 75,574,562 of record NC_083404.1, read on the forward strand.
CCTTCTGGTTACTGGCCTTCAGTCCACAACTGTGTGAATATCTGCGCAGATTGAACATCGTTCCAGCCCTATCAGATATTCTTCAGGAATCTGTGAAAGAAAAGGTTACCAGAATTATTCTGGCAACATTTAGGGTATGTATGCAAATCATTTTAATAGATTGCAGCCTTGTCACTGAATTCCAGTAATTTTTATTGTTAAACATTATCTGGAATGGCTATGGAATATATATCTTCTCGTGGTTGATCAGGTAGTTAACATCAGATTGTTGAAGCCTTTTAAAAAAATTTCACAATTTGAAGTTAAGATTCGTTCCAGAAGTGTGGTGTTCATTTCATTGAGCTTGTCTGCATAGGTTGTCATTTTTTGGATAAGCTGGTGCTGAAACCTTGTTCTATCTATTGTAGTTCAGTGCTAACATTTATTGATGATATTATAAATACAGTGCAGGTGTGAAAACAATGGCATCGATCATTTTATAGCATTCTGTGGATTCTGAGAGTTCCAGTGGACTATAGGGTAGCTAATGGAACTCTACCTTTTTTTGAGGGAGGGATCAAAATGGGGAATTAACGGTGGGTTAGCCTGACATTGGTGGGAAAAATGCTGGAATTGTGCAGGAACAGAATTGGTCCTAGTCCGCATGGATTCATGAAGGGGAAATCATGCTTGACAAATCTAGAATTTTTTGAGGATATGACTGGTAAAGTACAGTCTTTTGAAGCAGTGGATGTTGTTTATCTAGACGTCCAAAAGACCTTTGACATCTTCCACAGAAGAGATTAGTGTGGAAAATTAAAGCTCTGTTAACTGAGGTAATGTATTGACGTGGATAGAGAACTGGTTGGCAAACAGGAAGGTGAGAGTTGGAATAAATGGGTCCTTCTCAGAATGGTAGACAGTAACAAGTCGGGTGCTGCAGGGTTCAGTGCTAGGAGCTTAGCTGTTTACAATATAAATTAGCAAATTGGGTGAAGGAATTGGAAACAATATCTCCAGATTTGCAGAGGGCACTAAGCTGGTTGGCAGAGTGTGCTGTTAAGAGTTTGTTGAGTGGCTGCAGGGGGACGTGGACTGGCTGGCTGATTGGGCATATATTTGGCAAATGGAATATAATTTGGATAAATGTGAGGTTATCCACTTTGATGACAAACAGGAAGGCAAATTATCATCAGGTGGCAGTTTAGGAAAAGGTGAGATGCAACGAGATCTGTGTATCATGGTAGAATGGTAACTGAAGGTTAGCGTGCTGGTGGAACAGGCACTGAGGAAACCTACAGGCATGCTTTCCTTCAGAGCAAGAGAATTTGAGTATCAGAGTTGGTGAGGCCATACCTTGAGTATTTGTCCAGTTTTGGCCTTCTAGTCTGAGGAAGGGCATTCTTGCTGTTGACTGAGTCTAGCGAAGGTTCACCAGACTGATTCTGGGATGGCAGGACTGACATGAGCAAAGACTGGATTGACTGGACTTATAATCTCTGGAATTTAGAAGAATGAGTGGTGGTTCATCATAGAAACATACAAAATCCTGATGAGCCTGAACAGGCTAGATTGGGAAGAATGTTACCAATGTTTGGGAAGCCCAAGGGCTAAGTCATTTAGGACAGAAGAAGAATTTATTCAGTGGATTGTGAACCTGTGGTAGATGCTGTTTGGGTCAGTTCCTTAGATATATTCAAGAGGCAGCTGGACATGGCTCTTGCGGCTAAAGGGGTCAAGGGGTATGGGGGAGGGGGCAGGAATGAGATACTGAGATTCAATGATCATGTTGAATGGTGGTGCAGACTCGAACAGCCGAATGGCTACTCCTGCACCTGTTTTGTTTCCTGTTTGTTTCATGAAGATCTTGAACTTTTGTAAAGCCATATTTTTTTGTCCCTGCTTCACAGTTAGATGTGCTTTTGGTTTATAATGGTAACATTATAACCTTTTTTAAATTTCATTTTTGGCTTTTTTTAAGACTTAAGTTCTTTTATATCTTTGGTAGTTTCATTGGGTAGTTCTCAACTCCACAATTTCATAAGTCATAGAGTCATTATCTGCAACAAACTTTGTTTGAGCCAGCATGCTCGATAAACCTGCAAAAAATTATAAACCCACAAATACAGTAAATCTTACTGTATTATTCAGTATAATGAGACTGTAGGTTTTATTTATCTCCATGTAAACCATCGAATGGCTGCATGAAATCTCAATAGTATGTTCCATTTTGAGTCAATTTCTCCTCAAATACTCCAATCTACTGTGAAGACCAAATAGTCAGTTGAGGGTGAGAATGAAAAGGTTCTCTGTCAGTAAATTTTACTTAAGGCAAAATAGCATTATTATTTGTGATTTATGCTGTGAATAAAGAAATAGTGTGTATGTCCCTTGCATTACATTTCTATTACTTACTGTGCATTTTTACATTGATTATGTGGATTTGATTATCCACAGTATTTGATTAACTAGCGCATTCCTGGCCCCATAGGTGCCAGTTATTAAACTGCTGTATTTTCACCTTAATTTGGGAAATTGTTTTCTAACTCCAGTAACTGTTTCAATATGTTTCTTTTATGTTTCCACTTTTAAGATCTCCCTTCAAAAGTAGTAAAACACCATGAAATGTCTCTTTTCGGTTTTAATTTTGCTTGATTTTAAATTAACAAGTCAATAACCTAATGGTGACACCATGCTTAAACTCTATCAAACTGTACACTATGTATTCCATAAGCCATTTTAAGCCTGCAATCTTTAACCACCTTTAAACGTCAGTCATAACCAGTTAACAACATTCACCTGGACATGTCCGCAGTCTCCCATTTAAAAGTTTTAATCACAATTAATATTAAGCTATTATCAGTACCTGAGGAAATATGGTTGCTACAACAATAAGCAGAATTTGTAGTCATTGTAAAATGTGTTGACTTACATGCTTCCAATAGAAACTTTTGGAGGTGTCATTGGACTGGAGTGGCCAAGTCAGAAATCTCGCAATGTGTCATCGTCCAACAGGTTTATTGAATTCACAATCAAATTTTCCACTTTGGGTGCAGTTGAAAGTCTGGGTACATTGGGCCTACAATTTATTTGGTTTGGACCCTGTCCTCCACCTTCTTAAGCAATTGGGTCCTGCACTAATGCATAGTGGCAGCAGTGTGTACTATCTGCATGGTGCACCTCACTAAAGTTGCTTTTGGCAGCACATTTTCAAAGTCTTGGCATATACCACGTAGAAGATGAAGATCAATAGAGCCATGAGAATACTACCATTAGCAAGTTTGCCATCCCTACTTAGAACTATGGCTCTGCACCTGCATTGCTATCTCAAAATCATTAAACTACTTTATCAGCAGTGGTGAAAGTGCTCCTACCTTACAGGGCTGCAGCAGTTAAGGGAGCTCATGATCACCTTTGAGAGCACGTATGGTTGGGCAACACATTTATTTACTTGCTGACAATGCTGACATCTAATGAAAGAAAAATCCTCACTGACTCAAGCTGACATTTTAGAATTTACTGAAATTGTCATTTTAAATTTAATACTGTCTTGGTATAATTTGCCATATGATACTTTTTACAAAGCAGCATGTTCTTCACTTGACTGTGAACAGCATGAGCACCCCATTGATATGCAAATGTGCTGGAGGCAAAATTCTGAATATCTGTCATGCAAAATTTGCACCACCTTGAGGAATAGGACAATCTGTCTAAAGGTAGATTTTTTTTTTTAAAAAATTTTTCATAATATCTGTTGAGCTTTCATAACTGGGCATCTCTGACAGATTTTAGATTTCAAAAGTGGTGTGTATTCAAAACTGAATAAATTGTAGGCTGCTTATGGAATTGAGGGATATGATAGAACAAGTGAAAGGAGATGATGTAAAAATTCACCGTGGTCTTAATAATGGTGAAGAGTACTCTTAAGATGTTTGTAGTGTTTTTGTTTTCATGTTAATTGTTTTAATATTTCAGGAACAAATTATTTTCTATGTGATAGACCATTAATGAAAACAATTGACATTTTGATTACTAAATGGACCTCTTTCCAATTTACATTGGAATTTGATACTAATCGATAATCACAATCAAGTTGATTTTACAGATACTAAACTGAGTGGAGCACTGAATTGGCTTGAAGTTCAAAATAAGTTGAATTAGAAACGACCAAGCTTTTTGATATGTCTGGCTGTTCAATGCAAAACATTGGTCTTGTGTAAGCCACATATAAATTAATTTAACTCCACCTTACATATGCGTATGCAAACATCTTGGTGTTGAGGATTTACGCACTAACCAGGAGCAGCCCTTTCATAACCTATAGGACCACAAACTTTGCTGTTCAGCGTACCCAAATAGAAACTTATGAATTGACGTATGCAACTTCTGAAATAGATGCATCATTTTAGTGAGTGGAACTGTGACAAAACAAAATTTATGCATGAATAGCTACATACAAAGAAAATATTAAAAATATTTCGTAGTGCTAACACAAACTGGAAATTCAAGATCTAGCTGCTAACAAACGTTTGTGTCATGATAAAATATTTTAAGATAATTTGATACCTGGGAGAGTTATTTTCAACTTTTAACTTTTAATATTAAATGTGATAAATTTGCATTGTGCAAAAGATTATATGGTTTGATTGCAATCAATCAATCTTGATTGTTATGTTTTATACCAGTTATGTTTTCCTGTACCTACACAAATCCAGTAATTGCAAAACTTTCATCATGATCCATTGACAAGTGATTGTTATTTCAGTTAAATATGAAATTATTTTCACAAAAGGAGTGCGTTCCCTTGTTCCCTTTTGACAGATCATCTTTGCTTTTGAAAAATTTTTAAACAAGTGAAATATGTCTTTAAGATTTCTAAAATTAATATTGGATGAGGGGTTGACTCATGAAGTCATAATTATGTCCCTTGTGAAGGATGTGGCTAATTCAGGAGATGTGTATCGAGAGAGTGACCGGGCTTATAGCCTTTTGTTCCGGTGTCATTAGCAATATCTAGATTGCTAATCTAATGTTAAATGCTTATAGAATGGGCACAAGTACACACATTTTTTTGTAATTCCTTGTATTTATCATGTGCATTTGCAGCATATAGTTTTGATTTGATTTTCTTTTTAAAAATTAAAGTAAAATTTTGAACACTCTTTTAACAGAACCTTCTGGAAAAATCTGCAGAAAGAGAAACTCATCAAGAATATGCACTTGCTATGATTCAGTGCAAAGTCCTTAAACAGTTGGAGAACCTTGAACAGCAAAAATATGATGATGAAGACATTGCTGATGACATTAAATTCCTTTTGGAAAAGCTTGGAGAGAGTGTCCAAGATCTTAGGTTAGATATGGTGGTACCCATCATTGTCTTTTTTTTTAATTTAAAAAACATAGTCCAAACAATCATGTGATTATTATTTGTGGAATGCCTGGATTGTGACTGACCTGAATGCTCATTTGATGTATTTTTGTGAATGTTATTCCTACGTAACCTTTGAACCTGCCCTACTAGAGCTGATTTTATTATGGCAATAAGTGGAGAAGTTGTTGAATTATGGAACATATATTTATAACATTAAAGGAAAAACATTTAAAATTTATACTCTAATTCTCATTAGAAGCTGTAGAAGCATTAAGTACAAAAGCACAAAACTTTGAATAATTTTATACAAAACTCTTAACCTGCTTCAACTGGAATATTGTGCCCAATTCTGGGTTCTGACCTTTAGGAAGGATAAGAAGATATCAGTGTGTGTGGAAATTAGGTGGCTTTGAGTTGCTTTGCTTTTTGTGGACAAGACTTTTCTGGGCAACTTTTGTGATGTTGAGAGATGCTGGTGTTGCAGCTGTAGTGAAACAGCTTGAGAATGGAGGTTGGCAAACGTGTTGCCACTGTTTAAGAAGGGTGGTAAAGACAAGCCAGGGAACTATAGACCGGTGAGCCTGACATCGGTGGTGGGCAAGTTGCTGGAGGGAATCCTGAGGGACAGGATGTACATGTATGTGGAAAGGCAAGGACTGATTCGGGATAGTTGACATGGATTTGTGCGTGGGAAATCATGTCTCACAAACTTGATTGAGTTTTTTGAAGAAGTAACAAAGAAGATTGATGAGGGCAGAGCAGTAGATGTGATCTATATGGACTTCAGTAAGGTGTTTGACAAGGTTCCCCATGGGAGACAGATTAGCAAGGTTAGATCTCATGGAATACAGGGAAAACTAGCCATTTGGATACAGAACTGGCTCAAAGGTAGAAGATAGGGGGGTGGTGGTGGTGTTGTTTTTCAGACTGGAGGCCTGTGACCAGTGGAGTGCCATAAGGATTGGTGCTGGGTCCTCTACTTTTTGTCATTTACATTAAATGATTTGGATGTGAGCATAAGAGGTACAGTTAGTAAGTTTGCAGATGACACCAAAATTGGAGGTGTAGTGGACAGTAAAGAGGGTTACCTCGGATTACCACAGGATCTGGACCAGATGGGCCAATGGGCTGAGACGTGGCAGATGGAATTTAATTCAGATAAATACGAGGTGCTGCATTTTGGAAAAACAAATCTTAGCAGGACTTATACACTTAATAGTAAGGTCCTAGGGAGTGTTGCTGAACAAAGCGACCTTGGAGTGCAGGTTCATAGCTTCTTGAAAGTGGAGTCGCAAGTAGATAGGATAGTGAAGAAGGTGTTTGGTATGCTTTCCTTTATTGGTCAGAGTATTGAGTATAGGAGTTGGAAGATCATGTTGCAGCTGTACAGGACATTGGTTAGGCCACTGTTGGAATATTGCGTACAGTTTTGGTCTCCTTCCCATCGGAAAGATGTTGTGAAACTTGAAAGGGTTCAGAAAAGATTTACATGGATGTTGCCAGGGTTGGAGGATTTGAGCTATAGGGAGAGGCTGAACAGGCTGGGGCTGTTTTTTCCCTGGAGCGTCGGAGGCTGAGGGTTGATCATAAAGGTTGATCATATCTACCTGCAACTCCACTTTCAAGGAGCTATGAACCTGCACTCCAAGGTATCTTTGTTTAGCAACACTCCCTATGACCTTACCATTAAGTGTATAAGTCCTGCTAAGATTTGCTTCCCCAAAATGCAGCACCTCACATTTATTTGAATTAAACTCAATCTGCCACATCGCAGCCCATTGGCCCATCTGATCAATATCCTGTTGATCTGAGGTAACTCTCTTCACTGTCCACTACACCTCCAATTTTGGTGTCATCTGCAAACTTCCTATCTCTTATGCTCACATCCAAATCATTTATGTAAATAAGAAAAAGTAGAGGATCCAGCACCGATCCTTATGGCACTCCACTGGTCACAGGCCTCCAGTCTGAAAAACAACCCTCCATCACCACCCTCTGAGGTACATGGATGGGAAGTGTTTGGAAGGATATGAGTAAAAAGTGAGGTCTGCAGATGCTGGAGATCAGAGCTGAAAATGTGTTGCTGGTTAAAGCACAGCAGGTTAGGCAGCATCCAAGGAATTTCCTGTTCCTTGGATGCTGCCTAACCGGCTGTGCTTTAACCAGCAACACATTTTCAGTTTGGAAGGATATGGACCAAATGGGGGCGATTGGAATTAGCTGATGAGCACCATGGTCAGCATGGACAAGTTTGGGCATAAGGGCCTGTTTCCATACTGTTACTCTAACTGTCTGACTCCGAGGTTAAAGAACATAGAACGGTACAGCACTGTACAGGCCCTTCAAGCCCTTAGTGTTGTGACGAAGGGCCTGTACTGTGCTGTACTGTTCCAAGTTCTTTAACCTCTGGGTCTAAGAGAAGATAGGACAATGAAGGTTAGTCTTATATGTGCCTATCCAAGAGTTGCTTAAATGTTGCTAATATATCTGACTCTACTACCATTGTTGGCACTGGATTCCACTCACCTACCACTCTGTGTAAAGAACCTACCTCTGACGTTTTCCCTAAACCTTCCTCCCGTTACTTTAAAATTCCTCATCATAGCTATTTCCACCCTGGGGGAAAAGTCTCTGGCTCTCCACTCTATCTATGCCTCTCATCATCTTGTACACCTCTGTCACCCCTCATCATTCTTCGCTCCAATGAGAAAAGCCTTAGCTCCCTTAACCTTTCTTGATAAGGCATGCCCTCTTGTCCAGGCAGCATCCTGGTAAATCTTCTCTGCACTCTGTTTCCACATCTTTCCTATAATGAGGCGACCAGAACTGAACACAATTTTCCAAGTGTGGTCTAACCAGGGCTCTGTAGAGCTGCATTATTACCTCGTGGCTCTTAAACTCAAGCCAACACACCATGTGCCACCTTAACAACCCTATCAACCATGGTGGCAACTTTGAGGGCTTTATGGACATGGACCCCGAGATCCTACTATTGCTGCATGCTGCCAAGAATCCTGCCTTTAATTGTGTTCTGCATTCAATCACTTAACACTTCACACTTTTCCAATTTGAACTCCATCTGCCTCTTATCAACCCAGTTCTTCATCCTGTCAATGTCTCATTGCAACTTAGAACAGCACTCAACACTACCCACAACTCCTCCAACCTGTGTCATCGGCAAATTTCCTAACCCACCCTTCCACTTCATCATCCAGGTCATTTATAAAAATCTTAGAGCAGAGGTCCTGATCCTTGCAGAGCACCACTGGTCATAGAGCTCCAGGCTGAATACTTTCCATCTATCATCACCCTTTGTTTCCTATAGGCAAGACAATTCTGTATCCAGACAGCTAGATTTCCCTGTATCCCATGCCCCCTTCCTTTCTGAATGAGCCTACCATGGAGAACCTTATCAAACACTTGGCTAAAATCTAGCTATGCCACATACACTGCTCTGTTGCCTTCAACGTATTTTGTCACATCCTTAAAGAATTCAGTAACGTTTTGTGAGGCATCAGCTGCCCCTCTCAAAGCCATGATGACAAGGTCTAATCAAACTATGATTTTCCAAGTATTCATAAATCCTGTCTCTCAGAATTCTCTCCAGTACTTTGTCCACCTCTGACACAAGATCAGGTGATCTGTAATTCTCTTTCCCAGTCTGTTTCGCTTCAATCCACCATTGATCTAACTAACATTCTAGATTGGGCGATGTAGAGGCCATGGTCCCAGTAGCTACTTTTAGATTGTTTTCCTGGTGCCACCTCTACTCCGATCTGAGGATGGTTGAATCCACTGCCCAATCCAAGACACTGTTATCAATGGATTGGACACTTGCAAAACCCAACTGCCGCTCGGTTCCTGATTTCAGGCTCCTATCCTGGGAGGAGCAAGATAAATTATAACCAACCATGATCCCAGTCTCCTCCGTAGCAATGGCTTTATTGTGCTGCCTTTGAGTCTTTCTCTGAGACTCCAGCATTTTCCAGGCATCCAATTATAGGCCGAGGAGTGCAGCTTATTCTATCAATTTCTGAGGAGCTAATGCCACTATTTTCCATTCCTTTTCCATTGCTGTTTCGATTCGTGGAAGAGCCCACAGTAGCCTCCTGATTCAAGTGAAATATTTACAGAAGGAGTTTGGGGTAAGGTGCAACATCTGGAGTGACTTTGAGATTGACCAGGGTTGAAGCTGGTGGTAGAAATGGAAAAGGGGCAGGGCTGAGACATCTCTGGTTGGCCTTGGGGCCTGAGGAGGGCTGGGTGAAGATGGCAGGACATGAGTTAATGTTTTGAGGGTGGGTAGATTAAGAGGGGTGTGATTTTGTTGGGAAATTATTATATTTGCAAAATACATTTGAAATAGATTTCATGGTACAAGTTGATCAGCGATTTGCAAATTTAATCATGTTGCAAATGCTACAATATTGCTTTATTTTGTTTTTGCTGGTGTTAACACTAACTATGTTAAATCTTTAAATGTGGACTTGTCATTTTAAGACCTCATGGAACTGCATTTGGTCCAGTGTTGCACAGCAGGAAAAATAATTCCACCCATGTCAAATGGCCTAGAAGCACTTGTGTTTTACAACAAATCTTAAAAAGTGCTGTAGTGCCATAATTCCTTTTCATAAAACACTTTTTTCAGACCTTTTGGTCTTCACCAGTCATTTCATCTATTACTGAAATGTAACCTCTTTTGCATATATATGCTATTTCTATCTTCCACTCTGGTTATCTTTTGATTTGATTTATTGTAGTCCAATGTACCCAAGTACAGTTTTTGCAAGCAGTACAGGCAGGTCATAGCAAGCAGGAACATACAGATCACAGGGCTCTGAGAGCTAGGCATACAAGGTTATGGCTGCACAGGAGGTCTGCAAAGCAAAGTCAACATTAGCAAGATCAACATTATTTGAAGTTTGAGAGGTCCATTCAGCTGTTTAATAACAGCAAGGAAGAAGCTATTCTTGAACCGGGTGTGTGTGTGTGTGTGTGTGTTTGTGTATCTTTGCCTGATGAGGTTAGAAGAGAGCATTACTGGGGTGGGAGGGGTCTTTTTACCGTTGGCAGTCATTTCGCAGCTATGGAAAATGTAGATGGAGTCCATGGTTGGGAGGTTGGCTTCTGTAATGGTCTGGGCCATGCACACAGCCTTCTGTAATTTCGTCCAGTCCTGGGCAGAACAGTTGCTTTACTAGGTCATTTCAGATGTGCATCTGTAAAAGTTGGTAAGGGTCCTCATGGATGCACCACATATCCTAAACTGCCTGCGGAAGACGTGTGTTGCTGTGCAGCCTTGACTTACATCTACTTGTTGGTTATCATCTCTCCCAGGAACTTGACACTCTTGACCCCCTTTACCTTAGCTCTGTTGTAGATAGGGACGTGTTCTCATCCTTCCTGAAGTCAATGATCAGTTCTTTTGTTTCTCTGACATCGAGAGAGATTGTTATCATTCACCACGACACCAAACACTTTATCTCCTTTCTGTATTCTGACTTATCATTGTTTGATATCCATCCTACATGGTGGTGTGGTCAGCAAACTAGTAGATAGTGTTTGTTTGAAATTTGGCTAAACAAGTTGTGGGTCTACAGGGAATATAGTAGATGGCTGAGAATGCATTCTTGCAGGGTGCCTATGTTCAGGATTATCATGGAGAAGGTGCTGTTGTCTATCTTTGCTGATTACAGTCTGTGTCAGGAAGCTGAGGATCCAGTTGCAGAGAGCAGAGCTGAGACCTAGGCCTCTGAGTGCTGAGATTAGTCTGGTAGGGATTATGATATTGAGGATGGAGTTCTGATGGATGAGTAGGAGCCTAATATTGTTTACTTTTCATAACTTAGAAATAAGTTATGAACTGTTTTGTACTTTAGCCTGTGTAAAATGAAAAAAGATTCTTAACTAGTCAACCAAAATCCTTTTCCCCTTCCGGGTTTAATAACATTGAAGTGTAATACAAAATATTTAAGTTCTGGCTCAAAGCTGCCTTATGCTATCCTAACCAGTTGATTTATAAGCTTTAAAATATATTTTTGCATATTTTAACATCTTTCAAAACTGTTCTAAAGGACTGTGACTGGACCCAAAACATTAATGTTGATTTCCACCCACAGATGCTGCCAGATCTGCTGAGTTTTCCAGCAATTTGTTTTTGTTTGATTTTCAGCATTTGCAGTTTTTTTTTAATACCTATTTAAGGCCTGATTGTAGTTTGAAGCTTATCTTGGAGGTGAGGTGGGATTGCAAGTAGTCTTGTTAAATCTCGAGTAGTTGCATGAGGGAGGGATTGTGATGATTAGAGAGCTATATTTTTGAAGGGTACGGAGGCCAATGATTGTGGCTTCTGAATTAATTAGATGACAGTCTTATCCTTTAATCTGACTGGATGTCAAGCAAATACCTGAAGTTTTCTCATTTGAGGCAGAATTTCACTATGAACATGAATCATACTGCCCACCAACAGTTCCCTGTTCAGTTGACTAGCACTCTTGCAATCCCATCCGAAGTGCAGAAGAGCAATGGAGTATACTTCAATGACATGCCCTTGCGATGTGAAGAGTCGGAAAATGCTAACTACGCCAAAGATAGCATTCACTAGTTGCTGTAAATAACAGCATATAAACAGACACCATTTTTTACAGCCTCAATAAATCCTCTTTTTGCGTGGGTTATAAGACACTGGAACAGACGTAGGCCATCAGCACTCGGGATCTTCTCCAGTTAGATCTTGATTGATCTGGTAATCCTCAACTGTAGTTTCCTGCCTTTTGCCCAGATCCCTCTGTTTTCTTATTGATTTTAAAAATCAATCTCAGCTTTGAATATGTACTTTTACAGTCCTCTCTAGAAAGGAGTTCGACAGGTTCACTACCCTCCTGAGAGAAGAAATTCTTCCTGATTTTTGCTCTAACTGGTTGCCCTCTTATTCTGAGATTATATCCTCTGACCTGAGACTTTGGACACAGAGAAACAACCTCTCCATACTGTAGTATCTGGTTGCCTAAAAATCTTGAATGTTTTAGGAATGCCTCTTCTCATTCTTCTAAATTCTAGTGGGTACCTTTGTAACCATCTCCATCTTTCCTCACAAGACAATCCCTCCAATATCTGGGATTAATCTTCTGAACCTTCTCTGGAATGCCTCAGATGCCTCTGCCTTTAGATAAGTGGATTGTTCACTATTTCAGCTGTGGTATAATTAGTGTTTTTCTTAGTTTCAACAAGATTTTCCCTATTGCTAAACTCCGTCGCCTTTGCAATAAAAGCAATAAGTACTAGCTTAGTCAAAAAGTTCCATTTGCCTTCCCTATATCTGCTGAATTTATATGCTAGCTTTTTGTGACTAATGCATGTGGACTCCCAAATCCCACTGTTGCAGCTTTCTGCAGTTTTTCTCCACTTAAATAATATCAGTCCTGTTTCTTGTCTCCTCGTCACCACGTTATATTCTATCTGCCAAGTTGTTGTCCATTCGCTTAACCTGTCTGTACCTCTGCAGACTGTTCTCCTCTCCCACTTGCCTTCCCACCTATTTTTGTCTTCTGCCAAATTGGGAATTATTGCACTACCTCATCCAATTTTATTATAAGTGCTATAAATAGTTGTGGCTGCAGCAGTGTTCCTTGTGGCACTCCTAGTTACAGCTACTCTGAAAACGTCCCTCCATATCCGACTCTGCCTTCTGTTATTTAACTAGTCCTCTAACTGTACTAATGTACTACCCCAACGCCATGGGTTCTTAAGTTGCCTAACATGTGGTAACTAATCAAATACGTCCTGGAATCCAACTGTATTACATCTACCGCTTCCCCTTTATATACCTTCCTTGTTACCACCACAAAGAATTCTAATAAATTTGTCAGCCATTATTTCCCCTTTTGTGAAGCTCTGCTTGATTAAAATACGCATTTTTAATTGCTCTGCTATTTCATCCTCTGTAATAGACTCTCTTTTTCAGTGAAAAATGTTAAACTGGTTATGATTATCTCCATTTTGTTTTATTTCCTTTCCCTCTGAAAGAAAGGTGTTACATTGACAGTTTTCCAATTGTCCCACACTTATCCAGAATCTAAGGATTGCTACTAGTGTAACCATTATCTCTGTAGCAGCTACTAGGATGTATCCATCAAGTTCAAGGGGCTTATTGATCTTTAGCATCATTAATTTTGCTTGTACTTCTTGAGTAGTTGTATTTATTTCCTCCTTTTTGCCCCTTACTACTTTTAGTATATTTGGAATGCTGTTTGTCTTTTACCATGAAAACTAATGCAAAGTATTTAGTGAATACCTCTGCCATTGCCTGGTTCCCCATTTTTATTTCCTGTGCCTCGTTCTCTAAAGGGCCAATGCTCTCTTTGGTCCCTTGCTCTCTTCCTTTTATATCCTTGGTTTATAAATTGCAAGCCTTCTCTATTTTGGCCACACAACACAATAGTGGTCAGACTCAATTTTCAACCTAAAATGCCTAACTTAACCTACACCTTAATAGTAAGCTGTGTTACAAAGATGCATGGGATTTTAAGGCACATCTACTGTTAGATGAATAGTGTTATTTCACGATGATGACCATCCATATGAACAATTTACTTGCATGTAAGACCACTCTTCTATTTGTAGGGTTTTTTGAAACTCAGGAGTTCACCTGTACTTAGCATGTAAGTCGTCTGAGCAGGAAGACTCAACTATCCAAAGAATCATTTGAAATAGAGTTCACAAGTTTGCTCGGCTCCCAGTGGCCTCCAGTTACAGCATTACCAAGATATCCGAATTTTTTTTTAAAATATAGGCAGTTCTGCTATAATGCGTCTTTTGTTAGCACGAATTGTAATGAGATTGCGAATAAGGAATGCTGTTTCTACAGATGGGAACCTTTAAAGTGTGTCAGCTGTAATGCGTAAGTTGTTTGTATTGCACAATTTTTGTATAGTGCAGGCTCGCTCAAGAATGCAACTATAGTATTCTGGAAGAACAGCCTGTATGAGAAGTGCTAGTAGTATTTATGAAGGTATTAAAATGGTAGTGGTTCCATCAGAAAAGAAAACTGCTCCATTTGAAAACAAAGGATGGGAGGTCTATGCCAATTGCAGTAAAGTTTTGAGATGGGTAAAACATTACTTATGTTGCATGGAAGACACTTGCCAAGGAAGTTGTAGATAATATTATGATCACAGGTCTGTACCCTGAAGTAATGTAGACGCTTGGAACACGTAATTCCAAAGTGCTTTTAAAGATGCCTGCAACCAAAATGGCTGTCTATAAATTAAGTGAAATATAATTCCTATAACCCTGTATTTACTACCTAACTTGCACATCTTTGGACTGTGGGAGGATACCAGAGCATCCAAAGGAAGCCTGTGCAGATACAGGGAGAACATGCAAACTCCACACAGACAGTTGCCCTGGTTCAAAAACAGAAATTGCTGTAAAAGCGCAGGAGGTCTGGCAACATCAGTAAAGAGAAATCAGAGTTAACATTTTGGGTTCCTTGGAGCAGGTTACCGGACCTGAAACATTAACTCTGATTGCTCTTCACAGATGTTGCCAGACCTGCTGTGCTTTTTGTTTCAGCAATTTTTTGTTTCCAATTTACAACATCTGCTGTTTTTATTTAGTCGTCCTGTTCCCTGGCGCTGAGAGGTATCAGTACTAACTGCAGAGCCACCGTACTACTCCTTGGAAGAATACATAAGAACAAGGGTTAAAACATTTTGAGCTTCAAAGGTCACAGTTGAAGAGCTATTCCCTGGTCATTACTGTTGCTGATCGCGATTCTCTCACTGTGTGCTAGGATCAGTCTGCAAAACCTTTTTACATTGGCAGTCAAGTCAAGTCAAAAAACACTGGTAGTTTCCATTACAATGGCTACAATGTTCAACTAATTGCTCTTGAGCAACTCAGACTGATCCATACATATTTCTTAAACTTATCTTTTTGATCCTGTTTCTTATTTAGTATTGAGTTACTAATTCATTTCGCATTTAGTAGGTGGTAAACTTTGTTCACATAAAAGCTTGGTTAAATGGGATGCTTTGAAAAGAAAGCCATTTATGCTTGGTACGAAAGAACATGAAAGGAAAGCATAGAATTAAAAAAACTAAGGAATGTTAAAAATAAAGGAAAAGGTATTAAGATAGCTTTCTTGGAAAAGCAGGAAGTCAGCTCTGTACAGGAACAAATTTAGGCAGCTATGAAACTTAAAAAATTAGTCATTAAGGAGGAACAAAAGCCTTTGACAGATCACTTCAAACTTAAAGTACCACAAGAAAAGACAGTAAGGGTTTGAATAGAGTTTACTGATCAAGCAAATGAGGTGGAGAACCATGAGAAATGGGGTTAAGACATAAAACAGGCAGTAATCTGGTTTAAACAAGGACATGAAGTGATGAGTAAGCGACTAAATTTTTGAGGAAATCAACACTTAATGTCATCACCCAAGTCAGTATAAGGGCAGTTTCGTTATTGCTATTCTAGTAATGTGATCAGTCAACAAAAGACTAACAAGTTCATCATAAGCACAGCAGGGATGTGGGGAGGACGTCATGTTCATCAGCAGGAATTTGATTGACATGTTTAATGGACAAAGACTGTAAAAATGCTAAACATTGCCATTTTCAGAATAGTCCGAGAGCATGAGGTTGGTCAGTGCTGGTACTGCCATTTTAAGGTTTTAGAACCTCTACTAGATTAGGGCTTGGTATCTTGTTACTCTGTAACTGTGATACTGGAATAAAAGTTTAAATAAATATGCTATACCTTTTAACGGACTGCTTGTAGGAATTTTATTCCAAGCAATTGAATGACTCAAGGAAAGAATCTGAGAATGTTGAGTTGACTTCATTATGGAGTCCACCCTTATCCACTGATTGAGATGTCGTTGTTGGACTGGGGTGTACAAAGTTAAAAATCTCACAATACCAGCTTATAGTCCAACAGGTTTAATTGGAAGCACACTAGCTTTCAGAGCACCACTCCTTCATCCAACTATGACCTGATGAAGGAGCGGTGCTCCAAAAGAGAGTGTGCTTCCAATTAAACCTGTTGGACTATAAGCTGGAGTTGTGATTTTTAACCTTATCCACTGAAGCTGTCTGGGAGCCTTCGACAATGGGAAAGGTATTCACAAAGGAAGTTTGTTTAAAATAAAACGTGACCAATGGAGGGAGGTAGATGAATAAAGAAAGGGAGCCAAGTAATCCCCCAACCCCTCGCTATAGAATTGATGATTTGGTTTATCTCCTGAAACTACAAAAATTAGGAAACCTTGCCCAGAGTTTGGATATATCAATTGATTTGGCAGAACTGGGTATTGAAGGAAATTAGCAATACTATTACATTACTTGCCATAAGCAAAGCACCATGTGCTGATGCTATATCACGTGAATTCATCAAGAATGAAAAACCAGGTTCCTGCTGTTTCTGCACAAGCTTCTGCCTCCTGGAAAATCATAACCACTGTTGCAACATCCCCTTGCTGAGCGTCGTGGGACATGGATTTGCCTATGTTCCCCTCCTTGGATTCTAGATCCTGACTGAATGCATCTTCAGAATCTGAATGTAGTTTTGGAGCTAAAAGACCTACAATTAACATGAGCGCCTCATACCAACTGTAAAAGCAGGGTCATAAAAGAAAGAGATAACCTTCTGTTTTCTTCATCAGTTTCACCAAGGGATTCACCCATAACTTAAGATTGTTTTCTAATATTCTTTGGGCTGATGGCTAAGCGAGCACTTATTGTCCATTCCTCCTTGCCCTTGAGAAGGTGGTGTGCTTTTTGAAATGTGGTCTGTTTTGTGAAGGTGGACTCAATATTATTAGGGAGGGAGTTTGAGTTTTGACCGAATGGCAGTGAATGAATGATAGATGATTGTAGTTAGTGGTTTAGAAAATGCTTGTGGGAGCCTTCGTGAATTATATAGTTTAGTTTATAGATGGTAGAAATTGTTGCTACTTAGTGGTGGGAATGTGTGTTTGTGGATGTGGTGCCAATCATTGCAGGTTGCTCTACCCTGGATGGTATTAAGCTTCTTTTGAAGGAACTGCATTCATCCAGGTGGGTAGGCAGTATGCCATCACTCTCCTGTCTTGTGCTCTGCGTTTGGATATGCTTTGTGGAGTCAAGAGTTATTATTTCCATGATTCCAATTCTCTGGCCTGTTCATGTATTAAATAGTTAGTCCAATTCAATTTCTGAAGTGCTGTTTGATAGAACTATTGATGACATCTTTTATCAAGTTACTGATTTTTTTTTCTATATATTAGACTGAAGCCATAATTGACTGTTTGTATCTATCCTGTTGATTGTGTGTGGGGCAGAACTGGCAGTTTTATACATTGTCATGTGGACCTTCGTATTGTAACAGCACTGGAAGAGCTCGCTGAGAAGAGTGGCACATTCAGGAGTACAGGTTTTCTGGACTGTTCCTGAAATGTTGTGAAGTTTTATGAACATTCCAGTACCAGTGTTTCCAGCTGTTTCTTGATCTTGTGGTGAGAGTTGAACTGATTGAAGACTAGCATCTAGAAGTGGCTCAGTGGTTAGCACTACTGCCTCACAGCACCAGGGTCCCAGGTTCGATTCCAGCCTTGACTGTTTGTGTGGCATTTGTACATTCTCCCCATGTCTGCATGGGTTTCCTCTGGGTGCTCCGGTTTCCTCCCACAGTCCAAAGATGTGCAGGTTAGGTGAATTAGCCATGCTAAATTGCCCATAGTGTTAGGTGCAGTAGTCAGAGGGAAATGGGTCTGGAGGGCCGGTGTGGACTGGTTGGGCCGAAGGGCCTGTTTCCACACTGTAGGGAATCTAATCCTTTCTGGCTAAAGGTTTTTGTAAATGCATCAGCCATATCTTTTACGCTGATCTATGTACCCCATGAATGACAGTGGGGACATTTATGGTGTCACTGCATCCAGTAAGTAACCTAATTGTCCAATACCATTCGGAGTTGGATGTGGCAGCACTTTAGTCTGATTTGGTTTTGGAATCTCACTTTTGTTTGCTGTTTTGGCTTGTATTCCTGTTCTGTAGATTCATTAGATTAACGCCTAACCTTTAAGTATACTTGGTGCTGTTGCTGGCATGTCCTCCTCAAGTATGTTTTCCTAGCTTATTTCTTTCTCAGGTTGGTTGGTGTTGGTGTGGGTGTCCCAGAAAACGTTATCTGAAACGTTCCACAAGTAGGCGGCCTGTCTATCCAATGTAGAAGAGGCCACATCAGGTGCAGCGGATGCAGTAAATGATGTGTGTGGAGGTGCAGGTGAATTTGTGATGGATATGGAAGGATTCCTCATAGTCCCACAACCCCGCACCGGAAGGTGGACTGTTCCACATATCCGACGAAGAGGCAGGCATAGCTGGGGCCTATACGGGTGCCCATGGCTACTCCTTTGGTTTGGAGGAAGTGGGAGGATTGGAAAGAGAAGTTGTTCAGGGTGAGGACCAGTTCAGTCGGTCGAAGGAGGGTGTCAGTGGAAGGGTACTGGTTGGTTCGGTGGAAAAGGAAGAAGTGGAGGGCTTTGAGGCCTTCGTGATGGGGAATGGAGGTGTATAGGGACTGGATGTCCATGGTGAAGATACGGCATTGTGGGCCGGGGAAGTGAAAATCATGGAGGAGGTGGCAGGCGTGGGTGGTGTCCCGAACATAGGTGGGGAGTTCTTGGACTAAGGGGGACA
The DNA here is from genome assembly GCF_020745735.1 of Hemiscyllium ocellatum. Taxonomy (NCBI): domain Eukaryota; kingdom Metazoa; phylum Chordata; class Chondrichthyes; order Orectolobiformes; family Hemiscylliidae; genus Hemiscyllium; species Hemiscyllium ocellatum. The sequence continues at coordinate 75,593,588 of NC_083404.1, forward strand.
GGACAGTGTTGAGGTATGCAGAGATGAGATCGGTGGGGCAGGAGCAGGCTGAGACAATGGGTCGGCCGGGGCAGGCAGGTTTGTGGATTTTAGACAGGAGGTAGAAAGGGGCAGTGTGGGGGTTGTGGCTCTGAGGTTGGAGCGGTGGATGGGAGATCCCCTGAGGTGATGAGGTTATGGATGGTCTGGGAGATGATTTGGTGGTGGGAGGTGGGGTCATGGTCAAGGGGGCAGTAGGAGGTGGTGTCCGTGAGCTGGCATTTAGCCTCAGCAATATAAAGATTGTTGCGCCAAACTACCACCGAGCCTCCCTTGTCTGCACGTTGAGAGTGAGAGGTTGGAGTGGGTGAGAGGGGTGGACAGGTTGAGACAGTCAATGTCGCGATGGCAGTTGGCTATGAAGAGATAGAGGGCGAGTAAGAGGCCAGCACGGGGTGTCCAGGTGGATGGGGTGTGTTGGAGGCGGGAGAAGGGGTCGTCAGAGGGTGGACGGGAGTCCTGATTGAAGAAGTAGGCACGGAGGCGAAGGCAGCGGAAGAATTGTTCGATGTCTCGCCACGTGTTGAACTCGTTAATCCGGAAGCGTAGGGGGATGAAGGTGAGGCCTCTGCTCAGGACTGATCTTTCATCCTCTGGGAGGTCTGGAGGGATGGTGAAAAAACAACAGGGCTGGGAGCTAGGACCGGGCGCGGGGGTGGAGACCCATGCGGTGTGGTCGTTGTGCAGGTGAGTGACATCACTTGGGGTGGCAGTAGACGTGGCGGCGGCAACTTGGGGCGGAAGCGGCTGTGCCGACGGCAGAAAGTGTTGATCCCGATCGTTGTGGACCCTGCGGAGGCCGCAAATCTGTCGGCGATGGTCGTCTTGCCGATCGTGGAGGCGGTTGTCTGGGCGGCGATCGCGGAGGCTGCAAGATCAGTGGAGGCGGAAGTGATGTCATGGTTCGTGGCAGCGGTTGCATTCTTCTTTGTTCCTGTCATGTGCCTTCTTCCATGCCAAAATAAAGAAATAGCTGTTCAACCTTGCATACCTGAAATCTAACCTAAAGCAGTGCCAGTTCTCAGAAGTTTTTTTAAAATTGAATTGAATTTAATTTATTTTCACATGTACCGAGGCACAGTGAGAAGTTTTGTCTTGCAAGCAATATAGGCAGATCACATAGTTAAGTAGCATGGTTAAGTAAATAATAGGTAAATAGCGGCTAAAACACAGATGCAGGCGAATGTTAAGAGTTTGAGAGTCCATTCGGTATTCTAACAACAGTAGGGTAGAAACTGTTACGAAACCGGCTGGTGCGTGTGTTCAGGCTTCTGTACCTTCTCCCCGATGGTAGAGGTTGTAGAAAAACATATACGAGGGTGGGTAAATCTCTGAAAATGCTGGCGGTCTTTCCTTGATAGCGAGCCTACTAGATGGATTCTATAGATGGGAGGTTGGCCTTTTGACTTTTCCAGGCCAGTTCCCCACACTCTAACCGTCTCCGATCGTGAATGGTACAGTTGCTGTACCAGGTAGTGATATATCTAGACCGAATACTCTCAATGGCGCACCTATAAAAGTTGGCAAGGGTATTCTCCATCATGCCAAATTTCCTCAGCTGCCAGAGGAAGAGGAGATGTTGGGCCTTTGTGACCAGTGCATCCACATGGAGTCCAAGAAAGCTTGTAGTGGATGAACACTTCCAGGAGCTTAACACTCTCTGCACTCGTTCCACTTCTGTGCTGTTAATGTGTAGGGGGGGCATAAGTAACATATTCCTGATGAAGGGCTTTTGCCTGAAACATCGATTTTACTGCTCCTAGGATGCTGCCTGAACTGCTGTGCTTTTCCAGCACCACTCTAATCTAGACATAAGTAACTTTCTGCTGGAAGTCAATAATGAGCTCCTTTGGTTTTGCCAGCATTGAGAGGTTGTTCTCAGGGCACCATTTTTCCAGTCTTCCACCTCCTCTTTGTAGTCTGTTTCGTCGCCATCTGAGATTCGACCGACTATGGTGGTGTCATCAGCGAACTTGTAAATGGCATCAGTCTGGTATTTGGCAATGCTGTCATGTGTATACAGTGAGTACAGTAGTGGGCTGAGCTCAACAGCTCACCGATCTGCAGTCATGGGATCTGGACGACGTCTGCGAAGCAGGCAACAAAGCTGAACGGTTTATACCTTTTTGTGTTTGGCAGGGCAAGATCGCCAGCTCCAGGAATGTGCTCATTGCCTAACCATGTGCTTCTAACTATGCCAATGGCTATTGTGTCTTGGCCAAATTCCAAATGGATAACTGCTGTATACCCAAAACTCTTCTGTATCTTTTTATACTGGCCATTAGGTCATAAATTCTTGGGAATCTATTTCACCACAGCAAAGACACATGACCTAGTGATATTATCCAGATATCCAGGTAATGTTCTGGGGAGCAGAATTAAATCTTACCATGTCAGATGATGAATTCAATAAAATCTGGAATTAAGTCTAATGACCATGCAACTGTTGTCAATTGCCATGAAAGTCCACCTGGCTCACGAATGTAATTTAAGGGATATCCTTACTTGGCTTGGTCCCTGTGTGACTCCAGACATTCAGCAAGGTTATTGACTCTTAACTGTAATTAGGGGTAGGCAATAAATACTGGCCTAACAAACAATATCTGCGTAACTTGAATTTTTTATTTTTGAAAAATATTTTGAAATTAGATTGGAATTCTGGAAAGAAACTAGTATAGTTTGGAAGTTGACAACACCTACAGAGAGGAAAGGAAGGTTGGATATCAGTGGTAGTTTGTAAAAAGCTGTTGTTTTTTTTAAGGAGAGGTTGAGAGAACCAGTTGATGGAAATAGTTGGTAGCTGAAGGGAGAATGCTGTGCATACCAGGAAGGGAAGTTGATAAAGTGGAAAAATAAGTCTGAGAATGTGGAAATTATCACAGAATCTTTGAATGATATTGTATTTAAAGGGAGTTTGAAGTGTACAAGAGAGGAGGACATATTGGTAAAGTCCTGTGAGGAAGGAAAAGGAATGTCATTAGTAATCCTAAATATTGATATGTGCTAATTGTGCTTTGATTTTTTTTTTCTTTCCAGTTCTTTTGATGAATACAGTTCAGAATTGAAGTCGGGGCGCTTGGAATGGAGTCCTGTCCACAAATCAGAAAAATTCTGGCGTGAAAATGCTGCAAGATTGAATGAAAAGAACTATGAACTGTTGAAGTGAGTTTTATTTCGTTCAGATAAATTGGCATAAATGGCAAGCTAGTTACTAGGCATTGGAAACTTAGTTACTGCCGACCTACCTTTCACATTTGTTTGCAGAGTTTGGGTAACCCAGTGATATTTAATGGTATTTATAGTGGATTTTTGTCATTTAGTTTACATTTCATTATTATTCAAATAAATCAAATTTTACTTGTCTTTGTTATTAAGGACCATAGACTAGAAATGTTTTGGTGCATTGAGTAAAGCAGATGATCATTTAGTCCTCTGAGAAGGTTTACAAAATGTTACACAGCAACTGCCTTCCCTTGCTAGATTACCATAGCTAATGTTATTTCTCACATCAGTACCTAATTATTAATGCTAGAATTTTACCTCAATACTTTGACACTTTTTGTTTTAAATTCATGATAAATAAAGCATTTTAAGAATTGACAGGTAAGGGAGATGAGCCTATGGCATAGTTGGGAACACTGGATTGGCAGATCATAGCAATTACAGAAACATAGCCCAGAAATGGACAGGACTGGCAGTTTAATGTTCCAGTGCATAGATGCTGTTGGAAGAATAGAAAGGAAGTTGGGGGAATAGGGGTGGGAGAGCTGTTTTTGGTTACGATATTCCTGGGAGATCATCTGGTGAAGTCGTATGGATAGACCTGAGAAGCAAGAAAAGTGTGATCACATTGGTATTGTGTTAAAGAGATACCTGCCCTCCATTAGTCAGCAGGAAATTTAGAAGCAAGTATGTCAGATGTCTGTAATAATAATGTTTTAGTGGTAGTCAATTTTAACTTTACAAACATAGTCTGGGGCTGCCGTTTTGTTAAGGGCTTGGATGGGGAGAAATTTGTGTGTGCAATAAAATTTTCTTAATTAGTGTGTGAATGCACCTATTGGAGAAGAAACAACACTTCCTGTTGGGGAATAAGGCATGTGACTGAAGTGTCAGTGGGGAGCACTTTGGGGCAAGTCATCATAATTCTGTTTTAAAATATTTATGGAAAAGGATAAAACTGATCAAAAAGTTCAAGTTCTAATTTGGAGGAAGGCCATTTTTGATCGTATCAGACAGGAACTTCCAAAAGTTAATTGGGGGAGGCTGTTCACAAATAAAGGGACTGTTAGGAAGGGATTCTATAAAGTATACTAAGGGCAAAAGTGTAACTAGGGAAAGAATAAGGCCCCTTTTAAAGATCAACATTCCCATCCACCTGTGAAACCACGAGATGGATGTGATACTAAACTAATATTTTCTATTAGTATTTACTGTGGAGAAAGATGGAAGCTAGGGAACTTGGTGAAATAAATGGTGACATCTTGAAAAGAGTTCATATTACAATAAAGGAAGTGCTGAAGGTCTTAAAATGCATAAAAGTAGATAAATCCCCAGGACCTCATCTAGTATTGAGTGTCATGGAAACAGACCCTTCGATCCAACCCGTCCATGCCGACCAGATATCCCAACCCAATCTAGTCCCACTTGCCAGCACCCGGTCCATATCCCTCCAAACCCTTCCTATTTATATACCCATCTAAATGCCTCAAATGTTGCAATTTTACCAGCCTCCACCACGTCCTCTGGCAGTTCATTCCATACACGTACTACCCTCTGTGTGAAAAGGTTGCCCCTTAGGTCTCTTTTATATCTTTCCCCTCTCTCCCTAAACTTATGCCCTCTAGTTCTGGACTCTCCAAACCCAGGAAAAAGACTTTGTCTATTAATCCTATCCATAATTTTGTAAACCTTTTCAGAACCTGTGGAAAATTAGGGAAGAGATTGCTGGACCCCTTGCAGAGATGTTTGTATTGTCAGTAACCATTGGGGAGGTGCTGGAAGATTGGAGGTTGGCTAATGTGGAGCCACTATTTAAGAAATGCTGCAAGGAAAAGCTGGGGAACTATCGACTGGTGAGCTTTAAGTCAATGTTGGGAAAGTTGTTGGAAGGGATTCTGAAGGGCATGAGTTTACATGCATTTAGAAAGGCAAGGACTGATGGTCAATATAGCTTTGTGTGGGAATTCGTTAGTGCCTCACTAACTTGATTTGAATTTCTTTGAAGAAGTAACGAAGAGGATTGAAGGTAGAGAGATCGATGTGATCTAAATGGCCTTCACCAAGTTTCCATATAGAATACTAGTTAGCAAAATTAGATCACATTCAATGCAGGGAGAGCTAGATATTGGATACCGAATTGGCTCGAAGGTAGGAGATAGGGTGGTGGTGGAGGGTTGTTTTTCAGATTGGAGGCCTGTGACCAGCTATTGCCACAAGGATCAGTACTGGGTCCACTGCTTTTTATCATTCGTATAAATGATTTGGATGTGTATATAGGAGGTATGATTAATAAGTTTGTAGATGACCCCAAAACTTGACAGTGAGGCAAGTTACCTCACAGTATAACAGGATCTTGATCAGGCTGAACAATGGCAGATGGAGTTTAATTTAAATAAATCAGGTGCTGCGTTTTGGAAAGGCAAATCAGGCCAGGGTTCATACAGGGAGTGTTGCAGAACAGAGAGACCTTGGAGTGCAGGTTCATAATTCTTTGAAAGTGGAGTTGGAGGTAGACAGGATAGTGAAGGTGTTTGGTATGCTTGCCTTTATTGGTCAGAGTATTGAGTATAGGAATTGGGAGGTAATGTAGCATGTACAGGACATTGGTTAGGCCACTTTTGGAATTGTGTGTGCAATTCCGGTCACCCTGCTATAGGCAGGTATGTTGTGAAACTTGAAAGAGTTCAGAAAAGATTGACGAGGCTGTTGCCAGGGCTGAAGATATTGAGCTGTAGGGAGAGGCTGAGTGGGCTGGGGCTATTTTCCCTGGAGCAAGAGGGGTGACCTTTTGTAGGGGTTTGTGGAATCATGAGGGCCACGGATAGGGCAACTAGGCAAGGTCTTTTACTCGGTGTAGGAAAGTCCAATGCTAGAGGGTATAGGTTTAAGGTGAGAGGGAAAAGATTTAAAAGGAATCTAAGGAGCAACTTCATGCAAAGGGTGGTGGAATTTTGCAATGAACTGCCAGAGGCAGTGGTAAGATTACAACATTTAAAAGACATCTGGATGGGAATATGAATAGGAAGAGTTTTGAAGGAGATGGGCCAAATGCTGGCAAATGGGACTAGATTCATTTTGGAAACATGGTCGGCATGGATGATTTGTATTGAAGGATCTATTTCCATGTTGTACAGCTCTGACACTAAATATATGCTAATCTCATTGGATTGTTTTTTAACTTCTCTTGCAAAGGATTCTGACTAGGCTTTTGGAAGTCTCTGATGACCCTCAGGTGTTGGCAGTTGCTGCACATGATATTGGTGAATATGTGCGTCACTACCCTCGGGGAAAACGGTAAGTTTTCGCAGTAAATATAGTCAACATAATTAGCATGCTTTCTGAATATTTAATGTGAAAGTGTAAAAATCACTTATTTAGAAATTGTCATAACTACTGGTCAGAACCCTTAAATAGTTGTGGAAATTTTGGCTTGTATTTCCAAGATGTATCTAATGCCTTTTTTAAAAAGAAAACCTCCTAAGAAAATAGCTTTGATGTAAATTATGGTTATCTGGAGAGTTACTGGCCTTTTTGACTATGCAAGTGCTGAACAAATGTCTCTTTAAGGTGCAATCTGGTAACCACCTTTACCCATATGACATGCACTTCTGGAAAGCCATGATAATCCTTAAAGCACTTGCAGTCAAGTAAAATTGTTTTCATCATTAGGGTCTAAAATGTGGCTATGAAGATAGATGTGAGAAGAATGCTGAGTTAACGGTTCGAGTCCAATGACATCCTCTTCAGAACTACTTAGCAACTAGGAAAAAGTGTTGCTTCCGCAAAAGCCAAAGTGTTTTTTGATGGGGAAGGTGTTGAAGGGGAGAATTTATTGGATTTGTGGACCACCTCACAGTTCTGATGAGTCATTGGACTCCGTTAACTCTGCTTTCTCCCTGCAGATGCTATCAGACCTGTTGAGTTTCTCTCGAAATTTCTGTTTTAATTTCAGGTCACGATCTATTTTAGTTTAAGATAATAAATGCATTTGCTGTGACTTTCCAAAATTCCTGAGATTCTGCAAAGATCCCAATAGATTGAAATATATTACAGTATTCAAGAAAGGAGGGAAGCAGAAAGCTGGAAACTCTGATCGCCTAATGTTTGTCATAGGAAAAATGCTAAAATCCATTCTTAGAGATAGTCGCAGAACATTGCCTAATTATATCAGATTTTTATTTCCAGAGTTAGTGTGGATTTGTGAAATGAAAATAATTTATGAACTTAAATTTTTGCAGTCAATAGAGGGAAGCCATAGAAATGATATATTTGTATGAACAATTGAGTTAATGGGCTGAATAATGGCAGATGGTGTTTAATTTGGATAAATGTGTGGTGTTCATTTTGCCAAAGCAAACCATAATAGGACTTGTACAGTTAATAGTAAGACCCTGGGGAGTGTAGGAAAAGCCATCAAAGACAGTTTATACAATTCAAAGTAGAACCTAAGAGTAGTGTTAGAACAGAGACCTAGGGGTTCAGGTACATAATTCTTTGAAGTTTGTATCACATAAGGCATTTAACATGCTTGCCTTCATTGCCGAAACCTTTGAATATAGGAACTGGAATGTTATACTGAAGATGTACAAGACATTGATTAGGCCTGTTCTGGGGTACTGCGTCCAGTTCTAGTTGTCCTGTTATAGGAAAGATATTATAAAACCAGAGAGGGCTCGAGATTTATTAGGATGTTGTCAGGCATAGAAGATTTGAGTTACAACGATTGGGACTTTCATTGGAATGTAGGAGGTTGTGAGGTGACCTCAGAGGTTTGTAAAATAATGAGGGTATTTATCAGGTGAATGGCAGGTGTCTTCCTCTAGGGTGGGGGATTTCAAGACAAAGGGGCACATTTGAGGTGAGTGGAGAGAGATTTTGTTTTTAAATGTGGTAATTTTGTGCTTTGTACGTGGAATGAGCTTCCAGAGGAAGTGGTGATTGTGGGTACAGTTACAATGTTTTAAAAAACTTAAATAATTACATAAATAGGAGGTTTTTGGGATATTGGCCAAGTGCAGATAGGTAGGACTAGTTTAGTTTGGAATTATGGTTGGCATGGACTGGCTGTACTGAAAGGCCTGTTCATGCTGTATCCCTCTGATTCAAAAAGTACTTGACACGATGCCATGATAAAATACACAAAGTAAGCACATATGGAGCAGTGTTATCTTTAGGCATATTGGCCTGGGTAAAGGAGCGGTTAGCTAACAGATTAGAATAAACATAAATGGGTTATTTTAGGTTGGCAAGCTTTTTAAAGTAGTGGACTGCCACAGAATCATTATTCTTGAGTATTTACAATCTAGATCACTGACTTAAATGAAGGCACCAAATGCATATTAATTAAATTTGCTGATGACACACAGGTAGCAAAATAACTTGCCAAGATGACAAAAATAATCTATTATGGGACAGAGATGTTAAATAAGTAGGCAAAAAATTGGTCAGTGGGATATAATATGGGAAAATGTGAGGTTATCCACAGAGTAGAAAAGCAGAATACGTTTTGAATGGAAAGAGATTGCAGAAATTGGTGGTACAGAGGGATCTGGATGTCCTGGTACATCGTGCAGAAAACATTAAAACATAGTACAGGCCCTTTGGGCCACGACGTTGTGCTGAACATTTATCTTGATCTAAGATCAACCTAAACTACACACCCCTCAATCTACTGCCATCCATGTGCTTGTCTAGCAGTTGCTTAAATGGCCCGAATGTCTCTGACTCTACTACCACTGCTGACAGTGCATTCCATGCACCCACCACTCTGTAAAGAACCTATCTCTGACATCTCCCCTTTATATTCCTCCATTCTCCTTAAAATTATGACCCCTTGTGACTCTATCAAGTCACCTCTCTTCCTTTTGCTTAGTGTGAAAAGCCCTAGCTCACGCAACCTCTCTTATGACAAGCCCTCCAATCCAGGCATCATCCTGGTAAATCTCCTCTGCACCCTCTCTAACACATCATTCTTCCTATAATGAGGTGACCAGAAGTGGACACAATATTCCAAGTGTACTCTAACCAGGGTTTTATAGAGCTGCAGCAAAATGTCGCAGTTCTTAAAACTCATTTATCTCCTATGTTAATGGAAGCCAAAACACCATTCGCCTTAACAGCCCTATCAACTTGGGTGGCAATTTTGAGGGATCTTTGTACGTGGACCCCAAGATCCTGCTGTTCCTCCACACTGCCAAGAATTCTGTGTTTAACCCTGTATTCAGCATTCAAATTTGATCTTCCAAAATAAATCCCTTCCAGGTTGAATTCCATCTGCCACTTCCCAGCCCAGCTCTGCATCCTGTCATTGTCTTGTTTCAGCCTACAACAGCCCTCAACACTATCTACAACACCACCGACCTTTGTGGCAAACTTACTTACCCACCTTTCCACTTCTTCCTCCAAGTAATTTATAACAACTACAAAGAGCAGAGGCCCAAGAACAGATCCCTGTGGGACACCACTGATCACTGACCTCCAGTCTGAACACTTTCCACCCACTACCACTCGTCTTCTTTCGGCCAGTTGATTTCTGTATTCAGATAGCCAAATTTCCCTGCATCCCTTAACTCCTAACTTTCTGGATGACCCTACCATTGGAAACCTTTATCAAATGCTTTACTGCAATAAATATACACCACATCCACTATTCGACCTTCGTCAACTTGTCTCTTCACATCCTCAAAGAACTCAATAAGGCTTGTGAGGCATGGCCTGCCCCTCAAAGCAATGCTGACTATCTTTATTCAAACTGATTTTTCCACATGGTCAAAAATCCTGTGTCTCAGAATCCTTTCCAGTACCTTGCTTACTGGAAGATGTTAGACTGACTGGTCTGTAGTACCCTAGGATTTTCCTATTCCCTTTCTTGTGCAGAGGAATAGCATTCGCTTCCCTCCATTTGTAGGTACAGGAAGTAGTTGGAAAGGTAAATGGGATATTGTTTATTGCAAGGAGAATCTAGTTTAAAATCATCCTGTAGAATCCAAAATCCCAGTTAGACCACATCTAGAGTAGTGTGTACAGTTTGGGTCTCATTACTTGAAGGATATGGCGTCAGCTATTACGAGGGGGCATAGCTTTAAATTAAGGGTTGGTAGGTATAGGACAGATGTTAGGGGTAGATTCTTTACTCAGCAAGTCGTGAGTTCATGGAATGCCCTGCCAGTAGCAGTGGTGGACTCTCCCTCTTTATGGGCATTTAAACGGGCATTGGATAGACATATGGAGGACAGTGGGCTAGTGTAGGTTAGGTGTGCTTGAATCGGCACAATATCGAGGGCCAAAAGGCCTGTACTGCGCTGTATTTTTCTATGATGTAATTGTGTAGAAGTTGCTTAATTATGCAAGTGGGCAATTGCATTAGAAACCCGTTCTAAGGTAGCTTGATTCCTGAGATGAAATGTTCATCTTTGCCTGATTAAGATAACTAAGTTGGACTTATTCTTCGAAACACTGGACATAAAAGCTGATCTTATTGATGTGAGATAAAAGATAGAGATGAGATTTTTTGGCTGTGGTCTTGTTGAGGCCAGTGTCCCTTCTTATTCAGAAGGCTAAGGTGAAATATCTAATCAGAAAATTGAAGGTAATTGATGGCTTGGGGAGTTTGCAGAAAGGCAAGTATAGTTACGGGCTAAATCAGATCATCCATGATATAATGGAATGGCAGGCCAGACCTGATGGGGCAAGTGGCAAGCTCATACTCACAGTCGTGGTGTTGTGTATTCAAACTATTAAACTGTTTCAAGAAATAAATGAATGTTTTAAAATTAATCTGAAAATTTACTAATCGTTATAACTGGTTTCAGTGTAATTGAACAGCTTGGAGGCAAGCAACTTGTCATGAACCATATGCATCATGAAGATCAGCAAGTGCGCTACAATGCACTTTTGGCAGTTCAAAAATTGATGGTGCATAACTGGTATGTATAATTTATAGTAGTAAATTTGGAACATGTCCACTGTCTTTTAAGTCATAATATTTCCAGTGGAAAATACCATCATATTTTCTCATAATTGTAACAGTGCTAAGCAGTTTCTACTAAAAAGTTCAAAAATGAATTGAAAAGCAAAATGCAGATTTACTGGCCATGTAAAATAAAAACAAAACACTCAACAGGTTAGGCAGAATCTGTAAAGAGATAAAATGTTCATGTTTGAGCTCTGTGTTTCACCAGAACTGGGGGGGGAAAAAAAATTGTTGAAATATGTTTTGAACTAGGGGTGGGTAGACCAGAACAAAAGGAAAACTTATGAAAGGGTTAAAGACTGGAGCAACTGGCAGGAAAGGTAGTCTTCCAGGATCAAACAAAATGGTGAAGGGACAAAAGAAAGCAGAAGTAAAAGGCATTCCTAGAGAAACCTGCTCCCATGCTGACATCTCAATCCTCTGTCTGCTGTACTGTTCCAATAAACTGTGAGCTTGAGGAGCATTGTCTTTTAAGTAGGTATTTCAAAGCTGACTTAGTTAAACTCTTAAAGTTTTATTTCAGATCATAATCACTCATGAATTTTGAAAGTAGAATAGGTTGACCTCTCTCTCCCTTCCTTTCTTGAATTCCATTTTGACAAAATCCATTTTCTGAAGTTACAGAATGAGCTCTTCAGACCTGATTTCAGATTCAAATGGGGAAAAAGTCCTGATATTTGAAACTTTAGATTAGATTCCCTACAGTATGGAAACAGGCCCTTCGGCCCAACAAGTCCACACCGACCCTCTGAAGAGTAACCCACTCAGACCCATTTTCCTCTGACAGTGCTAGGTGCATTAATGGGTAATTTACTATGGCCAATTCACCTGACCTGCACATCTTTGGATTGTGGGAGGAAACCGGAGCACCCGGAGGAAAGCCACGCAGACACTGGGAGAATGCTCAAACTGCACACACAGCCACCCAAGGCTGGGAATTGAACCTGGGACCCTGGTGCTGTGAGGCAGCAGTGCTATCCCTTAGAGCCACCGTGCCGCCCACTAAAGCCACCACGCCGTCCACTTGATCAGAATTTCAAACTACTCAACTAAGTGGAAATATGGCTTTGCTTTAAGTATTGTCTCTTGGTGACAGCTTGCTTTTCCTTGCGAGTTTCTCAAAAGACCTCCACCCAGGTCTGTGAACAGCACCTCCGGCCAGAAGCTTTTGCTAGGCAACGACAGAACAGAACCTAGTGTTTTTCCAGCAATTGAGGGCCATAAAAGTTACTGCTTTCAAATGCTCCATTAACTCCCTTCCAAACTTTTCCAGTGAACAGCTGCTAATAGACAGTTCTCTTTTAAGTTTTGACTTTTGATTTACAAAAAATCATGTAATAAATTTTCTGCAACCCAGCAGAATGTCTAAACCGTTCTACATTCTAATGTTTTGTAATCCATAAATGTATTTGCAACTTCCATGAAGATCAGTGCCAGAACCACTGCTACTTATAATTTCTCATTGATGGTTTAGACTTTAGAATCAAAAACGTTATTTCTAAATTTGCAGATGATTCCAAAATAGGTGTTGGAATAGCAAATGCTGAGAAGGACTAACAAATTAGCGTTTTAATAAACTTGCAGAACAGGGAAATAATTGGCAATGCAGATATAACTGTACATTTGATAGGAAGAATAAGGGTGTCACATACTGGAATTGAAAATTTGAATTTGAGTGCATAGGTAGGCTAGAAGAACAAAGGATTTGAGTATGGAAACGCAATCACTAAATTGTACCACAGATTAAGTAGTGCATTTTAAAAGTAGTGTTCTAAGGTTTTTAAAAAGGAGAGAATGGAAAAACAGGATTGTTAACTGATCTTTAATTGAACATTGGCTTTATTTTTAAAAGTTCATTCATAGGATGAGGGCCTCACCAGCTAGGCCAGCATTTATTGCCCATCCCTATTTGCTCAGAAATCAGTTGAGTCCACCACATTGCAGTGGGTTGGAGTCACAAGTAGATCAGGCAGTTAAGTATGGTAAATTTCTTCCCTAAAAGACATCACTGTTATCTATCCACCTCCATAACCAGCGCTCCTCAAACATTCCAGAAGATTCCCCTGGCCTCGGAAACGACTCAGACACCATTAGCCATGTGGCTGATGCAGCTACCACCCCAATGCCGATTGATGTCACTTCCGCCCTCATCATGGCCACTCCCACAACCACTTCCGCCCCTCACAATTCCTCATGCATCACACGTGACATCACGACCGCTCCTCACATCATCGCTGATGCCACACACTCAATGACTTCCGCCACCCCTACTGCTGTGGTCACCAACACCTCCGCCCCCAGTGCCACTCACCTGCAATCTGCTGACACGCCCCCCCCCCCCCAGGAGACTCCACTGTCACTATCTCCACTCCCCAGAACCCTGAGGGAACACTACCCCTACTCATGACTCCACTGAGGACGAACGATCAGTCCTCAGCAAAGGACTCGCCTTCATCCCCTCCGTCCACGCATCAATGAATTTAATACACGCCGTGACATTGAACAACTCTTCCATCAGAATTCCCGCCCACCTTCCGAGGACCCCTTCACCCACCTCCAACACACTGCATCCACCTGGACACCCCGCGCTGGCCTCTTAACTGCCCTCGACCTCTTCATTTCCAACTGCCGCCGGGACATTAACCACCTCAACCTGTCTACCTCCCTCCCCCATTCCAACCTCTCACCCTCACAACGTGCAGCCCTCCAATCCCTCTGCTCCAATCCCAACCTCACCATCAAGCCAGCGGATAAAGGGGGTGCAGTGGTAGTCTGGTGCACTGACCTCTACACTGCTGAAGCCAAACGTCAATATGAGGACACCTCTTCCTACTGCCCCCTCGACCATGACCCCACCCCCCCATCACCAAACCATCATCTCCCAGACCATACAGAACCTCATCACCTCAGGAGATCTCCCACCCACAGCTTCCAACCTCATAGTCCGGGAACCCCACACTGCCTGGTTCTCCCTCCTTCCCAAGATCCACAAGCTTGACCGCCCTGGCGGACCCATTGTCTCAGCATGCTTCTGCCCCACTGAACTCATTTCTACCTACCTTGACACTGTCCAAGTCCAATCCAGGAACTCCCTACATACATTCGAGACACCACCCATACCCTCCACCTCCTCCAAGACTTCCGTTTCCCCGGCCCCCAACGCCTCATCTTCACCATGGATATCCAATCCCTCTACACCTCCATCCGCCATGACCAGGGCCTCCAAGCCCTCCGTTCTTTCCTCTCCAGACGTCCCCAACAGTACCCTTCTATCGACACACTCATTCGTTTGGCCGAACTGTTCCTCACCCTTAACAATTTCTCCTTTGAATCCTCCCACTTCCTCCAGACCAAAGGGGTAGCCATGGGCACAGTATGGGCCCCAGCTATGCCTGTCTCTTTGTTGGCTACGTAGAACAGTTGATCTTCTGTAATTACACTGGCACCTCTCCCCAGCTCGTTCTCCGCTACATTGATGACTGCATTGGCACCACCTCGTGCTCCCGCGAAGAGGTTGAGCAATTCATCAACTTCACCAACACATTTCACCCTGACCTTAAATTTACCTGGACCATCTCTGACACCTCCCTCCCCTTCCTGGACGTCTCCATCTCCATTAATGATGACCGACTTGACACTGACGTTTTTTTACAAACCCACCGACTCCCACAGCTACCTTGATTACACCATTTACCCCCCTACCTCTTGCAAAAATGCCATCCCGTATTCCCAATTCCTCCGCCTCCACTGTATCTGCTCCCAGGAGGACCAGTTCCACCATAGAACACACCAGATGGCCTCCTTCTTTAGAGACCGCAATTTTCCTTCCCACGTGCTTAAAGATGCCCTCCAAAGCATTTCGTCCACATCCCGCACCTCCGCCCTCAGATCCCACCCCTCCAACCGTAACAAGGACAGAACGTCCCTGGCCGCCGGCATTTCCGCCACCTCCAAAAAGACCCCACCACTAGGGATATATTTCCCTCCCCACCCCTTTCCGCCTTCCGCAAAGACCATTCCCTCCGTGACTACCTGGTCAGGTCCACACCCCCCTACAACCCACCCTCCCATTTTGGCACTTCCCCCTGCCACCGCAGGAACTGTAAAACCCGTGCCCACACCACCTCCCTCACCTCTATCCAGGGCCCTAAAGGAGCATTCCACATCCATCAAAGTTTTACCTGCACATCCACTAATATCATTTATTGTATCCGTTGCTCCCGATGCGGTCTCCTCTACAATGGGTAGACTGGGCGCCTCCTAGCAGGGCGCTTTAGGGAACGTCTCCAGGACACCCGCACCAATCATCTACACCGCCCCGTGGCCTAACATTTCAACTCCCCCACCCACCCTGCCAAGGACATGGAGGTCCTAGGCCTCCTTCACCGCCGCTCCCTCACCACCAGACGCCTGGAGGAAGAATGCCTCATCTTTCGCCTTGGAACACTTCAACCCCAGGGCATCAATGTGGACTTCAACAGTTTCCTCATTTTCCCCTTCCCCCACCTCACCCGAGTTCCAAACTTCCAGCTCAGAACTGTCCCCATGACTTGTCTGGACTTGTCCTATCTGCCTAATCCTTTTCCACCTATCCACTCCATCCTCTCCTCCCTGACCTATCGCCTTCATCCCCTCCCCCACTCTCCCATGCTACTTTCTCCCCACCCCCACCCTCCTCTAGCTTATCTCTCCACGCTTCAGGCTCACTGCCTTTATTCCTGATGAAGGGCTTTTGCCCGAAACGTCGATTTCTCTGCACTTTGGATGCTACCTGAACTGCTGTGCTCTTCCAGCTCCACTAATCCAGATGAGTTTTTTAAACAATCGACAGTGGTTTTATGGTCTTAATTCCAGACTTCAATTCAAATTTCGCTAATAACCATGATAGGATTTGAACCCAGGTTGGCAGAGCATTTCCTGGGTCTCTGGGTTAACAGTCCAATGATAATACCACAAGGCTGTCACCTCCCCAAAATTTTCCACTGCATTTTACAGAACTGTGTGCACTGTTGGTTAGATTATTTTAAAAATAAATGAAGTATGGATTGTGCAAATAAAGTACAAGAATGGTAGGAAAAATGAGTGTATACATGTCATGGAATGAGAAACAGGCTGGATCTTTTTTTCTCTTAGGATAAACAATGAAGAGGGGTGGCCAAATGAAATTCTTTTAGTAGTTTTTTAGTAAAGTAGTTATAGAGATGATGTTTCTACTTGTGGCGAAGAGCATAACCATAATCCTGTAAAATTCCAATAAGCAATTCGGAAGAAATCTTATTTACTCAGAATTTTGTAATATGGAAGTTGCTACCACATCGTGATTGAAGCTTTGAAGGGGACTTACATGTGAGGAAGAGAGATTAGAGCTGCTGATAAATTTAAATCGGAAAATGTGGAAGAACCTTGTGTGGACCGTCAAATTTGTAATGGATGGTTTAGGCCAAATGGTCTGTTTATAAAATTTATATGCTTGTTCACTGTAATCATTTATGATGGCAATTGGATGGTGTTTTCCAGTGATCTGTAATTGCACTCAGACTCCAGAATTTGTTGCAAGTTAAAATGCCTTAAAGTCTTAAATGAACAGTTTTAGAGCACAAACCAAAGTTAAGCTGGACTATATTCGTTCATAATTGTTTGTTTCCAATTCATACAGATGTTTCTAACAATTAAAGACAACTAGACTTTATGTTAAAAATTGATGGAGTGCTGTACGACCCAGTACTTGGCTGTCATGTTTTCTTTGGAAGGTTGGGCATCTTGAGCCTGCACTTGTTGATCTTATTTGCCATTCCTGTTGAGCTGTATTCTTAAAAATTACCAAAGTTTATCTTGTCCTGTGTCACTTAAATCTTCAAGAGAACTATGGCAATCTCGCATATGCCAGTCTTAAAAAAAAAACTCATCTGAAGTACTGGGATTAACCTTTGTAGAAATGTAATTTGCTTTTGGGACATGTAGATGCTGTTCCTAAGCGATTGTCTTCCTAATTATAATAAATACACAAGAGCCCTACTGCCTCTGTTATCTTTGATATGAAAGTGCCAGTGTTGGGCTAGGGTGGGCAAAGTTTTAAAAAAATTTCTCAATGCCAGGTTATAGTCCAATAGGTTTATTTGGAAGCATTAGCTTTCAGAGCTGCTTCTTCATCAATTAGCTGTGGAGCAGGATCATAAATTTATAGCAAAGGATTAGTGTCATGCAACTGAAATGATATATTGAACAAACCTAGATTGCTGTTAAGTCTTTCATCTTTTAGAATGGATTTTAGGTTTCGATTCATTAATATTTAAATCCCAGAATAACTATTCAATCACGTTCTCGATAACTTAAGGTTGGCCTTAAGTTAATCTCGAATGTGACTTGAAAGAAGTGTGTTATGATCCTGCTCCACAGCTAACTGATGAAGGAGCAGTGCTACGAAAGCTAGTGCTCCCAAATAAACCTGTTGGAGTATAACCTGGTATTGTGTAATTTTTAATGCTGTTACCTTTGACAAAGCTTGGTAATTCCCACCTACTATTAATATCATTTGTCTGATTTCTTTTGACTAATTTCTACAACCTCACCTTCCTTCCCCACAATTTATATTTGATTTCAATCTACAGTACGTCTATCCTCCAATTGCTAAGAACAAAGAATGCTGACACATTGTCCTTCCACACTAATCATGTCTTCATTTCCAGGATCCATGAACTTCTGTTCTCTTCCTATTAATGTATTTGTCCAGATATTTCTTGAGTGCTGGTATTGTCTGCTTCCACCATCACCTCTGATAGCACATTCCAGGCACTCACCAGCCTTTGTGGAAGTATATGCCTCACACACCTCTTAAGCTCCCCACACCCCTGTACCCTGCCACACCTTGAACCTGTGTCCCCTAGTAATTCACCCCTCCACTCTTGGGGGGGGGGGGGGGGGGGTGCGGCTATACTTTTCACTCTACCAATGCTATTCTCAAACTTTTAAACTTGCATCAAGTTGCCCCTCAACCTCCTGTGTTCATGAAAACAACCTAGTCTATCCAACTTTTTCTTCATGACTAAAAGCACCCATACCAGGCAACATCCTGGTAAACCTTTTCTGCACCTTCTCCAAAGCATCCTCATCCTTTGGATAGTGCGGTGAGCAGAACTGTATGCAATATTCCAGATATGGCCTAACTAAAGTTCTGTAAAGCTGCAGCATGACTTGCCTATCATAGGCCTTTTTTTCTTCACCACATTATCTCCCTACACTGCCAACTTTGTGATCTGTGGACTTACGCACCCAGATCCTTATGCATATCAATCCTCCTAAGGGTTCTGCCATTCACTGTATAATTTTCACCTGTACTTGACCTTCGAAAATGCATCACATCATTTGTCCAGATTAAACTCCATCTGCCATTTTTCTGCCCATGCCTCCAATTGACCTAATCCTGCTGTATCCTCTGATTATCCTCCTCCCAACACCACCTAACCTTCGGTATCATCTGCAAATTTACTCATTAGACAAGCTATGTTTTCCTCCAAATCATTTATGTAGATTGTGAATAGCAGAGGTCCCAGCACTAATCCCGGTGGAACTAGTCAACCTTCCAGTCCAAAAAGTATCCTTCCACTGCTACCCTCTGTCTTCATGACTAAGCCTTTCTGTATTGATCTTGCCCGCTCACTAATTTTGCTTTACAAAATGTGACAGTTAGAAGTTACCTTGATAACATAATGACAATTTTATCAGGCTTCAGGAAGTGTTGTTTCCATTATCCAAGAAGCAATAGTAGACATTTTCTGTCTATAGATCTCAACACTGAGTGTCATCTCTAAGGATTTAAATCTTTAGCTACCTCAATATAATTTGAAGTGGCTTATGTAAAATGAGTATGGTAATGATAGATGAAAGATGATTGTCCAGAATAATGTGTCTTACAATCAAAAACATCTGCATAAATTTTGTAGTACATGGTTATGCCAGACCTTGTAAAAGGTTTTACTATTGATCCTAAATTGCAACAAAGATGCAACTGAACAGTGAATATGCATTGTAGTCTAAACTTCCCTTTACACCACCTCACCCAAGATTTTGCTTTAGAAGGACTTTCATCAGGCATTCTGATGAAGGGTTTTTGCCCGAAACTTCGATTTTTTTTTCCCCCCACCCCCCCGGCTCCTCGGATGTTGCCTGAACCGCTGCGCTTTTCTAGCACCACTCTAATGTTGACTCCGATTTCCGGCATCTGCAGTACTCACTTCCACCCAGTTTGCTTTTAGAAGTCCCATTTGGGTTCTAAAACTATTATAACTGATTTGTCTGCCACATCTATTTTGCAGGATCTTTGTTGAACCTACCTGCTTTAAGGTAACAACATAGCTTGAAAAGATACAAATCTGCATCTAAAACTCAAAGATGAGAGTATAGTCCATTTGTCCAGTAGGAATAAAGGTGATGCTATCAGCATCAATTCTATTCAAGATCAACTTTTATTCACTACATACACTCAGTTAGTTACTGAGGTTGGAGATGAGGATTTTTCCTACAATTCAAGTTTGACTGTTTTAGATTGAACAAGTGTGCAACATTGTATAATATTTGTAATTCTCCTGTGCCTTGGCACCATTCTTTTGTCTGAAGTAATTTGGAAGATTATGGCAATGTTTCTTCAAATTCTGTTTTTCCTTTTACTGTCCTCAGATGCATCCCGTTGAGTTGTGCTGATTTATCAACTTTAAGTACAACTTCCCTTTCTAATATATCCACATTTGGCCCATCTAAAACCTTAACTGCCACCTATTTCATGGTCACTTTTGCAGCATCTTCCTTTTGTAAGGATGGATCCAAAGTACTCAGTACCTCAATTGTATCCACTTGCCCATATGCAAAACGTCCATTTAGTCTCCTTTCTTACTACCATTTTACTGTTTATGTACCAATAGAAAATCTTTAGTTTCCCTGTTTTAGTTACAAATCTCTTCTCATATTCTGCCTTTTTTAAACTTCCCTATGTAGGGTGGCATGGTGGCTCAGTGGTTAGCACTGCTGCCTCACAGCACAGTGTTCGTTTCCAGCCTTGGGCAACTGTCTGTGTGTGAAGTTTGCACGTTGTCTCCATTTCTGCATAGGTTTCCTCCCATAGTCCAGAGATGTGCAGGTTAGGTGAATTGGCCGTGCTAAATTACCCATAGTGTTCAGGGATGCATCGGCTAGGGACGTTAGGAGAAATGTGAAGTCTTAAGTCAGGGAATGGGTCTGGGTGGGATATTCTTTGGAGGGTCGGTGTGGACTTGTTGGACGGAATGGCCTGTTTCCACACTGTAGGGACTCTGTCTGTAATTTATCCCATGTGCAAATTGACATAAGGTAAATCACATTAGTTGTTCTTGCATCCCATGTAACAAGGGAAGTAGAGAATTCCAAACTAGTGAGGCAAGAGGCCAAATTTGTGAAGATATAATTCAGTTACAGGAGGCAAAGATAATTAATGGAAATGAAAAAATTGAAGATGAGCGATAAAGAGAATAATGAGGCAATAAATAGATAAGGCTACATATTAAAGTTCCAGTAATAAAAAGATAAACTAAGATGTCTGTTTCTGAATGCATGTTACATTTGAAACAGACAAAGTGAAGGTAAATGGAAATAATTGTGAACATTCTGGTGGCCAAGACAGTGACATGGCTGCAGGATGGCAGGAGTGGGACCTAAATCTTGAATACAAGACATGAATACAGGAACTAAAAGGAGGGGAAGAAGGGCTTTGTTAGTTGATGATGACTTCCGATAACTAGGGCGAGGAAACACACTTTTTGGTAGAGATGAGAAATGATAAAGATGTGAAGTCACTTGTGGTGTGCAAATCTCTTAATAGCAACCACTAAGCTACTACATATGTAGTCTCATTTTGTTAATTGTTCTAGGAAATCTAGAAAATGTGAAATATTTTAAAAGTCATGTTTTCCTTTTTTTGGTTTTTTTCATATTTTTATCCAGTGTCTTTCCCTTCCTCCTCTATCTAATTGGACATTGACTTCACATGTTCATTAACTTTTCCCTTCTATCCTTCCACCATGTTTGTTACACTGTCCTATTCACCAAGGTTCCAGCTATTCTCTTGACCTTCATGTGTCATTAATTCGCATTCCAACAGTTGTGTGAGAAATATTGTTAAAATGAACTTGTATGAATAAATATAACTATTGGAATGTGCTTCAGCCAATCATAATGTTTAATCAAATGTTTTTTTAAAAAATGTTATGAATCTTGTCTATGTCTCAAATGGTTGCACGTGAATGGTAGTGAATCAAGTTGTAATTTTGAGAGTTGAAGGTGTTCAATCGTGCATTACATGAAAAGTAATTGCCCAGTATTTCTTGTCATCAGACTGAACAAGTTTATCTATTATTTGAATTATCTCCTTTTTGATGTGCAATTATAAATTTAAGTTTTCCAAAATGTCAACAGAAAATAAGTCAGCTATGACTTCTAGAATTTCCACTAAATCTGCTTTATAGGAAGAGTTAAAACTATAACACTATTGAATTCTATATTATATTTCATTATCTCAGTTAGAGATGAAAAGGGTTCCTTTTCAAAAAATATTACTGGAACTAGAATCTTGTCAGAGTTACTTAAGTGATTTTTCACTTGATAGTAGATGCAAGTTTTATGGTTGAAAATTTTCAATTGTTTAAACAATTTTTCACTTTAAAAGCATATAGTTATCATCATCACTTGTGTTAATTAAGTACAATCCTGTATATACCTTGTGAAATCAGCTTTAATTAATTACTTGGAAAACTAGCTTGGGCAGGGTACAAGGAGTTTGCAAAGGGAGATTGAGGCCGAGTGGGTAAAAATAAGCAGATGAAATAAAATGTGGGAATGTGTGTGGTTATCCACTTGGCAAGAAAATAGCAAAGCTGGACAGTGGAATTCGAATTAGACATAAATTGTCTGTGCAGTGATAGTGTCAAGTGTGTGGTGCTGGAAAAGCACAGCAGGTCAGGCAGCATCAGTAGAGCAGGCAAATCGACATTTCGGGCATTAGCCCTTCATCAGGAATGGCCTGATTCTCCTGCTCCTTGGATGCTGCCCTCTTGACTCTGATCTCCAGCATTTGCAGTCCTCACTTTCTCAGAGTTGATTTCAACCCGACTGTGAAACCTCTTCGAAGAATGCCTGCCTTGAAGTTGTCTTTCCGCAACCCCCCCCTTCCAAGGATCTCAGTAAGTCTCTCTCACTGCAACTTCCACATCATCCTCTCTGGCCTGAAGCTGTTCAGCCACCATCCTGAAGCAGACTTACTACCACAGCCACATCTACCTCAGCACCTGCCAATAGAACCGACTGATTCCGCATGGGAGTCCAGACCACATTCAGGCAAACACAATTTGGACCTGACAAAAGAGAAACCAGTACATAGTACAAATCTGAAACCATCAGAAATGGTTCTCCTTCTGGATTCTCTACTCCATGTTCGCAGCCATGCGCCGCCACCTAACCTCCTTACAGTCAGCCCTGTTTCAGCTCAGGGCAACACTCTCTCAGACCCACAAAGGGCCACAGCTGTTTTACATCCTCAGAAGAATTCATATGCTCAACAAACACTTTTTCTTCGCCATATTAAACATAGAAGAACGTAAGTTAAACAAACTTTCATGTACTGACCTCAATACTCTTGTTTCCTCGACCATTCCATAACCGCCTCTGGAACTGCTCGGACGCCATGCAACCACTCCAATCACGACAGCCTCAACGACTTATGACTTCACTTCTGCCCCTGCTACCCCACAGACCGCAGCCACTGCTGACCACACCACCTCCACGATCGCCAGGAAGACAACCGCCACAGGATCCGTGACCATCACAAGTGCCACCGCTGCCAGCACCGACGCGATACCTGTCCTGCACGTCACTTCCTCCACCACCGCCACTTCCCCCCCAGAGACGTCACTTACCGGAACTCTGCTGGTGACCCTGATGTTATGAGTTACATCACTTCAGCCCCTGCGGTTACTGCCGTTGGCCCCATGTCCACCCCCAGAGTGTGCACCACTTCTGTTGGTAACATCACTCTTGACCCCATAACCACACCCACTCCAGTGGCAGTCTCCGTCCCCATTACCAACTCCAGCCCCACCCTGGGTTCGAGCTCCCAGCCCTGCTGTGTTTTTACTATTCCCCCAGACCTCCCCCTCACTGAGGGTGAACAATGCGCAAAGGCCTCACCTTCATCCCTCTACACTCCCGGATTTATGAGTTTGACACATGTTGCAACATTGAACATTTCTTCCTTCATGTCTGAGCCCAATCCCGCCCACCCACCAAGGACCCCTTCTCCTGCCTTCAACACACCCCATCCACTTGGACACCCCATGTTGGCTTGTTACCCGGCCTTGACCTCTTCAATTCTAACTGCCGCCAAACCATAGTCTGCCTTAACCCGTCCACCCCACTCACCCACTCCAACTTCCCACCCTCGCAACATTCAGCCCTCCACTCTCTCTGCTCCAACCCCAACATCACCATCAAACCCGCAAACAGGGGAGGGGGGCCAGGCGCTGTGGTAGTTTGGCACATTGACCTCCACTGCTAAAGCAAGGTGCCAACTGGCAGACGCATCCTCCTATTGCCCCCTAACCACGACGTCAGCAAGCCACCCCATCCACAGCATCCAATCTCTGTCCGAGAACCCTGCACTACCTCCTACCGAAGATTTACAAACCTGACTTTCCCCAATTGACCTATTGTTTCAACCTGCTCCTGTTCTGCTGATCTCATCTCTGCATACTTTGACACTGTTGTATCCCCCTTAGTCTGGGAACTCCCCAGCAGATTCCTGATGAAGGGCTTATGCCCAAAGTGTTGATTTCTCCTGCTCCTTGAATGCAGCATGACTTGTGCTTTTCCAGCACCACGCTGTTGACTCTGATCACCAATATCTGCAGTGCTCACTTTCACCTGCATAGTGAAGAGTGTAGAGCATAGCTGTAAACTCCAAAATAATAAAGATGGCTTGGTGGAGTGGGCAGGAAAATGGCAAATGGAGTTCAACTCTTGTACGATGTATTTAGGAAGATCACAGTAGTGTGTTGCAGGAATCAGTGCTGGGCCCACTGCTTTTTTTTGTCATTTATGTAAATATTTTGGATGTGAATATAAGAAGTATGGTTAGTAGACTTGCAGGTGGCACCAAAATTACTGATGTTGTGGATAGTGAAGATGATTACCTCAGTACCATGGAACCTTGATTAGATAGGCCAAAGGATGGCAGGAGGAGTTTAATCTAGATAAATAGGAAATCCTACGTTTTGGTAGGACAAATCAGAGCAGGACTTATGCACTTAATGGTATGGTCCTGGGGAGTGTTGCTGAACAAAGAGACCTTTAAGTACAAATTCGTAGTTCCTTTGAAGTGGAGTTCCAGATAGATAGGGTAGTGAAGAGGGCATTTGGTATGCTTGCCTTCGCTGGTCAGTGCATTGAGTATAAGAGCTGGGCAGTAATGTTGCAGCTATACAGGGCATTGGTCTTTGTGGATACTGCATTCAATTCCGGTCTCCTTGTTGAAGGAAAAATGTGCAACTTGAAAGGGTTCAGAAAAGAGTTACAACGATGTTGCCAGGATTGGAGGGTTTGAGCTATAACAAAAGGCTGAATAGGCTGTGCCTATTTTCCTAGAGTGTTGAAGGCTTTATCGAGGTTTATGAACTCAGGAGGGTGAATAACCAATGCCTTTTCCTCCAGGATGAGAGAGTCCAAGACTGGAGGGCAAAGGTTTGAGGGGAAAGATTTAAAAGGGATCTCGGGCAACCTTTTCACACAGAGCGTGGTGTGTGTATGGAATGAACCACTAGAGGAAGTGGAGGAGGCTGGTACAATTACAACATTTATAAGGCATCTGGATAGATATATGAATGGGAAGGGTTCAGAAGGTTCTGAAAGGTGGCAGTACAGCTAGATAAGGTTGTAAAGCACGCATGTGGAATGTTGTATTCCATTGATGGAGGTATAGAATGTAAAAGTAGGGATATAATGAAGCTGGTGAGGCCACAATGGGAGTATTGTGTGCACTCAACATTACAGGAAGGACTTAATTGATCTGGAGGGAGTGCAGTGAACATTTACTAGAATGTTTCCAAGACTGGAAAATTGTAGCTCTAAGGATAAATTTAAGAGGTTAGGGTTGTTATCCTTGAAACCAAGAAGGTGGAGGAGTGGGGGGGGGGGGGGTGGTGTTACATAGAGTCATAGAGATGTACAGCATGGAAACAGACCCTTTGGTCCAGCCCATCCATGCCGACCAGATATCCCAACCCAATCTAGTCCAGCACTTGGCCCATATCCCTCCAAACCCTCCCTATCCATATCCCCATCCAAATACCTTTTAAGTTGCATTTGTACCAGCCTCCACCACTTCCTCTGGCAGCTCATTCCGTACATGTACCATCCTTTGTGTGAAAAAGTTGCCCCTCAAGTCTTCGCTCCAGGGAAAACAGCCCCAGCCTGATCAGCCTCTCCCTGTAGCTCAAGTCCTCCAACCCTGGCAACATCCTTGTAAATCTTTTCTGAACCCTTTCAAGTTTCACAATAGCTTTCCGATAGGAAGGAGACCAGAATTGCATGCAATATTCCAACAGTGGCCTAACCAATGTCCTCTACAGCCGCAACATGACCTCCCAACTCCTGTACTCAATACTCTGACCAATAAAGGCAAGCATACCAAATGTTACTTTCACTATCCTATCTACTTGTGACTCCACTTTTAATGTTTGAATTATGCAAAATTGTGAAGCATAGAGAGAGAGTAGGTAGGAGAAACCTATATCTGGTGGCAGAGAATTCAAAAACTAGACATCGTAGATTCCAGCCAGGTGTCAGAATGATCAGAGTGAATGCAGGGAAGATTATTTTTATGCAGATGGTGATGGTGGTCTGGGATTAACTGTCTGAGTTGGTGGAAGCTGAGGCCCATCTCTTCTTTGGATTAGCACCTTAGCTGCTGTAAACTACAGGGCTATAGGCAGTGTGGAGGGCGATGGGATTCGAAAGAACAGAAGTGTCGTTTGGCCCCTTTCTCTGCTGTATCATTTCTATAGTTCTATTGTTTGACTGGCATAGACATGATGAGCAAAAGGGATTATTTATGTCATTAAAAAATTGACTTTCTGGTTAAACATTTATTAGAATACAGCAATCTGTAGTAGAGGGAGATCTATGTGAACTTGTAAATGAATCACATTTAATATACAGAAAAAGCAAGTGACTGAAAAGAAAAATGAAATGTTATTTATTGCAAGAATGGGAGCATTGCTACAGTTGTACTGGAACTTAGACTGCCTCTGAATTATTATACTCTGTTTTGGTCTCCTTAATTATCAAAATGTCTAATTGCATTTCGATGCAGTACGGAGAAGCTTTCCTTCAATGTTTCTTGGAGTTGAGGGATTATTTAATTATTACCAAATTCAAACTTGCACCACTTGATGAAGTAGGATAAATAGACAAAGCCTTTTCCTTGTGGTGGGGGAGTCCCAAACTAGAGGGCATAGGTTTAGGGAGGGGGGGGGGTGGTGGGGGGAAGGTTTGAGATTGAAGAGGCAACTTTTTTTTCCACACAGTTTGGTGCTTGTATGGAATGTGCCAGAGGAAGTGGTGGAGGCTAGTACAATTACTAATTTCAAAAGGGCACCTGGATGGTTTTAGGAATAGAAAGAGTTTAGGGGGATATGGGTCAAATCTGGCAAATGGGACTAGATTAGGCTATCTGTATGAACAAGTTGGGCCGAAAGCTCAACTTCCATGTTTTACATCTGATTCTGCTGACTTTAACAATCTTTGTAAGGTGAAACCTATAAAAGGAGAATGGCCCTGGAAACCCTGGTCAATAACCTACATCTTTTCTATTTAGAGCACAGAGGTGTTATAATCTGTGTCAAAGGGATGAAAAAAGTTGTGAACTGACCCCTCCTAATTGTTGTTATAAATCCATTGTTAATTGGTATGGTTGTCCATCTAGGAAATTCCATGTCACTGGTCATGAATTGTGTGGGTTCTTGCATGGCTGACAAGTCTGATTTCTAGGGCTGTTTCCTCCTGAGATCTAGTACTCAATGGCATGTTTTTAATCTGACTGTGCCTTAGCCTGTTGCCAATGTTAAAAATCTTACATCAATAGAAGATTTATACCACCTTTTGAACTGGATCAAAACTTACTTTGGCTTACTAGTAAATAACACCATTGTGTTAAGTTCTAACAAATTTGAAGTATTTCAAATTGTAAACAAAAGCAAATTTTATAGCTTAACAGATTGTTATAAAATCTAATCAGGAATAGGCATTTGACCCATCAATCTGTGCTATGATGCAACGTGATCATTGTTGGTCTGATTTCAGGCTTAACTCCATTTACTTGCCTTCCTTCCATAACCCTCAACTCCCTTGTATATCAAAATTGTCTAACGCGTTCATGAAGAGAATTCCACAGACCAATAACTCTTAATGCAGGTTTAAATGGAAGATTCCCAATTTTTAAAAATGTTTCTTCTAGATATAGACTTCATCACAAGGGGAAGTACTGTCCACTCATCTATTTCTATTTCTATTTCTATTTCAAGAAAATCTCCTCATTCTTCTAAACAATGGGTGTAAGCACAACCTGGTCAACATTTTCTCAAAATAATCCCTCAGTTCTAGGAAACATTCAAGCAAAGCTTCTCTCCTGTTTCTAATGCAATTAGTTTGATAATTAAGGAGACCGAAACTGTATACCATAATCTCTTCTTTCCTGTCCACGTTTTTGAAAAATAAAGAAAATTGAGTGATTACTCTGCTGAAATAGCTACTACATATGCAGATGGGGCAGTGACATAATTTTGCCATCTACATCAGGATGTGTTTATCCATGTGTAAATACTGTGAACAATCTGTTAAACTGTCAGTTTACTGTGGTTTTAATTGAAACAGTATCGTGGAAAAATGATACATAGTCACCATTACTGACACTTGCTTTCAATTCAAGACTAATTGAAATTTAATTTTTGGAATTCAATTTTTCCACCTGCTGTTGTGGCAGGATTTGAATACATTAACTTGAGACTCTGAATTATTTGTCCGGTGACATTACCACATTTTCCTTTGAATGTCTAAGACTCTTGTTTCATTGCAGTTCTGAGAAGTTGGAATGGATGATAAAAACATTAAATTATTGAATTTTCTTAGACTTGCTACATTTTGTTTGTGTTTTACAAGCATTTTTGTGTTATGGTGACATTGAAATTAAGGACTTATGAATGCTGTATGATTACCAGTGAAGAAGTACTGCTGCATTTCCGAGCTTTGGCTTCTTCAATGTTGGGTTGCATTTTTTTTCTTTCTTTGTCTGACTGCCACATTAGTAAGAATTAAGGTTTTTTTTTTGTTTAAATGTGTAGCATCTTATATGGAAACAAAGTGCCTTGCATTTCACTGAAACATTCTGCTTTTTAAGTAACAAACATGATAACCCTGACTTTATCATTTTCAGGGAGTACCTGGGGAAACAGTTGCAGTCAGAACAACCACCAACTGTAACCACCAGAAGCTGAATTCTCTGAAATCACTGTCTACACAATTGCATAGACTTATGAATTTGTTTTTGAAGTATAAACGATGTGTTTTCTGAATATATTGAACTGAGCATATAATGTCTTGATGGATAATTGTTTTTCATAAATCCACATGCAGCATTTCCTTATGGTCTGTATTTAGCAAGATTGAATGTACATTGATTAAGCAGCTTACTGTATTGGACATAAAAGTATGTATGTGGCGAATAACCTGCAAGGTCAGTTGCCTGAATGAGTTGTTGATTATTTGTGCTCATCAAGTTTAATTTCTCAGTCAAGTACACTTATCTGTTGTGTATTGTTTGATGCTGTCATCTTGATTAACATGTCAATGTAGTGATAAATATTAATAAAACAATTTGCTGTTTGCCTGAATTGTTAGATCAGTAACATTTAACCAAATTATTTACATCAGAACCAATGTTTAGAACACACATTACTAGTTGGTCCACTCTTGTGCTGGCAGCATGATACTTTTTTTAAAAAAACATTATTTAGATTAGATTACTTACAGTGTGGAAACAGGCCCTTCGGCCCAACAGGTCCACACCGGCCCGCCGAAGCGCAACCCACCCATACCCCTACATTTACCCCTTGCCTACCACTACGGGCAATTTAGCATGTCCAATTCGCCTGACCTGCACATCTTCGGACTGTGGGAGGAAACCGGAGCACCTGGAGGAAACCCACGCAGACACGGGGAGAACGTGCAAACTCCACACAGTCAGTCGCCTGAGGCGGGAATTGAACCTGGATCTCTGGCGCTATGAGGCAGCAGTGCTAACCACTGTGCCACCGTGCCACCCATTTAGTGAATGGGTCCAATTTTATTTTACAATTAAACTGAAGTCAAATTAATTCCTATTTCGAACGGAGTATACAACTTGATTGTGAAACCGTTTGGCAGAAAAGAAAACACATTGGAAACATGTAGCAAGTAGGTTGAGGATCACATTGTGTAACATACAGGAACTCCATCCCAACAATTAAATTCCTATGAGGAGATCATCATTGAAGCAAGTAGATTGGAATTGTATGGCAGGAGCATGCAGAAATCCCAACATGGTTAAATCAACACATTGTCAGAAGTTGAAATTTCTTTGGGACAGTTACACAGCTTATGGAATCCTCTGGAAAAAGTCTCCAGTTTGACTCTGAAATCTGATTCTCACTCAATTAAGCTTGATAATTATCCTAGGAAAATTAGAGGAATTAAAATATGGTCTAACCCCCCCCGATACCGATTAAGCTGAGCCTCCTGAATTGCTGATTGGGGGAATTAGGGCTATTACCTCATCTATACAATTGAACAATGTGAAGCTCATTTCTCATTGTTTGGTATTTTGACTACAGTGAACACAGACATGGGAGCTTCTGTGGATGTACTTTTGTTGTATGCCAATCCTCTAATAAGGGCTAAATGTTAGCATAATTCTCTCAAACTTTTAAATGTCTTTGACTCAAAATTTTGATTGGTTACACAAATAAACAATCAGCACAAAGAACAAATTCCCATCACCAGGATTAAATTTGAGGACCACAGGTAGTGAATACAGTGGAAAAGTGATGTGTTTCATATGGTAAAGAAACAGAAAGGAAGTGAAGAGTCACATTGAACTTAAAACCTAATTGTTGTTTTCTCTACTCAAGTACCAGATCTCTTGAGTTTTTATAGTACTTTGATGAAATTCTGAAACAAAAACAATGAATTCTGCTAAAATTTAATCTCCTTCAACTGCATATGATCAGATTTGTTTTCTCTTTTAAAAGGAATTCCTGCTGGCATTTGGCATTACTGTAATCGTAAATGATTAGAATATCTTGAGAATCGTTCCATCATTTGAGTGTTTAAATTATGATCACTTGCATACATGGATAAATAGCATACCTGGATCATGTGTGCAAGAATTTAGGAGTGAGAAACTTAATGGAATAACAAAAGGTTTTAATTACCTTTCAATATTGGTAATAAAATTAATCAATGGGAGCTATCTTGTTCTTGGTTATGACTACAGATGGAACAGATGACATTTGTCAGAAGTGCATTGATATTTAAGTTGTGATCTGAAAGAACATATTTTCTTTTGTTCATGGGATTTGGCACTGACATTTATTGTATATCCTTGGTTACCTTGAGGTGTTGGGGAACCATCTTCAATCTATGGCTTCTGCCACACCACAAGGAATCTCATTGCTTCTTCAGGGAAACTCCAATCACTTGGTAGTTCAAAGTTCATTTTTGGAATGTCCGTTTCTGTTTTATAGGCTTTGTAATTGTCTTGTGCACAGCAATAGAAATGGAAAACCAAAATTAAATTTATTTTTATATTATTTTGGTTGAGAGGAAGAAGTTTGGCCATCTCATATGGAGAACTCCCTGTTACTCTTCCATTTGTTTTTGGAATGTGCACATCACTGACAAGGCCTGCATTTGTTGACCATGCTGAATTACATTGGAACTAATTGGCTTGCTACACTGTTTCAGAAGACAATTAAGACATATTGCTTTGGATCTGGAGTCTCATAAGCCAGACTATGTAAAGATTTCAGGTCACCTTTCCTAAAGGACATTAATGAACCAGATTTTTTTTTTACATTGACAACTTTGTGATCTAACTTTAATTCTATGTTTTATAGGATGGGCGGCATGATGGCTCGGGGGGTAGTGTTGCTCCCTCACAGCACCACGGACCCAAGTTCGATTCCAGCCTTAGGCAATTGACTGTGCAAAGTCAGACAGACACATTCTCCCCGTGTCTGCATGGGTTTCCTCCCACAACCCAAAGATGTGCAGGTCAGGTGAATGGCAATGTAGTGTACGGCCAATAATGTTAGGATCATTAGTCACGGGTAAATATAGGGTAGGGGAGTGGATCTGGATGGGTTAGTCTTCGGAGGGTTGGTGTGGACTTGGCCAAAGGGCCTGTTTCCATACTGTAGGGAATCTAATCTAAAACCTACTTAATTTTAATTCCACTAACTGTCAAGGTGGAATTTGAATCCATATCCTCAGAGCATTATCCTGGACCCATAGATTACCAATGGCGTTTAGTATGCTGCCATCTGCCCTGTAGAGCCATGGGATCTTATACATTGACCCAAACAGACAAAGTCATCTGTTTGAATCGATTGAAAAAGTACATGTCTGATAATGCAGAACTGAGGTAAAGTCGTGGTCATATACTAAATTCCTGGAGTGGGA
Source organism: Hemiscyllium ocellatum (assembly GCF_020745735.1). Classification (NCBI taxonomy): domain Eukaryota; kingdom Metazoa; phylum Chordata; class Chondrichthyes; order Orectolobiformes; family Hemiscylliidae; genus Hemiscyllium; species Hemiscyllium ocellatum. The sequence goes on from NC_083404.1 coordinate 75,625,608, forward strand.
CTTGAACTCACCACCTTCATGCTCCGAGGGGAGTACAACAATTGAAGTAAACCAATGCGTACTTTCCAGGTACCAATAAAGAATTACTGAGAGTTGTTCTGCAATGATTTATGATAATTAGGCAAAGATTTTTTAAGAAGTGATCCGTTAATACATTGTGCTGGTATTCTGGTGTAGATTTGATCATAATGTCACATAGCTTTTCCATTAGCAATGGAAACCCTCTGTCGTTCATTGAGATGGCCATGTGACTAATTTTACAGGTTAGCTTCTACCGGAGGGCACCTTTTCAGCCAGGAAATATGCTGCTAGACGTTGTGAATACATTTCCTGCAGCAGTATTGTAGTTCCACCATATCTATATGTCCATATTAGACCAGATGAGATTGAGGTTCATGAGGAGGTGTTAGCAATCATAGAGTCATAGAGATGTACAGTTGGAAACAGACCCTTTAGTCCAACCTGTCCATGCCTACCAATATCCCGACCCAATCTAGTCCCACCTGCCAGCACCCGGCCCCTATCCCTCAACCCTTCCTATTCATATACCCATCCAAATGCCTCTTAAATGTTGCAATTGTACCAGCCTCCGCCACTTCCTCTGGCAGCTCATTCCATACACATTCCATTCCATTTCCTCTCCTCTCTGTGAAAAAGTTGCCTCTTAGGTCTCTTTTATATCTTCCCCTCTCACCCTAAACCTATGCCCTCTAGTTCTGGACTCCCCGACCCCAGGGAAAAGACTTTGCCTATTTATCCTATCCATGCTCCTCATAATTTTGTAAACCTCTATAAGGTCACCCTTCATCTCCAACGCTCCAGGAAAAACAGCCCGAGCCTGTTCAACCTCTCCCCATAGCTCAGATCCTCCAACCCTAGCCAAATCCTTGTAATTCTTTTCTGAACCCTTTCAACTTTCTGATAGGCAGGAGATCAGAATTGCACGCAGTATTCCAACAGTGGCCAAACTAATATCCTGTTCAGCCACAACATGACCTCCCACTTGTACTCAGTACTCTGGCCAATAAAGGAAAGCATACTAAACACTGCCTTCACTATCATATCTACCTGCTACTCCACTTTCAAGGAGCTATGAACCTGCACTCCAAAGTCTCTTTGTTCAGCAACACTCCCTATGACCTTACCATTATGTGTATAAGTACTCCTAAGATTTGCTTTCCCAAAATGCAGTACCTCGCATTTGTCTGAATTCAAGTCCATCTGTCACTTCTCAGCCCATTGGCCCAGATCCTATTGTAACCTGGAAAGTGTGAAAATAGATAAGTCCCCTGGGCTAGATGGGATTTGTCCTAGGATTCTCTGGGAAGCCAGCAAGGAGTTTGCAGAGCCTTTGGCTTTGATCCTTAAATCGTCATTGTCTATAGGAATAGTGCCAGAAGACTGGAGGATAGCAAATGTACCTTTTGTTCAAGAAGGGAAGTAAAGACAACCCTCTTAATTATACACCAGTGAGCCTTACGCCAGTTGTAGGTAATGTGTTGAAAAGGATTGAGAGGATTTATAATCATCTAGAAAGGAATAAGGTTATTGGGGATAGTCAACACGGTTTTGTAAAGTGTAGGTCGTGCCTCACGAACCTTTGAATTCTGTGTGAACGTGACCAAACAGGTAGCTGAGGGTAAAGCAGTTGATGTGCTATATGTAGATTTCAGTAAAGCATTTGATAACGTTCCCCATGGTAGGCTGTTGCAGAAAATATGGAGGCATGGGATTGAGTGATTTAGTGGATTGGATCAGAAATTGGCTAGCTGAAGAAAGAGAGGGTGGTAGTTGATGGGAAATGTTCATCCTGGAATTCAGTTACTAGTAGTGTACTGCAAGGATTGGTTTTGGGGCCACTGTTGTTTGTCATTTGTATAGATGACCTGGATGAGGGCTTAGAAGGATGTGTTAGTAAATTTGCGGATGACATTAAGGTCGGTGGGGTTGTGGACAGTGCTGAAGGATGTTGCAGGTTAGAGGGACATAGATAAGCTGCAGAGTTGAGCTCAGTGGCAAAAGGAGTTTAATACGGAAAAGTGAGGTGATTTGCTTTTTGGAAGAGGTAACAGGAATGCAGAATACTGGATTACTGGTAAGATTCTTGGTAGTGTAGATGAGCAGAGAGATTTCGGTTTCCAGGTACACAGATCCTTGAAAGTTGCCACCCAGGTTGACAGGGTTGTTAAGAAGGCATAAGGTGTGTGCTAGCTTTTATTGGTAGAGGGATTGAGTTTCAGAGCCATGAGGTCATGTTGCAGCTATATAAATCTCTTGGTGCAGCCGCACTTGGAGTATTGTGTCCAGTTCTGGTCACCACATTACAAGAAGGATGTGGAAGTATTGGAAAGAGTGCAGAGGAGATTTACCAGGATGTTGCCTGATATGGTGGGTGTAGTGGGGGGGGGGGGTACCTTATGTAGAAAGGCTGAGGGATTGAGGCTGTTTTCATTAAAAGATTGAAAGGTGACTTAATAGAGACATACAAGATGATCAAGGGATTAGATAGAGTGTATGGTGAGAGCCTTTTTCATCAGATGGGGATGGTTGGCAGAGGGGGTCTTAGCTTTAAATTTGAGGGGTGATAGATACGGGACAGATGTCAGAGGTAGGTTCTTTACTCAAGAATAAGGGCATGGGCTCACCAACTTGAAGGCCATTTAAATGGTCATTGGATAAACATATGGATGAAAATGGAATAGTGGACTTCAGATTAGATTACTTAGTGTGGAAACAGGCCCTTCAGCCCAACAAGTCCACACCGAAGCGCAACCCACCCATACCCCTATATTTACCCCTTACCTAACACTACGGGCAATTTAGCATGGCCAATTCACCTGACCCGCACATCTTTGGACTGTGGGAGGAAACCGGAGCACCCGGAGGAAACCCACACAGACACACGGAGAACGTGCAAACTCCACACAGTCAGTCGCCTGAGGCGGGAATTGAACCCGGGTTTTTGGCGCTGTGAGGCAGCAGTGCTAACCACTGTTCCACCTTGCCGCCCATAAGTTTAGTTTCTCAGGTCATTGCAACATCGAGGACTGAAGGGCCTGTACTGTAATATTCTTTGTTCTAACTAGTCAAAATGCAAAGAGTATATTTCATATTAATTTGAAATAATCCTCCATTTTATAAAATTACATTTCCAAATGTAACTTTTTTTAAAGTTATTAAAACCTTCTTTCCAAACAGCTGTCAATAAAGCAACTATATTCTGTGCAGCTAGCATTACAACCATGTTAGGATGTGCTTGTTAAGAAATATTGACTTCTGTTTGAGATAGATGATGTTGAATCCATTTTATAGGCCTTATCTGGGTAGACTGATTCCACACCTTGGACTAGTTATGGGTTCAAAACTTTGCATATATTTCAAAATTAGCAATGCATCAAGGAGAATGTAATAAATTTAGCTACATTTGGATGCTAGGATTCAAGTTTTTGTTAGAGAAATTGTCTTCAGTTGTCTTTTTAAAAATCCCTAACTTGTGTTATGTAAAACTACAATTTTTTATGTATTTTCTCCAGCAAAAATTCAGCATGTGTGGTTAGAATCTGGAATATAATATTATTAAAAATGTACTCTCAGGATATGCATGTTGCTGGTTAGGTCACTATTTATTACCCATCCCTAGTTTCCTCCAAGAATTGTAATTTGGAGATGCTGGTGTTGGACTGGGGTTTACAAGTTTAAAAATCACACACCACCAGGTATAGTCCAACAGGTTTAATTGGAAGCACTAGCTTTCAGAGCACCGCTCCTTCATCAGGTGGTTCCTTCAAGAAGTTGATAATGAGTTGCCATCTTAAACTTTTTGTGTCCTTATAGCGTAGGTACGCCTGCAACATTCTGCTCCGGAGGGTGATTATAATGTTAGGAAGGGAGTTCCAGGATTTTGATTCAGTGACTGTGAAAGAACACCAATATAGATCCAAGTCAGGTTGGTGAATGTCTTTGAGATTATGTTGTCCTTCTAGGTAGAAGAGGTTGTAGGTTTGAAAGATGCTATCTAAGGAGATTCAATGATTAAATCTGCTGCATCTTGTAGATGGCAGATACAATAACCACTGTGATTTAGTGATGAATGTTAAATATGTGATGTAGTGTCAGTAAAGCTGGCTGTATTGTCCTGGATGCCTTCGAGCTTCTTGATTGTCATCGGAGCCACATTCATCCAGGCAAGTCGGAAGTACCATATGGTGATGTGTTCCTTGTAGATGGTGAACAAGTTTTGGGATGTCAGAAGGCAAGTTACTCAGGATGTTGGTGAGGCCTCTTCTGGAGTACTGTGTACGGTTCTGATCATCATGCTATAGGAAAGATATCATTAATTTGGAGAGGGTTCATAAGACTTACCAGGACATTGCTGGGAATGGAATGTTTAAGCTGTAAAATAGGTTGGGATTCTTTTCACTGAAGCGTGGGAGATTGAAGGGTGACATTCTAGTGGTTGATTGTCACTAAGTTGGTTTGTAAGAATGGTAAAATTGTAAAATGGAGGGCAAGCATACCTTTTAAGATAAAGTGCTTGTCATGCTCAAAGATTTTAAAATGAATGTCCGTGGGTATGCAGATGCTCAAATATATCAGTTAGCAGGCTTAAGCAGCATTTTTATCCTGATAACCGTTCGAATTCAGCCAATTAATTTAAAAAGGCACTTTGAGACTAAGGACTCTCACAGGAAGTCTCTCTTTTTTTAAAAAAAAGCACCACTTTATAGTTAAAGGTATACAGCATGTTTAGATAATATCCTTGACACCAGAAAATGACTGACTACATTTCGGGAAAGAGGAAGATGATGGAAGAAGATATGGAACGTTCAGGAGGATCCATTCGGTGTGAATTTTGAGACTGATTCACTTTTTAATTTTCTTATTAATTGGATTTATGTAAGTGGGACCTGTGTTAATGAAATAACATACCTGTTAGAATTTAGTTCACTGAGGGAATAGAGATTTATTCTGTTTTTTTCTTTAGTAATTCTGTTAAGTTGTTCCCTGTTGGAGTTCAATAAATAAATTGTTACTTTTTAATTATAGACTGGGTGAAAGGATTCCATTTCATTTAACCAGTCCTATGTAACAGGTTGAGCATGAGAAGGTTATACCACTTTTCACACTTTTTTATTAGATTGAGACAAGGCAATCTTTTCTGGGTGTTTCGGTTTTGATTGTCAAAGGGGTTTAGATTAGATTAGACTTACAGTGTTTAAACAGGCCCTTCGGCCCAACAAGTCCACACCGACCCGCCGAAGCGCAACCCACCCATACCCCTACATTTACCCCTTACCTAACACTACGGGCAATTTAGCATGACCAATTCACCTGACCCGCACATCTTTGGACTGTGGGAGGAAACCGGAGCACCCGGAAGAAACCCACGCAGACACAGGGAGAACGTGCAAACTCCACACAGTCAGTCGCCTGAGGCGGGAATTGAACCCAGGTCCCTGGCGCTGTGAGGCAGCAGTGCTAACCACTGTGCCACTCTGCTTCATACCATTATAAAATCATGAGCATAGATAAGGTGAATAGCAAGAGTTTTTTTCCCCCGAGGGTGGGGGAGTTCAAAACTAGATAGCATATTTTTAACGTGCGAGGAAAGCTATTTAAAAAGGACATGAGGGGCAGCTTTTTTTTGTGTGTGTGATCCATGTGTGGTGCTGTAGATGACCACATACAGGAAGTGCTCCCAGATGAAGAAACTTGAGCCATGGATGTCAGTGCTGAAGCTGTGGATGGCATATCTGCGAGATAGAGTTACATAGATAGCATGTTTAGAGATGTGGTCACACTGCAGTTTAAAGAATTAGAGAAAGAAAGGAAATAAGTGACTATCAGGGCAATCCAAGAAAAACCAACAAGGGGTGCAGCACTCCCCAATGGTCTTACTCACAAAATAGTTTTCCATTTTGGAAGCTGACGAGGGCACTGGTTCCTCAAGACAATTCAGTCAGAGCTAAGCTTCTGACACTACCTGTGACAATCAGGCTGATTGTGATGAGAAGAAGAAAGGAGACCTAATGGTGATAGAGGATTGATTAATTTAGGGAAACAGACAGGCTTTTCTATGGACATCAGTGTGATTGCAGGATGGTGTGTTGCCTCCCTGGATCAAGGATATCACAAAGTGGCAACAATACATTGATGCAAGGTAAGCATCCAGAGGTGGTTAGAATTCTGTTGTTAGACTCAGTGACTTGGGTCAGATGGAGGATGTGATTCTGTAATCAGATTTTAGGGAGCTGGGTAGAAAGAGAGGAAGCAGTACTAAAAGTGCAATAATATTTGGATTATATCCAGGGCCAGCGCAAGCAAGTACAGAAATGGGTGGATAAGGCAGATGAATGTCTAAAAAGATTGTGCAAGAGGATGGATTTTAGATTCTTGGAACACTGGGACTGGCTCTGGGGAAGATGGTGCCTGTACAAGGCAGATGGATTGCAACCAGACAGAGCTGGGACTGAAGTTTTTCTAGTACCATTGTGATGGCTTTAAGCTAATTATGAAGATGTAGCAGTGATTGAAACCTGGCTGAAGGAAGGCCAAGATTTGGTATTAAACATTCTTGGGTAAATATGTTCAGGAATGATAGAAAACAAAGGAAAGTTGGCGTGGCAATGTTGGGTTAGGAGTATGTTTCAGTGCGAGAGGGGAAGGATGTCTTGGATGGTTCAAAGATTGGAGTGAGTGAGTTTGGCTAAGATTACTGAACAAAAAAGGGAGCAATTTCATTGCTTGCTGTGGGCTACACTTGACCAACGACTGGAGAGAATATAGAAGAATTAGAGAAATGCTTGCAATGTAGAGCAGTTAAAATGGGGAGCTTTCATTACCCAAATATAGACTGGAATACTGATAGTGTATGGGGCAAGTGTTCTTGGGTTGTGTTGGGTGATGTTAATTACCACAGGGCAAATTACCATTCAGATAAATTACCTCAAAATACCTCTAAATTGGCTGTTTATTAAGAAATTTCTCAGACTATAAACTATTGAAATAATTACTTCTATTGCTTTCAGCAACCAAATCAGTAAGCAAGTTGAGCTTTAAAATCCAACTTGGCTATTACCTGATTAATGGTGGAATTTGGCTATGATTTCAATCAACAGTGCCTGTCTCTGGACGTCCAGGGTATGATCCTTGAGCAGTGTTGTTCTTCAAAGTTCTGCTGCTGAGTCGAGAGTTGAATTACAGTTTTCTGGCTTTCAAGTTTGTGCTGTGACATTATTGATGATCCTTTATGTTCTTCTGGTGTTCTCAAGTCTGCAGCTTGCTGCCTTATCAGAAGTAGATTAGATTAGACTTAGTGTGGAAACAGGCCCTTCAGCCCAACAAGTCCACACCGACCCGCCGAAGCGCAACCCACCCATACCCCTACATTTTACCCCTACCTAACACTATGGGCAATTTAGCATGGCCAATTCACCTGACCTGCACATCTTTGGACTGTGGGAGGAAACCGGAGCACCCGGAGGAAACCCACGCAGACATGGGGAGAACGTGCAAACTCCACACAGTCAGTCGCCTGAGTAGCTCTTCATGAAACTGTTAGGTGTCTGGAACAGCTTGTCCTGTAATTTTCCTCTTTGCCTGCAAGAAATGTCCTGAGGTAGTCTTAATTGACCATTTGTTATGAGGCAACAGGCTGTCAAGCAGTGTTACTTCCTTTTCTCCCAGGAAGCAGCAACTTTATGTTAGAACATAGAACATAGAAAAATACAGCGCAGTACAGGCCCTTCGGCCCTCAATGTTGCGCCGACCGAATCCTACCTAACCTACACTAGCCCAATAACTTCCAAATGCCTATCCAATGCCCGCTTAAATGACCATAAAGAGGGAGAGTTCACCACTGCTACTGGCAGGGCATTCCATGAACTCACAACCCGCTGTGTAAAGAATCTACCCCTAACATCTGTCCTATACCTTCCACCCCTTAATTTAAAGCTGTGTCCTCTTGTAACAGCTGACTCCATTAACAGTAAAAGGTTCTCAGTGTCTACCCTATCTAAACCCCTAATCATCTTGTACACCTCTATCAAATCTCCCCTAAACCTTCTTTTCTCCAATGAGAACAGCCCCAAGTGCCTCAGTCTTTCCTCATACGATTTTCCTACCATACTAGGCAACATCCTGGTAAACCTCCTCTGCACTCGTTCCAATGCCTCCACATCCTTCCTATAGTATGGCGACCAAAACTGCACACAATACTCCAGATGAGGCCGCACCAGAGTCTTATACAACTGCAACATGACCTCAGGACTCCGGAACTCAATTCCTCTGCCAATAAAGCCCAGTACACCATATGCCTTCCTCACAGCACTATTTACCTGGGTGGCAACTTTCAGAGATCTGTGTACATGGACACCAAGATCCCTCTGCTCATCCACACTACCAAGTAGCCTACCATTAGCCCAGTAATCCATCTCTTTGACTTTGACTCCTTCTTCCTAGAGAAGTTGATTAGCATGTTGCTTTTAATTCTTTTTATAAAAGTTTCTCCTTGATCCATTCATCTCAGAAAACAGTTTATTCTAGAAAGTTTTATTACTGATTCTTTCAATTCTTGAACAGTTATTAAAGTTCTGAAGTTAACAGTACCACAGAGTTTCCTACAACAATATTTGTATTTGTCCAATCCACCAAGGAATAATTTTTTGGACCTGGTCTTTGGAAATGAAGTGTGCCAAATAAATTAAGTATCTGTGGGGACTATTTAGGAGCCAGTGTTAAGGTTCAGCTTGATGGAGAGTGGCCAGCAACAATCCAGAGCAAGGTGAATCAATTGGCAGAGAGTTGACTTCAATAAGACAATAACAGACAACAGGCAGACTGAGAAGAAAAATGGGTCACTTTCAAAAAGCATATGGTTCGACTACAATCGAGGTTTATTCCCTTAAAGCAAGAGGCAGGACATTCAAATCCAGAATTCCCTTATGACAAAGAAGGTAAAAGTAAGATTAGAACCAAAAGCTGTCGCTAATGACAAGTGTAAGAAGAAAATGCAATCAAGAATAAACAGGAATATTGAGGGTTTACAAGAGAGATGAAAAAGCAAATAAGAGGTGCAGGTTTAGTGGATTGGCTACACTAAATTGTTCATAATATCCAGGGATCTGTGGGGTGTGGCACGGTGGTTAGTACTGCTGCCTCTCAGTACCAGGGACCCAGGTTCAATTCCAGCCTCTGGCAACTGTCTATGTGGAGTTTGCATAATCTTCCTGTGTCTGTGTGGGTTTACTCTGGTTTCCTCCCACAATCCAAAGAAGTGCAGGTTAAGTGGATTGGCAATGTCAAATTGCCCACAGTGTCTAGGGATGCACAGGCTGAGTAGATTAGCCAAGGGAAATACAAGGAAAGGAGAGAGGGGTGAGTCTGGGTGAGATGCTCTTTGGAGGGTTGGTGTGGACTCAATAGGCTGAATAGCCTGCTTCCGCACTGTAGGGAATTCTACGATTCAAAGATGAACCATGAGAAAAGACTAACGGCTAGCACACAGGGAAATTACAAAGTCTTCTAGCGACATAAATCTGTTGTAAGATAGTTATCAAAGGAGGAGTAGGATTAGACATCAATGAAGGCAGGGGTCATTGCTGAGGTATTAAATGAAAACATTGCATCAATCTTTACAAAAGAGTATGCTGCCCAGGCCTTTGTGGTAGAGGAAGAAACCCTGTCACTAGAAAAAATCTAAATTAATACACTAGTAGTCCTGGATAGATTGTTGGCACTTAACGGTTAACAAGGCACAGGGACTGGATGAGCTGCATGTAAGGACTTTTATGGAAATGTGGGTAGAAATTGGTGAGGCAATTGTCATAATGTTTCAGTCATCCTTAGACTCCAAGGAGGTGCCTGAAGAATTGCCAATATTACAGCCTTATTTCAAAAGGTTTGTGTGGACAATCTTATAATTTACAAGTATGGAAACAATGATTCAAAGATTTGGCATAGAATCAGCAGTCACTTGGAAAAAAGTGGGTTAATTGAGAGTCAGCAGAGATTTCTAAGGGGGTTATTTGACTGACTTGGGGAGTTTTTTTTTGAAGAGATAATAGAAAGGGTTGATGAGGGTAATGCTTTTGACATTGTATACGTTGATTTCTAGAAGGCATTTGATATAAAACCTCACAAAAGACATGAGGAAAGTTGTAGATCATGATAGAGTGAACAAAACAATGGCAACATGGATGTGAAATTGTTAAGTGATACAAACCAGACAGTAATGATCGGTGGATATCCTTCAGAGGAAGATTTGTAGTGGAATTCCCAGTTTTGACACACTTGCTTTTCCTAACACACATTCATTCATGTCTAGGATCAGAAGACTGATGAAGCTTGGAAGAGATGTAAACTGTGAGGAAGATAGTATGGAACTCCAAAATGACATTTGACAAGTTGGTGGAGTGGGTAGTTATGTGACAGATTAGGTTCAATGCAGACAAGTATGTGATGATGCACTTTGGCTTGAGCACTGAAGGACAATATGAAATAAGGAATTCAATTCTGAAGGGGATGTCAGGAGGAGGGGAGAAGAGGAAACTAGTGAAATCCATTTTCATCCCATGTGGTTGGAGGGTCGAGGTGAAAGGTGGAGCATTGGGTGGTAAGGGTTTGGCAGTGGAGGAGGCCCAGCACCTGCATGCCCTTTGTGGAATGGGAGGGGAGTTAGTGTTCAGTGTTGGTTGGTATGGGTATCTGAGATGTTCTCTGAAATGATCTGCAAGTTGATGTCTTGTCTCCCCAGTGTAGAGACCACATCGGTAGCAACAGGCACAGATGTGTGTGGAAGCATAGGTGAATCTCTGTCGGATGTGGAAGGAATATTTGGGGCCTTTGATGGAAGTGAGGGGGGAGGTGTGGTTGCAGGTTTTGCATTTCAGGATAATGTGTGGATTGAAGAGGAACTTACAGATAGCAGTTTTTCAATCTATCTGCTGTCCTTGCCCTACTGGATGGTAGAAACCATAAGTTTGCAAAGGGGTGCTAAGTGAGTTACTTCAGCGCATCTTCTTGGTCAAAGCTTTCCAAATTTCAGTTGTGACTCCCAGGACCTTGCCAAAACTTGGTGATTGTAAACTTTTCAGGTAACAATGGTGGGGGGGGTCAGAGTATTAATGTCTTTGCAGGCCCTCTAAATCATCAGAATTTTTTTTAAATAGTGGACATGGCATAATTGGAGGCTTTCATTGTGTTTCTCAGGACAGGATTCAAATGCTGATTGCCTTCTAACTAGGATTAAACAAATTCCTCCAACGTCATGAGTGTAAGAAGTTGAAGGGTGACATTATAGAGATTCATAAAATTGTGAGGGATATAGAAAGGGTCTTTTCCCTAGATTTGGGGAGGTCAAAATTAGAGACCGTAATTTTAACGTGAGCGGAGAAAGATTTAAGAGATCTGAGGGGCAACTTTTGCATACAGAGTGTGGTTTATGTATGGAATGAATTGCCAGAGGAACTGGAAGGTGCAGATACTAGTTTTGTTCTCTGTGACCTCTCTCTTTCAGGCTCCCCTTTCTCTGGTCTCAGAAAGTGTTTGGGGAGCACTGATAATGGTACACACTGCTGCTACCTTTGTTGGGAAAGTGAGTAAATGTTTAAGGTTGGGCTGGGGTGCCAATGAAGTGGGCTGTTATTTGTTTTTGATGGTGTTGTAATTTCAGTCATTGAGGCAGGGGGAGAGTATTCCATTACACTCCTGACTTGTGCTTGTAATGTTCAATTGCCTTTGGTGAGTTACCATAGAATTCCATAAACAACTGAGAACCAGCAAATGCAAACAATGAGGTGCCTGAAAATGGATTTAAAGGGTAAGAAAGGTGTTCATGAGAATTGTGGAACTAATTCATGTTAGCAGTGTTTTTGAGATAATACAAGAAGTTTTACTTGATCAAGAGCAAAAACTATATGCAAGTTGCTTTTGATACCCCAAAACATTAAAGATAACATGGGATGAGCTTTTACATCATGCCCAAATGAAAATGTGTAGCTGAAAATAATTCTCCCAATATCAACATTCACAGAAACAAAATATTTCATTGGAAATTCAATAGTCCAGTAGTCTTTATAAACATTTTTGTTAATTTCTGGACTGAGTAATCATTCCCAAGATTTCCCTTAAGATAATGATGCACAGATTTGATATGCCTCAAATATAATCATTTGTATTGAAAATAGTGCAAAATGAAAGAAAATGTATACCAGGATGCTAATATTTGTAAGTTTAGTTACTTGTACTATGTGCCATCTTGTGAAACATGTTGATGAAGCATCTACAAACTTCGGTGCTTCCATTTTAGATGATAGTAACACTAATTATACAAAAAAATCACCTAATGGATTAAGAGGAAATATGTTGACAATCTCCAATGATTTTGCTTATACATTAGTTTGGAAATGTATGCTGTGGCAGTGTGTATGCATCATATTCTTTGAAGATGTTGGATTGGCAAAAGTGAAAAGTCAATGAGTAACATGATGCGTAGCACATAATCTTATTCAATAAAGTTTGCCACACTTTATACATTTTTCATCATTTTCATCTGATGAAGTAACAAAAGAGGGAGTGTGATTCTAGATTGTGTCCAGGACTCTTTGTTTTGAACACTTAACTATGGACTTAGTTATTAGGAAGTGTTGTGTCTGATGTAAGGGTAGGAAATATCTGGGAACCAGGAAGCAATTAATTAGATTTGATATAAAATTTGGGAAGTAGAAAATTCAGGATGAGCTGAATCCGTTGAGCTGAGATGTAATTTGATGAAATGAACAGGAAACAATGACTTGAAGGTAAATTAGTAACAGAACAATGGAGGCAGTTATGGAGCAATGTAGAATCCCTGAATATCAAAGACCACACAGGTTAAGGGAAGGAAAAAATGTACTTTCAGTCAAATATCATTATTTCTATACAGCAGAGTGTAACAGGGCGCAATTAAAAAGAAAATTTGGAAAGCATAGGGAGGAGAAATAAAAATAATTGCAAGTAAAGTCAAGGAAAACCCCAACAATGTGCAACAAATAATTAAAGACCAGAGGTTATTTAAGAGAGTGCAGGTTGAATTAGAATCAAGAAAGGGAACTTGTGTATGGAAATCAAGTACATAAGCATGGTAGTTAAGAATATTTAAATTAGTTTCACAAAGAGAAGGAGGAAACAGGCATGTTTTTAAGATGGAGGAGTATGACATATTAGATGGAATAAACATATTGCGGAAGGAAATATTGAAGTGTTTATCATCTTTACAGGTGGATAAATGACTAAGTTCAGGTGAAATGTACCTCAGGTTGCTAAAGAAAGAAAGGGTGATTTGTTTTCAATTCTCTCTGACTCCAGGTGTGCTCTTGAAGACTGCGAACATTCTAGTTGTTTTAATCAACCTGCTCAGGCATGCTATGATATATGTTTGGTGCCAGTGATATTGAACTGAAAGCTTCAGGCCAAGTGGTAGAAACACGATCACCACAAGACCCCACATATTTACATTGTAGCATTAGGCTAGCATTGAAAATATTGTAGATATTTTTAACTAACCTGTTCAGATATATTATGATGTCTGAGGTAGTTGGGATTTGAACCCGACCCTCTGACATAATGATATAAATATAGATACTTACATCATTGTTTTAAAGAGGAAGAAAGAATAGCCTAAGTAATTGTAGATCAGTAGGCCTAAAATCAACAGTGGGCAGATAATTGGGAAAAAAAAATTGATTTGGTTTAGATGATCAGTTACATGTGCATGAATTAATGAACTCAATTAATTAATTAATTAACGAAATTAATTAGTGAGGACTCCAAATGCTGGAGAAGTCAGAGTTGAAAAAGTGTGGCGCTGGAAGGGGTACAGCATGTGGGCAGCAAGTGAGTCAATGTTTTGGGCATAACACTTCATCAGCCTAGTCTTGATGAAGAGTTGTGCCCAAAACAGCAACTCTCTTGCTCCTCAGATGCTGCTTGACCTACTGTCCCTTTTCCCATGCCACACTTTTTTTTCAACTATGAATTAATCAAGGACAGTCAGTATGGGTTTGTCAAGGCAAAGTTGGAGCTAATTAACTCGATTGAATGCTTTGAAGGCATAACAAGGAACATTGATGAAGTTAGCATCTCTATGCTGTCTGCTCAAATTTTTGTCAAGCCTTTGATTAGATCCCAGAGCCAGATTGGTCAGAAATTAAAAGCTCATGTGATCAAGGGAATTGGCAAGTTACATCTAAACTTGATTCAGAGGCAGGAATGAAGGGTTATAGTTAGTGGTATTTTTGTGACGAGGTCACTTCCAGTGGTGTTCCATAGCAATCAGTATTACATATTTGACAACCTATTTTACTGAATTTACCTTTGCCAAGGGTATATTTATGAGATGTTACTGCATTGGAATAGTTAATTAGCAATTTATATATTTTAAGTATTTCAATAGAGTTGCAGTTAAGCTAATTCTTTTACTTCTATTTTGGCTGTATTTTAACTGTAGTGTAAAACTAAAGTATGTTTTGCTTAAAGTTGAGTAGTTTGAACAATTAAATTGCATGTGAAACACACTGCCTTACACTTGCCTTCAAAAGTTAGTGTCTAGGCTATCCTTTTCATATGTTTTGATGGGGTTTGGTCTGGTCCATAACAATAAAAAAAATGACAGTTTAATTTGAACATCAGCTACAAAATGAGAGAATCTGCAGCATGATGATACAAACCTCCTTTGTCAAACTCCAGTGTAAAGTCAATGGTCCCTCTGGAAATATGAAGACTGCTACTTGAATTTCAATTTTCTCAAATGTAAGTAAAAATTGTTCTTAATTGCCATGTATAATTTATGCAAAAGTAATGTCTAATGGATTTTTGAAATCCTTCTGATTTCAGGGTCATTAAAGTTTTGGAACAAAATGCTCCAGAACGATGCCATGAAACCCACAGTGGGCGCAAATAATGAAATTGCAGCCTCATCCCATTTAGTGATGATGAAAATTGTGAAGCAAAAAAGTTACATACTTTGGCTGAGGAATTCATAGAATTAAATTTTGCCATTAAATTGGGTAAAGAAAATGTTTGGAGAGGCAGAAAGATGAATGTTAGATTTTATCATATGTCATTATAGTGGGGATAGCAGAAGATTCCATGATGCCAGCATGTGAAGGGATTAAAAATTAAAATTAGTGCCTCTTTGCTGTTCTAATTAAATATTCAGATTTTGATGTCATGTGGTCAGACATTTTTTTTTCTTATTGGTTAAAATGAATGAATGAGTAATTGTTATTGTAGAGATAATGAAGAGTTTTTTTTTTTGCTCACTTGCTCATCCACAAATTGTTGCTTAGTCAAGGACCAAGGAAGATGGTGTCTGCACCATTACAGCATTTAAGAAAAAACACATACATTTCCCTGTCATTTTCAGACTGATGCTGCTGTTATTTTTTTATTGGATAAAATGTTATCCTTCATTTGCAAATTTTACAATTGTCAGTGAAGTACTGAAACCAAATGAGTTACCAAGCCAACTTTTAACTATTGTGCTTTACATCTATTCCTGTGAATGAAGAAAGTTTGGAAAAAAATGTTTTATAAGTACTTTTTGCTTTCATAAGATTATACTGTAATATACACAAGAATAAATCTGTAGTAACCCAAGTAAAATTTCAAACCTTTACAGATCTTCTGTGGTGTCATTTTGATTCAACCATGAGAATCTAGAATTCATGTCTTGTCAGAATATAAATTTGATGTAGTTGATATGAAAACATGATAATAAATAGAACTTCGCAATTTATTTGTCTGCTAACAATGTATTTTATTTGTATTGTCGTCATCATATTCTTACTTGCATATTAATCTCAGTACATGAACTATTGTTATAGTTCACTGCGGAGGTAAATTATACTGCTCCGATAGTCATGCTTTCAAATGTTAATTAAACATAGCAATGCATTTGGTTAAAAAATTGTTCTTTCTGAACTCTATTACCAGTATGCTTGGGAACATGCTGACTTAAAGCAAAGCCATGTGTTAAAACTGATTCTTTGGATACTAAAACCCATAATAAACCCTCAAGTAACCCAATCCCAATAGTCCATGATTTAGAAAGAACAACATTTCACCATTCACTGTTCTTATCTTGTAATTGTGAACATTTGCAAATGTTAGTAAATGTCTTTTGTTACAATTTAGTTTAATAATACAGGAAGGCTCACCAGGCAATAATGCCTCAAAGGCAACAGGAAGATTCTGGGATATGAAGAGCCATGTTCCCTTTTAGCTGTGCAATCACGCTACAGTCCAGAAGTTACCATGCAGGGGACAAGAAGATTGGCAATCAAACCATCATGTAAAGCCATGTAGATATCATAAAGGAACCATGCTGTGCAATAAACAGCTTCCGAATGACATTGGAAAATGAATGAGAACATTGTGAGATAACCATGATGCATAATTGATCAGAGAATATAGTTTGTATAGGAAAAAAAGCACATTTAAATACCTCCTTTCACAAACGCCAGATACTCAAAATGTTTTGCATCCAACTAAGTGTTTCTGAATTTGTAATGTAGGGGACATGACAGCCAATTTACACTCAGCAAACCTCATACAAAGAGCAATGACCAGATAACTCTTTTCTCTCTGTAATGTTGATTGAAGGATAAATACTGGCCTAGATAACAACACCTTTTGTTTGAAATTGCATCTCAGGATCTTTTACGCATGCTTGAGCAGGAGCTAGGGTAATGTCTCATCTGAAAGACAACATTTCTAACAATATAGCAATTCCTCAATACAGCCCTGAAGTTTATATTGATCTTTATGTTCAAGCCCTAGGATGGGATCGAAAAGCTTTTGACTTGGAAGAATGCTGCTAACTGCTTGGGTATCATGTATGTGGTTCCTTTAAGGGAATATATTTAAACTACTGTCAATCATTACATACTGGGTCAAAGTGTGATGTGTTAGACATGTGACTAATAAGCAATAGCGATGCATGCTCATATTGAGATAGACTATGCATTGTAAAACAACTGAAGTGTGTTAAGATATGGGCAGCAGAAATTTGAGAGGAGCACAAATTTATTAGAGACAAAGATCCGAATTTGGCCAGAAAGGTATGAAATCAAGTTGAGAGGAAACAAGCGCATGTTTTGAGGGTTTAGCAGTAAGTGAACTGAGGCAGGGTTGAATCTGATGATTAATGGAGGAAAATATTTAGGGAGGAAAAGGGTTTAGTGAATTCAGAATAAGGATACCAAGAAGAATGGAGTTTGAGGTTGAAATCACAGAGGTTAAAAAGTCAATTAGTGCAGAGACAAGGAGTAAAACAGGAAAAGTTGGTGAGAAATTTGGTGTGATATTTTATAAGCAGTAATGAACAAGGATTTAAAATTTGTACGTTGTTTGGAACAAAGTGAGATAGTCAAAGGAGAGTTTACCAGAAGAGTAAGGAGACAGGCTACGATATGATTTAGAAATAATTGTTAAACATGTACTAAAGCATTTTGAGCAGATGCAATGGTGGGCAGTGTAGCCAGGAGGAGAAGCTTCAGTAAGAGGAAATAATCATGCCTTTCAGCTATGTCTCAGTGAAAGTCTTGATGTCAATGTGATGATCTGCAGTTAGCTTGGAGATGCTATATTCAGAAGGATATGAACATTCTAGAGGAACATTTAAAGATGAATTCATTGACAAAGTGCAAATGGTCAGATGAGGATGATGGAAGAATATTCTCTGATAGGTCCAGAGAGCTGAAAGGCCTGATGTTTCTTGTTGTGGTCTTCTGATTTGATATCGTAGTTCCATCTAGACTGATCCCATATCCCAATTTTCTGCTCAAATATATTTTCCTGCTTTTGTAATCATTTCATCTTTCAGAAAAATAAGCTCTATCCCTCCTCTCTTTCCTCTTTACCTGTCCTTTGTGAAAATTGAATACACTTGGATGTTTAGTTCCCAGCCTTGTGCACCCCACAGCCCTGTCTCCGATTTTTCCAGTCGTCATACCATTGAGATATTTTCTTTTTCTCATTTGTGATTTCTACCACTTTTCAGGGTGACATTATGCAGCAAGCATTATATTACTGTAATCCTTGACAACTGAGTCGGATGTATTGGAGAATGCCTGACGTTCTGTCCAGAAGTGCTGCTTGAAAATGCCAGTCATATGCTCAATGAATACTCTGATGGGTGCAAATGCCTCATTACACCCATTTTCAGCTCATGTTCTGGAATACTACAAGGACATTGAGCCATGACTACATGTGCATAGCCTTAATTAACTCTGATATATTGCTTTGTGAGTCAAATATTACTGATAAGCAGGAAACCGAAAATTAAAGCAATATGAGAAGCATCTGTGTTTTTCAAACATTAACTCGAACAATTCTGTGCAGCTGATGCAAACTGAAAATTCAGAGACTGCAACTCTTTCCATTTGTTGGGAATAGTGACACTAGGCTGCATGCAAATCAGGCAGGCCAGTCCCTCTGCCACTTCCATTCCCACTGCCACTTGACCAATAACTCCACTTTGCCCCCAATATCAGCGTCACTCCAACCCAGAATCTCACCTTCACCTCAACCCTACCTTCATCCCAATTACATACCAGAATCCCAATCCCACTTCATCCAACCCTTCAACTCCATAATCCAATATCACCAAACCTACCTCTGAGAATACAGTAGGTGAAAGAGGACCCAGGTTGAAAGATTGTTTTGAAGAAAGCACAATTAGCAGTCTATTGTGCTTGCTAATGAAGGAATTGACTGCACTTTTACTTTGCTGACTATTACTTGCCGATTAAACTCTCCTGCTTAATTTAAACCAGCATCAGAGAAGAGATTTATCCTGTGCAGTAATCTATGAAAATTCAAGAGGCCAAGAATTATTTTAAGTACAAATTAACAACTTTTTTCTTAAAGTACAACAGAGACTAATTAACGAATAACTATTTACAACTCCTTTCTCTAACCTATCTTATACTTCCCCTTCTATAATAATAGTCTGATAAAACCCCGATTAAGGTTTACTGAAAAATTCAACTTTCAAAACCAGCTAACTGTTGAATCTTCTCTTTGCAGATTTGCTCTCTAGATTGTTGTCAGTGTTTTTCTCTGTGCAGACTCCTTCTGTAGACCGGTACCTCTCAGAGTTCTGAATAGCAGTCTACATCTGTTGGTCCTTTAGCAGTTCTCTCCCAACTGTTCAATTTTTCCCAGTCTTATACCCCCAAAGCATTAGATTGTGTCATTGGCTTTTAATATTGGCAATATACTCAAATCAAACTTGATTAGAATCTGGTATTTTTGGGGTATAATGTAAACTGATTAGCCTAATTCAAATTTGTCTTTGTCTCCTGGCAACCAGCTACACTAGCTGCTCGACCATGTCACACAGTATCTTATTCAGAAGTTCTGCTAGCTTTTAACTCAAAGGTACAGTACACCCACATCTTCATAACAATAGTCACATGGGAAAAAGTATTGCAAATGCTTTACACCAATGAGGTGATAGGGCATCTGAAAAGACTAGAAAATAAGATCATGGCTGCATGGTGCAGCAGAGTTTGCTGTTGATAATTAGAATACGTTTAATTTCTTCAGGTATTATTGGTTGATATTACAAATAAGAAAAGAGTGAGAGGGAAGAGGAACTGGATATGCTGAAAGATGATGACTCCAATAGGGATACCAGTGATCACTGTGCCCAGGGAATTGTGTACCACTGTGGTGCAGATAGGTAAAGGACCTGGTCTTGTGTAAAGGTTAGATCAAGACAGTCAACTGCAGCAGTCATCCTGGAAGGAGCAGAGCTGTGCATGTCTACAGGTGAATTATAATTGACTTTCAAAGCCAGTATCATCTTAGGCTGCAATCCTCCAGCAAGAAACTGAGCTCTTTTTGTGAATTGCTAGTTGGGGAGTTCAGTAAAATTGCATTGATGGCTACTCTGTGCCTGTCACGCTCAAGGTGACAGTGACCTTGAGCTAGAGGAGACCCCAGGGCTTGAAACGTTGACTCTGTTTTTTTCCCACAGATGCTGCCAGACCTGCTGAGATTCTCAAGCAAATCTTGTTTTCCTTCCTGATTCTTAGTGCTCATTGGGAGTGGTAGATAATGACATGCTAAAATTCATATCGCTGGCCTGATTGTTCCCTGGCTTCATTCTGCCCTCGACTTATTTCCTCGGGACAGATTGTGGGTTACACACTGAGGGTCAACTGAGTTTCCAGTCAACTCCTGTAGGAGGTGGAAACCAGTTTAATTCTTGTTGTCAGCAAGCCTAGATGCCCTTCAATCTGCCTCGATGCCACAGAGGCCACTTGTCATTTTTGTAGAGGGATTCCCCCACACAATGATGCTGAAAACCCATTTATTAGTTATGTTTTACAAAGTGAGAGAGGGTGCCTCCATTTTGGAGTGCCCTGCCCCTTACTTTACTTAGCTTTCTTAACAGCTCCTTTCTAGCTGAAGGCCTTTGGAAATACATTGTTTAATTGGACAGTTAGTCTTGCTATCTATTGGTCACTCCATTGAATATTATTGTTTCCCCTAAATTTCAGGCTTTTGATCTGAACCAGATATTGGTTTCAGATTCCCACAGGAAAAGACTTTCCAGCCCCCATTGTTTTTATTATCAAATCACTAAAAGAGAAACTGGCTCCACGATTTCCATGGTGATGGAAGAAATTTGTTGTACAATCGTGTTAGCTACGCTTTTGTGGCACATCTGTAAAAAAAAAATGAAAAAAAAAGACTATGAAATATTACATAATAAAACAGTGGTAAAGAAACCAGAAAATAAAGGCAATATTTGAACAAATAGAAGGAATAAAAGAGGAATGGAAAACGCATGAAGATAACAGTTGACGAACAATAAACGTATTTTTTGAAGGAATTAAGTATAACAGCGGGAGCTTTAGCAGATGATTAGTTGAGAAGAATATAGTTCTTAGGTGCTTTTGTACCATTTAATTATAGTTTTTTTCAACTCTCTGTCATCTACGTCACCATGACATTTTCATTTTTGACACAAGATTTTCTTCTTTCTTTATATGAATCAAGCACTATTACGCTCATTAGAAGTATGTTACCAGGAACATTGAGAGAACACCAATTTTTATCTCATTTAGGCTTTTAGAAAAATGAATTTAACCTCATTATTTCTATGGCCCCATATATAAAATAACCATATTGTTATCAATTCATCTCCAAGGAGATCACATTCTGAAAAGATCCAAGAGAGTTGTTATTTCATGCTATTTTTGTTGGCTGCAGCTAGGAAAGCAGACAAGAAGCCAGCAATAATTTTCATTTTGCTTTACTTGCTGTCTATTTCACCAAATGATGCATGCTCAGACTGGTGAAGGCTAATCTAAACCTTATGTGATCTAAAGTCACCAGATGCAACAGAAAAAGTAACTCCATGCAGACCATATGTAAATTTAGGCATTGGAACTGAATTTCAGTGGAACTGTTTAAATTCTCTCAAAAAAAAAGATGTCAAAAGCCTTTTTGTTTCCAAGATTTCTGGAACTTTTCAGTACTCCACTTTATGGTATATAACAAGTCTTGCAGTTATTGTCCCAAGGTAAAATGAAGAGCTTTTGCCCGAAACATCGATTTTTACTGCTCCTCGGATGCTGCCTGAACTGCTGTGCTTTTCCAGCACCACTCTAATCTAGTTATTGTCCCAACCTCAGCAAACTCTCAAATCCATAATTTCCTTCACGCCATGCTAACATTATTGTTCTAGGCCTGCTGCAATACTCCATTGAAGCCCAAAGTAAGCTAAAGGAACGACATCTCAATTTCTGCTTAGGCACTTTACAATCTTAAGGATCCAACAGTATATAGAGTATGAAAACTGTCTACTATTTTGGTTTCACACCCTTCCCACAACCACCACATCTTGTCCAACCTGCACATCAACCTTTAGAGAATCCTGGACTAGCACTGCCTGATCCCTTTGTACTTTGGCTTTTGGAATTTTCTCACCATTTAGAACATAGAAAAATACAGCGCAGTACAGGCCCTTTGGCCCTCGATGTTGCGCCGACCGAAGCTACCTAACCTACACTAGCCCAATAACCTCCATATGCTTGTCCAATGCCCGCTTAAATGACCATAAGGAGGGAGAGTCCACCACTGATACTGGCAGGGCATTCCATGAACTCACAACCCGCTGAGTAAAAAATCTACCCCTAACATCTGTCCTATACCTACCACCCCTTAATTTAAAGCTGTGTCCCCTAGTAACAGCTGACTCCATTAGCGGAAAAAGCTTCTCACTGTCAACCCTATCTAAACCCCTAAAATAGTCCATCCCTGTATTCTTTTTTCTGAAGTGAAAGACCTCGCATTTGCTGACATTGAATTTCATCAACCATTTCTTGCAACACTCTCCTAAACTGTGTTAATCTTTCTGCATTCTGGATTAGTGATGCTGGAAGAGCACAGCAGTT